>NW_004524578.1:12910068-12945793 GCF_000260255.1 Octodon degus | reverse complement strand
TGACCTTATCAGACCCAAAAGCTACAACTTTTATTGCATAGGTCTTGCTTTATCTTGGTCTTAACCAACCAGCAGAAAGGTATAAAAATGAAGTATAAGAAGTAAAGCCATGGTGTTATGTTCAGCTGTAGGGAATTCTTGTCAACAATTTCTGACACTGCCAGGCAAGCGGAAGACCCAATACTATTATGGGCTACTGGACTCTTTTAGAATATTTTGCTGAGTTAACACACCTATAATATACAAATAATGGAATTTAACAAAAAAGGGGATACAGATGAATGTCCATTTTGTATGTGTGTATTCAAAGTGGTTAGGATAGATATATAGTTACATTCTCTTAATGAATACAGTGATTTGTTATAATGGTGTTTGTAAATAGGAATATCATGTCCACATCTTGTACAGCAATTAACCACTAAGAAGAATGTATGCAATGTGTTAATTATTGAAACTGTCCTACCAATTTGATTTGAAACTGTCTCATTGCTATTTGTGTATCAATAAAATTATGGGAAGAAAATAAAGGAAAAAAACCAAAAAATAAAAATAAATGGAAAAGGTCTGGGGATAGTTGGGAAGCTCCATTTTTCAGAATCCAGACTGGTTCCAGTTTTTTCTTTTGACTTCCTTAGCAGACTACCTCACCACAGATGAGGTCAGCTAAATCTCTAGGCATCTAGTCCGCATGTCCTAGCAGCCAGCAGGACACACAGAGGACCCCAGCAATTTTCTCCTGCACCATCACATTCTCTCTCGAGTGGACCAGCAGCAGGAGGATTAAATCTGTAGTTATTTCATTCATGGTTTAAATATCATTTTTGGGACCCAGCTTCCTCCCCTATGAGCTGCTGGTTTGTTTTTTGGGTCTGCTCTATACAAAAACCCTTAAAATAATGCAGTAAATAAACACAGATGCAAGGTTTGCTGTCTCTTATTCCATGTCCCAAGGCCAGCTGGCAGTCCTCCTCCTGCAGGGGAACCTGCTGCATCTGGTACAACTCAGCATCCATCTTCCCTACCAGAGCCTCTGGGGCTTCTACCCATGTCCCTGTCTTGGTCTCCTTTGCAGGTGACCTCCATGCCCTACTCATCAAGGTTGGTGTGATCCAAGGCTAAGTCCTAGGATCCTGGCCTTTCTCCTTCCCCTATTCAGATCTCAGGACTAAATACTCTTCCATAGCTTCAGACTCTCAGAGTTACATTTGCAGTCTAGTCTCTCTCCCAAACTCCAGACTCCTACCATCCAACTCCTACCAGCAGGCATAAACTTGCACAGGTAACATCTCTCACACACAACATGCCCAAAACTCAAGCTCCTGGTGTGCCTCCAGAGCTCAGTGTGACCTCACCTACTCTGTCCTCACAGATGGAGGATGGAGGATGGAGGATGGAGGATGGAGGATGGAGGGTAGAGGGTGGGAGAATAGAGCATGAAGGGTGGAGGGTGCAGAGTACAGGGTGGCAGGTGGAGGGTGGAGGATGAAGGATGGAAGGTAGAGGGTAGGAAAGTGGAGAGTGGAGCGTGGAGCATGGAGGGTGAAGGGTGCAGGGTGGAGAGTGGAGGGTAGAGGGTGCGAGAGTGGAGAGTGGAGCATGGAGCATAGAGGGTGGAGGGTGCAGGGTGGAGGGTAGAGGGTGGGAGAGTCGAGCGTGGAGGGTAGAGAGTGGAGGGTGCAGGATGGAGAGTGGAGGGTGCAGGGTGGAGGGTGGAGGGTAGAGGACAGAGGCCCTCCTCTGTGCCATGGTCCAGACACTCAGGCCAAATGTACAGCCCCTTCTCTCTCTCTCTCTTTCATACCTAGTGGTCACCAGGAAACTAAGCCTATTCGATCCTCAGAACATGTCCAGCATCTGGTCAATTTCTACCACTTGCAGTCGCTTTCCAGCCCCTCCCTACCTAGGCTCTATTCAGCTCTCCCTTCTGCTTTTCTCCTCCCACTGCCCAAAAGTAGTCTGTTTGTAACACAACAGCTAAACCAACCCTCTTGAAATATTAAGCCAGAAGCTGTCCCTCCTCAGCCAGCACCCCTCCTGGGTCCCTCTTCCCCCCTCAGTAAAAACTAAAACCATCCAGGGGATGGTGGGGATGACAGAATTCTCTGTGACCTGCCTCCCTCACTGCCCCCGGAACTGGATTCTCTGTGTGTGCTGACTCCAGCCACATGGCCCCCTGGTTATCCCTGGAACATGTCAAACAGGCCCCACTTTGGAGTCTTTCCTGCCTGGAAGTCCCTACATTTCTCCTCTGCTAATGCCCAGTCCTCTTTCAGATCTTTGCTCAGACCTAGTCTTCTCCCTGAGCGTGATCATACTGCGCAGCCCAGTGGTTCCACCCCGTTAGGACTCCTGCTTCCTTCATGATGCTTACAAACACCTTTGTCAGCAGCATCTCTCCCTTTAAATATGCAGTCAGTGTGTTTACTTGCAGTATTCCTGTCCAGTGTCTCTCCTCCATGGGAAGTTAAATTCTGGGTGAAAAATCTTAATCAAAACTCCCACGGGCCAAAAGCACTTAGAAAGCGCTATCGAGGTCTAGTGGGGAAAGAGCCCGATAAACATATCAGAAGTTGAAAATATCCTAAGTGGAAAATGCATTTAATGCACCCAGCCTACCAAACATCCCAGCTCGCCATGCGCTATGTGGAGAGTCTTCTGTTTCTTTTCCTGATCACCTCGCTGACTGGCAGCTGGGGCTCGCCACTGT
Organism: Octodon degus; assembly: GCF_000260255.1. Lineage (NCBI taxonomy): Eukaryota > Metazoa > Chordata > Mammalia > Rodentia > Octodontidae > Octodon > Octodon degus. The sequence goes on along the minus strand of NW_004524578.1, from coordinate 12,943,086 downwards.
CACCCAGTCTCACAAAAGGGTGTCAGCTTGCATGTGTGGCTAGCCTGGAAAAATGACCAAAGCTGAAAATTCCAAGTGCAGTGTGTAGTGAATGCGTGGCCTGGCACTGTCGCACGTTGGCCCCACTGCCCAAGTCTTTTGAATTGAGGACCATTTGCCCAAAGACCAATATGTGATCACTAAATAAAGTAAACACTCAGGATTGCCTGGGCAAAGCTTTTCAACCAGCTACACTTTACACGTGCACCGCTTATTATTCTGAATATCTCCTTCCTCCAAAAAAAGACTTTTCTCAGGCTGACCAACACTACACTACCCAATGAAGGGTTTTTTAATTCATTCCCTGCCCAACCTTAATATGTAGTCAAGTCCAGGAGAAATGGAGAAGTAGAATTAGTTGGAAAAGAAGCCAGGAGGGGCTGGGGAGATAGTGTGGCAGTCTAAACACCTGCCTGGCAAGCACAAGGACTGGGGTTCGATCCCTGGTACCACATGATCTGCTGGCTACCAAAACCTGACATTGCTGACCCACCTGTAATCCCATCGCTGGCAAGACCGAGACAGGAGAACCACTATGAGTCTGAGCTGTGCAGTGAGACCCTGTACCAAATAACTAAATAAATAATTTTTTAAAATATTAAATAAAAGAAAAAGAAGCCAGGGAACCAGTCTATTCTGAAGCCAGAGCCTTGGAATCAGGTAAACCAGCCTCAGAAGCACAAAAGCTGAAACAAAAAAAAGTCACGGTTCAAATACCTATTAATGATCCCTGGAGTCATTTCTATTTAGAACAAAACCAAAACCAAAGCAGAAACACAACAAAACCCAACAACAATTAAAAAAATATAGGTCATCTCTCCTAAGTCCTTCTCAGCTTCTAAGGAGTTAGGTTCAGATCTTATTATTCCACTGTCTCTCTCCCCTCCAGACCCCGTCTGCTTATTTTCCCTTGTAAGGATTTGCTTAAAGCAAAAGTAACCATCATAAGTATCTGCTGCAGAAAAAGGAGAATTTTACTTTCAATCAAAAGGGGAATTGCTGTCCCTGAGACTTGCCTGCTGTCATATGCAGCTAAGCTTCCCAGTGCAGCAAAACAGATGATGTCTTGGGGCCACCCAGAGCACCCCAGTCTTGTGCTGCCCCCACACCACCATCAGCTGTCCAGCATCAAGCCCCAGTGCACATCCAGGACTGCAAGTGTGCATTTCCTGAGATCCAAGCAATTCCTTTACGTGCAGAAAATTCTTTATTTTTATTTTATTTTTATTTATTTATTTATTTTTTGTGGAACCGGGGATTGAACTCAGCCCTTGCACTTGCCAGGGAAGCGCTTATTCCACTGAGCCATCTCCCCGGCCCCTTACATGCAGAAAATTCTTAACTTCTGTGTTACTGGGTGGAGAAAACTCTCAAGAATATATATATATATATCAAATCGCATATACCTATTATTCATCCCAAACACACACTAGGAAAACAACAAACTGACCTTGCCACCTATTCCTTGGTCAGTTTTCACACATGATGCAATTAGTTTTCCACCTACAGTCAAGGCAAGGATAATAGAATCAAACAAAAGTAAGAGTCTAGTGTTGGCCGCTGCCTATACCATTTATGTTGTCCCAACATTTATGTTGTTGAATTATGTGCACAGAGTCAAACAAAGAGTTAGGACTGCACATATGATATGAATTCAGAAAGGTCTAGAAATCCACTCCTCACTTTACTGTTATTATTATTGTTGTTGCCATTGTTCATTCCTTGAATGATTAATTTTTACAAAGCCATCTTTCCAGTATCCTGCAAAGCTGAGGGTCTGACCATGTCAGTGGTTTCCAAGGTGATGTCAGATCAAAGTTGTGCATTCGTGTGAGCATGTGTGGTGCATGTATTCATGTGTGTGCCCATCATTTGTATCACAGCAGATTTCTCAAGTAGAGTTTGGGGGAGTCCCTTTTCTAAGTCCTCCAGCTCAAACAGGAGGAATTCGATCCCAACCCATCATTTCCTGCTGTCAAGAGCAGCAGTCTTAAAACAGCATAATGAGGAGACACCAAAGGACTTCATGAAAAGCCCTTTGAGCTACTTCACACCCCATAGTGTGTCTGCAACAGAAAAATAGTTTAGGAAATTCAGGCAAGTTCATTCTGAAGGGAAACTATTCCTGATTCATCTTCACCTTTCATCTAAACTGAACACTTGCCTGCGCAACTCATGTTAGCGACCTATATGCAGAAAGGGAGCAAAATGCTTTCTTGTTCCATAACAGTTCATAAGGATAAGTAATTCTTTAATTTGCTCCCGCTGAAAATACAGGGGAGGGGAGGATCAAGAATGTGAAAGCAGAAAAGAAGCAAGGAATAATAGTTACATTTCTTGTTATATAGGTCTTGCTTTATCTTGGTCTTAACCATCCAGCAGAAAAGTATAAAAATGAAGTATAAAAAATAAAGCCATATTAATATGCTGAGCTATAAAAGGCTCAAGTCGACAACTTCTGACATTGCCAGTCCTACGGATAACCCACTACTATTATGGACTACTGGACTATAGTGGATTATTTTGCTGAATTCATGTACCTACACTACTTCAATGGCAATGGAACACCCATCTCTGACAAAACTAAACAAAAAAAGGGGATACAAATGAAGGACCATTTTGTATCTGTATATTCAAAATAGTTAGGATAGCTATACAGCTACTTTCTCTTAATTCAATGAGAAGAAAGATTTGTACTAATAGTGTTTGGACAGGATATCATGTCTACAGCATGTACTACAAATAACCACTATGAAGACAGCAATATGCAATGTATTAATTATTGAAACTGTCCTACTGTTTTGAAACTGTCTCATTGCTATTGTTTCTCAATACAATTAATATAAATAAATAAATGAATGAATGAATGAATGAATGAATGAATAGAAATAACCTCAGGAATTGGTAACTCTGACTCTGATCACTACTATTGTATAACAAGGTGATGGATTTATTCCCTGTTCTACTCTTCATAAATAGCTGACTCACGCTTGGTCACTTCTTGGCCCAAGTGGCCGGTGTGATAGTGCACAGCAGACCTTCGACCTGCTGCATGGCCAGGCATGGCTAGGCAGTCCTGATCAATCTCTGGACTACAGCGACTGCCTGCATGGCAACTGTTTCAGATTCCTCCCACTGCACAATTGGTTCGAGAGAGACAGGATGAGATACAAGGGCAGGAGGTCTTTGCAGGACAGTTGTCACTTTTGTGTATAACCCAAAGCTGTAACTAGAACAGGCTAAAGCAGATAGTGCAAAACTGTGCAAAAAACTTCAGCAGGTAAGGTTGCGGAGCCACCTTTGCATTACTATAATGCAATGCCTAAGCCTGGGTATCTTTGCAAAGAAAAGAAGACTGTTTAGCTCAGGACTGTATCTGGTGATAGCCTTTGTGCTAGCAGAGTCCCAATACATAGCAAGGCAGGAAACATGCACACATGTGTGTAGCTCTTGGTCTCTTGTATCTTCTCATAAAGCCACTGGTATTCAATCATGAGGCTCTACCATGTGACTTTATCTAATCTTCAGCTCCTCCCAAAGGTACCCCACTATATACTATGCTAGGATCAAAGTTTTCACCCTCTTACCACCTCCCAGTGGGCATTAAGTTTCAACCTAACTACTGGGGGACAACCCAACCACCCTCTACCTTAGCAGCAGCTGATACTGAGCAGTATTGGGTGGAGAGCTGTTGGCCCCAACATTGGGCAGTTCAAAACATCTGGGAGAGTGTGGACTTTATGAGATCTGGTGATGACTGAAGACCCAGAAGACCAAAGGTGATGCCATTTGGCATAAAAATATTACCTTTGTGATCTGCCTCTCCTGCTGCTTTCTGCTCCTACTTTGGCTTTTCATATTTAGCCCATCTAACCAACCAGCTAAATTCTGTTGGATCACAAACCTTCTCTCTGCCCACAGGGACACCCTGCTAAGACTCCTGGTGTCCTATGTCTGTAATTTTTTCGTGCCTGTTCTAATCTTCCCTCTTCTTCAAAAACGAGAAGAGAAAAAGAAGATACTTGAAGAGACTCACTCCTACCCAATAAAGTTCCATGGGTCCCCCAGCCCACAATGGTCTGTTTGATCACTGAATTCATGTGGTCTGCATAGGTCAAGCCTCATCACTCTCCACTTGATTATACATTATTGGAGGCCATTCTGTAATATCACCTGTACTGGGTTCCCCTATAAAACCATGCCCTTCAAGCTCACAGGCAGAAATTTTGACTGCACTGTCTCCTTATTATATCTGGTAGAGCCACGGACAGGTGGTGAACAGTTGATGAGAGGAGTTGGGTTGCTCCCAAGTTAAAAATCAGTGCCTGTATTATTAAGGTTAAACCAAATAAGTGCCCCAATTTGAGTCTCCTCAATCATAGGTTTAAAATTGTAAAGAGCAAAGAGAATAATAGAGGTAAGTCACTGAGTGATAACACTTGTTTCAGCAAGAGGTTGAACTAAAGATGCAAGGGAGTTCCAGAGACAACTGAAAGAAAGAAAGATCTGATTCCAAATTGAGCTTAGGATGCATGCAGAGGAGGTAGAGGGAAAGATAAGGAGGGCAGCAGACAGCAAGCGAGGCAATGCCTTCTAAAGTGAAAGGACGACAAGAAAACAAGGCCTAATTGTAAAGGAAGGAGTCTGTGAAGGGACATCCCACGAAGGACAGGGAGATAAGGGTGGCATGCAGGCATAGGGCCTTGAGAACTACATTCCATCTCAACCATTTTATTTACATCTTCTTAACCAAGAGATGTAAATAAAATGAGACATGCAGAGGTGAACACACCAAGGTAATGATTGGAAGATTCACAAAGCATAGAAAGAATCGTTTAAAAAAGTCCAGTCGTAAAATCCCTCATGAGTTACATCTACAGCTTTCTGAACCAGAGCATGGTTCTCCTTTTTCTAGAGGCATAGACAGTGTTCCTATCTCCTTATGTGGCATTTAACACACACCACCTTCCAGAGATCCAGGCACCGGTGCTAGCATGCCACTCATATTCTACAGAGAAAGACAGAAAGGCTCCGAGGAGAATTATTTGCATAGCCCTCAATTTGATGAATATCCACTGCTCGCTAACTTTGTGTAAGCACAGGGTGCTGAATGATAGTCCATAGGACAGGGCCCTGCCCATCCTGGGGCTCATATAACAAAGTCAAAGTCAAAATCATAGAACTGGAAGTTGGCTACGGTGTAGACCAGTCCTACTCAGTGGCTGGCTCAGTGTGCCTGGGGACGGGGCCAGAGAGGCATATGGTGCCAGGGATCAAACCCTGGTCGTGAGTGGCCTAACCAGGTGCTTAGTCCACTGAGCTATCTCGTGGGCCCCAGACCAGTCCTGTTCTAAACCGCTCACAGTGCCTCTTTTTCTTTTCTGCCATAACAAGGCATGCAAATAGTTTATTTTCAGATCTGTCACAAGCAACACAACAACATGATTATAAAACTGTTTTGTCTCAACAAAAGTTTTTCAAAGGCTATTTCAGTGACTGTAGATAAACATGAATTAAGGGGAAACAATGGAAGAAAGATTTTTCTTACATCTTATTTAAATCACAAAAGCAACACGTGGTAAGTCTTCTCAGAGACGAGCAGGTGGAAAGATGCAAGGGTCCCCATCTCCATAACAGGGCTATGGGAGAAGGACCTCAGTAAATTATGAAGCTGATCTAGGAAAGAAAGCATGAAAGGGAAGCCTTGAGACTCCAGAAATAAAAAGAGACATTAATACCACATGTCCGCAGTAAAGGAATAGAAGTCCTTTGCCAAGGCTCCTGTTGGGAACCCAGACATAAATTCTAGCGGTGAGGGTGCTCGCAGGCAAGTGCAGCATCAAATGTAGAAATCAGAAAATCCAGTAAAGGCCTCTGTATCTTCCTGTTGAAAATATTCAAGATCTGTCTTCCGAGCAACCATGAAATTCACTATAAGTTCCATTCACCACACTGCAATGGAGCTCAAAAGAAAAAACTCAAACTTATTTCTCCTAACTGAGGTTGTGTGTAACATTCAAAGTTACATTCAAACATCATAGCACCGTTTTGTGCCCATAAGAATGAACAGCTGCAGTAGTCCACATAAAAAATTTTTAAAGCCCTTGCCTAAAGCCCAGACTGCTCCAGGGCTACTTCATCCTGCGAATGAAGAAAACAAATCTTTACCCATGCATTGGTAAAAGACAAAAGATTGATACAATCTGAAGAGAAACCTAAGTATTGCCCATGTATTGGTGGGAAAAAGCAAGTTACCTCATTCTCCCAAGGTCAGAGCTTTTTTTAAAAAATGAATTTGCAGGTGTGGAATTTCAGAAACTAGAGAAGAGTCATTCAAAACTGTGCCATACATTTGAAAAATCTCCCAAACTAAACAACAAATGCATTGACCAGGCCAAAACCAAGACAACCCCTAGTAACTTTGAGAATGCAAAAATAAAATCCCTGTACAGGAATCTTTCTATAACGCATTCTGTGGATGGCATAAGCCCTGCTGGATGTGAATTCATGATAAAAAAAAATAAAATCCAATGAAAAATTAAGTACAGTCATGCTGACTTTGCAAAGGCATCCAAAGAAGAACTGAGGCACACAGCACAATTTGAGAAGAACTCCAAAATAAACAATAGAATTAAGGAGATGGAAGAAACCACAGGAACTATAACAAAAGAACATGTTAGGATTCTTTTTAAAGAGAATTAAGTACAGTTCTTTGAAATTAAAAAAAATTGTAAGCATTGAAGTTCAAATTCCAAAGCACACCAATGAGAAAATTAGATACATACTGCTGAAGAGAAAATAAGCAAACCAAAAGAAAGCACTAAGGAAATACCCAAAATGCAAGAGTGAGCAAAGCAAAATATAAATTAGGAAGAGCTGTGAAGAGTTATGGAGAGCAGAAAGAGAAGTTCACACGTGTTTCTGATACCCGTCCTAGAAGTGGACATTTGGGAGAATAAGGGGAAGCCCTACTCAGTAAAGTAGTTGAAGCTATTCCCAACCTTAGGAAGGCATGGGGCTTGGCACCCTGCATCCACCCCCTCCCTCCCATGCAGAGGACGGGCTACCTAAAAGTTCACCAAGCAATGTTTTAGTCATGCCACTGCAGTTCTGTTCAAAATAGCATTCTTCTCGAAGGAGTTTACACAGTGGAGTATTATTCTGCTATAAAGCAGGATGCATTTGAGGCTTTTGTTGGTAAATGGATGCAACTAGAGAACATAATCTTAAGTGAAATAAATCAGACTGGCATGTGCAAACATCATATTGTCTCCTTAGTGTGAGAACCTGAAAGAGAAAAATGGAATCTGAAGGGTACAATAGACACTGGGAAAAGAGAATGAACTTATTCAAAAGGAAAGAATTACTGAGTTGAGGACAAAGACAGGAGAGGGAGTGTGGGAAAGAGATTTATCTATGTTTGTAAGCAGGATGGTTTGGACAACTGTACTGTACATTTCTGCTGATCTATGGAAAGGAGCAGTTAATGCTTTCATTTGTTTCATCTTTTTACAATTGTTTGTACTTTTTCTCTAATTTTTTTTTTTTTTAAGTACAGGGTCTACAGGGTCTCACTACACAGATTGGACTCGTAACGATCCTCCTGTTTTCAGCCTTCCAAGTACTGGGATTACAGGCCTCTGGCACCACGCCTAGTTTCAATCACCCTCTCAGCGCGCCCTGGGGCAGGGCCTGCAGGGCACACTGAGGATCAACCCTGCCCCTGCGTCTCCCTAAAAAGATTCTGTAATCCACTGAGCTATCTGGCCATCCCTTTTCTCTAAATTTCTTATACTTTTCTGTCTTTTTTTTCTTTCTTTTTCCAATTTTACATGCATATATCTGGTAATATGAATCACTGATTGGGAGACAACAAATAATGTGAAATTCATATTACTTTGTTAAGTGAAAATCTGTATCACTTGCTTGTAATTTTTTCTGTTTAAATTCTAAATTGTACTTTTAAAAAAAAAAAGTAAAAAATAAGCAAAATGCATGCAGGGACACATGCAGACCCATGTTTATAGCAGCACTACTCATATTAGCTAAATCCTGCAAGCCGCCCTTACGTCCACCAGCAGAGGAATGGACACAGGAAGAGCACTACGTACACGCGGCGGAGCACGACTCAGCCATAGAGACAAACTCAGTCATCTGTAGGAAAATGGATCACCCTGAATGCAGAGTTACGGGCAATGAATCAGACACACCAGCTTGAGTATAGAGTAGGTTGTCTTATATGAGAAACCCAGATTATAAGTAAAAAGCAAAATAAAAGATAACAGGAAATAAGGAGATAGAGCTTCCCCAAGCAGAAAGGGCATCAAGAGATGGAGGGATAAAGAGGAAAGAGGAAGAAACAAGATTTTTTTTAAATCTTCTTAAAAGAAAAAAAAAAGAATTAAGACGTGTCATGTACATGTCTCAATTCCATATAAGGAACGTAAATATTACATACCGTAAACATGCATTAATAAAAAATAGTACTTTTCAAGATTTTAATGGGAGAGGCCGGTCAAATAGTTCAGCAGATTAAAGCACCTGCAAGCAGGCACAGGGGCTGGGAGGTTTGATCCCCGGGCCTGCCATGCCGGCCCCACCCCCGGGGCACGTTGAGACACGTGGTGAGACCGTGGTGACACGCACTTGTAATCCCAGCACTTGGGAGGCTGTAAACAGAAGGATCACTACAAGTCCGATCTAGAAGTGAGAACCTGAACACCCTGTAGACCCTTCCCTAAAATATAGAACAAAAAGAAAATTTTAATGGGAGAAGGAAAAACTTTAATACTGAAAATGCCATGAGCTGCCACTTGGAGAAGCATCTCTGAGGTGGAAGAACTTGCATCCACAGCTCTGTCACCTGCATCCACAGCTCCGCCCCCTGCATCTGCAGCTCCGCCCCCTGCATCCGCAGCTCTGCCCCCTGCATCCGCAGCTCTGCCCCCTGCATCCGCAGCTCCGCCCCCTGCATCCACAGCTCCGCCCCCTACATCCACAGCTCCGCCCTCTGCATCCACAGCTCCACCCCCTGCATCTGCAGCTCCGCCCCTGCATCTGCAGCTCCGCCCCCTGCATCTGCAGCCCCGCCCCCTGCATCTGCAGCTCCGCCCCCTGCATCCGCAGCTCCGCCCCCTACATCCGCAGCTCCGCCCCCTGCATCTGCAGCTCCGCCCCCTGCATCTGCAGCTCCGCCCCCTGCATCTGCAGCTCCGCCCCCTGCATCCACAGCTCTGCCCTCTGCGTCAAGAGCTCCATCCCTGCCTGCACCTCCAGCTCCTCTCTGCGTCCACAGCTCCACCAAGCTTTCTAGGAGCCCCAGGAGCACCCACCACATGGCTTTCCTTGTTAGACATGTTCCCTTTTCATCCAATCAAGCTACGGACTTCTCATGTTTTAGTATTCTACTTGTTCCCTCGCTCCCTTGCATAGAGTCAGTCCCAGACATGCTGTGGTCTGCGCTTGTGGCCCTCTGTCTGTCTTCTCTCCCCTTGTTGATCTGGTTCAGCACCAGGCAGAGCTCTGTGTGCCATGTGTGTAGCTCTGGCCTGCCTTGGCATGGAGCAGGAGAGCAGCAAGACTTAAGTATGTCCATGCCACAGGTTAGCAGCCTGTAGATCATGGGGTATCACGTTTCACATTTGAAATTGCAGGTTTAAATGCTATGTTCATTGAGAAATCCAGGCTATTCCAATGTGGGGACCTTTCATATGATATTTTGTTAGGTATAATTTAACAAAACCTCACCTTTGCTCTGGTTAAAATAGTAACAGGAACTTGAAAAAGAAAAAAAAATAATAAATTGCTGAATGAATAGTATTACCTACAAATTCTAATATTTTTCAGGCTTTAGAACACTGTAAAGCATGACTGGTTAACAGTCTTATACATTTGTTTCAGTGAAATTCCAAGTTGGACTTGTTCTCTTACACTGATTGTTGTGCCAAATTGTGGCACACTTAGAGAATTCCATAGGCATGCAGCTGGAGGCCATTCTATCTCCACGCCTTTATGTTAGTAACCATTGGTCATGGTGCCTCCATCAGCCAAGGGAGGTGTCCCAGGGCTACAGTTCTCCAAAAGGGGTGGAGATGGGAGTGCCCATAGCCCATGTGGCCCGACAGGTGGAACCTCACACTTGAGCCTGGGCAGTTTCCTGGGGAAAGGAAATGATGACTGGGCAAAATTCTGTGGGTCGGTGATCCTTCACTTGAAAATTTAGGACCTTAGCAAAGAGGCGAAAGCACAGACCCTTGAGTGTGCCCTGGGAGCTAAATGGGCTTGGTGGAACAAGCTAAGCAAGTTGTACAAACTCCACATCCATGCAGAGCGGGCACAGTGAGCTGTGGGTAGGGATAAGGGGGAGCCACAGTGTTCTCAGTAAATGTGAAAATGGGACACTGTATCTTTTCTTACTCATGTAACTTAACTTTGTTAATTTTAGGAGACAGAGCTCATTAAGGCTCCATAGCAAACCAGGTCTGCATCGTCTTCTCTTGCTGAGTGAGGCTCATGGGATTGTTATTACTGAAAGAAAAAAAACTGTCTTCAGCCCTCAAAAAAAAAAAAAAGGATAAATTATAGTAATATAAATGGCAAGAATGAAAGAATTCCATTTTCTGGAATGAGAATTTCTTATTCCTAGCTGTCAGGACTGCTGTTTTTGACTTCTAGTATACTGTTGCTTCATAAAAATTATTGTTACATTTAAGATAGCTTCCTGAATATGCAGTATGCATTTACAACAATGTCTAAGTACTGTATTTTTTCTGCACAGTCCCTTATTGTCAGAATGTTGGTCTTCATTTTAAGTCATATTCATGTTCTTCTGCTGAGGAACCCCTACACAGACCTGAACAAAAAAATTAATAAAAAGAAATGTCTTCGATTTCTGAGAAAACTGGGCCAGGCATGGGAAAGGAATAGGAAGGAAAAATTAATTGAGACTCTGGGGACACAAACATGTGGTGTGAATGTCTATAAGGCCAGTGCGCATAGGAACCGTGATATAGGAAAAAAATCATATAAGTTGGATCAATAACTAAAGAGGAATAGGAAGACAAAGCACGCACAGACAGAAAGTACAGGTCTGCAAACAGCACATCGAATCATTAGCAGGATAATATAAAGTCTATACCTTTAGAGGAATACGGCACGCTATGAAGACAATAGAAGAACTTAAAGGGTTGTGGATATAGCTCAGCGGTAGAGTTCTTATCATGGGTAAGTCCCTGAGATACTCAGCTTTGGAAAAAGATATTAAAAGCAACCAAAGTTAGAAACATCACCTACCAAGGCATGACAATCCAAGACGTATTTTATATCAGCAACAACAGATGCCAGCATTGTATCAGCAAACAGCAGAAACTACTAACCCAGAAACTTGCACCTGGATACTCTGCCGTTAGGTTAATTGATACGGAATATTGTGGCCACAGCTCACATGCGACTACTGATTGCTTGATCCGTGGCTAGTCTAAACTGAGGAACATCCCAAGTGTGGAACATCCCATGTGTGTGAAACATTTCAAAGACTTGTACACACAAGAACATAAAATATCTTGTTCGTAGTATTTTCTACCTAATACACGCTGAAATGATATCTGGGATATTAAGGATAATTTGTTATTAACAGTAATTTCAGCTGTTTCTTTTTATTTTTTAAAACAGTCCTGCTAAAAAAAAATAAAAAAAAAAAAACAGTCCTGCTGATCTCTGCTCAGTAACCACATCATCGGCATTCATCCAATCTCAGAATACCCGCACTTGAAAATAATCTTGGTTAACTCCTTGGCTACCTTGGGCTTCCAGCATTGTCTTGATTTCAATATACACATCTGCTAGAATGTCAAGTCCATTAGAGGCGAGGCGTATCCGGCATGCTCACCTCAGTTGCTTGGTCTTAGCCCTGTGCGGATCAGAGACCCTCTATCTTATCTGTGGTTAAGAGTACAGGTTGCAGAGCAGAGCACATTGGTGTATGTCTGGAATCCCAGCACTCTGGGAGGTGGGGCCAGGAGGTTTACAAGTTTGACCCCAGCCTGAGCAAATCAGTGACTGACTGAGACCCTGTCTCAAAATTAAAAAATAAAATGAGGCTGAATTGACATAGCTCAGTGGAAAACCCCTAGGTATAATCCTCAGTACTAAAAATAGAAAAGTGTTTCATCTGCAGGTGAAATGGTTTCAAATCTGCCTCCCATGGGGAGCCGTTGTCTATCTGTCCTTGGGGGAGTCACACAACTTTTCTAAGCTTTGATTTCTTTGCTTTTAAAGAAGGTATTTCCCTACCCTTCAGTACTATTAGGAAGTGGTGGAAGAAATAACTCATAGTCTGAGGCTGGGGAAATAGCTCAGTGGTCTACGAGCCTGCTTGGCAAGCGCAAGGATCTAGGTTCTATCCCTGGTACCACATGCTGGGGTGTGGTGGTACACACCTGTAATGCCAGCGCTGGAGAGGCCCAGACAGGAGGATCACTATGAGTCTAAACTGGGTAGTGAGACCCTGTATCAAATAAATAAATGAAAGATTTTTGTAAAATTTAACTCATAGCTTGGCTGTTTCTCTCATGCATTTTAATTTGTACTCCTGTCTTGTTCTTTTTTTATTTTTGTACTACTGAGGATCAAATGCAGAACTCTGAACATTCCAGAAAATGCTCCACCCTGTACCAAAGTATTAGTTTATAAAGGTGGCTGCATGTCAAATGGAGAGGTCAATGCCACCGGAAGAAGTTTAATGTTACTGATGGTTCCCCTGGAAATGCGAGGCCCAGGACACCATGCAGGACCACAGGGAAGCAGGAGAGCCTGTAATGAGGGAGACAGTGCCAGGGAAAGGCATAGGCCTTTCTGTTTGTTTTACAGGACAGGCAGGGCTGGCCAGGCAAGCAGCTGAGGGGTTTTGAGCAGTCTAAACAGTTCCAAAGGTTTTTGCGAAAGAGGGGCTGTCCGAAATTATCTGGTTCCCAGCCCTCAGTAGATTTAGAGCACAGAATACATTAATTCCTTTTATGAGCATGAGATAGAGGAGGTCAGTGGCTGTGAACTGGTAGGTCTTTGTGTGGAAGCCACATTCACAGGGAAACTGTATTTCCATCTCTAGTAATTAACTAACCCTGGAAGTTGCTCCCCAGTCAGTGAGGCCCCTAGATGTCAAATCAAAAAATACAAAACATTATTAACACTCTTTTGAGCTCCTGTTGTCCTTCAGAGTAGTAGCAACTTGCATGCCAAAGTGGCCACTCCCTGCTTTCTACGTAATTCTACATACCGTGACTTCTTTTCTACCCACTTGCCAGAAGATTACTTACACCCAAAGTGTCTGCTACAGCCAGGACCTAGAATATCCTCCAAAGGCCCACATGTCAAAGACATGGTCTCCAGGGTGGCATTGTGGGGAGGTGGGGGACTCCTTGAAAGGTAGAACCTTGCAGGAGATGCTTAGTTCACTGGGGGTGTGACCCAAGGGGTCTGGAGGACCCTGGCCACCTTCCTCTTCTTTTTTTGCCTCGTGGCTCATGATGTGAGAGGTTTTACTCTACCATGTGCTCCTACCACGATTCCTCACCACAGTCCCAAATCAACAGGGCCAACAAACTTTGGAGCAGAACCCCTAAAACTGTGAGCAGAAATAAACCTCTCCTTTTCATACATTGATTACTGTTGGTATTCCTTATAGTGAGAGAAAGCCTATAAGACACTGTCCTTCCTGCCTTCCAACAAACCAATAGGCTGAAGGCTGTAGTTCCACCGTGATGTTGGCCTGACTTTGAGCATCCCCTTCTCCCCAGGCACCATGGGAGAAATGATTGTAGACTCTGCCACAGATTGAAGGGGACATTCATGAGGGAGAAAGAAAAGTAATCAATTAAATCATATTTTCCCTGTTACAGAATCAACTCACAGTAGTGTGAGCAGCAAAAGAGAACTTCTAAGGCTGCACAAATACCCCAAAAGCAGGAATCCACAGCAGCTAGAGTAAGGGGTGCACTGGATCAAAGATGATGCAGACACTCCCCCGCTGCCCCCCTGTGCTCCTCTGCTTTGTTCCTCTTGTTTCCTCTACAGACTGGTGTTCTTTGCTGCCTGTGTGCACACGGTGGGTCAGAGAGGCAACACCATACCTGATTGGCCAGTTTCCGTGAGGGCCAAGTGGAGGCTAGGCAACTGTTGCTAGGCAATGAATCACATGACCCCAAATGGCTGCAAACGTCCTCCCTTGGGTTTGTTAAGGAGAGATGGTAGGGAGCCAAAGTAATTGTGAGCTAACTAAGCCCATCTCCATTGTTAAATACTTTGGAACATTAAAATGCTGGTTAAACAAAGTTAGACGGGAATAGAAATTCCCAAAGTTAGTGGGCATTGTACATTTTTGAAGATAGTAAGGTAAGATGCAGAGTCAGACAGGCTTATTTAACTCCAAACATCTTTGTTTCCAAACATTTATTCAATACTATGGGATGAGTATGCTATAGAATGTAACTGGCATAGACCAGAAATTGTAAGATACTTTTTATTTTCCAAATTGTTCTGTCCATATGGGCCAAGACTCAAAAGATTTAATCTCCTGAGCATCTCATTTATATAATGACTGGGTGGATGAGGGCATGGGTTACGACTGTTTCATGAGAGTAGACAAAGCACAAAGTGGAAACTCTGAAGTTCCTGTCTAAAGCAGAATGGTCCAAGTTTGAACAGGACTGGGCCTCTGAGTAACTGCCTCTTGTTTTAAAAACCCAGGAAAGCTGAGTGACTGCCCCAAGGTCCCACAGCAAGTCAGTAGCAAAGCCTGAAACCACGACCACAATATGCTAAGCACAGTTGTTGACAATGGATCAGCTTTGGACCCATTTGATGTAGAGAACTGATTTTCAAATATTTGCCAACCTTATCCTGAACTAATTGGCACACAGATACTGTACAAGTGCCCGGATTTTATGATAAGAGAAGCACAAATTTTGTATTACAAGCTGAGGGACCACATCCAGGATAGCCAGTCCAAACTGCATCTCAAGAGATGCTGCAAGCACGTTTTCTGCTGCCACTTTGACAGCCACCAAAGCCACCAATATTCAGTATACAGTCACACTGGGGACCTTTCAGAGTGCTTAATCCTTAATTTAAATCCTAATGATTATCCAGCCTATTTGAGAGTTTAACTCAGTGACCAAAGGTTAAACTGCCTTTGGGTTTTGCATTTAACAAGGCAGGAAATTAGTTTCTTAGCTCCGAGTCTAAGTGGAAGTGAGATGGGCAAGAGAGCAACAGACTCCACCTTTATTCAAAGGATCCTACTGAAAGGTCAGCAGAGAGCCACCCACAGAGCCCACAGCCCAAAGCAACAGTGGTTATACTTTAGCACCCACACAGACAGCAAGTCCTTCCAGGAGAGACAAGAGCTGGCTGGATGGACAGCAGAGACCCCTTGCCCCCTGCCTCTCCCACCATGGTGCCTGTCTTTACAGCTATTGCAGAAAGGGGAGCTGAAGTGGGACCCCATCACTGGCCAGAAGGCAGCGAACAGCTTCTAGATGGGAGATTCGTATGGTCCAAAACCTATGCCAGGAGCTGTTTTTTAAAGCAGCCTTACTTTTGATGCTGTCCGTCACTCTGCGCAATTGGATCACTTAATGGAACCAGCTTATCAAAAGGCTGAAACTGAGATTGCTTTTTATCAGGCACCAGCCTCCCGATTAAGTAGTTCACATACACATGGACTCAGGATTGGAAATGTTGCAGAAAAGGAAAGATGCTGAGGTCTGGGGGGAGGGGATGATAAAAAAAAAAACCACTGGGAAGACCCCCATGCTATACTAGCTCCATGTTTCTTTTCACTTGTCCTTGAATCAGCATGTGAAATAGCCAGTCACCTCGGCCCCCTCTTCTCTCTACACAGCCCTCCTCCCATGCCCAAAAGGGCCATCAGAGAAGTCATTTTTCTTGTTGTAGGGTGTGGGCCATTGCACAGGACCCGACAGCTTTTCACTGACTGGCTAACACAGAAACACATCAGGTGCCCATGTGCTGGATGGAGAGTCCATCATGCTGTGGGTACACGGATGCCCTGCCCTGTGCCTGGCTACATCTGAGAGCAGGAAGCAGCCCCACAGGGAGGGGAGCCCAAGCATCTTTAACTTGGTTCCAGAGGATGCTGTCCTTGGCCCTGTTGAGAAGTGTAAGTTCTGTACACATTGCCTCTTCATTTGCCCCTCTGAGCCTTGCCTTGTAGCCATCACTGCAGCCATCTCCTGTGAGGTGGCAAAACCATTAGACCCCAACGGCTACATCACTGGGGTACACCAGAACACCCCAAGATGGCCCTCCCCACCGGCTCCAGCCTTTGCAAACACACGCTGACCTTTCTTTTTGTTTGACTTCATTTCCTCATATTTGCTCATCATAAAGTATTTGAAAAATATGAAACAAGAGAAAGAATGTCCTGCAATTCAGTCATAATTCTGCTAAAAGAGTTAGCAAATAATCCCTTCTTTACGCTTTTTCACTATTCACATTTATCCACAGGGAGAGAGCTAAGCACTAACATTTATTAAATGCTACAGCACATCAAGTATTTTACTAATGCTTCGAATGTATTTCATTTCTTTTCCACCATAAACTCGAGGAAGAAAGTACAATTCATAATCTGCACAAATAGCTACACAATATATACAGTTTTGTTTCCTGGGTTTTTTCAAACATTAAAGTGTTTACATTTTTCATTTCACTAAAATTTTTATAGTTGTCATTTCTAATGATTTCTTGTTTTAATTTCGTTGTGTATTTTGAGTTTAACACATGGGACACTTTTAAATACCTTTCTTAAGGGATCAAAATCTTTCCAATTTAGGGGCTAGGGAAATAGCTCAGCGGTCTAGGCACCTGCCTGGCAAGTGCAAGGACTAAGGTTCTGTCCCAAGTACCACATGCTGTGCCATTCTGGAACCACAGTAGCATCATTCTGGCCACCAAAACCAGGCATGGTGGTACATATGTGCCTGTAATCCCAGTGCTGGGAGGCTGAGACAGGAGGATCACTACAAGTCTGAGCTGTGTAGCAAGACCCTGTACCAAATAAATGATTTTTTAAATGTTTCAAATCTGTTATCTCATAAATGATGCTCTAATGAACACCTTCATGTGAAGTTTTTTCCTCTAAGCAGTATTACTTGAAGATAGTGTCTCAAAAATAGAAATATTAGAGCAAATGGCTATAGATATTTTTAGTGGTTTATGTAGTCATTTGCAAAACTGATCCCTAGAATTTAAAGTACCTTTATGTAAAAATAATAACAATAATAATAATAATAATAATAATAATAATTGGCAAACGTTACTAATCTTAGTAACCTCTCGTCTTAGTTACTTTCTCATTATTGGGACAAAAATACCTGACACCATTCTGTTAATGAATAGAATGATTTGTTCTAATGGTGTTTGTAAATAGGATCACAAGTCCGCATCTTGTACAGCAATTAACCACTAAGAAGAATATATGCAGTGTATTATTTGTTGAAAAATAAAAAAATAAAAATAAAAATAAATAAAAAAATACCTGACACCGATAGTTAACAGGGGAAAGGCTTATCTTGGCTCAGAGTTTGCAGAGGTTTCAGTCCACCGCCAGCTGGCTCTAAAACAGGGCAGCATGGCCACGGTGCGTCGCGGAGGAGAAACAGCTCATGGCAGGGCAGACGCAAAGAGGAGAAGGATCAAGGGAGGAAGAGGCAGGGAAACCCCTCCCGGCCATGCCCCCAGGACCTGCCTCTTCCCAGCAGGCCTCGCCTCCCAGCACCACCCCAGTCTGGGAATCTATCTGTGGACTACTCCACTGTGAGTAGTACTGTAGTACTACTCCACACACCCACAAGCCAGTCACCTCCCGAAAGTGCCACCTACGAGTGCGTGGGGCTTTGGGGGATCATCTAGACGCAAATCATGCCTACTAAGAGGAAAACAGCATTTAAACTAGTGTTTAAGCTTTAATAATATTTTCATTCCAAAATATCACAGACACTATTTAATATAAAGAACAAAAAAAAAAAAAGTTTTTAAAGGGGGCCAGCAAGACAACTCAGCTGCCTAAGTGCCTTCTTAGGCAAGCTCAGGGACTAGGGTTCGATTCCCCGCCTGACAGGCCGAGTCGGCCCCGCCCCTGGACACACTAAGCTGGCTACAGAGACCGTGGTGCCACATACCTGTAATCCCAGTGCTGGGGAGGCTGAAACAGGAGGAACACTGGGAGTCCAAGCTGCTAAGTGAGATCCTTACTAAATAAAAATTTAAAAAACATCAAATGTACTAACATGATCAGTTACTTGGGAGTTATAAATAAAATATAACAAGTCTAAAATTCATCCATAATCCTACTAGCACCCAGATATTGTCAATTTAATATTTCTTTTTTTTTAATGAATTTAGGACAGGATCTACAGGGTACACAGGGTCTCACTACATAGACCGGACTCATAGTGATTCTCCTGTTTTCAGCCTCCCAATCGCTGGGATTACAGGTGCACGCCACAATGCCCAGTCTCAGTCACCATCTCAGTGTGCCCTGGGGGGTGGGGCCAGCATGGCACATTGGGGATTGAACCCTGTCTACTACGCTCTGCCTAAGCAGGTGCTTTAGTCCACTAAGCTATCAGGCTGGCCCCAATTTTAAAATTTCAATGAGTTCTTCCGCCCCTTAAAAGAGAAACAAGGAAAGTAGGTAAGTAGGTAAATAGAAAGATGGATAGACACTATGATACTTTCTGTACAGTTATCTACTGTACCTCTTAGTAGATCTAGATCCTCTACACAACACGCTTCCCAGGAGGGTCATACCAACGACTAAGTCCCACAGCACTTGGGTGGGGGGGCATCTCCCAAGAGCTGCCACACAGAATGCCTTCTGCAGGTCTGATTAAAGGCTGAAATGGAGATGAGGCCCCTCTCTGCTATAGCGTAGATTGCAAATAGAGCAAAGTCACTGTTCTAGACCAGATGGCTGAGCATCCATTCTTGTATAAAACATAATATCCATCAGCTCTCCACTGACCTGGGGAAGGCGACAGATTTCCAGAAAATGAATCTTTGATCAGGGAAGGACTGTCTTGGCTTAGCCGCAGCAAAACAGGTTCTGAAGACTGGAACTTGTCACACTGGTCAGAGGGAGCAAGCTTCTCATGGACGTATTTTTAGAAGCTTAATCCAGCTAGAAGAGGGCAGAGGGGAATCGAGCTCTGTACTCAAGGTCCAGTGACAAGCAGTTTAACCTATTGAAATTGTCCCTGACCTCAGCTCCGGGAGAGGACCCTGCATTGATTGTAGGGTGCTCCCTCCCACTAAAGTGTCTCCCACGGCTCATAGGAAGCATGCTGCTCAGGCTTTCAGGAACCTTTGCAGAGCACAAGGGAACAGCCTGAGAGCAAGGGGACAGGGCCAGTGGTGGTGCCTAAGCCCAATTCCATGTCCCGCCAGACACACCTGGGAGTGTGCTGTACTGGACATTGCTCAAGCTGATCAAATTCAGCTTCAAGATTA
Organism: Octodon degus; assembly: GCF_000260255.1. Classification (NCBI taxonomy): domain Eukaryota; kingdom Metazoa; phylum Chordata; class Mammalia; order Rodentia; family Octodontidae; genus Octodon; species Octodon degus. Next base: position 12,923,520 of record NW_004524578.1, on the reverse strand, counting down.
ATCATGATTGTACTCTGCTTCCCACAACACCTTCTGTTCATCTCACCTCAGGGCTTCTCCAGGGTGGCTTCCATCAGGCACCAGGATTTTCTCCCTTCCCTTGAGAGCTCCACAGGGTTTCCCTCTTCCTTTCTGAACTGAACCCCTTCCTGCATCAGCAATGCAAATACAATAAGTAGAACGGGATGCGGGGAGGCAGAAGAGGAGATGAGACTTATTCAGTAGGAGACCCTAGTCTGACACCCATCAACAATGGAATAGATAAACAAGATGTGGTATTTTTATACAATGCATTATTACTCAGCTATAAAAAAAGATAAACTTGAGACTTTTATAGGCAAATGGATGCAGCTAGGGACCACATTCATAAGTGAAATAAATCAGACTTGCATGTGTAAACATCCTATTGTATCCCTAGTGTAAGAACCTAAAAGAGTAAATAAAATCTGGAAGGTACAATCGATATTCTGAAAGCGAAATGAACTGTTCAAAGGGAAGGAACAGCTGGGATGAAGAAAAGGAGAAAAGAAAAAAGGGAAAAAGAAATATACATGTATATACGCAGAACACCTTGGATAATTATTGCTCATTTCCACTGGTCTAGTGAAGGGAACAGTTAATACTTAAATTAAAAAAAAAAAAGGATCCTAGTCCAGTGACTCTCAAAGCAGGAAAGCAATTGTGATCACTCTAACTTCCGTTACAACTGAGAAACTGCTGTTCCAGCCCCAACTCTGACCAACCCAGAACTGCAACCTCTAGATCCAGGGGTTGGTAGATTTTTAAGCCCCTTAAGTTGGTGCCAATTACTGTCACAGAAGAGAACATTCTTGTTTGATCTCACTCTAGGATGATTGTTTGACCCAGATTCCCTCCTTAGCACTGGATCAGTTCACTGGCATCTCCAGGACACTGGTTCAAGGGTTCCCCAAGATATTCACAACTACAGATGTTTGAGTCTCTTGCACAAAATACCGTAGTGTTTACACATAACTATGCCGCTCCTCCTATATACTTCATTTTTAGACCACTTATAATACCTAATATAATGTTAGCATAGTATATTTTTTAAAGAATAAAAGCAATTTTTAGAAGTCTATACATACTCAACTTTTTTTCTTAATATTTTTGATTTGCATCTGGTTTGAATCTATGGATAGGGAGCCCATTGGTTGTGGACAGACAACCATACTGACAAATCCTCCTGGGTGGTTTACTTTAGTTTGAGGGGTTCATTTTCATAATATGAAAAATACAGGGGATCCACTAAATCCATGATCGCTGACTTCAGAAGTGCTGTTGTCAGCATCTACCAAGAACGAGTTCATGAAGTTACCTTCACTGTTCTAAAATATCTACACGAAGCTGGCTTCTAAAAACATCAAAACTACACATGGTTGGGTCTCATTACTTTTACTTGTAATTATACAGATCCACAGTGATGGGATCTAGTTTCAAAATATGAGGTTAATGGTGAGAAGGCTGCATCTTTGGTGATTAAAAATGGAGAGAGAGAGAAAGGGAAGGAGGGGGGAGGGAGGGATTGGACTCTGCCACAGCACCTCACAAGTTCCTTTCAGTTTATTTGTTTAGCGGCTTGCTAGCATCTTGGAAGAGAAGTCACTTTGGAGGCCCTAAGTATAATATCTAAATGCTTCCCATAAAAAATATGTTCAAATGCAATGAATTCAGTCACTCTCCCCTCATTGCAGCATGTCCTAAGACTTGGAAGTCAATGTCCCTAAAATGGAGAGGTCCTAAATTCAGGAACCTCAGCCCAAGAATCCTGGTTTACTTTAATAATCCCAACAGTTTGGCAGCCACAGCAGGTGAGAGGGCATGAACAAGGAGAATATTGTCGCATACACACGCATCCACAACGATCACAAAAGTAAAACATTTTGTTACATGACAGATAAGTGCTTTCTGGCAATCTGCTTTTGCCTTTTTAAAGTCCTCCTCCCTCAGGACTCTCAATCACTAGTTAAATTATTCTAGTCAACAAGACCATTTTCCCAGGCAACATTTTTCTTGCCTGAAACTAAAGAGAAATTTCACCAGCGAAGCAGAAACTCTGTTCCTTAAGCTGGTTGTGCTTTCCACAAGGTTTCCAAGGGAAACGCCCCCTTGAGTTTCACTCTTGCATATGCAGGCAGAGCTGGTGACCGTTGCTAGGCAACATGTCATCATAAATATTTCATCAGTGGAAGAAAGTCTATCACAGAGAAGCTATCCGTTAGCTATTCTAGTACTCCAGGTCTCCTTTATATATATAAAAAATAGAACTCTACCATTTCTATGTGCCTGGTTGTCTATTATATGGCATTCATGACAAAGGAATCAAGTAGAAAACTTAAAACTCAGGCAACAGCAACAAACAAGTTAGAAAATATAATGAGACCAAAAAGACCTCATTCATTTTTTAGTAATCTTGGACTGCTATAATAAAATTCCACAGATTGGGCAACTTACACCAGGGGTATTTATTTCTTACAGTTCTGGAGAGTGAAACTCCAAGATCAAGGTGCCAACAGATGTATTTCTTGGACAAGGTCCTCTTGCTGGCTTGTAGATGGGCCCCCTCTTGCAGAATTTTCACGCCGCTGAGAAAAGAGGCCTTGGTGTTGCTTCCTCTTCCGTAAGTTCCCTAATCCTATCATATGACTTCATCTAAGCTGAATTCCCACCCAAAGGGCCTGAAACACCACAGTGAGAGCTGGGGAACAGCAACATGTGGATTTCAGTGACATAAACATTAGTCTATGAAAGCCATCAGCCAGTTTTCAAAAGCTGCTTGTTGATAGTTTTCATAAAACACTTGACAAGTTGTTAAGCTGAGAACAAAAGATTCATTAATGTTGAATGCTATAGCTTCACAATTTCTTTAAAGAGAAGTCCCAAAACATGGGAGTCACAAAAAGCTGGAACAAACCAAAATAGTAAGAGTGATTTTCTGCCCCCCGGGAGATCAGAACTATGGAGAGCTGGCAGGATTCAGAGAGGGGCTCCAGGTTTCCCACCTCCTGGTAGACACGCCCTGGAGAATTCCTCTGGGTGTGGGCAGGCCCTAGATATATGGCAGAATAATATCTTTATGATTATATAGCAAAAGACATTTTGGAAAAGTAAGGAAGACATCTGATTGTTGAATTAATCAAATGGAGGACTAGTTACAGTGGGCCTCGCCTAATCAGGCAATCTCTTAAAAGGTCAATTGTTTGCAATTGAAGGCAGTAGGGAGCTCCAGCCAGTGTGGAAGGCAGAGGAGGGCTGGGCATGATATAATCAATTGTCATTGTTTTAAACTATGACTGTGGTATTTGTTATATAGCGATCGAAAACAAATATAATAGATGACTCTCATCTATTCCACTTTTAGAAGTTTTTGTCTTATTTGCATGACAAATAGAGGACAAAGTTGAAGACTCCAGAGGATTTTTTTTTTTCATAACCAGGGATTGAACCTTGCACCTGCCAGGGAAGTGCTTATTCTACTGAGCCATCTCTCCGGCCCCTCCACAGGATTTTTTTTAATGCATCATTGACAAAACGAGTTCTCTATTTCCTAATGCTCAACTTCCACAAATTTTCTTTCTTTTTCTGGTGATTTTTACAACAGATTTTGGTCTCACTTTATCATCTTTTTTATTAATTTTATTGAGAAACAAATAGCAATGAGACAGTTTCAAAACCGATTAGCAGGACAGTTTCAATAATTAATACATTGCATCTTGTTGTCTTCATAGTGGCTATTCATAGTACAAGATGCAGACAAGATATCCTGTCCAAATACTGTAAGTACTCACAGGAGTTTTTTTTTTTTTAAATAAACTTATAGAACTAAATTTTAAAAAAATACTATAAGTACAAATCTTTCTTTTCATTGAATTAAGAGAAAGTAGCTGTATATCTATCTTAACTGTTTTGTATATACAGATACAAAATGGTCCTTCATTTATATCTCCCTTTTTTGTTTACTTTTGTCACAGATGGGTGTTCCATTGCTATTTAAATATTGTAGGTGCATGAATTCAGCAAAGTAATTATGCATTCATTTTAAAGATTACACAGTTCTATTTTTATCAGTGTGGAAAGATCTTTATGATATGGTATCATGTATTAGAAACCAGTTACAAGAACATAGAACAGGAAAAGTTCAATGTGTTTTAAAATAGATAGATGAGGATATGCACACGGGTAATCACCTAGATAAGGAGAACGAGAAAGGCTCAGTGAAGTTGGACACCAAAGTGACTGGCACAGTTATTTCACATAGTTCTTTCATGGTGACTTACCTTTTGCTTATTTGTAATTTCTAATTTTTCTTCAACAAAAACAGATTAATGGCCCATCTCTGACAAAACTAAACAAAAAAGGGGATACAAATGAAGGGCCACTTTGCATCTGTATATACAAAATCATTAGGATAGATATACAGCTACTTTCTCTTAATTCAGTGAGAAGATTTGTACTAATAGTGTTTGGACAGGATATCATGGCTGCATCTTGTACTATGAACAACCACTAAGAAGACAACAACATGCAATATATTAATTATTGAAACTATTCTACTAGTCAGTTTTGAAACTGTCTCATTGCTATTTGTTTCTCAATAAACTTAATTTTAAAAAGGATCTGTATAAATAAATGAGGAGAAATTCAAAACTGCATCATACAAATATCACTATTCATAAATGAGTCAGAATACATCTGTTATGTTTTAATTTCTGAAAATTTCCACTAAAATGTATGATTCTAAACAAAAACAATAGATCAATTGTGCAATTTTGCAAATGCAGACAAAAACCACTTACCCAAAACAAAGATAAAACAAAGAAGACACATGAGACTTCTCATTAAAGGAAGAAGTTAAGTTTCTATTTACGAGTCAATAGCCCTTTGACTTTCCTTGAGTTTTGTTAACTGGCAGCAAGATTCCTCTTTGTTTTATGTTCGTAGCCAAGGTTATATTATTGATCCATTTTAAGAGAGGATTGGTCTCCAGAATACTCAGATAAACCTGTTTTTCTTTGCCTTAATGCAAATTAGAGGGACTAGTGCTCAATAATTGTTTTACAAAGCATGTAAGAAAATCATGGAGAAGGCTATTCCCATGGGATACGTTGGTACCTCCTGTAAGAAGCACCCAGTAGGTGATGTTCCTGCTGATGCAATGGACCCTTTCAATTTACCTTCCCCTAACCTTAAACTGGTGTATAAATAATAATCTTACTCTTAGGACCAGATTCTTTCTCCAATCAAAGACATTTAAAGTCATCCCCAAATCACTGGGGATGCACTTGTTGTCCAATGAGGCATCTTCTCAGGGAGGCAATTCTTGGTTAGAGGCACATATTTCTCTTCTGATTCCAGGAAACAGATAGACATCTACTGTATGGGACGTGGGAGTGACGACTTTGCTTCCAACCAGGAAGCCTACAGCAGTGGTTCTCTGCTTGGGATGATTCTGCTCCCCAGAAGACTTTTGATGGCTGGAGATATTTTGATGGTCGTGTGTAGGATTGGGCTGCGCTACTGAACCCAACAGCTGGAGCTCATAGATGATGCCAAATACTCTATGATTCACAAGACAGTGCCTAGAAGTAAAGAATTTTCAAGCCATTTCTATAGTGTTGAGCTACAGAGACCCCTGTTCAGTCAGAGGGACGCCAAACTAGAGACATCGGGAGCCTGACCCGTGGGAGGCTAGCTCTCCTACAAGCTCCAAATACCAGAGGCAGCACCAAGGTCAGACCCATTTCCAGCCAACATTGGGCAACCAGGAGCAGACTTTCTCTGTTGGTTGAGTCTCATTCCTGGGTAGCCAAATTCCTTCTTGTTTCATGTTCATAGCAATGGTGATATTACTGATCCATTGTAAGAGAGGTGTGGTAAACTAGAAAACCAGGCAAACAACTTGAAAATGATACTTAACAGGCACTGGACAGCAGGCAGGCAGCTAAGCACAGTCACTGCTGACACAAAGCAGCAACCGCACAAGCCCTAGAGCTGGCCCTGCTGACCGCTAGAGGCACTTGGCAGGCGGCAGCACAGGGCAGGGAAACCCAACAGGACCAGGTACTGTCCCTGAGCTGAGGGGACAATAGAAGATTCACAAAGGCCAAGGCAATCAGCACTTAAAGGAAAACAGAAAATCAATACAGAAGATGTCCAGCATCCTTGGCATGCTCCTGATTCTGAGGGGGAACCACCTAACACTGGAGAAAGCAGCATCAGAAAGGAATACCTAAACAATTTCTAGGGCTCACAAAGTGTGGGGTACAGTTTGTGCACCCCATTCCCAGCCATAGTAAAAAAGAGCTCTGTTCATACATGTGATACAGGGTAAAATTCTCAGAAGCATATTGATTTAAGTAAAGGCTGCTTTGGACTCGTGCTACATTTAATAGTAAGCCTCAAATGATCAACCTGCTTCTAAATGATTGAACTACATGCCAAAGCAAAATCCAGTGCTAGTTAAAGAAATATAACAAAATCCAGTAAATGAAAGCATAAAAAAATCACAATCGATTACCCAGTCAAAACCTAGCAGACATGCGAGGATACAAGAAAATCTGTGCTCTCAGTACAAGGAAAATCAGTCAGTGGCAAAAGATGCAGAAATCATACAGGTGAGAAAAACAGGAGACAAGGACATTAATACATCTTATGCAAGTCAGCTTCTTCTCCGTGACAAAGCATCTGGGATCAATAGTTTATTTTGGCACGCAGCTTCAGGGTTTTCAGTCCAAGTTGCTTTGGTCCTGTTGCCATTGGGTGTGAGGCAAGGAAACCTGGTAGAGGAAATGTTTCATCTCATGGACAGAGAGACAAAAAGAAGAAAAGGGGCTTGGGTCCCCCTGCCCCCCTCAATGGCTCAGTCCAAGTAACTCACTTCCTCCAGCCAGCCCACCACTTCCTAAAGGTTCTACCACTGCCCAATAGCATTCTCAGCTGGGAGCCAAACCTCCAATGCATGAGATTCTGAGGAGACCTTCAAAATTCAGACCATAAAAGTGACCAAGATTAGAAGGAAAATGAAAACTGGTGACAGCGTTAATGTATTACCTCTTGCCAGCACTTATAGATGTGGTGTTTTCTTGTGGTGGACACTGAGACAGGAGACACCAGTAAGCCACCAGTCCTGCTCTCTTGCCATTCATCGTTTAGTAGAAAAGGAGACTTTGAAGGCATTAAGCGGGATGCAATGTGATCAGTGCCAGTGGAGTTTTGAACTCTGAAGGAACCCAGAAAGGTGGGATATGGGGTGAGGGTAGGATATTTATCCATGGGGCAAACACTTAGAATAGCCAACTTCTTATAATGAAAAAATCCCCAGATACTTATTATGTGCCAGGAACTGTTAGGAACTTAGGAACAAAGTGAATAAATAAAATGAAATTAACTGTCCTCTCTCAGAGGTAACATTTACTGACTTTTAAAAATCTTATATCATTTTGTCCTCACTATGACTCAAACGCTGCCATTTTCTCTCAGTCTGGTAGATTACACTGATGTCACTTCTCTCGATGTCCACTCTCTTGGACTTGTGACCTTGAAGTTCTTTGCACTAAAGAGTCAACTTCCCTGCTCCAGCATTTGTTATTTGGCCCCGTGACTTGCTGCAGCCAGCGCAGCATTAGCAGACAAGGTGCAAGGAGCAGAGTGAAAGTGGTTGTGCACGGGACTCATTTTCCTGCATCTGTGCCGTGGCCACGAGACCAGGATGCCTGTCCCACGGAGAGAGGAAGAGAGACAAATGACACCGAAGTATCTCAGCCAATGTCCAGCCCTGAGGGAGGAGGGGGGCCACCCCCCGACCTGCCATATCTACTGACTTGCACAAGCCAGTAGAGATGGCCCCTGGATTTGGTAGCTTGACAATGATTTTACTCCTTCATAATGATGCAAAAGTGACTGATAGTCAGCAGACGCTGTACTTAAAATGCTGAACTAAAACCTTTTCTCTGATTGACAATATTTGATGTGATCTTCTCTCAAAATGCTAGGCAGTGACTACTGCTACTGAATCACCCAGTGACAAGAATAAATCCGTTTTCTTCAGTGTATTGTGTTGCTGAGCTATGATGCTCAGTAGTTTAGGTATGTTACATGCATTTTTCATTTTCAGTATTTTCATCTTAAGTGAGTCTATTTGTTAAGCAGCAATACCTGACTAATACACACCATCCACTGAAGACAGCGGAGTTAAGTGACACAGCTAGAACAATACTTGTAGTAAAGCATAGAACCAGGATTTTAATTAACACGTGCCTGGCTGTGAAGCCAGCACTTTGACACATTACTGCTTCCAGAAATTCTTGCTCCTGAGAACTTTCCCTAAGGCAATAGTTGCTAAAAAGGTTATGCACATATATATAGTTACTGAATTTCTGCTTATAACATTTAAAAGATTGAGAATACCCTAATGTCTCCAAAGTAAGAAAAGCAGAAGCTATGTAATACCATCTGGGATGAATAGCTTATGCTTATTAAAATAATTATAAAAATATGTGATAGAGTCTAATTGAACCTTCAAAACTAAACCATAGTCTATAGGTCACTCATAAGTGAAGTTGCATGGGTAGGTACGCGGCTATCTGTAGGGGACATCTATGCAAATAAAGACAAAGTAGTGGTTTACAAAATGAAATCAATTTCAGAGAGTGGCGGGATTAGGAGTGGCACATTTTAGCCTTCGAATCTTCCATTAGAATTGTTAAAATGAAAACAGTGATTAATGGGGCTGGAGAGATGGCTCAGTGGTCTAAAGCACCTACTTGGAACAAGCTTGGCAAAGCACAGGGACCGCGTTTCAATCCTCCAGCACCACATGCCAGCCAGCCGCGCCCCCTGGTGGGCTGAGCTGGCCACACATACACACACACACACACACACACACACACACACACACGTGCAATAAATGTTAAAATTAAAAAAAAAAAATTAAAAAGAAAACAGTGATTAAAGTGACAGGCACACAGGTCTGGCATCTGACCTAATCCACTGAAAGGGTTTACACACCTCCCGTCACCTAATCCACCACACCAGGCTTCAGGCTGCCCGGGACAGGACTCTCCCTCCCCGATCCTGTTAGCACTGGCTGTCAGACAGCATCTGTACCAGTAAAAGCCCCGACAAAGGGCTGCTGCGGCTCACTTTGGGATGAAGGGAAGAGGGGAGAAGAAAGAGCCCCAATCCCAAGGGCTTTGTATCTGGCAGCCAGGGCAGGTGTTTCCGTTAATAAATTCTCAACTTAAGCCTGGCGCCAATCCCCACCACTTATTGTAAACTTGGTTAGAGATGGGAAGGGAGTCAGGATGGGCATCAGAGTGGCCTGTGCCTTTCCACGTTCTCAGAACGCATAGGTACCGTGCACAGTGGCGCACACACACACACGCTGCGGCTCTTCCTGGGGCCTGATCCCACCATCACCCCTGTCTACCTCCCAGTAATGCTGTCATCTCACCATGCAAGTACCAGAGACAAAGCCTGGAGGTGTGGATCTGTTTGCACTGTTTGGTGGCCTTGGTGATGGCACAGGGTGAACCAACAATGTGGACCAGAACTGAGGACACCCTTCTGTGCAGCTCAATGCCAGGTTCCCGGTAACTCGAACTAGAAAGACTTCAGGCGTCTGAAGATGGATTGGAGGAAGCGCTGCGTGGGGGCGGGGAAGCCTGGGCTGAGCATCTGTTTTCTGTTGCTGTAACAGAGTGCCTGAGACTGTAATTTAAAAGGCAAGAAGGTTGGTTTTGGTCCACAGTTTTGGAGGCAGGAAGGGGTGCAGAGTATGATACTGATATCTGATTGGCTTCTGGCGAGGCCTTGTGACAGAAAATGGAAGGGCAAGTGGCGGAGGAGAAAGAGCCACTGTTACTACCCAGCCCAGGTAATAACCCAGGTTCTGTGCACGAGCTCACCCATGGAAGAAAAATATTGATCCATTCATAACAGTTCCACTGGATCCAAACACCACCCACTAAGCCCCCTATCACCCCACAATGGCCATCAGATTCAGAGGAAGAGCCAGTCTGGTAGCACAAGCCTATGTGCTCAGCTACTCAGGAGGCTGAGGCAGGAGGACTGCTGAAGCCCGGGAGGTCAAGGCGAGTTTGGGCAGTACAGTGAGAGGCCCATCTCCGAACAAAACTATCAGCAAGAATTTGAGAGGGGACAAACCATGCTCCAGCCAAGGCAACGCTTAGCGCTGGTGTGGGCCCTCGCAGGCTCTCCCTGAGCCATGACCACAGCGGCTTCCTTCCCTCTCCCCACCCCAGAGATTCTGCTCGCTGCCGCCAGAGTCTGTCCCCTGAATCTGACTGCAGGTGCGTAAGAGCTTTCCACAACTGCCAGCTTTCCTGCTACATGATGTTTGTTTGTATTTTACCCATGTGCTGTGCGCATGCCCAGCACAGGGTACAACTCAATTGATGGGCATGCCAAATGGAACTTAATTCAGTTATCACCCCCATCTGAAGTCTACAGCGTGTTCAGGGTCTCACTACTAGATCAGACTCCTACCAATCTGCCTTTTTACAGCCTCCCAAGAGCTGGGATTACAAGTGCACACCATCACGCCCAGTCTCAATTGCCGTTCCAGCGTGCCCCGGGGACGAAACCCCCGGCCCCTGTGCCTGCTTGCAGGTGTTTTAATCCGCTGAGCTATTTGGCCGGCCCTTCCTGCAACACGACTTAAAGCTTACCCTTCATTCATTCATCCAGGGCTACTCTCAGATCCCCACCCCTCATAGACCAGCTCCGGTATCAGCACATTCCAGAACCTGAAAGTTCCGCTACAATCCCCGGGGAAGTCTCTGCCATCTCTCCAGGGGCACCCAGGTATCCACCTTCAAAAGAGAAAATTCTCCCTGGGGAACCTCTTTGTAATGCTGTACACTATCAACCGTGCCATGTGCGACAACTAGTTTCCCTGTTCTCTGGCTACCATGATTACATGTACTTCCTGTTTCCCCTCCAGAAGGCAACGTCCTTCAGGGCAAGTCTTCCTTCACCGGATTCATCTTTGTATTCCCAGCAACTGCGCATGCCCAGCACAGGGTAAGAACTCAATTGATGGGCATGCCAAATGGAACTTAATTCAGTTATCACCCCCATCTGAAGTGGGGAAGGAAAATTAGCAAGGGCTAGAAGGAAGAAACACTGAATGGCAGGCACTGGGTTAGGCGCATCCCTGCCTGTCATCTCACTTGATCCGCAATCACTGTGTGAGGCGGACGTGACCGTCCCATCTGCTGATGGTGATGGGGTCCGGGCAGTTCAAGGACTCCCCCGCGGTAATGGGATCAGTAAGCAGCAGCAGCAGCGCTAGGCTCACTCTGTGTGCATCTGGCCCCAAAGCCAGCACTCTGCTCTCTCCCTGAGCCGTGCTGTTCTCCACGCCTCAAGGGGGGTGGGGGGTGCACGTCCCCGCAGGAGCCGGGTCAACTGAGTCTCTGCAGATTCGCTTCACCCAAGGACTGAGCTCCCACCCCAGTGGCCCCAGTGTCTCCTCTGCCTCTGGCCAGGAGATCTCGCCCCTGCCGGTGGTTGCCACAACAGGACACCCTACACTCAGCCTTTCTGGGAGGCTTCTGTGACTCGGGAGGGAGCTAGACACCAGGCAGTAAGGACACAGGTCTTCCACGAGCACAGTGCCTTTGTCACAGTGACAAACATCCTCCCCCAGAGAAGATCCAGGTGGGGACAACTTGGTGGCCAGCTGCTCCCCAGCCCAAGCCCAGCTGGAAGGGGGCCACATCGAGTGCTCCCCTAGCACACTGCTCGAAGTTCTTTCCCTTTTGCTCATCATCCTGTTCCAAAGCTACTTCTATGTTGTTACAACAGTATCCCATTTCCTGGTGCCATATCTACATTGGTTTTTCCTGTTCTTTATGTCTAAAATGTCCTACAGGGCCAAGGAGTTGGCTCAGTGGAATAAGCACTTCCCTGGCAAGTGCAAGGGCCTAAGTTCAATCCCCAGTTCTGCCCAAAAAAAGTAAATAAATAAATAAATAAAAATAAAAATAAAAATAAAATGTCCTACAAAGCCTAAAGTGCTCCCAGGTAGACATTTGGGGTGTGCCTGGGTCAGGGGGGTGATAACTGGATCAGCCCACTGATTGGGTTAGCACTGTTCTGGGTGTGGCTAAAGGCAGAAGACCCATCTGGGATGTGAGCGGCATCAACCAAAGGGCCTGTGGCCTGGGTAGAAAAACAAAGGAAGAATAACAAAGGAAAGGGAGGCTGTGGTCGGGGTCGCTGCTTCCCACCCGCCGCATCACAGACTGTTTCTCCGCCCCCCTGCCACCTTGACTTAAGCCTCTACAAACTGTGAGCCAAAATAAACCTCTCCTCTCTGAAGTTGTGGCTGTCAGGTATTTTGTCCCAGCAATGAGAAAGTAACTAAGACCATCTTCTATAGTTTCCATAACGAATTACCACAGATCTGGTGACTTAATACAAGAGAAATTTGTTCTCACAGGCCCAGGGAGCAAACATCTGGATGAAAGCAAGGTGTCATGGGAGCCATGTTCCCTCTGAAAGCTGTGGCAGAGCCTCCACCCTCTTCCAGCTGCAGGCCTGTCTCGGTTCACAGCAGCCTCAGTTCAGTCTGCCCCTGTCTTCGCTTCCTTCTCCCCCTCTGTGTTCCTACTCTGTCTCAAACTTAGCTTTCCTGTCCCTGACAGAAACACCACTCAGTGAATTTAGGGCATATTGTCAATCCAAAGGAGCCCATCCCAAGGCCCTCAGAGAGGGTAAATCCGCAAGGACCATATTTCCACATAAAGCCACATTCCTCATTACTGGAAGGCAAGACTTGGACTTATATTTTTAGGGAATACAGCACGATCCAGCCCCTTGTTCATTTTAATTTTTCAAAAGCCAAAAGAATATTCAGCATGAATAACTTTCTTTCTGGATTTTAAGATAATTTTCTGGTCCTGTTAATGGCTTGCACCGCTTTGGTGGAATCGCTGTAGCTGACTGCCAGCGATGTATGAAATGAGCATTCCTCGCCAGCTGCACAAGGAAGGAAATGCACTGAGCTGAACTTTGATGTGGTTACACATAACATCTGCTGGCCCAAGAATCGAGCACAGTTTAACACAAACACAGAGCTAGTCATTTGGATGAAGGTTCTTTTCTCTATTATGTCTTAGGCACACCAAGATAGCAGACAGACTTGGAGTCAGAGGCGTCCCAGCATGCTTTGCTCTTCTTTGGCACCTTGCTTCCCATCCCCAGAAGTGTTTCCCCACTCATACAGTGGAGATGAAAGTAATGAAACACTTCCCTTTCCAATGTCCTAGTTGCTGTGAAGATAAAATGGTTATCATGATACACTTGTATATAGGGCCGGTGAGATAGCTCAGCAGACTAAGAACCTGCTTTGGCCAGCGTAGGGACCAGAGTTCAATCCCAGGGCCCACCCCCAGGGCATGCTGAGGC
>NW_004524578.1:12908646-12909783 GCF_000260255.1 Octodon degus | reverse complement strand
GTCAAACATCCCTCCCAGCCAACTTCTCTGCTTGTGCTGGTGCTGCCAGTCATGGAAGACCCTTGCCAATGTGACGCTTTGCTGGAGGAGAGAGACCTGAGAGACCCAGTGCGCCAAGGTCCCCGCCACAGACCATGCACGGCCTCCATGGAGAGGGGGTGGCCGGGCAACAATGTGGGTGCCCAGCATGGGAGAGTAAAGACTTTTGAAAAAGATCCCACGAGTTCAATGAAGCAACTTGACTTTTAAAATAATGTTTTAAAACCGGGCGTGGTGGCGCGCGCCTGTAATCCCAGTGCTGGGGAGGCTGGGACAGAAGGAGGATCACTATGAGTCTGAACTGCATAGCAGGCCCCTAAGCCAAATAAATAAATAAATAGTCAAAATAATAAATTATAATAACAATGTCTTAGAATTTTCAAATAGCCCATACATTAAACAATAGCACCTTGTGGATTTATTATTTTTTAAAGTAATTGAGTATATTGTCTTTTTGGTCATTTGGGGGGCCTTGAGGTTTTGGTTGCTGGAATCTGAATCCCACCCTGGGACATCAGGAGCAGGATCCTCAGGCAGTGGCTCCACGCGTCTTGTCCTGCTGACGTGGGCACAGAGCAGGTGCCACATTACCGTCTGCTGGGTGTAACGTGAGGCAAATGATGAAAGCACAAGACAGACCTAGCAGAGCAGGCTGGTCCTGGGGTCAGAGGAAAGGGCTTAGATTTTGTCCTGCAGGTGAAGGGGCCTGCTGGACTGTTAGCAGGACAATGACCACAGCAGACACGTGCTGGTTCTCAGAGACACAACGCCAAGGGAACGTGGGACAGCAGCTGCCTGTGCTGGAGCTGAAGGAATGGGATCCCAGCTCAGGGCCCGGCACACATATGAGCCTGAAGCAGCACTCCAAGTCCTTCCAAACACAAGCAGGCTGCCAACCTGTGCCCTTCGAGCCTCCTGAGAGCAGGAGCACCTTAGACAGCCACGCAGGCTGCCGCTGAGGAAAGGCACCAGGTAAGGGCCAAGAGATGCAGCAAGGGGGTGGACAGGGCCATGGGCAGCAGAAAGGTGGAACTGGGGGCTCCCCATGGCTGCCCCAAGAACAGAGTGGAAGGAAAATCTCATTTCCTGATGGAACAC
>NW_004524578.1:12902738-12908406 GCF_000260255.1 Octodon degus | reverse complement strand
GAACAGAAATAGTAGCAAAAGAGTTTGGTAGATTTGACAGCCTAAAGTGTAATACTCCTACATATACAAAAAAATCTAAATATAAAACTAAAAAGCAAAGATGGAGAAGAAGTTTGATGCATGAAACTATCTTTAATCACCTTATTTATTTTCTTGAAAAATTGGAGACCACCTAATAATACAACTACCAGCTTTTAAAAGATAGTTATGAAGACTGGTAAATGCACAAAGTGCTCACAAATGCATAGCTAAGGAATAAAAACAGACCATGGCATTTTGAACACATACTACCATTTCACCTAAGCAGTAGTAAAAATGATAGGCATGTGAAATCTGGAAAATAATTGCTAAAATATTTGTTATTCTTTATTCCCTTGGGTACTGATTATCAACCAAAAGCCAGTGGAAATAATTTTTGGACACCAGTGATTGATGTTAACTATCAGATCTGTCTCTTTGGACTTCTTCTTACTATCGAAGTCCCATCTCTGCGGTGGGTCTGGGGAGAGCCATCTGCAGAAACAAGTGTGTGACGTGAACCTTTCTTTACTCCTTTTGGAGCTATAGTAATGCACCTGCTACAAGTCCTGACTAGACACCTCCAAATGACACCATCTCTGGCCAGCTGTTTCTCTCCTCTCTGGCACCAGCTGTGGCCCAAGTTCTGCTCTGTGAAGCAAACAATGGGGAGAAACGCTGTTATGGCTTATGTCTAGATGTCCCCCCACAGCCTCAGGTAGACATGGGGTGGGCTTCTAGAGTCTTCGATTAATCTGTGGTCCAAAGCTGGGATTACAGGTGTGAGTGCTACATCCACCTTGGGGCCAGTACTTGCATACAGTATAAGGGAGAGAAGGAGGCTAACTTTCTGCTGCTCCTCCCCTTTTGTTCTTTTGGCTTTTACTGTCCTTCCCACTTTTTTTTTTTTTTTTTTTTTTTTGGTACTGGGGATTGAACTCAGGACCCTGCACTTGCCAGGCAGGTACTTATTCTACTGAGCTATCTCCCCGGCAACTGTCCTGCCCACTTTCACTTCCAACTCCCATATCCCACCCCAGCCATGAACTGCTGCCCTCTGCCATGTGCCACCCTGCCTTGGAGCCAGATGAGTAGGGGCTGAATCCTCCACAGACTGTGAGCTAAGCCTTTCCTTCCTTACTCCTGGGTGTCGGGCATTCTGTCTCAGTAACAAGAGAAAAGTAACCAAGGCATGTGCCAAGAAGGCGCCATTGCATTTGTTCCCTGTGGTTTCCCAGAGGGACCCAGACCAGGCCACAGCTCGTGCCCTTCATGAAGTGTAGCACAAAGCTGGCCTTCCCCAGTTGCCAGCTAGAACGCATCAGAAGCAGGAGCAAGCTGCATAGATAAAGACCTCTCACAAAAGCTCCATATGCAACAGAGAAGCCAGAGTCTACGCCAAGGGCCAAGCAAGAGAAAATGCTTCTTTAGGCTCTTTGTGTCTTTCCGGGACAAAAAGTAGTCACTTTTACAAGCAAAGTGACTATCGAACTCTTGTACAATATGCTCTGTCTAGCAGAGGGCGCCTAGAAAAAAGCTTTCTTTTCTGGGTCAACAGTAATGTCACAGCCTGTGAGGCAGAGGATGGCAGGGTGGGCACAGACAAATGTGCCCAAGCCCTGGGACCGCAACACAAGTCATACTCGCAACCTGACCATCTATCTAGGTGTCCCTGAGAGCAGTGTGGCAAGAGCCAACTGCTTTGCACCAAGAGAAGAGGCTGAGGAGTAGCAGAATCAAAGTTCCTGATGGAGTTAGTTAGAAATGCAAGTTGATGCAAACCTCTCTGACTTTGCTTGTGCAAAAACAAAACTCCTCCATATGCATCAGCAGTAATTCCAACCAGGCTGCCTAAATTGTACTGGCCCTGCAAGAGACACAGTGGGTAGGAGAACTGCAAAAGGGGAAAGGCACGGGTCCCTCTGCTGAGAAGCTTCCAGTCGATGCATGCATCTTGGGCCTCTTGAGCAGAGAGCTGAATTCAAAGCTCAGCCTGGCTTCTGGCCAACCACATATCCTTCAGTAAAGCCCACACCCCACTGGCCTCTTGGCATTGTTCCCAGTCAAGTGGAGGCAATGCCCTTAGGAGTCCTCGGGGCTACTATTGGCACCCATTGGCATGGTGTTGACATCCTAAAACCTTCCTCTGTTAGAGAGATGGACCAATGGGACAACAACACTGCTGCCCACCAAGCAGGAGAGTGTCCCCTGTGCCACTTAGGGAAAGCAAGGCCCTTGTCAAAAAAGACTCCTGGAACTGCAGAATGACTGGAGCCTGTGGTGTGTGATAATTTCCCCAAGGGCTAAGATCAATGAAACCTAGAAGGTCATGGTACCCATCCCTCAGTGACATCCCCCCCTCACGTGTAGCTTTCTATTTGTATTTGCTGTAAATATCAATCTAGTTCATAAAACTCAAGTCTGTGAAAAATGTAGCTTTATTTTACTACCACTCAGCCTAGAATCTATTTGAAGCTTCTTTCTGCTTGAAGGCAGAAAATGTAATTTTAGTCAATTTTGGGTAAACTCACCATTTTAAGTTTGAATTCAAACAGCTCAGGTTTCCTCCATCCACTCCCTTTTCCCAAGAAGAGACATCGTAGCAGAGCGCCTCATGCAGCATCGCAATGATTGTCCTGAGTGAGCAAAAGAAATGTAGCTCGTGGTCCCCAGCACTCTTCACTAGGTGGGAGAACATTTGCAGAGCAGCACTCAGGTCGTTGGCTGATGCATCCATGCCTGAGGAGGAGTCAGGTCTTCCTACCTCAGCCTTTACCCTCTTTGGAGTCTGTCTGCAAGAAGCACCTACTGCTCTGGGGCCCCCAAGATGGGGTGCAGTTGTCCTACACCTTCTGTGAATCTGTCATCCGGGTCCTTGAGTGGCAGAGTGATGTGGTCCCTTATCTCCACTGAATTGCGTCCCATCCTCTCTTCTCACTTTCTTACCCATGAAGATGGCACTCACATTCATGCTTGATAAACTTCTCCATCCATTATTTCTGAGCCTCAGTGATGAGCAGGGATGTCACACAGGAGCGCCCTCAGATCTGCCCATGTGGGCAATTGGGTCAGTACTACTGTCTACAGCCCAGTGACAGTGTCCCTGCCAATGTCAGCTGATGCCAACTCCATCATGCCAAGGAGTCTGCCCAGGCCTTTTCTCCCAACTCACTCTGTCTCAAGGACACCAGGACACTCGTGTTCCTTCTCAGAACTCCTCTAAAGGTGCATAGCCTCTTCCTGCCCCCAACAATCTATTGCCTTCACTACCTCTGTGCCGTAGTGGTACAAGCATGTGGCCCTGGGCTTTTCTCTCCTCTCAAAGCTACCAGTACCCCTGGGAAGTGTGTCATTAGAGAACCACCCTGAATTCATTTTCTAGAGCTGCTATAGCAAACAGCCACAAACAGGGTGGCTGATAGCAAGAGATGGATTTGACTCTGGAGACTAGAAGTCTGAAAGCAAGGCACTGGCAGGACCATCCTCTCTCCAGGGGCCTTGACCCACCTAGCTTCAGGTGGTTGCAGGTTTCTTGGCATTCCTAGATAGAGAAGTATTACTCCAGTCTCTGCCTTTATCATCATATGGTCTCTACACCTGTGCATGACTGCATCCAACTCTAGTTACCTTGCAGGGATAGCAGTCATTGGCTTAGGGTCCATCTTTGTCTTGTATCTAGATGCCCACCTCCCAAAGCCTCATGCACTCATGGGTAGGGCATTTTGAAGGTGGCTGGTTTGGAGTATGTGAATATAGATTAAGGGTTTGATACTGGGGTTAAGGGTGTTGATAATGGAAGCCACACCTTGGGTATGGGTGGCACCAATCGATCAGATTTTATCCTGGATAAAGGGACAGAAAGAAGGCCAGCTGCAGCCTACTGATTCTGCTGCTTGTTGCCTTCTTCCTGATACCCCATGGACTATTTCTCCCCTGCCATGCTACCCTACCTCAGAGCCAGCCAACTATGGACTGAAACCTCTACAAACTGTGAGCCAAAATAAACCTTTCCTCCATAAATTTGTGTGTACTGGGTATTTTGTCTCAGCAAAAGTAGAAATAACTAAGACACCATCCTAATTCAGTACAACTTTATCTTCCTTGATTACATCTGCAAGGACACTGTTTCCAGATAAGGTCAGGTTCACAGTTAGTAGGGGTTAAAATTTCAACATGTACTTTTTGGGAGACACAGTTTAACTTCTAATCCCTTCTTCCCTCTTCCCCTCTTATTTTTTTAACACTTTTTTTAGTTTTTGATAGAGGGTCTCATTATACTATAGTTTGGACTCATGGTGATCCTCCTGTCTCAGCCTGCCTGCTGAGGTTATAGGCATGTGCTACCACACCCAGAATGGGGTGTAGTACCAGGTATCAAACTTGGGACCTTGTGCTTGCCAGAGAAACACTGACGCGGCTAAGCTATCTCACCAAGATATCTCTTCCCTCTTGCCCTCTTTACCCTGCAACCCAAAGCTCTTTCAAACTCTTATTGAGTAGGGAAAACACTACCTTTGCTAGCTATTCTGCCAATCCTCTTCCCTCAGGTGTGGACCAGTTTTTCATTTGGCTATTTTCTTTAAAACGTGGGACTTTGACATCTCTGTCTTCTGGCTTCTGCACTTCCCCACCTGGAAGTGGCAGGTGTCAGCTGTCTATTGGCAGCAATGGAGAAAGGTCCACAGGAACAGCATGTGGAGGGAGCCTGGCATCTCTCACTGTCATCCTGACACACACAGGATTTACTCCTTTCTGGGTCTTTCATGATTTCCACCAGTTGTTTGGATTTGTTTGTGTTTTTCACATCCTACCCTTCTTGGAAATTTTTGGTTCTGGAAACTCCCTTAAAGAAAGAATGAAAAGACGAGAAGGCGCATCTCCTCATGGAATTGTCCTGCATAAGGCTTTTCAGGCAGCTGGGGAGAAGCTGGGTCCAGCACCCTCCTACCCAAAGACGAAAGCCTACCTCTCAGTGTTACTGGAGAGGGGAGAAGCACTCCCACCAAAGACTGTCCCCCGAGAAGCTCAAGGTCCCAACTTAGAGTCTTGGGGGCCCTGGCCCAGATCTCCAGAGCACCTTCTTTAAAAGATAGACATCACCAGGAGCCACCCAGACCCTAAACAAAGTCTCATCTGCATGTCAGGATTCCCAGGTTCAAGTCCTATCCTGACAAACAGAAAACCCTCAAGGCCGTCCTCAGAGGCATTGGGAATTTCAAAGCAAATAGAAGGACAGACTGAAAAAACAGTGAAGCAACGCAGATCATCCCCAGCTTGATGGTTTTTGACTTTCAATTTTTCTACTTCGCCCTGGTGTGAAATTACACAGGAAGCCTACTTGGAATTTTGAATTTTTATATCTTCCCAGGCTAACAGCACCTGGTCGCACACGCTCTTGTCGTGATGGGCAGCACAGTGAGATGTGGATGCGAATCAGCCAGGCGACCACAAGGAAACTGTGCTGCACTGAAGCCTGTGATGCTTGGAAGGCTACATGTACTCGCTACATTTTTTTTTTCAAAGTTTTATTGACAAAGAGATAGCAATGAGACAGTTTCAAATCAAATCGCAAGGACAGTTTCAACAAATAATACACTGCATATATTCTTCTTAGTGGTTAATTGCTGTACAAGATGCGGACTTGTGATCC
>NW_004524578.1:12882534-12883574 GCF_000260255.1 Octodon degus | reverse complement strand
TTTCAGAAAATGGAAAGATATTCCATGCTCCTGGATAGGAAAAACCAACATTGTGAAAAAGGCCATACTCCCAAAATTGCTATAAAGATTTAATGCAATCCCTATCAAACTACCACCAACATACCTCACAGAGCTAGAGAAATCATTCTTAAAGTTTATTTGGAACCAGAAAAGACCTAGAATAGCAAAGGCAATCCTGGGAATTAAAGACAAAGCAGGAGGCATTACAATTCCTGACTTGAAATTATACTACAAGGCTACTGTGATAAAATCAGCATGATACTGGCAATAAAATAGACCTGAGGATCAATGGGATAGATTAGAAGATGCTGAAGCCCCTACAAACACACTCAGCCACCTTGTCTTTGGCAAAGGGGCCAAACATACTCACTGGAAGAAAGATAGCCTCTTTAACAAATAGTGTTGGAAAAACTGGCTCTATGTGCCGAAAACTAAAACTTGACTCAGGTCTATCACCATGCACTAAGCTAAAGTCAAAATGGATTAAAATCTAAACATTAAACAGAAACACTAAATCTCCTGGAAGAGAAAGTAGGAGGATCTCTTGAAGACATAGGTGTAGGCAAAGAGTTCATGGACAAATATCAAATCACATGGGTAACACTTGAAAGAATTAACGACTGAGACCTCCTCTTATTGAGAAGTTTATTCACATCAAGAGAAATTACCAACGAAGTTAAAAGACAACTCACAAATTTGGGAAAAATCATGACAAATAAGCACTCAGGCAAAGGTCTGCTCTCTAGAATTTATAAAGAACTAAAATACACTAAGGCCCCAAAATTTAAAGACCCAGTACAGAAATGGATATCTGAGATGAACACAAATTTCTCAGAGGATGAAATTAAAGAAGTGAATAAATATATGAAAAAATGCTCCATATCACTAGCTATCCACGAAATGCAAATTAGAACAATACTGAGATATCATCTCACCCCAGCAAGAATCACTATCATAAAGAAATCACCCAACAACGAATGTTGGAGTTTACACACCTATAATATTCAATAACGGAACTT
>NW_004524578.1:12873291-12880615 GCF_000260255.1 Octodon degus | reverse complement strand
CAACAATTTCTGACATTGCCAGTGAAGTGGAAGACCCAATACTATTTTTCTTTGTGGAACCTGGGATTGAACTCAGGCCCTTGTGCTTGCCAGGGAAGCACATATTCCACTGAGCCATCTTCCCGGCCCCAAGACCCAATACTATTATGGACTAGTGGACTCTTTTAGAATATTTTGCTGAGTTAACATACCTATAATATTCAAATAATGGAACTAAACAAAAAAGGGGATACAGATGAATGTCCTTTTTGTATTTGTGTATTCAAAATGGTTAGGATAGATATATACTTACTTCTCTTAAAGAATAGAGTGATTTGTTCTAATAGTGTTTGTATATAGGATATCATGTCCACATCTTGTACAGCAATTAACCACTAGGAAGAATGTATGCAATGTGTTAATTATTGAAACTGTCTTACCAATTTGGTTTTGAAACTGTGTCATTGCTATTTGTTTCTCAATAAAATTATGGGATAAATAAATAAATAAATAAATAAGGGGAAAAATCGACAAAATTGGTAACAATAGCAAATACTTGTTTGTGAGCCTAACAGTGCTCTGAGCACTTTATGTATCTCCAAAGCACAGAAACAAATTAAACACTAAGTGCAGAAGAGTACGTGTGCCATGACCATGTTATCTATCAGAAAACCCTGGCTCTCCCACTTTGAGCACATAGTGGACTGGGCTTCCGGTTTTCCCATGGTTCGGCAGTTTGGGTGGCTGATTCCAACCAAGGAGCTTGGAGTGGAAGTGGTGTTATATGCAGCCAAAGCATTTAATCTCTGATGCTTTCTCCTTCCCTGACACAGTGACTGGCAACTTTGGGGATCAGAGTCCCCTATTAATTCATGATGGTCATGGTGCATGAATGGAAAATAAACTATATTTTTTCATCCTCAGCCACTATTGCTTGTGCTTGTGCTTGGTATGGGCTACTCTACTCTCTCTGATTACATTACTGTATTCATAGATTATTTCCAAAAATATTTAGTTGTGCCTCATAATGACATCTCAGTCAACACATCACCTAAACAATCATGGTCCCTTAAAAGCCTATCACTTAATGATTTTGTAGCCATCATGGTCTGTTTAAGTATAGGCTAGGAGTTTCCCATAATGCCAAAACTGCTTAACGTGCATTTCTCAGAACATATCTCTATCATTAAGGGACACAGAATGGCAAGTACTGTTGAACAAAGAACTAGAATTCAAAGTGACTTTATACTTGTGTTGGTTGTGTTTTGTTTTGTTTTGTTTTGTTTTTTTGTCCTATGCATTTTGTTTAGCATGCTCACAATGGAACCCTTTTTCCCCTCTCTGCCAATAAATGAAAAAAAAAAAGATTAAATAAATGAATTGAGCAGGTACTGTGTGCTAACCATCCTGTTGGGTAATTAGGAGGCAGCATTTGAAGCTAATCTGTTTTCCTAGCCAAGGCTCCATTACATTGATCCTCCTGAAGTCTTTTTCTTCTCATCTCCATCTTGTGTTAAGCAGGGCCTACAAAGCCCTCTTGCACTTAAGAGACAGAAAGGCAGACAGCATGGAGCCGGGCTTTTCTGGCCAGGTTGGAAAGGTCTAGGGGAGCCCCTCTATGGCCACCACTAATGGTAAGTTTGCGGGGGAGCTTGGGAAAAGCTACAATTATCCTCGAGGTTTCTCAGTTCACTGTGGGAACAGTCTGAAGGGTGGGTCACTGGAGAGTCTACTCCATGGCCATTGGACTTGAACCTGCAGCAGACTGCGTCTTGAGAAAGCTACCGCTATGAATGGGCCCATGTGATGATCTTCCTTGTGCTAGAGCCAGGGTTTGCCATTCAACTGCAGAAAGCCAACTACTATACAGACTAGCCAAATGGTGCTATGCCCGCTCCCCCATGAAAGAGACCAGGGAAGGCTGCCCAGATGTGATGTAGCAGTCCAGAGTTTTGCTGCTGTCTCAGGCCTCTTTGTGCCTTTCATCTTATGGCTGTGAGATCATGACAGTTCTACTTTGTGACTCTCCTGTATTTCCAGCCAAATTAAAAAGTAAAAAATAAAGAAAGGGGCTGAAAGCCGTGCTGGGAAGGCACAGAGCACTCCAGTTTGCACCAACTCCTTGAGCACAGGCCTTTCCTTACCACGAAGCCAGGACCTGTGGGTACTTGAGATTGTCCTATGCAGGCTGCATTTGTCCTCAAGGGGTACTTGAGGTATCTTGGGATTCTAGCAGCAACCAGGATCAGAAGAGGAGCTGGGACTGGGCAGGGCTTGGCTGGGGGAGTCAGCAATGGGAGGTCGACCAGAAGACCAAATCTAAATATCCTGAAGAAGGAACGGTGATGCTGTAGTCACGCTTACTAGGCCCAAGTTATGCATTAGCTCTGGGAGCACACAATAGTCCTGGCAGTGGTACTGAAATAAGAGAGGGCCATTAAACTCAGAGAGAGATCCTAGTCAGCAACTGGAACAGGGGGACAGGCAGAGCACAAGCCATGGGAAAAGAAGCAAGGATAAGTGGGGTAATCGGGGCCAAGTTAGAGGTGGCTCCCATTCAGCTGCGAGCTAAAAAGCAAGAACAGGATCTGTCAGGAGTGACCATAGATGTACCCTCATAGGTTCTGTTCAATATAGTATAGCCAGGAATATTGCACCCAGTAAGTAGCTGCACTAGGGTAGGAGCCAATAGCTCATTACGGTGCCTGAAACACTGACCTTTTAGTTGCCAGACCACAGGAAGGTTAGGGCAGAGGAGGAGGGGAGCAGCCAGAGGAAATGAACGAGCACCAGGGCTGCATGAGCAATTTTCCAGCTGCTAAGAGAGCCTCTTAGTGTCTTACCCACGTATCCGTACCAGTGCCTCTAGAGCGACTGTCAGTGCTGCACTCCCCAGCTGATTCCAGATGCCACCCTCCCCCCTTGGGTGAGCACTGGCAAAGGGCTGCTGCCTGCTCTACACAGCTCAGAAAAGAGATGCTGACTGCCCCCCAGAAGACCAAGACCAGGACCCTTCTGGGAGCCTCCCTTTTCCCCTCCAGCTCCCAGTTTTTCTGAAGTGGGTATGGGGTCTCAGGGTCTGTACACAGAGGCAGAGCGGACCCACTCCTCCCTTGTTCTTTCTCCCAACTTTGCAGCCTGGAAAAGGCAGGGTGGGCACTGTCTGGCTTCTGTTCCCCACTTAGAGATGGGGACTGAGGGGTTGGCCCAGGTGAGTTCTGGGGCCCCCCACCCCTTCCCAGAACAGGTAGTGTATAAATTACACTGCTTTTCCTCTGCCAGCTGCTCCATTTCTTTAAGCAGTGGACTTTTACAAAAACTCAATTCTATCTCTACCCTTGTCTCCACCCCCCACAAGTCACTTTCTACCAACAACAATTTCAAAATTGATCTTCTAAATGACTCTTCACTTAAATAAGCTTCTGTGTTTTAAAGGGTAAGAAAATGTCTCTTACTCATTTAGACTAAAATAATGTGCCCATTAACTGCATTAAAGACATGCAAAGTCTACTGCCTTGAAATTATCCATTAGCCTCCCTCGGGGCTCCCCCACCTGCCAGGCTTCTTCCCCACTGTCGCTGCCTCTCGGTGTCCCTGCCTGCAAACACCAATTCACAAAGGCTCCGTTGTCTAAGGGTAAAGTCCTGATTCTGCAGTCCAAGATCAAACTTTGGTCTTCACTTGAACCTTTCACCTGTCACTTCCTTACTCCTGTCCTAGCTGTCCCAGGCTCCATGCTCCAGCTGTCCCAGCAATGTGGCTTCATCTTCCCTTATTCTATCTGGAGAGACAGAGCCCCATCTCTGCTTTGTCAAAGTCTAGCTGTCCTTCACATGAGAGACTTAAGTCCCACCTTTTCTAAGCATCTTTCCAAGTCCTGACCTACAGGATTAGTGTCCCTGTGTTCTCTCCAACTGTAGCCCTTCTGTCTATTACTGAAGCCCATTTCCTCTTCCTATGCCCCAGATCATGGGCTGAACCTCCTTAAAACATGAGTGAATTAAACCTCTCCTCCTTTAATCTGTGGTTGTTGGGTTCTATGTCCAACAACAGATAAACTGACAAATACGATGCTTATTTCTGAACTATCTCTGCCTCCTTATCTGGCCAGCCATCATAGATACACCCTCCTAGAGCAGCAGTTCTCAACCTTGGCTGCACATTACCACCTTCAGCGGGGAGGGGTATTCAGAGAGCTCCCTGCCCAAGTTTCCCCTTGCAACAACTGAATTGGAGCCCTGAAGCATGGGAATCCAGGCCTCAGCACTTTCAAATTCCCCAAGTGATTCCAGCTGGCCACCAAGGGTATGGGCACCTGTTCTAGAGCCATTTCAAATTTTCAATTGACTTTGTTTGGGTTAATTATATTGCATCCTTGGAACTTACCATTATGTCTGTGCCTAAATATGTATTTGTCAGATGGATGGATGGATGGATGGATGGATGGATGGATGGATGGGCAGATGGATGGACGGATGGACAGATGGACGGATGGTTGGATGGATGGATGGATGGATGGATGGATGGATGGGCAGAAGAATGGACGGATGGATGGTTGGACAGATGGATGGATGGATGGATGGATGGATGGATGGATGGATGGATGGATGGATGGATGGATAGATGGATGGATGGATGGATGGGCAGATGGATGGATGGATGGATGGATGGATGGATGGATGGATGGATGGACGGACGGACGGACGGACGGACGGACGGATGGATGGATGAATAGATGGATGGATGGACAGATGGATGGACAGACGGATGGATGGATGGATGGATGGAAGAATAGATGGATGGATGAATAGAAGGATGGATGGATGAACAGGAAGAAGGGTCTAGGAAAGGATAAATAGATGTTGTTGGGGTGCTTTGCAGACCCCATAGCTCCAGCGGTGCAGCTCCCTCACCACACAAGTGTCAGAGCAGATGTGTGGAGCCTCATCTCCCAGTAGTCAGGTCACCTATGATGAATAGCTCCAAGGTTTTGCCCATAAAACTGTTTTCGTCTGGATCAGAATGGAGAACTAGTAAAAAAATGAAGCAATAAAAGTGGACCTTCTCATTTGGAAGAGGAGGTGGGAATTTTCTCTGTTTCAATTTTTCCTCCAAAGGTTTTCTTAGTTTTCCCTTCTACTGTAGGTATTTTTTGCCAGTATATATTAATAAATCAATATAATGATTCAGCATAACAGCAAACTAATTAAAAGTAAACCTGTAAAACATTAGAAAGTAATTTCTGAAGAGTGTTTCTTCTGGCGAAATTGATTGCCTTTCTTTGTCTCTTTCCCTTTCTCTTTCAGCCTTCCCACCAATATTTATTTAGCATCTATTATGTGCCAGACAATGGGACAGTATCAAGGCAAAATACAGGCATGGGCCTTCTCCTATGAGATTGGCTGTGACTATTAGGATACTCCATGATTCCCGCAAGGCATGCTGTGACTTCTAGACACTATCTCATCCACCAACCTGGAGCATTAAAGATCTGCACCCAAGCTTCATTGCTGCTCTTAACTATCTTAAGTGGCTTATGGTTGGTAAGTCAGTCCTGCCAGAGAAGTAGGCCCCAGTGGATGCCACCATTGCTTCTCAGGAGCTAACTTCAGCCTTGGAATCCAGCTGTGGCCCCTGGGAGAACCTGCCCGCTCTTTCAACCAGGCCCCTGTCATCCCAGATCTTCCTAGTTTCTGAGCTATGGGGCCTCCCACTGCCAGCAAGGCCCCAGGAAGTTTCCATCTCCTCACCTATACTGTCTCATGGGAAGACTGGAAAACATTGAGGACTATAACTTGTAACAGTCCAAGCACTCAAGTCCCCCTCAAATTTCCTCTGTTGAAACCTCGTCTTCAACGTGACAGTATTAGAAAGTGGGGCTCTTAACAAATGATTACACCCAGAGGATGGACTCCCCGGCAATGGGACCTGTGCCCTTGTAAGAAGACTTAGAGGGCTGCCTTGTTCCTGCTGCCCTGAGAGAACTATCTTTGAATCAAAAAGTAAGCCTTCCCCAGCTACTGTACCTGCGGCCACCTGGATCTTGACGTTCCCGAGCTCCAGAATTGTGAACAAGAAATTTCTATTGTTTCTAAGCCTTTCTGTACTCTATTACAGCAGCCCAAATAGACAAAGGTACAAACTAATGTTTAAAAAAATAATGTTTCTATAAGAGTATAAAAAAAAAGAACATAAATAACAGAAAACTGATTCACAGCAACCACAAAGCAACCAATTAAACTGCAGGCAAGTGCGAGCCAAGCCTAGATTTCTCAATGCTCCAAAAGTACTCGTAGTTACTCAAATCTGGTGTGAAGCAGATTTTCACATCATAATCTGCACAGGGCTTGTATTTCCAGTCTCAGAAGTCCTAGCATCTCCATGCAGCGCTCCTCTATCCACTGTCTCTAAATCCCATTCACATTTGCTCCCAAAGCCATGCCCTGCATGTCTGGTCAATGTGCATCCCTCTGAAGACCTCTTTCTTAACCTCTGTCATCTGCTTGGCATGGAGTACAGCCCCCAGGACAGTTTTCTCCTTGTCTTGGAATATTCACTTAATGTGTTTGATTGCTTACAACTAGTAACTATTTTGTTGCCAAATTCTAACTTTGAACAGAGCTAGACTTTCAATGCACGGATCTTAGGGAACTTAGGGAACGTAGGCCCCTCCTTGCCACACCCAAAGGAGTATCTGTAACAGAATGCATCTTGCCCTCACCCTCCTCATCATGGTTCCAGGCCTCAGCGAGAATCTGTGATTCAACTAGCAAATTTCTGTTTCATACAGTGACCATATTTCACTTCCAGCTATGACACAGAGCAGGAAAAGCGACCTCATCTCTGATCACGCTACGGAAGAGTCATTCTTAGAAGATTCATCATCCAAGTTCAGGAAGGGGTGGAATTTTCCTGAGGCTACTTAATTGTGCTCCTGCAGACTGTGATATTTTAAACATTAATACTGTCTAATAAAAGAAACTAGAAGAAATCTGGATTAATCAAAGATTGGAGCTCGAAAAGAGGACACATTATGGAGATTGATCACTTGGGTTAGATAATCACAGAGAGACATGCTCTCAATCAAGAGAGTAATTTTTAAATTCTGGCCTGTAACACTAGAGTGCTGTGGGAATGATATGGGGCCATGAAGACTCTATAAAACTTTGGCTCAGAAATTCTATATATTATACTCTTTCTGAAAAGTCTAATAAAGGCTTGCATATTCAAAAATTATGTTTCCAAAATTATGTTATTATTTAATAAGTACTTTAATTTGTATGATAAGCAAAACTTTTATAGCAAGAATGATAAATTTACCTGTTATACTCTCTCTATCTATATA
>NW_004524578.1:12866307-12873191 GCF_000260255.1 Octodon degus | reverse complement strand
AAAAAAATTTTTCATTTCCTTTATAACTGGCCCCAGATTCCTCCTAGACAGAAAACTATCTTTATTTCTTTGGTGTTTCTTTTTTTTTTTTTTTCTTGCAAGCCCAGCCATGTTTGGATATTTTTTGTTTTAATAGCTAGAACCCTTTCTGCTCATAACTCATTTTTCACATAGCTGCCACTTGTTACTCTAGGACCCCACCCCCACAACACATTTCTCTCCCCCTCTTGCTGTAAAGAGAAGGTCAGTGTGGACACCACTGGTCCCTTTGTCCCTTGGCGTCTTTTGGATAGGCAAAAGGGGAGTTCTCACTGGGGAACAAGGCAGGGAGGAGGCAGAAGCCTGACTCCTTCCTGCATCTCTCAGGCCCCTGAACCATCGCTATTCTCCCAGCAACCGTCCTCTCACAGTTCCCCCAGAAACTGCGCCCTCCTCCCATCCCCAGAGAAGCTTGAGGACAGCCTCACTGCTACGAGCCTGGATTTCTGGGCCACCTCCTGTGATTTCCCCACATATCTCCCAAACTTTTGTGAATATAGCCATCATTCACTCACTCATTCACTCATTCATTCATTCATTGCAGTACTGGAGATTGGACTCAGGTCTTTGCACTGAGCTACTTCCCCAGTCCTTTTTATTTTGAGACAGGATCTCACTGAGTTGCCTAGGCTACATTCAAACTTGTGACCTTCCTGACTCAGAGGCAGTGAGTGCTTGGCTTACAGGCACATGCTACCATGCCCACTGCAACACACCTATGTTGAATGACCTTCCTTTGAGTATGCCAGGTCTTTCCTACTGGCATCTCCACTCCATTCCTTGTCTCCTTCCCTAGGAGGAAACCATCCCTACGTGATCTGAGCTTGTGTGTGTGTGTGTGTGTGTGTGTGTGTGTGTGTGTGTGTGTGTCTGTGTGTCTGTGTGTCTGTGTTCTTACAAAATGGCATTTTTGTATACATCTACTTGAATTCTTCCAAAACGACATGGAACTATACATTTCAGGGAGATTTTTACCTTTCTCACTAATTACAATTTCTTGAAAGGTTGATGCACGTTGCTATGGCTACAGCTGATCTGTTGTTTCTACACCGCTGCCCCTTACTCCACTATGTTTTTCTACACAGTTTACCTAAGCAGAGTGTGGATCAGGACACCTAGCTGTCCTTCAGCTTTCTGGCACCACAAGGAAAGCTGCAGGGAAGAGCCAAATAGATGCTCCTGAAGGAACTCGGGAAGGGTTTCTCTGGACCACAGAGCAGGGCATAGGACTACTGAGTTATGCCGCATCCTCTACTCAGTGGTACCTAATTAAGGGAGCTGGTTGCACCCTGCAGAATGCCTTCTCGTCTGCAGCATCCAAGGCCTCCCCTACTGGACACTGCCACCAATGGGTAGGGCTTTCTTTTGTTGTCCACCTACTTTGATATTCAGTGATATTTTGTAACTTAGATTTCTTCAGTTATTCATGACTTGGGCAACCTCCTCACACGCTTCTGGTTTCTTCTTCCACAAATTGTATGTTTACATTCTTTGACCATCCTTCCATTGGGTAAATGTCTATCTTATTTATCTACAAGGACCTCCTTGTATATTTTTAAATACACTGTTGGTTTCATCCAGCTAATATTTTGTGTGTGATTTTTTTGTATCTGCCTTAATAAATGAAACGGGACTGTAAACTTCTTCCTTCCTGGTGTCCTTACTTGGAGTAACTTTACTAACACAAACATTAATAATTGTTCCTCACAAGAATCTGATGACTCCTCAACATTTACATCACCACTGTGCTCTCTCAGGAGTTTTCTGTGTCTAATGTGATCATTGTCTACTTTTCTATCTGCCTCTCCCACTGGACTATATTCCAACAAATGACACGTGTGCGAAAAATAACTGCTGAATTTGTCAGTAAACTGAAGACCAGATCTTCCGTTTATTGACCCTGATTCAGAGAGACAGGCCACCTTTGTTTTTTCATCTCTATCACCAGGTTATTAATGACAAAACCATATCCTATACTGTACTAAGAGTTAAAAAAAACACTACAGCTAGAGGGCCCAGCCCAACCACCAGACCCAGGATAGTAGGCCTGTAGGAGTGGAGGTCAGCTCAGGTATAATCCCCAGTGTATCTAAAACCTGGACTCAACACCAACTGGCTTACATTTCAGGCTGGAGGCGACCCCTGTGGTTCAGGACATCTGCCTCACAGGGAGCCAAGATTCCAGAGCAGGGCTCTTCCTAACCTCCAGGAATCCCAGCACTGGCTAGCATGTGAACAGGGCCTGGAGAGAGGACAGAGTCCCCTGAGCTCTGTGGCACTGCTTTTCCACTCACCCATTCCTCTCCATTGATTAGTCATGAATGAGGCATTGATTACCAGGCCATGCCACCATACGCCTTTCAGTGGAGTGGCTCCATGCAGGAATTTATTAGTAATTAAGCGTTGAATACGTGTTTTGCCAATAGGGTCTCTTCTGATGAACAAGAAGAGCTTTGGGTGTTGAGCAGCACTCACTCAAGTGCAGAGACCATGCCAGCTGTCATGCGCTCTTGGGTTTCCACATAATTGAGTGTTTGTCTACTTGAAGGAAGCTGGTGCCCCAGCCAGCAGATAACAACCAGTTACAGAGGCAGGCCTGCCCTCTGGGCTGTGTCCTTTTCTGGAAGACGTTGGATGGATATCTTCAGCATTGTTTATCTTGGCTGGTGCAGGTCTACAGGCTCCCTGAACACAGTCTGAAAATGCAGTCTGCAGGCATCATTTACCATCCTTGTGGGAGCACACCCCTGCTGTGGGGTACTGTTGCCTCACAGTGATGCTTCACATAGGTTTGCTCTGGTCAGCAGTTATAGGCGGGTTACTCTCAGCCCCCAGCGAGGCTCTCAACCTCTACACTATTGGTATTAGGGGCCAGATCTTTCTTGATTGTGGAGGCTTATATAGTACATTGTTCATATCCTTTAGCATCCCTGGCTTCCACCCACCATATGCCAATATTAACCCCCAGGCCCCAGTTGTTATAACCAAAAACACAACATCTACAAGTGTAGCCCAATGTCCCTGAAGGACACCACTGCCCTAAGCTGAGAACCAGGGCTCCTGCTAGAAAGGGTTTCCAGGTGACTTCAGCAAAAATACTGAGCCTCCCTGGGAAGAAAAAAAAAAAATCTATATATCGATTAACACTTCTTAAAACTGATGCCTTGGTTACTTTTCTCTTACTGCTGAGACAAAATGCCTGATGCCCAAAATTAAGGAAGGAAAAGTTTATCTAGCTCACAGTTTGTGGAGGTTTCAGTCTGTAGTCAGCTGGCTCCAGGGCGGAGTGGCTTGGTGAAGCACAACTGTGCAAGGTGGCGGCAGGCAGCAAGCAGCAAAAGCGAAAGCGGGGAGAGCAAGCTTTGCTTCCTCCCTTATATTATAAATAGGCCAGTCCCTGGGTGTTTACAAAGTGAAGCCCCAGCCCCCTGCTGAGTCACTTAATTAGACTTCTAAACTTAAGTTGGTATGATGTATCAACCATTACAAATGATAAAGTAAAAGTTTGTTCAAAAAATATATTTCTGTTTGTATTAACCAACTTTTAGACTCTTCCCGGACAGTCACTATTTAAGTACTAAAGATTCTGCAACGCATAGGACAGACGAGCTCCCTGCCCTTGTGGAGTTTGCCTTCTACTTGAGAGGGGCAGACCAACACTAAACAACTCAACAAACAAATGGGATGATTTCAAATTCAGCCAAGAACTACCTGGTTGGTATCATCAAAGTAGCCTGAGTAAGGGAAAGAGAGGGTGGGTGAGTGGAAAGAGGGAAGCAGCCTGCGGACCGCGGCAGGAAGCGTTTTGCAGGCAGCCCAAACCAAGAGGGCAAGAAAGCCTCCTTAGCAAAGAAAATTTGCAAAATAGGGTCTCTTCTGATGAACAGGAAGAGCTTTGGGAGTTGAGAAACACTCACTCAATGCAGGGACCATCCAGGCTTGAGCTTTCACAGCGTTCAGGGAAGAAAGAGAGATGGGCGTGGTCAGGCTATTAACTGAGCGTGCAGGGTGAGGTAGAGAAAGCTGGGGGCATATGACAGACAGCTTGCATTTTAAGCAGCCATCTGTCCTGTCCCCACTCTCTACCACCATCCTACCCAGCCATTCTCCATGGCAACCATTTGCTCCGTGGTCCCCGCGAAGCCCTCCATGCCTGGCCATTGCACCCAACTACACCCTGACTCATTACCCCCGCAAGTACCCTCTCTTCTTTCTCATCTTAAGTCCATGGCCCTTCAGTAGAAACACTTTCTTTTGTGTCCCCAGCTCCCTGGTTCTTCTTGCCACTGCACTTTCTAAAAAATCCCAACCCTTCTACAAACTCCACAGTGGCCCTGAAAGAGCTGGGTGTAAATGGAAAGAAACACAGGAACCAATGCACTGGACACTGAGTTTCTGCTCAAGGCCTCAAGGAAGCTTTGCACAGCCAGCAACTGCCTTCTAGTGCCCAGGTCACTTGCCGTTCCGTCTTCATAGCGACCTTTTCTAACTTCCCCTCTGTCCTCGGCCATTTTCCCCCCTCCCCACCTCCTCACTTTCAGCCACTGACCTTGATTTTTATTTCCTCACAGGAGGGGCTCGTATTCCCATCATTGAGACCCCACCAACCTGCACCTGTGCCCTGTTAGTCTGCTGGGTAAGTGGTTGTATCAAAAGCCTCTCACAAGGAAAGGACCTTTTATCCTCAGGATATAGGAGTACCTTGCAGTTAATAAGTTCTCAGTTTACAAAACATGTGTTAGTGAATCAGTGAATGGGCTTTAAGCAGGAAAGTGTCAAGATAGATTTCCTGATTTTAAAAAGTCATGTTGGCCTCTACTCAGGGGGATGTAGAAAGAAAGGCATAATAGCTGGCTGTGGTGGTGCATGCCGGTAATCTTAGCACTTGGGAGGCTGAGGCAAGAGGAGTGTCATGAGCTCGAGGCCAGTCTAGGCTACATGTGAGTTTAAAGCCTGCTTAAGCTACACAGAAAGACCTTGTCTCAAAGAGAAAGAAAGGAAAAGAAAAAAGAAAGGCTTCTGACTAAAGTGTAAATTGGGAAATAAAGGTATTTCCATAAGTCTAGACTAAAAAATAATATTGGAGATAGATAAAAGTGAATAACCTGGCTGGGGAGATAGCTCAGCAGTCTAAGCGCCTACCCAGCAAGCACAGGGACATGAGTTTGATCCCCAGTACCAAATGTTTTGTCAGCTGCTGAACCCTGGATGCACCGTGCCAGCCACTGAAACTGGGCATGGTGGTGCATGGCTGTAATCCCAGCTCTGGAGAGGCTAACACAGGAGGATCACTACAAGTTTGAGCTGCATAGTGAGACCCTGTACCCAATAAATAAATAAATAAATATGAATAACCTTTATTGTATTTGGGAAAAAGAACTGATTTACTAGGGAAATATATGAAGGCAATATAGGAAAGAGTCCCAGAGGATCCCTAGTGTTGGCTTAAGAACTTGGGAAGGTGACAGTGACATAAATGAGCAATACTGGAGAAGCAAAACTAAAAGTGAGTAAAACAAAACCTGGCTTTGGACGTGTGGACATATTCAATCCGAGCTGTCCTTTGGTGGTATCTACACACAGGGGTCATTTATGCTGTTCAATGTCAGTCTGGTGTGCTGGAGAGCTTTGCAAATTCCCTAGTGCTACATGCCGCTAGGGTTTTAATTTCTCACCAAAGTCCATGCTAACATGTAATCTGTATTGTGAGGTATTAAGAGGTGGGACCTTCAAAGCCTTATGCTGGTCAGCTTTCCATCACTATACCAAAACACCTGAGATAAACCAACTCATAAGGAAAAGGAAAAGTTTATCTTATTACTTTTCTAAAAGATGGAATGATTCACGAAGCTTCATGGAAGTCTTGTACAGAAGCCACACGATCTTCTCTGTATTGCTCCAACTTTAGGGTAAGGAAAGATTTATTTTAGCTCACAGTTTTACAGGCTTCAGTGAAGGATTTGCTGGCCCATTGCTTTGGGGGCTGCTGTGAGGCAGAACTGTGGTGGGAACACATCGGGGAGGAAGCCATTTACCTCGTGGCATCCAGAAAACAAAGAAAAGAGGAGAGGATGGAATTCCAACATCCCCTTCAAGGACACACCCTCCAGTGACCTAACTAGGTCCCTCTCCTAGGTTCCACAATCACTCAATAGCAACATAAGCTCAGGGCCAAGCTTTTCCCTTAGGCCTAGGGGAACATTCAAGATCCACCATACAGAAGAGGTGATTAGGCATGGGGAATCTGCTCCCATAAAAGGATTAATCCCATGAAAGTACATGTGCTATAAAAGCCAATCTGGTTCTGTGTGAATCCCACTCACCAGAGAGTGCTCTGCCTTGCCCTAGGATTTTACAGAATCCCCACCAGCAAGGGCCTTGCCCTAGAATTTTACAGAATCCCCAGCAGCAAGGAGGGCTTCACCAGATGCCACTTCTCAAACTTGAGCCTTCCATCTTTTGGAACTTTGAGTTGAATAAACCTTTATTTTTATAAATCACCCAGTCTCGGGTAGTCTGTTATAGCAACAGAAAGCAGACTAACATACTCACCAAAACCGCAGGTGGAAGGAGCTCTGTTCGTCATAGCCACTCAGGAGTCCAGATGACCAGCGGCTCCACTTAACATGTGCTGCCATTACTGTGGAGTCGAGCAAAAGAGATCATGACTTTTTTTTCCTAAAATGTTCTTTAATTTCTTTTTTTTTCAAAGTTTTATTGATAAACAGATAGCAATGAGTCAGTTTCAAATCAAATCAGAAGTACAGTTTCAACAAATAATACACTGCATATATTCTTCTTAGTGGTTAATTGCTGTACAAGATGCGGACTTGTGATCCTATTTA
>NW_004524578.1:12847904-12865872 GCF_000260255.1 Octodon degus | reverse complement strand
GGCCATTGCTTGGCCAATGTGCTCTCTGTGAAAGCCTGAGAGAGTGTCTTCTCCCCATGTGACTCTCCTTAGGCACACTCTACATCAAGAGATCATGATTGATACACCATATTTTCCTTTGCCTAATGATCCACGCTAGGGCTGCATGATGGAATCAAGAATGTGCCCATTGATTTTACCTATGAGCTAACCAAAGATGACAAGTGCTTCCCAAGATGGATTCATATTGGCTTTTATGGATGGCTTTTAAAGTAGATGACTATCATGATCCTCCCATGGGTGAGTCAGTAATAGCAATGCCCATTTATTAAACGATCAGTATTGCAAGACCTCAGGTTAGCCCCTCCTCGTATAGCGCTTCACTTAACACTGTGCGGTTGTTTTTATTACTCTTGTCTTACAGATGAAATTTTGCCTAAGACATTAGCTAGCCCTAGTTCAAAAGCCAAAGCTGAGGTGTAAACTCAAGTGTGTCTAATCCTGAAGTCCACCCTTAGAGCCACTCTATGAAAGCGGAACTGTGAGAGCTTTACAATTCATTTCAAAGGCTTGTAGTGAGCAGTTTGGAAGGGTCCAACCTAAAAACTATTTTCTACTTGACACATTTCTTTTTTCTAACCCTTTCTTGGGAAATGGAAAGCACCCTTTAGCTATGAGAGTTGACGTCCATGGACTAACAGGAATATAGGCGTATTCTGCCGACTGGAAACAAGGAGTCACCCCTCCTGATAAATTCCTTCACACATCTGAATCATTACCATGTTTTATACACATCACTTAAATGTCAAGTGAGCCTTCTACAGTGGTACTTCCTTCACTGGTTGCAAAGCAGACCCACAACAAACTTGTCATTGTAAAATTGGTAATAAATAAAGGGTCAACTTCCATATTCATTTCCTGTTGCCCGTGACAAACTACTGCTGACGGGCTTATTATCCTCTTCTAGTTCTGAAGATCCAGTGTCTGGAATCGGTCTCACTAGACTAAAATCTATGTCTCAGTGGAGCTGGATCATTCAGAGACTGCAAGGACAGAGTCTGCGTCCTTGCCCTTTCCAACATCTAGCATTCTGCTTGGCTCATGGTCTGTATTAATCAGCTTTCTTGTTGCTGAGACACAATACAGAACATCCACAATTTAAGTGAGAATAGTCTTGCTAAGGCTCATGGTATGGGGGCTTCAATCCATGGTTCACAGATTCCAGAAACATAATGAAGGGCGTGGTGAAGCACAGCTGCTTCATTCACGGTGGAAAGGACCACAGAGGAAACAACACTGAATTAGACCTCAAAGCTACTCCCCAAGACCCACCGACACACACCCGGAAGTGTGCTCCACCACTCCCCCAAGTAGATCCCAAAGCCAAGCAAGTTGGTGCTCCTCTGTAAAGCCACATGGCCCCTCTGTCCATCCTCAAGCACCTCACTCTGATCTCTGCTTCCATTCACATCGCCTGTGACTCCTGCTCCCCTTCTTATGAGGAGCACTGTGATTACATCAAGCTCACCTGCCTTATCTAGGATTCTTATTCCCCTCTCAAGAGCCTTAGTTTAATCACAGATACAGTGTTTTTTACTAAACAAAACAATGTTCATATGCTCCAATGTTTAGGCAATGCACATATTTAAGGGACCATTTTTCAGCTTATAATAACATCTGTCCAGATGGTATTTAGACTTAAGAATAACATTTCTATGATATCTGCCTTAGCTTTTTCCTCAGATGCTACCACATACAAAACACTGTGCAACCACATCTCAGCCAGCATCCAGGACCCATTCATGGTCACCTGAAGTGGATAAGACAGCCTTTGTGCCAAGACACTAAAGATGTGAGGTTTCCCCCTTTGCTCTTGGAATAAAACCCATAAATGATATTTTGTTAACAGTTTCTCACTCTAAATTAGAAAGCATTTGTTCTGAGTACACAGCTTAAATCAAACACTGACTAGTTGGTAACTTACACGTTCATCATCTTAATCATAGTCAGCTCTGGCCACCATAACAACAATAAGAACCAAGAGAAAGACCAGGACAGCAGACAAGTGGACACACAGGCTCCATCTGGCCCACAGTGCTCATTTCTCTCCAGGGCACACGGTAGAGCAAATGATATTGACCGTGTCCAGCCTGGCAATTCTCTGAGGATGAGACAACCCTAAAACACAAGGGGCAGCAGCTATTTCTTTATCATCTGGGTGGGACACGATGTCAGGAAGTCACGAGTCCTAGATAGGAGTCTACTATATCCAGGGAGAGTGTGTTCATTCACTCACATCCATTCCTTATTAATTACAAGTCTAATAACATCCATGCTATATGGGTGAGATAAGATATGATAAAGAAAGTATGGGTTTACAGTCTCATCAGACTTGCTGCCCTTTAGAACCTGTGATCAGGCAATCAACAGAGGAATTATTGTACTTGGAATGCAGCTCTGGTACTTAGAATCTTCCAGCCAGGATCTCAAGGGATTAGCTTGCACCTTTAGCTTCAGGAGGAGCTGGTGGATGGAATGAAGAGGGAGGAAATTTGAGTTAAGACAAGTCAGATAAATTGGACCTGGTGGTGCATCCCTATAATCCCAGCACTCTGAGAGACTGAGGCTGGAGAAGCACATGTTTAAGTCTAGTCTGGGCAACTTACCTACTTAGCAAAGGATGTGGGGATATAGCTATGGATATAGCTCAATGAGAACCCCCAGCACTGAGTTGAATCCCCTGTACCCCCCCCCCATACACACATAGCCCAAATGTAAACATGAGCCCTGTACTGGGGTCCTATCATACTGGAAACAGTATGGGGACAGCAAGCTATGTGCATTACATCACATTTGCTTGGGTTAGGCATGTGCTAATTCAATTCATTTACTAAAATGATTAAAAGCCCAGATTGGGTCT
Organism: Octodon degus; assembly: GCF_000260255.1. Lineage (NCBI taxonomy): Eukaryota > Metazoa > Chordata > Mammalia > Rodentia > Octodontidae > Octodon > Octodon degus. The sequence goes on along the minus strand of NW_004524578.1, from coordinate 12,862,973 downwards.
ATTTATGGAGTGGTCTTGTATTCAGTGTATTTTTGTGATTATTTCAGCCAGACCCCGGATCCAGCTGCCCAGGACAGGCCATCCTCGGAGGACGGTCATTACCATAGGTCAAGACTCATACTGCAGAAAATGCTGTGCTATCTGTCAGAGGCAGGAGGTGACATACATTTTGTTCTCATCACAAGGACAGGAAAATTCCCTTTCCGAGAAGACTCTGCTAGAAACCACTGGGTGAGAAGCACAGACCTGACCTTTGCTGATTGTGGAGAAATGAGCAAAAACAGGCCTGAGTATTCTGAAGAGGAAAATACAGTTTTGCTGTGGATGGGCACTAATAATGGTAGATTAGATGAAAGCAAAATGCTTCGTGAAGACTGGTAGAATTGTAGAGCTGGCCGTGATCATATTCTAATGCTGAGATCTAAACACCAAGAAAAGTGGCTGCAATGCATTCCCCACACCCAGTTACTATTGACATTTGAGAACAAGGACACACAGAGACTTCACACACTGATCACTGTCACTAAGGCCCCCACTTTGAATTGTGCATCCAGCTTGTATGGATGTCATCTCGACCAAGGAAAGAAGCCACACCATTGCCACCTGCAGCCTTGAGGTTGGTTGGGATGGAGGTTCAGGAGCTTTGCCTGGGGCACCCAGAGAGATTCCCCCAAGAGACAAAGGCAGAGGACCCAGGAAATATGTAAGATGTGAAGTATAATCTAAATCTATGGTGAATATTTAATATTTTAAAAAAATTATTGCAGTAAAAGACACAATGTCATTAGTCCCCCTTATTGTGAACACGCTGACCCCATTGTTCTTGCCACTTTCTGAAGCAGTTCCATGAGTATCTCTAGCTGTGCTGTCAAAGCCTACCTCAATGTCCTCAATCAATTCAAAATGTTTACCTTTTATAGTTCTTTTGGCTTTGGAGAAGAGCCAAAAATTCTATGGGACCAGATCAGAAAACAGCAATGAGGACCACAGATGGGCTTGGCCCTATCCCTTCTTGCTTCTCAGAAGTCTCTCTAGTTGCAAAGAAAATGTAGTGATAAACTATACATAATGATATCTCCATGTCAGGGTCAAGGAGGCTGAAGGAGTGGCTTTGCTCCTGAGGTCCCCTGAAAGAGCACACAGAGGCAGACATCAGCAACCCAATAGCAGCAGGTAACAACCAGGGCAGGAACAAGCTGTGTCTATATTGGTTAGTTGTTATACATATCCCTATCACATATTTACATTCCTGTATGTTTCCCCATGTAGCACCTGTATAATGATCTAATGCTAAGTCATGATTACATGAGTATATGGTTACATGAGTGTATCCTACTGTGCACCTGCACAGCAAAGTCATGTCTTCAAGTATTATCAGATACCCTGCACTTTCATGTAATTCATTATAGCTCCCCACAATCCATTATACAGAGATAATCACAACAAGAAAGAGGAGGATAGAAATTTAGGACCCAACCAGCTTCTCTGTACCCAGTGACCACCACAGGAGAACTGCAGAGGACAACTGAACAGGCCATTATCAAGAGCAGGGGAAAAAAAATGGATTTCACAGGACTGAAAAGTAATGAAGAGAAAGTAAATCAAGACGTAAGTCAGGTCAAATTCAGAACAGGTCATATTTAGCCAAAATCAGAAGTACTTGGAGGGATTGTTCCAATACAGGTCACTGGACACCACCATCCCAAGGGTTCTGTTCTGATTCAGTAGTTCTGCAGTGAAACACTAAACCTTTACAATGGTAACCAGTCCTCAAGAGGCTGCTAATGCTCCTGCTCTGGGAAATCACACTCTAAGAATCACTTTTGGAGAAAATTAAGGCTTTGTGTTCTCAACAGCATGGACCCCCTGAAGGCTTCTGAGTTAAGATATATATATATACAATTTCATTTTCATACATATATGGTTTCTCTACCAGAAGTCTACAGGATGCACCAGGGTTAAAAGAGATAGAAGCAAAAGGCAGAGGCTGTAAGAAGATAGCCATCATGATCAAATTTGCAACACCTTCACCTAGCATTAATTCATTACTTATGGCAATTCCAGACAATGAGACACTGCAGAGAGGCAGGTTCTGACCTCCAGGCCTGAACTTTGTTATGAGAGCCAATCAGACTTCCTACCTTGTGTTCAGAAGGACCTTAGTGATGAGAGTGTCAGTACTGATGATTAGTGTTTTTTGAAGTGGCTAAATTGTTATTCTTCCTACCCTACCCAACTGCAACCCAAGGGTTTAATAAAATGAGAAGTGGCTGGGTGAAACCTAGGTAAATTAGAAGATAAAGGGCCACTGGTTAACCACTGAGTTTCTGGCATGTTCTATTTGTTTTTCTCTACCTGAACTTAAATCTCCTTTGGGATGACAATTAAGGCTAAGATTCGCAGGGAGGCAGGAGTTAAGTGTTTGGACTGTAGTTGAGTCCTAGCTGTAGCTGGGGAGCATTGTGCTAGCCAGTCTCCAGGAGAACTTTGCAATAGAAAAGATTCCTCTCTTGGCCTAGCTCACCTCTCACCAAGAGTATAGGCAGCCTATTTACCTGTTTGGCCAAGAGCCTTTATGTGGGCACAGCCTGCAGCTCTGAAAGAGGTAGCCTACTATGACCTCAGGAGCCCCCGTTTGTCCTTTGTCTCCTGGGATGGCAGTTGGAGGCCCCAGAATGACAGGATGGGCTAAATGAGGCAAAACTTATAAAGTGCCCTAGGCACAGGTTGGTGCCCAATGATAATCAGTTCTCTTCCAGATTTCCTTTAGAATTGGCGGGGGTCGTGGATAGGTTCAGGCTCATAGGCTGCCAAGGAATCATCTGCCTCTCTGAATCTTGGCACTGGGCCCCTGCTTTGCATTTGCGGCACTGTGCCTGCTGCCTCTCTGCAGTGTCTCATTGTCTGGCACAAGGAGAAAGTGCCTGGCTCCCACTGCAAAGGGAGCCCAGAACACAGAGACCAGCTGAGCTCCCACGGTCAGCAAATTAGCTCCCTTAATACTGCCAGCTCCAGGGGCTGAGGATTCCCTGATTGCAAATCTAAAGTCCTGGGACTTCTTTTGCTTTTGATTAATTTCCTAAGCTCCTGTACTGCTAGGCTAAAATTCTGTCAGATGTGGGGACTTGTCTAAAGCACTCAGCTCACCAATCTAGCCTATCACAGGAAACCTGGGCAGCCTGTGCAGGTGCTAGAAGGTAAGAGGGACCCAGAGCATCATTTCAGCAAGCCCTGTAGGTGAAGCAGGCAATGTGGAGAGCTTTCATTGCTGAGGACTCTCTGTCTAAGGGGCCAGGCAAGAGGCTGAAGTGCCAAATCCCAATTAAGTCACAAAAGAAGTGGGAGCAGGGGAAGGGCAAGTGGAGAGAGAGGGAGAGAGAGGAGCCTTCACTGCTGACTCTCTAGGCACCACTTACCCTACTTGCCTGAGGCTGTTCCAGCCTTGCTGGATAAGATCTCTCCTTTCTGTCTTGCTTTATCGTATCAGATAAATGTTGAACGCCAATTATCCTTTGGGCTTGCCACTGGCCATGGGCAACCCAGAGTTGAATGAGGTCTCGTGAGCAAGTTCACACAATAATGGGGGAGACAGACCTGTAAACAGATTCTGGCCTTGCCGCTTAGCAGTTGCTCTCCTAGGGATTATGTGGCCATTGCTTGTATGCAAAAGAGGAAATTCCTGCCTCTGCCTAAAGAGCTGGGAAGGCTGCAGCAAGAAGGGGCACTGAGGCTACTTCTTGAAGGAAAAGTGCTTCCAAGGTGGGGGCTGAGGGTGGTCTCCAGGGAGAGGAACAGCATGCAGTAAGTGAATTTCTGAGATGTGCAGCAGATGGAGGAGCATGCAGATAAAGGAGGCTGTGGAGAAGGACGAGAGAGACAGTCATTTCCTGACAGTGTTGGGCAGGGGCAAGGGTGAAAGAAGACTTGTAGACCAACAAATAAAGAAGGAAACCATTAGACTTCTCACAGTTGCACCTTCCCCATGGCCATTTTGGTGGGGCTTGGCATGGTCAACTGGCATGATAGTAAAGTTCTAGAAGTTGAGTGTATAATCAATGCATTCTTTAGCTTTCCTCACTGGAACACAATACCCAACCCTCAGAGTGTAAAGGAGAAGAGATCTGGGCTGTATGCATGAGTCAGTGTTGAGAAAGGCAGGGAGCTCACAGAGCATAAGGACCAGATTGTCTAGTGCCAGTCCCCTAGTGTGCGCTTGTGCCTCTGCTGGAGCATCCTTCCCATCCTTGTAGTCCCTCCCTGGGTCCCCGGGATAGGTTTCCATGGCTACCTCTGCTTCCACAGTCACAGACTTGGGCACAGGTCAATTGTAACTAAGGTTTAGTTTTGTAGCTCCTATCTCAACTGTAAGTTTCATGGGTAGCCGGACTAGTGTTCATATCTGAAAGAAAGAAAACTGCTTTTTTTCTCTTTACTTTCACACTTACAGCACAGAATTCTAGCCTTCCAAGAATCAAAATGTGTATGAGGATTTCTCTCCACAAACAACTCATCAGTTCTCCAGAAGACACTGATGGAGTGTCCTACAGTTTCCTTCTATCCTGCCATTACCTACCTAGAATTAGTGTCAGATCCCAGTTAGGGACTGGCACATCTGAGGGAAAGGCATCAGGGAGGCTATGTGCCACCCACAGCCAGATGTGGGCTTCCAAATCTAAATCAGAAGAATAGGCTGCACGTGGAAATGATGGGTGGCCAATGGAAGAGGTAGAGCAGGGGAACTTTATCACTGCTTGTAGTTAAATTGATCTGCTTTGTAGAGAAATGCTATTAAGAGAGAGACATACATGTCCCTTAATAGATTGCCTATTTGAGATGTCATAGGTGTGGACAGTCCCTAAACTGGACCCAACAGACTAAACCAATATGGTGTATAATCACAGTTTTTGGCTTTGTTTGGTTTGTTAGAGGGGTCCTCGTAAACAATTAACTAAGCTGGAACAATTATCTAGTTAAACTGTAACCAACTGATGGGTTAGTTAAGCCATAGCCAATGAAGTGGTTTTTCTATGCCTCATTTCTGTTTTCTACAAATACTGTCAGATCACATTGTTGGTTGGAGTTCTCAGAACCTTCTCTGGTTATGGGAGCCATTTGGCTCATGATTTATCTTTGTTTTCCCTTGTTTTCATCAAATAAGCACCACTAAATTGAATTGGTTGAGAGAGTTTTCAACACTGAGTAGTTTAGGGAGGAGATGATGGAACATGGAGTTAACAGTATAGCAGTGGAGTTGGAGAAAAGTGCAAAGAGTAGAGATACTTAAGCAGAAGGGGGTAACGGGGTGAGCAATCTTTCAGGGGGCTAAATAATGGTCCTCAAAACTATGAAGTCCTGATTCCTGGAGCTTGAAGATGCTACTGTATATGACAAAGACACAGCAGAGATGACAAAGATTTTAAGACAGGGATGTTATCTTGGGTTATCTCCTTCAGCCTGAAATACAATCACAAGGAGCCTTATAAGCAAAAGGCAGTGGAAGATCTGACCGCACACAGAGGCAAAGCCAATGTGGATGGGAGCAGAGGCCGGAGTGTTGTTACCGCAAGCCACAGAGTGCTGGCCAGAGGCTGGAAGAGACAGAAGATTCTCCCCATGATACTCATGGCAGAACTGGACCTACTGACACCTTGACTGTAACCCAGTGAAACTAATTTCAGACTTCTAGTCTCTGAAACTGACAGAACAAACTTTTGTTGTTTTGGAGTACCAAACATGAGAATTTGTTATGGCAGCCATGGCAAACTAACACAGAGCAGAAGAGTAGAATCTAACTGCAATATTCTAGCTTGGAAACTGTGGTGAGGGGGACTTTCATGGACCCCAAACACTAGAGATTTAGTAGGAAACAATGGGCTCCCTGGTGGCCATGCTGATGGAGGTACCTGGAAGGTGGCTGTCCCACAGGTGACTGCACGCACAGGTTTGGGGCTCAGAACAATCAGGCCAAAGTCTGAACATTGTGGATCATTAGCATTTAGAGAGTAATTGAAATGATGTTAGTGGATGGAACTACTGAGAAGGTGCAGCATGGTATTTTTCAGCTCCAACAGCACATTATAATCCCTGATGGTCTTATACCTTCCAGCAACAAAGTTCCCATGCCCAGAGTCTAATTTATTTGGTCTTCATGGCATCTTGCCCTTCATGGTTATTTAAAGCTCCCCAGCTGATGTTATTTTGCAATCAGAATCAAGAATCATTGCACCAAAGAGGAGAAGGGCCCAAACAAAAACACTTCACTCTCTGGTTTCTAAAGTGTGGTTCTGGAACCCACAAATCAAGGAATTGATGGAAGTGAATTCTCCAGTTTAGGGCTAGACCCAGAATAGTTCTAGGGCTGGGGTCCAGGAGTCCCTAATGTCCTAAGCCCTACAGGTGATTTTGGTGCATTTGAAAAGCACTGAGTTAAAGGATGGGTTCAAGGGACAAAGAAGCCATCTCATAATAAAGAGATTTCATACAAATAACCAGGAAGGTGTGCCAAGGTCCAAGAAAATATGGTGAATTGGTATGTAAAAGAGAGTGTTTTGAATGTTTTTGTTGTTTATATAGGGAGTAATCCTATCCAAAACTTCCCACAAGATAAGGTCTGAAAAGTGCTTCCTGGGCTCAGTGACCAGTGTGGAGTCCCCAGGGCCCTAAATCCAATGCACAAGAGGACTGGCCATGGCTACTAAGGGAAAGGAGAAATAGGCTCACATGCATGTCTGTAGATCTGAGGAACACAAAGATATTGAGGATGTTCACACCCGACAATATAGCTTTGTTCTAGTGGTGCAAGGAACATCACCAGGCGAGACTGGATGGGCCCAGGGCTGGTTGGGTAGAGCCACTGTGAACAATGGGACAGAGACCTGAGTGGGGAAATTAGAAGTGCCCCAGCATAGTGTCATCCAAATGAGTATTGGGACATTATATTGGCCCTGATTTGTGCAGCTGTATGTCTCTGCCTGCATCAGTACCACTCAGTCTGGGGTGATCCCAGGTGGAAATTTGCCAAGAGAGTGATCTACAGGGGCTGAAGTTGAGGACAATGGCAGAATAGTGGCTGACACCTTGCCTGGAGACCAGACTCCCAACTAAAAGGGGAGGCTAGAAGGAAGGGAGGTTGTTGATAACTGGGGGAGAGGAGGTAGAGGTCAATAGACCAGGTATAGGGAGTGTGGATGGGAGGAACTTGTGACAAATGTGACAGAAAGGATTGTAGTTGGAGAATGTGAAACATGATTTTAGAGATGACTCTTTTTGCTTTCTTGATGCCCCTGGTGGGACAGAGGCAGAGATGAGCTGTAATGGAAGATGAACAGGTATATTCAAGGACTTTCTTTAATAGAGGAAAAAAGTGTGACTTCAGGTCACTTATGCAAACTGGTCCATGCAAATCAATAGAGAGTGGACAGGACACAAGAGAAGCTGGGGTCACCTACTTTTTTGCCAGGAAGGCACCTGCCTGAGTGAGGACTCCCTTCAGAGGAACATGGCAGGTGCCCATGGGCACAAAGTATCAAAGCAGCCTGGTACGGTCTCACGCTGGCTCCCCTTACTTGGCACATTGCCACAGTAGAGCCCAGAGAAGCCATTGCTTCATTATCATTGTCAACAGCTGAGGTACCCAATGCACATTACACATTATAAAGTCAGTATCCACAATTGCCTCACCTGAGCTCCATTTTAGAGGCCAGCAGGGCAAGTTGGAAGAGAAGGAAAACATATGACCATTTATTAAAGGTAATTTCTCTGGTCTTAACTCAAATTCCACACTTCCTGTCTGACTCTCCTTTCTCCACTTCAAGGGTCTCCTCATTCCCATCTCAATCCCCAGCTGACATTTGAAGGCAGAGGAAAGCAAAGCCACAGAAGTCACAGGCCCACAAACCACCTCTGGTCATGCCCTCCATTAAGTGGCCCTTCCACCCACCTTCTGTACTGAGTCCCAGGGGGAAGAGGTTGTCACTATCTGTTTCTGACTCACCCCATTTCTGTCAGTCCTCAGATCCTAGGAACCATAGATTGTTCTCTCCCCACCACCACCACCACTACCACCAATGTTGCATTTCACCCATATGGGAAGGAATATTTCGCCATCACTCTATTGTCCAACCTCCTGAGAAATAAGTTAGGGTTTCTGTACATCCAGTTTGCCCAGATCATCCACCAGTTGTTAAAACATTGAAAATTTAAACCGTGAATGGTGGTACAAGCCTATAATCTCAGCTCTAGGGAGACTGAAACAGGAGAATCACTATGAGTTCAAGCTGCGTATCAAGACCCTGTATGGAATACTTAAATTTAAAAAAAAAAAAATTGAAAATTGAACTGTTTAAGTATTTGTACTTCAGTTGATTCAAGACCCTCTGTCTTCCCAACCCCCCAAGTGCCATCCTTTAATGCTAATCCTGATTGGTTGCTATCCAAGCTCTATTCATTGATACATACTTTGAACATCACCCCTAGAAGAGGGGAGAAAGTTTCCCCATACTAGAGTGGTATAAATATTTGCATAAGTATATTCTCAAGCTTTTGATGGTGCCATAAAATAACAGTCATTTTCCACTATACTGTGAGACAACTCATGTGAAAGCCCAGCACATCGCAGGTGTTCACTAAAGATTAGCAGAACTATAATCTGAACCATGTTGCTAAATGTCTCCCTTGAGGGAGACTTGGGAGCCTAGAAATTCCCACAGTTGATAGAACTGACACACATTCTTTTAGGGAGGCATATTAGAGTAATTTTCATTTAAATCCCCAATGTGGAGATGTAAATCAGATATGGCTAGAACTGGAACATCTGGATATGTTAGCAAAGGCAAACGCTTGGCTGTTGGAACCGCTGGACCTGAGTAGGGGCTCACTGGCATGCAAAAGCAAAGTGAAATGGAAGAGAAAATCATGCCAATGACAGACCCCAGTCGTCCTCACCCACCAAGTCCTCTCTGTGGGCAGATGCTGAATGCTAACATTGACCAAGTGCTTTAGACTCTGTAAATCCTCATATCCAACATAGTAATGCAACAGTGTTCCCATTTTTGATGTTTGGAAATAACTTTAAGGAGGGTTGGTGGTTTATTCAAGGTCAAACAGGCAGCAATCCATGGAGTCAGAAATCCCACCTGTCCTGTCTCACTGTAAGGCATGTGTTCTCTTCCCTCCACCATGTGTCCTTATTTTGAAGCAGAAGTGGCAGAAAGCTTACCTAGATGTTCCCATTATGGGCTGCTTTAGTTTGCTTGACAGATCCTTTATAAAGAAATCCCAAAGCCATGGTCAAAAGACTCACATATTCCAAACCACACATCGTTAGTGGCAGGCACCCATAATCCAGAGAGGATTTGAAGCCCTGTGATGATGGAAAAAAAGAATAATGAGAGGCAAAGAACAAAGCTGAACATACCCAGCTACAGTTGCCAAGAAAAACTAGAACTGACAATGTCAGTTCATGAGCCCAGTAGCAGCCAAAGACCTTTCACTGCCTCAAGTGTTTCCATTGTGCTACAGCAGTGGGTGGTGCAGCCCAAGGACTTTGTCCATCAGTGGCTCCCTGGATGAGCTAGCTGAGCCTCGGCATGGCCTGGAGCTGTGCACCACCGGCCAGAGGAATATCCCCCTTGAGCCAAGTGGCTGCATCAGTGGTTGGGAACCCACATTCCTGAGCTGTGAGTATTTCCAGCTGGCCTCAACACAAAGGAGGGAGGCTAGGCCTTAGGTCTGTCTGCCCACTCACCCTGTGCCTCTGATGTCTAGCCTTTGCTAATCTTCACTCATGTGTAGTTCTTCATGACTTTCAAAGTGCTCTCTGGTAGACAAGATGGCCAGTTTGAGTCAGAACTAATCAGTAATGGTTTCCTAGCACATTTGTATTGCTACAACAAAATAAAACTGGCTGGGTAACTTACAAGCAATAGAAATGTATGTCATACAGTTATGGGGCTTGGGAAATTTCAGAACTAGTTCAGTGTCTGATGAAAATCACTTTCTAATATAGTGGGTGCCCTGATCCTTGTCCTCCAGAGAGACAAATGCTAAGAACTCACAAAAACTGGAAGGGCCAAGTTTGCCCTCTCAAGGCCTTTTATGAGGGGTTGATTCCATCCACGATCCCCTAATCCACTCCTGGGCTGATCAACTCCTAAAACTCCCACATCTTAACACTGTTGCAAGTTTCAACATGAATATTGGAGGGACACATTCAAACCACTGCACGTGGGAAAAGGATTCATTTCCCAACTCCACTCACACCTGTCCCACATTTTTTCTTCTGTTTTTTAATCAATGAAGGAATTTCCTGTGAGTGATGGGAAAGTGGCACATCTTGGATGGATAGTGGGGTCTTGGACGCAGAGGAGCAGCCCAGATTTAAAGATGAGCTTTAACCAGAGTCTGGCTCAGTAGGTGTGAACACTGGCCTCTCACTAGCTAGAGAAATTCTGGCACCTTCCTTAGACTTCATGAGTCTCCATTTCTCCAGCAGTAAATAGAAATCTAATCAGTATCTAATTCAGAGTGTTGCTCTGAGAATTAAATGAGCTCCATGATGTGCAATGCTCAGTTGTCCACAAATTGTATGTTTCGTTCTCTTTTAGACTCAGGCACTTTCCACTGTGCTGCATTTTAGTTTCATATGCACCATATGAGAGTAAAGGGGAAAACTATCCCCATACCTGTCACCCTACTGTCCCTATATTGTGGTTCTAGAAGCCCAAGTCAAAGCAACATGTGAGTAGGAATCTCTGGGGGTAGGGGTCGCGGCTGGGTGCCAGGCAAGATGTTTCTTCCAGTTCTAACATTGTTCAATTCTGTAGGAAAATATCCACAAGCTTGATTAGTAAAGCTTCTAGGAGTGTAGAGTGTACAGCATCAGTATATGGTCATCTCAGGGTTTTGACAAAACTTTCCTAAAATTATGGGGTCCTGTATTAATGACTGTGTCCAGAGTCAAGACTAAGTCTCTCTGAAAAGCTGCACTCCAAATTTCACAGGGCAAAACCTCCTTCTGCACATGACCTTCCTTAGTCCACACCCTTTGGAAGAGCTAGAAGGTCAGGCTTAGGTTAAGCTGTGAGAGTTTGAAAGATGTTCATTTGTTGTAGAAAAAGAAAGGAAGAAAGAACTTCAACTCATGTCAGAAATATCCTGGATTTCTTACTGTCAAACTGATTTAAGATACCCCTCTATGTAGGCTTTCTGTGCAGCAGTGTTCTGGTAAGTACAGGCTCTATGACAAAATGAAGTCCTGCCTTGCAGTTTGCCAATTTCATGGTGTAAATATTTCAATCAGGCTTAGAAACTCTCATGAGATGAGGGCCGGCCTGATAGCTCAGGGAACTAAATCACTTCTTAGGCAGAGTGCAGTGGCCGGGGTTCAATCCCTGGCATGCTGTGCTGGGCCCACCCCTGGGGCACACTGAGGCAGAGATTAAGACTGGCAGTATGGCATGCACCAGTAACCCCAGCTCTTGAGAGGCTGAACACAGGTGGATCACAAGTCTGGTCTACATAGTGAGACTCTGTAGACCCTGTACTAAAATATAAAAAAAAAAAAAAAAAAATTAAATGATTAGTTCCTATGCCTTGGTAAGAGATGCTTATGTCAGGCTTTCAATAAATTTACTTTTTTCATCTATTACTATCAGAAGTTCCATGAGTTAGGGGTTTTGTCTGAATTTTATAGAGGAGGAAACTGCGAAGCAGAGAAAAACCTGATAAGAACATGGAGCTCTTAAGCAGAGCTGGAAGTTGAATCCAAACCTGCTTAGATCCAACTGGCTTCACTGTCAAACACTGCTTCACACCGTGTTTGCCACTGCCTTTTCCCACTCTTCATTACACCAGAAAGGACTCTGTGCACCATTTAGTTGCCTTTCCTGTTTCACCACTCTTTTTTCTTTATCCTATCACAAAAAGAAGTCGTGCTTTGCAGTTTGCCTATTTCGCTTCCCCTGACCTCAACCCAAAGACATCAAAACTTTAACTTGTCCCCCTTCTCTCACCTGAAAATTTCATGCACATGGATTGAGTTTTGCACATTAATGCATCTTTCTTACCATAAACTGTGCTCTCTGTAGAGTTCTAGGTTCCCCACTTCTCTTGCAAGACCACTACACAACCTCAGGCCCTAGTCTTTGCACTGCAAGACTGCCCAAGCTCCATAGTTTTTCTAAGTGAGTGAGGATTTGAAGACACTCCAGCTGTGTGACTCAATGGAGCCCAGAATGTTCATTAGCAATCAATGAGTGGCATCTCCTTTTCCCCAGCCTGCACCCCCACCCCCAGTAGGATCAGCTTCTCTTTAGCTGGTCTCCCTACATAAGTGCTTGCACTACTGTGTCTGTCCTCAGTCCACTGCCTGTGATACCGTCATAAGCACAGACCTGGCCTGGTCATATGGCAGCTTGCTTCTCAGAACTGTCTGAGGATCTCCACGGCCTGGTGTGCTTTGTCTGTGGATGTATTTCTGAGCACAGGAGCTTGAAAAACTTGGGAATACTGCAAACAGGATCCCCCCTTTGCAGTTCACAACACACTCTAGCTTATTTCGGGGAGTATATAGAACTATTTCTCTGTGTTTCCTAGGTCTTCTATGAAACATTTACTAAAATCTAAAGACGAGATCTCGTAAAACATGCTCTGGGTAAGCTATTATCAAAACTCTTCAAAACCTCCCAAATCTTCACTTAATATTCTTCTCAAACAGTTAAAAGCTTGGGCTCAACATCCAAGTTCAAATTCTAGCACTGGCATGTAATAGCATATAACCTTGGCCTAATCACTACCTGATGGTTTACCACAAGTTTTTCATCATTAAGGAGAAGTAACTGCGCCTGCTTTAAAGGGTTATTGTTGAGGAATTGCATGAGCTAAAGAACCCTAAGCCCACAAAACAGTATGTAGTCTATAAGAAAGGACTCAATGAATTAAATTTCTGTTATTAAGATTATCTTTTTAAGTCCTTTGCAAAAGCCAACGCCTCACTCTAGCCAATCTGCTTGCCTTTTCCCCAGTGTTCCCCTCGGGGTCCAAGTTGCCATGCACATTCCACCTGTGTTACGGTTCTTGTATAGTTGTTCCCACAAAGCCTCACACAGTCTTGGGGCAGCTTCTGGAGTTTGTGATTGATTATTGTGGGTGCGGATGTTTCACCTGCCCTGGGGCAGGTAATTTGCATTACAATATAAGGTGGGAAGAGAAGCTAGCTGCTTGAGCTGCTGCTACTCCTCTTGAGCTCTCTCTTGCTCTTCCCCACTGCCCTGAAAGGTTGCTTTCTGCTATGTGCTGCTCTGCCTTGGAGCCAGCTGAATATGGACTGAAAGCTCCAGTAACTGTGAGCTAAATAAACTTTTCCTTCTTTCACTTTGAGTGTCGGGTATTTGTCCCAGCAACGAGAGAAGAGTAACTAAGACAATGTGGCACATTCTCTCTTTCCCATCTCCATATATCCAAACGCTTCATTATTCAGTGCAGCTACCACGCCCAGCCTCCTTGGCATTTCTCCATGCCACCCAACTGAGACCACCAGTGCCTGCCCTTTAAATTCTTCACATATCTGTATCCACAGGGCATCCTGATTCCCTCACAGTGTGACTCCCTGTTCCACACCATTGTCCCCTCTGATAGACCTGAGGAAGCCTCCTGGTGCAGTGTGATAAACTCAGATTCTGCAACCAAGCAGGTTGGCCCCTCCCTATACACACAAAAGACTAGCTCTGTGACTGTAGAAAATTGTCTGTCCTTGGTCTACAGGTTGGAAAAAGGTTTCCAGTAGAACTGCTATAAGGATACAAGGTTCCAGCCAGTAAAGTTCTCAACATTGGGACTGTCTTTGTTGCCCATCCCATCATCCTCATACCCAATCACAGAGCTATGCACATAAATCAGCCTCCCTCCGGGGCTCAAGGGATATTGAACTGACTGGTCCAGTGGGCCTGATAAATCCATGGTATCTTTTAAATCAATATTTATGAGCATATCTATTTCCAAGTCTCTGAATTACCTTGACTTGATCCAACACAAAGGCGCTCTGAGCTTGTGGTGCCTGGATTTTCTCTAAAACTTCTGCAGTGTCTGATTAAAGTCATCAACATGAAAAACAGCAGTGCGAGAACTGAGTAGGGTGCAGAATGTGCTGAAGACTTGCGCAGGTTTACAGCATCAAAACAAATACCAAACAAACCAACAACAACAAAAATCCACAGCAGAACGCCTCAGCTACAAGACATAAGTTTCCATAAATATCACTGATTATGAAACTGGTGCACATTTTTCTGATCCTAGCTTGGCCTATAACTCACTATCAGACCCTGAATAAGAGTCTTGCCCTCTAAGAGATTTGGCTTGGGACTGGATGGCAGGCAGTGAAACTTCCCTCTAACTCAAAATTCGCAGGAAGCAGTGGCGCTCTCTCTACTGCCTGGAGCCCCAGACATGTGTTAATTAGCTCCCAGGTTGTGTTTTCCATGGCACAGTAGGACCATCACCAGTCGTGTTGCCTTCTGTCAGTGAAGTGGCAGTGGCCATCTGCTTGCCCCAGGGCTGCCTGTCCCACCATGACCTCAGCGACAAGAAGCTTCTCTACACAGTAGGGTCAGTCAAGAAAAAGGCAGAGAGAAGCAGTTTGCTCTCTGGGTTTGCATTTTCATTTCTGCCTCTGGTTTGCATGCAACCAGTAAACCAATCTCCCAAGGTGGTAGTAATAATTATTAATTTGGTTTCATAGTCTGGTTGCAATAGTTCACATCTTAAATGTTCCCCGAAGACTCATATGTTAAAGCCCTGAGTCCCAGCATGGCCTTACTAGGAGGCACTAGAACTGTAGGAAGAGAGGCCTCTTGGAAGCTCTTTGGATCATGGAAGATGTGTCTTTAACGGATTCTGGCCACTTCCTCCTCTTTCTCTTTCACTTTTTCTTTCATAATGTGGTATTCATCACAGACACCAGAATGCTGCTCATCATTGACCCAAAAGCAATGGGCCTGATCGACCGTGGGTTGGAACCTATGAAACCATGAGCCAAAGTACACCTTTTCTCTTTGTAAGTTGATTGTCTCAGGT
>NW_004524578.1:12840404-12842904 GCF_000260255.1 Octodon degus | reverse complement strand
TATCTCTGCCTCTGCCTCAGAGAGGTGTTCTCATCTTCCTATTTACTGAGTTCATCAGATGTCCCTAATTGCTGAGAACACTTTCAGGAAGGATAGTAAATGCAACTTAATTGAGAACTAATTAACTTGTTATAGTTATCTCATTATATGCCAATTGAATGTCTAAATATTCCTTTTTTCTCAGATAAAGGAATGGGGGGAAAAAAAATCAGTGGTGAAATTGGATCTCCAGATGAAAGTTGCAGACGCAGACCCGGTAGCGACCAATCCTACAGAGGCAGCAATCAGGCCTGTGGTCCTAAGACATCAAGCTCATTAACAGCATCTTAAAGGAAGACATTCAAAAGCTGTGGACAGATTTCTACTTTCTTGAAGAATTCTCTCTTAGATCTGTGAGAATTGGGATCTGGCCCAAAGACCTCAAGAGTCAGAAGCTGGCAAAGGCTTTTCCTACCACCCAGCTTCTGTCTAGCTATTTAAGGTTTGGGCTTTTAATCCTTTTGTTAGCTTTTAATCTTCCCCTTTCTGTAGAAATTCAAGGAGAGCTTGCACTGTGCACTGTCTTCAGGAGCCTATTGCCAGCACTGGGCTCGGTGTCAGCTCAGCTTCTGAGTAATCATTGGCTTTTAATCTGCCTTCGGTGGCAATGTAATTTAACCCCCTTCTCAGCTGAGTTTCCAGGAGTTCTCCCACAGAGAATGAACCAAGGACGAGCTGGGTCAGAGCTGCCTCCCTACCAGACCAGGGAAGACAGGGAAAGATGCGAAGGCTGGGTGAAAATTTTCATTCAAAGCGCTTGACTTTCAGCCTGTTATTTATTTCTTTCCAAAGCCAATATGTTTGAAGCACTGAGAAAAAGCAAAGTCTATTTTCCATTAGAAACTCAGATCATTATCCAGTCTTGGCAAATGAAGAGAGTCTGGTACTGTTCTCTCCTGCACGCTGCCACTGGACCCCATGAGCCGTAAACCAGGGCTGCCATATTGAGTATGTGGACTCTGGGATGCCGCATGAGGGAGGAACACATCTGGTGAAAAACAAGCGTTGGCTGCTGTGAAACACCCTGCTTGACTCTCTCAAACTTGCCAGTGTGACTACTAGTGCTTCTTCCAGATCTTTCTGGCTCCCTGTCTCATTAAAGAACGTCCCAATCACACCACTCCCAGAGTTTTTCCATTCCTCTTTCTCATGACTGCTACTGATTTTTTTTTCAGGGACTGGTGGTGCTAACCTAGTTTGTAGAAATCAGAGAGAAAAATTTGAACACACACAAGGCCCAACCCCCTGTAGAAAGCTACCCAAGTGCCCTGGCATCATACTGGACCCCCAGCCTCTCACTTCAGCCACGACTCTGTAAAAGAGCATCATGGCATTACTTAGTGCAGACTTCACAGTGACAACAAAAAATAAATAAATAATTGAAAATGATGAGCCCATCCTCTGGAATGGAAATGATAAAGTGTTTATTATATAGTCAGCTTCAGCTGTGGTGCATACAGAAAGCTATAAACACTGAGATTCTGATACGCATTTCCAACTCTTTTCACTATAAAACTATGGTGACCCCCTCCTTTGCTTGTCATGCGTGTCACCTGGATTTTTCAAAATATATTTATCCTATGTTTTGCTCATTGACATCCATCGCCTCCAACCCTGCTCTTACTCCACCTCAGCCTAGTCTGGGACATGGCTTTTTTGTATCAAGCCATTGTTTGCTTTTATGTGCAGAAAACCCTCAATCTCTGTTTATGCATCTGTTCAAAGTTCACTTTAAGTACAGAGAATTTATCAACTGTATTGCTCTGTGAAGTGCTTGCTGCTGGTTACTCATTATGGTGAATGGCTTCTCTCCCTACTTTCTATGGCCCTGCAGCCTCCTGTCTATGCCTCTCTCCAGTGAGAGCCATGCTTTCTTTGACCAGACACCTCTACTCTCAGCCTACATCTTGATGATCAGTGGCACAGTCCAAATTCTAGTTCTGGAGGGTAGGGAGTAACTACTGGCTTGGGATTGACAGAAAGGACCTGTTCTATGGCATGAGAATGTGGCTACCATGTTTGAATCCTCTTGATAGAAGCTGTATCTGGTACCCCATGTCTAATACATGTGTGGGAGGTTAGTGACAGCGACTCCAGGGAAGTATGATTTCCACCAGTGAATTGTCAACATTGGCTGCCCACTGGAATCCCCTGGGAAGTGTGTGAAAAATCTGACACCTCTGATGGGAGGCTCTGATGGGATTGTCTAGAAGCAGCCTGACTGGGGGCTCTTTCACATTCTCCAGGTGAGACAGAGAACCACTGAGCCAAAGTGTTGAGCCGAGTCACAGCCACCAGAAAAAGCTCACAAACACACTCAGGACCTCAAGTCCAAAGCACCAACAATGAGCTTGAAGTCCAAACTTGAAGCCAAGGTCAGAAAATGCATCAGAAAAGGGGCACATAACTAAGAAAGAAGGAAGGAAGGAAGGAAGGAAGGAAGGAAGGAAGGAAGGAAGGA
>NW_004524578.1:12826020-12833384 GCF_000260255.1 Octodon degus | reverse complement strand
GCCGTAATTCTGATGGGTTTTCCTTTGAATGTGATCTGCTTCTTTTCTGTAGCGGCTTCCAGTATATTATTCTTGTGCTAGATTTCTGGGATCTTCACTATTATATGTCTCGGTGTATTTTTCATTGGGTTGAGGTTACTTGGCATTCTGTATGCTTCAGTTACCTGAATGTCAAGATTGTTTCTTCCTATTTGGGAAGTTTTTTGCTATTACTTCTGCCCATATTTTTTTAATGTGATTTGTATTGACTCCTTCTTTCTCATTTTTTTTCCTTCTTTCTCATTGATACTTATTAGTCTCACATTGTTCATCTTTGCATCATCTTGCAGGTGATGAATTATTTTTTCCTGCATCCTAATTGTTTTTAAGAGATCCTTTCTTACCTTTTCACTAGCTGCACAGCGTCTTCAAGATCTGAGACTCTGTCTTCACTCTCACTCAAATGGTTTTGCAAGCTTGTGATTGAGAGTTTAAGTTCCTCTGTGTCTCTTTGACTCTGCTTCATGCAATCTATTTGTTTTCTGTATTGCTCGTTCAAGGAATCTGTCATTTTTTCTAATATCCTCTTTTTTATCAAGGTCTTCTTTAGAGGCAGTTATTAATTCTTTTACTTGTAGAGTTTTTTTGCAGATTTTGTTTCCTCCCTATGTTTCTGTATTTGGTTCTTTACTTCAGATGCTGTGAATTAAAGGATTTCTTTTTTATTTCAGAAATTAATTCTGCTCTGAATTAATTCTGCTCTATACCTTTCTGTTGTTGCTTATTTACTTTTGACGCTATTAATTCATACATTTCAGCTGAGCTAATGTCCCCTGCACTTGTTCTGGGTGGCCATTCGGTTTCCTCCATGTTTCTGTATTTGATTCTTTACTGCAGATGCTATTAATTCAGAGATTTCTTTTTTATTTCCCATCTGAGTTCCTCTATACCTTTCTGTAGTTGTTTCTTTATTTCAGATGCTCTTGATTCATTGATTTCAGCTGTGTGATTCCTAATTTGTTCTGTGTTAGAAATGGGCTTGGGGTCTGAGATTGCATTTTGCTCCTTCTCATTGTCATTTTGTATACCACTGTCTTCTGACCTTTGTTGTAGAGCTTTGGTGCAGTTATAACCTTAGCACCTACTGAAATGCAGGTGCTGATCTACAAAGTTTGAATTTATCCAGCAGTGCCTGGCTTGAGTCTAGCTGCTGTGCTCAGCTCCTTCCTGCTGCCACTCTTGGGAGTGAACCTGTTGTGCCCCTCTGGCAAGATGTTCTGTTCCTGGACTAGCTGGGTGGTTCTGTACCCTACTCTCTCCGCAGGGACTGAAGCTGCAGAGTTCCACCCCAAGCCTGTATGCCCGGCCTGAGCTGAGTCTGATGGGGACAAGGTGGAGTAGTGGAGGGCAGAAACTCTCCCATACACTAGCCAGGCCTGGACTAGGGTTGGATCTGGGAGTCCCGAGAACCATGGCAGAATTTCTCACTCCCTCAGCTGGCACAGGGGGAGGCTGCAGAGTGGTGGTATGGGGGTCCCAAGGGCACGGAAGAGGGTCTTACTCACGCTACGTGCCTGGGTTTGGACTACACAGGTCCCGCGGGCACAGGGTAGCCAGAAGCTCTCCCATACACTCACTGGGCCTGCGCTAGGGCTGGATCTGGTTGAGGGGTGACTTTGATTCAGACTGTAAGTTGGATTCAAGTCAGCATGACATAAACAGTAAGGCCCAACTTTAAAAAGTATGAATTTTCTTTTTTCTTTTTTTTGTGGTGGAACTGGGGATTGAACTCAGGTCTTGCACTTGCCAAGGAAACACTTATTCTAGTAAGCCATCTCCCCAGGGCCATGAACTTTCATAGGTGGACTGCATAAGACTCACTTTGTCGTGAGCTGGCCAAATAGCTCAGTAGACAGGAGTTCGATCCCTGGGCCTGCCATGCCAGCCCTGCTCCCGGGGCTTACTGAGCTGACAATTGAGACTGGGCATGGTGGCACACATCTGTAATCCCAGCTCTTGGGAAGCTGTGAACAGGAGGCTCACTGAGTCCAACCTAGTAGTGAAATCCTTAACACTTTGTAGAGCCCTCCCTAAAACACACACACACACACACACACACACACACACACACACAGAGACTCACTTTGTCAGACTTAGGAATGAATTCAACTTACCAACATTTTCCCAAACAGAAGTTGTTGTAAATCGGGGACTTACTGTGTTTCCTTATCCCCAGAATGATAGATGCCCAGGACATGATCTTCTCATGAAGACAGCTAGAGTGTAAAGGATAAAACAAACTGCACATTTAGGGCTCTGCTTACCTCATGGCTTGTAATGTCCCACTGGCCAAAGAACACCATGCACCCAAGCTCAATATCAACAAGATAGAAAAAAAAAAAAAAATACTCTGCTCAGTGGTCCAAACTATTATAGGCTCCACTGTAGACAAATTAAATCAAAATTTCTGGCATGGGCTATGATCAATGACAAAGCCTCTCCAATTTATAGCTTAGGGTGAAACACTTCCCTCTAAACATGACTTAGCCCCCAGGCCATAAACACTGAGTTAACCCTGTGTGAAAGAATTAGCGTTGTATTTGGAAAAAAATAATGAGACGCAACATGGTGGCCAAAGTATGGCTAAGTAGATGGTAAGGATAAATCACGAAGATCAAGCAAAGCATAATTATTAGCATACAGCAGCCCTTTGAAGAGTTGGACTCAGTGATCATGATCTGTGCCACTGACCCAGCCTCCTTTTCTGACCTTTCTTTGATGTTTTCTATGAGCTCATCCATGAGGCATTGTTAATTCTCACCCTCTGCTCTCTTACCTCAATATACACTCTACCTCTTGGTATAAGCCTCTTAAGTCTGAGGTCCAATACTCTGGTTTCTCTTCAGATCATATTAATCTTTCACCTTTTAAATCTGAGGTCCTCCATAATGTCCCCAGTGGTCCTTCTATGAACTTAGCTTGAGAGGAACAAAATCAGGCAGCTCTCCTCTTGTCCTTAACGAAAAACTCCTGTTGATGCAGCCCAAGTGAAGGCCTGGGAAGGGAACAGACCAATCCTTTGGGGTCTTCACTCATCTCTGCCTATGAATCCCAGGTGCTCTTGGACAAAGTCACCTTTTCCTCTTGATCTTGGTTTCTTCATGTGCAAAATGCAGAGTCTGAGGTCAGCCTGGCCCTCCAATCCTGGCATTGGTGAGGGTGAGGCTTTGCAGGTGTGAGAATGGGCTGCAGAGAAGCCCTGCCCTGGCCAGGGGAGCTCATGTGATGACTCCCACTAGTGCACCCACAACAGGCCCAGGTGAAGGCCCACACAGCCCCAGAGAGAACAACTGCTTGATGTTGACAATAGAACAATCTAGTAAGAACATTCTCCCTGTCATGGAGGCCAAAAGGAAGAGCACTAACACAACCAGGCTTCTGGGGCCATTTAGGATGCAGTAGTGTGCCCATGCCCACAGCAGGACTTGGGGACTTCAGGCCCCTCTCCCTCAGGCAGCAGAGCACTGCTTGTGGATACCCTCTTTCACGGCCTGCCTTCATCATCTCCTTGCACACTTGGGAGGGGCAGATCATGTGTCTTCAGTCCTTATCTTGGCCAGAAAGTCCCTGTGTGGCCTGATGCGGCCTCCTCCTCTGTCCTGGATCCTTCTTTCTTTACTTGGCCATATGCCATTATGTTGGCCTCCTGGACATCCTGAAACATGCCTCTACCTGAGTGCCTTCTGTTTTCTCTGCCTGAAAATCTAACCAGGTGACTAACTATTCCCATTTTGCTTGAAACTGTTCAGCCTTTAGCAATAAAAGACCTTCTTCCCAGGAAGTCCTTCAGTCATTGGCAAAAGAAGAGGAGGACTGGTCAGCTTACAGTCCTAATCACTCTTGTGGCTGTTCTCCTCACAGTTCTCCTCTGCTCCATGATGACCTTATAGAGGCCTTCTCTGGCCACCTTCATAAGAGACACCAGTTCGTTTTCACTTTTATCACTTACTACTGCTGTATTTGTATGGAAAGTATTGATTGTCTCCTCCATCCCTGTGGAGATAAGGAGCCAAGCCCTGTTCTCCATGTGCAGTAAAGCCTGTCTCACAGAAGGCATTCTACAAACATCTCCTGTTGCACGGATTTTAGGCAAACTGAATTTATGTCCTTTCCTTTGTGGTCACAGATGAGAGTCAAACATTGCTGTCACAACCTCCCAGGATATTTTAGGAAGACAGTGGGTCTTTGAGTCACAAGAGCTTGACCTTTGCTCTTATCATTGCCTGCTTAACAGCAACAGAAGCTGTTGGGGCTGGGGAGACAGCTCAGCGGTCTAAGTGCCTGCCTGGCAAGTGCAAAGACCTGGGTTCGATCCCAGTACTACATGCTATACCGGCCCCTGAACACCTGGCATGCTGTGCTGGCATAACTAAATGAATATAAGATTTTAAAAAATATATCGCAAGCTGTTGAAAGGTACAGCGGCCCGCAGAGCAACCAGAATTCCAGCAAGATTTCATGGAGAAACATGGGCCCTGTGAACATGAATTTAAAGAGAAGAGGTGTTATATGCTCTCAAACTAGAGAATAACTCAGATCCACATCTCCATTCTTTTTTTTTTTTTTTTCTGTATTTTAGGGAAGGGTCTACAGGGTATTCAGGGTCTCACTACTAGATCGGACTCATAGTGATTCGCCTGTTTACAGCCTTCCAAGTGCTGGAATTACAGGCGCACGCCACCATGCCGTCTCAATCACAATCTCAGCATGCTGCGGTAGCAAAGCCAGCACAGCAGGCCCAGGGTCAAATGCCCGGCCCCTGCACCTGCTTGCCAGTGCTTTAATCTGCTGAGTTATTGGGCTGCCCCCAACATCTCCCTTCTTTAATCATAATAAAAATGGGAACCAGGCATCGGGTGTTGATTTAGTTTTATGTAATTCTCACCATATCTGTCAGAGGTAGATGACACCACTTCCCCTTGGAAATGAGGAAACTGAGGCACAAGAAAGAAAGGAAACCAAATCAAGGGCAAAGTGACTGCAAATATTAGATGACAGTTTTGGCTCTAAAGAGTTTTGTCCTCCTGTGAAGGCAGCTTGCTTCATTTCTCTGGCTGTACAGTAATTGAGAAATGGAGTGTGGGATTCTCCTTATCACCTGGAAAATGCCACGCTGTCATGTTTAATAAAACTCAGAATACAAATATGTGTGTGTAGTTAATATTTACATTTTTCTTATGAGCATTTATCCAAGGCAAAGTGGCATAGTGATTGCATTGAGTAATAAATGTTAAGTAACTTTAAATATACCTTAAAAAGTTTATAAGTGTTTGGTACTTAAAAAAAAAACACTACATTTTTTCAAAGGGAAAGTCACCAACCCCTCTTTTACCTATAGAAAGAAAGATCCTGAGATCTTTAACTCCATTGAGTTCTTTGTTAGCTTGAGGGCTACACTGGGGCAGAAAGCAAAATCTTCCAAGCAAGAAGGTGTTGAGCAGAGGCAGGTGGGAGTGCTGGCTGGTGTTGTGGCTAGCACTGAAAATAAGGTGGGCTTTGACTGTCAAAGGCTGAAGACCTCTGGTCAGACCAGCTTGAGTTAGTGCCCGAAGCTCAGCTTCGGTAGGGCTGTCTGTCTAAATTATTCTTCTCTAATTGCTGGGATAAATATCTGACACTCAAATTAGGGAAGGAAAGGTTTATTTAGCTCCCAGTTACTGGAGGTTTTAGTCCATGTTCAGCTGGTTCCAAGTCAGAGCAGCACATGGCAGAGGGCAATCTTTCATGGTGGCTGCGAAGAGCAAGAGCAGGAGGGAGAGGTAGTGGCAGCTTAAGTAGGAGCTCCTCTTCCCTCCTTACATTGCAATGCAAATCACCTGCCCCAGGGCAGGCGCAGCATCCACACCCAGAGTAATCAATCACAAACTCCAGAAGCTGCCCCAAGACTGCATGAGGCTTTGGGGGGACACCTAGACAAGAACCATCACAGCGTTGCACCAAGGCCATTCCAGGAGGAAGACGAACTTGGAACTTGGTCCTCTTTCCTTTTTTTTTTTTTTTAATATTAATTTTACTGAGAATGAAGTAGCAATGAGGCAGTTTCAAAACAGCTTAATAGGACAGTTGCAATAATTAGTACATTGCATATTATTGTCCTTATATTAGTTATTCATAGTACAAGATGTAGACATAATATCTTGTCTAAACACTATTAGTTCAAAACTTTCTTCTCATTGAACTAAGAGAAAGTATATCTATGCTAACTAAAGAACCCAGAAAAATTTGCTCTTTCGAGCAGGTGTCCCAGAGCAGATATGTTCCCTGAGAAGCTCTCGATATGGCTCCGCCTTCTGATGTTTGGCAAATGTGTGACCAGCTAGAAGAAGCCTGGTGTACACTTTCCATCACATCTAATTCTTAAAGGTCAAAATTGGTGAATGGTAAAAGAACAGCTTCTCTGTATAAGGATGTTCCTCCCATGGGGGACATTTTCATCATTTCTAAGAAATAACGTTTTCAACAACCCTGGACTGCAGAGCAATAGTCAAATTCTGGGGGTGATGACTTCATTAAGTGTGAGCTCTGTTCTTTCAGAGGAAGGGAATTAGGTGTCTTCTTTTGAACAGGACCCTTGTAACAAGTTGAAATACCAAAAGCCATACCAGGAAACATTGCAGATTTCTCAGGGAGACTTGCCTGGGCTCCACTGTCACTTTACCGCCGCTGCATGACATTTTAGCAGAGCAGCAGAGTGGGTTCACAGAGCACTCTGGAGAAGTGGCATGGGGCACCGGAGTGAGCAGGGACGCTGCCCTCTTCGTTAGGGGCTGAGACCCAGCGTTGTAGCCCAAGCTGTCATACACTGCCACGCTGTGCTCAGAGACTGGGGAGTCCTACGAAGAACTTGTTCTGTCGCTGTTCTGGAATCTGAGCAGGGTGCCATGGTGTCGGGTGCTGGTGGGAGCATCCTTTCTGGCTCCACGCAGTCACCTTCAGGACATGTCCTAACAAGATGGAGAGAGAAGCCAGCCCTATGGTATTTCTGCTTCTAAAGTCAGTAACCCACTCTCCTGACTCCATTGAAACCCAGTCCTCCCCCAACGCCCCTGACACGCCCCATTGCACTGAGGGTACCATGTACATGTGACGAGCGCAAGCATTCAGTCTGCAACACTTAGTTTTTCTGCTCACTATCTGGAGGTTTGGGGAGGCCACATAACCTTTCTGTTTCTCAATTTTGTCATCTGAAATAGGGGGAGACATGCTAGGAATCTGTCAAGAATGAATGAAGGGGCCAGGGAGATGGCTCAGTGGAATACGCGCTTCCCTGGCAAGCGCAAGGGTCTGAGTTCAATCCCTGGTTCCACCAAAAATAAGAAGAAAGA
>NW_004524578.1:12823677-12825920 GCF_000260255.1 Octodon degus | reverse complement strand
GAGGGGAGAAAAGAAAATAACAGCCACAGGAATCTCTAGTAGCTACTGCATAGTCCACAGCCTGGCGAGGCCCTACTTCAACCTTAAAGGTCAAAGTCATCTGGAGCCCCATTGGTCAGTGAGCCTTAATGCCTGGGGCAGCACCAACTTCCTGTAGAGGTGCTTTTCTACCCTTTGGTCTGAAGTAGCTAGAGGTTTGAGTCATTTCATATTGGAGCGGCACAGATCATAATGCCAGATATAATGGTGTAAAATCACACAGTGTTAGAGCTGGAAATAACTTAGTCCAACCTCCTGCATTATATGAAATCAG
This sequence comes from Octodon degus, assembly GCF_000260255.1. Classification (NCBI taxonomy): domain Eukaryota; kingdom Metazoa; phylum Chordata; class Mammalia; order Rodentia; family Octodontidae; genus Octodon; species Octodon degus. Next base: position 12,825,607 of record NW_004524578.1, on the reverse strand, counting down.
ATCGGGATGTAATTCTCCTCCTCCAGATCTTCACTCTGAAGAGTAAAAGTCTCAAGCTCAAATGCTCACAAAGGCAAGCAGAAGTACTTTCGGATTTTAGCAAGGAAGTTTCAGTTATCATCAGCTGTCTTAATGTGGAGTTGTGGAAAACATGAAATAATCTCTCAGTGGGCTTTTCCCAAATTGTAGTGGAAGCTGCCCAAGGGGGATATGTATTAAAATATACATTCCTTGCCCCACTCCAGAAAGGCTGATTAGGAAGCTCTGGGAAGGACCCAGGAATCTGCCCCACCTTAGCAGAGATTTGGAGGTAGGTCCTTCTAGAGCCAGATTTTAAGAAACACAGGTTTGAGCAGTAGTATCATTGCCTGCTTCTTGGATCAAAGAAACAATATTCCAAGTTGGCAGTTATCAACCCTGGCTACATGGTAGAATCATCTGGAAAGCATTTTAAGAAATACTAATGAGTGAATATCTTAAACCATTTGGGCTACTATAACAAAATATTATAGATGTGCAGCACATAAATGATGGAACATTATTTCCCACAATGCTGGAGTTTGACAAATCTAGATCAAGGTACCAGCATGCTTGGTGTCTGGTGAGGCTCAGTCCTGCTTCATAGATGTCTTTTCACTTCCCCCTCAGATGGTAGCAAAAGCAAGGAAGACCTCTGAGACTCCTTCTATAAGGTTATTCATCCACCAAATGAGGACTCTACTCTCAGGACCAGATCACTTTCCAGTGGCTCCACCTCCCAACGCCATCACACTGCTGGTTAGGTTTCAACCTATGAATCTGAGGGGCATACAAACATTCAGAACACAGCACTGATGGGATTAAGCATCAGTTGCTTTAACCCAAACCAATTCAGTTAAGATGTCTTTGGGCTGAGGCCTTGTAGTAGTTAGATATTGCTGTAACAGTGCTGTGCAACAAATATCTCAAAACTCACAATTTACTTTCCACTGACAGTTCTGTTAGTAACTAGGGCTGACCTGAGGGGTAACTTTGTTTGTTTGTTGTTGTTTTTGTTTGTTGGTTGTTGGTTTGGTTTGATTTGGGTTTTTTTTTTTATAATTTTATTGAAAAACAAATAGCAATGAAATAGTTTCAAATCAAATTAGTAGGACAGTTTCAATAATTAACACATTGCATGCTGTCTTCCTAGTGGTTATTTTTTGTACAAGATGCAGACATGATATCCTATTTACAAACACTATTAGAACAAATCCCTCTATTCATTGAATTAAGAGACTGCAGCTCTATATCTATCCTAACCATTTTGAATACACATATAAAAAATAGTCATTCATCAGTATCCCCTTTTTTTGTTTAGTTCCATCATTTAAATATTATAGGTGTGTGAACTCAGCAAAATATTCCAAAATAGTTCAGTAGTCCATAATAATATTGGGTGTTCCACATGACTGGCAATGTCAGAAATTGTTGACTGAGTCCCCTACAGCACAACATAACAACATGGCTTTACCTCTTCTACTTCATTTTTATACTTCTCCACTGGATGGTTAAGAACAAGATAAAGCAAGACCTATGGAAGAAGAATTGTAGCTTTTGTATCTGATAAGTTCAGTCAAATCCCCTCAGGATTTATCCTGAGACCCTGTACGTCAGTTTGTAGATCCTTTATCAGTGTCAGGCACATGGATGAGTCATGGCCACTGCTTGGCCAATGTGCTCTCTGTGAAAGCCTGAGAAAATGTTTTTTCTCCATGTGACTCTCCTTAGGCACACTCTACATCATTGACCACTTTCCTCTTTGGTCCCATAATATCCTTGATCAGAAAATTTGGGACACAACTGAGTTACATAATGTTATATACAAGTTCTCATATGTCCTGAGTCTTAGTGATCTTGGAAGGCTAGGCCCAAAATGTTGGCCTTCCCTGTGGCCCTCCTTTTTCTCTAA
>NW_004524578.1:12820035-12823463 GCF_000260255.1 Octodon degus | reverse complement strand
AAAGAAAGAATGAGATTAAATGTAAGAGCCTCAGCACAGTACATGCAGGAGGTACCTTAGAACTGCTTTGGGCAGAGGTCACTTTTCTTCATAGACAAAATGATAACTTACACTAGTACTAAGATCAAAACTTTTCCCGTTGGAGCTCATCTACCTCTGGAGCCGAGCACCAGGAGCCAGAGTTCCACAGTGTCATCTAAGCAGCAGACAACTGCACCTGCTGGGTGGCATTCTTGTTCATCTTTCAGGCCCTCTAGGGATAAAACAGGCATCTGGTCACATGGCCTCAGGCAAGCTGGACTCCTTGGTTCAAATGCACACCCTCAGAACAATTCTCTTCACCTCTGAACCAGCATCGTATCCCAGTGCCCAGTGTTCCCTCTCCAGAGTTGGTACCATGCCCAGCATTCTGAGTACGGGCTTAGAGTGATTCCCAAGTCATCTTTCCACAGGTCCTGTGTGTATGCCACTCCCTCAAAATTCCAAAGGATTTATTTCTTTCTCATTCCAGGTTAAAAATTTGGAACAGTACAACGTGTGCCTGGGTGGTTGGGTAGGTAAGTGTGAGTGCAGGCATGCACCATGGGTCTCAGTTTAGACAAATTTGCTAGATTTAGGAGTCTTCTTTTCTCTTGAGGAGTTGTACAGTGGGTTGAAAAGTGTATGATTCATAAGTTTTGCATTCACGAGTATCATTTGCAGGCTGCCGAATGCATAATTCTGACACGCAGTTCCCTCTGAACCTATAAACCAAAGGATTTATTTTATCATTTTGTTTTTATTCATTGCCTTTCCTTTCTTTTTAGTGTTTTCCCAGGCCTGTGCCATAGGTAAAATTTCACTCACGGTAGATATGGGCATACAGGGCCGGGCACTGGGAGTCCTCATTCAGAGCCTGGGGATGGAGAATGGATGGGGTGGAGTGGAGAGGGGCAGAATGTTCTTGTTCCAGGATGTTCCTGTGTGTCAGAGGTCCTGACAATGAGATTTTCCAGCCCAGACAGAGGATTTCTCATTCTCCAGAAAGCCAATATTCAAAGTCTAACCCCAGATATTAAGATCTCCCCCTCAATATTTTGTATTTTTTTCTCAGTAGTTTAGACAAACTATGTATTTCCCTCTAATCTGACTATCCTAAAATTTGTAAGAAGTGTCCCCAACATGAACAGAAAGCTCACGGGAGGAAAAAAAAAAAAAAGCCACAGGAAAAGGAATTCTCCCTCCCACATAATGAAACAATGTCCCTTGTAAAACAACAACACACCATGTCTCCCCACCTAGCAGATGGCAGAGAAGAGCACATGCGATATTATGCTGTGTTGGCGACAGTGGCCAAACACTTGGGGTGGGAGAGCAAGGCGGCATAGCTTTCCAACCTCAGCCACCACGATGTAAAATCCCTGGGAGTTTATCCCAGCAATATCACGGCCCATAGATAAAACAACCCAATGCTGCTGGAGAAAACCCCCACACACATGTGCAGATTAGACCTATTGTAAATTGTAAGCTTAAATCTCAAACAGGCATCCCAACCCCGCCCCACCTTTGGGTCATGCTTCCCTAATCAGATGGCTTGCTCATGTCCTGTATGAACACATCTCACCAGTCCCTCACTTAGTACGCCTCGACTTACCTCAGTTAGAGACCCTACTTTAAGCTTCACTGAAAAAGAGAAGCATATACAATCTCCTGTATCCAACTAGAACATTGCGTAGCAGGGAAAACTAGCACAGGATTCAGTGACAGTCACCCTCGGAGTAACTGGTTGACAAGCTACCCCTGAGTATGAGACTTTGGTCAAGCTACCTAAATTATCTGAAATTCTGGTTCTTTTTAAATAACCAAGATCCTGGTCACGGCCATGAAGAAAGAGAAGGATCAAGAGGGACTCCTGAGTTCTTGATCCAAAGAACTGCGCACATGGTGAGACCACTAATTGAGTTGGCAAGAGCTTCAGTCAGTGAAATCCGAAGTGTGTCCTGTCCCCTGGGCACCACTTTGTCCCACCTGAAAGCTACTGACTCTGAAACTCGGTGTAGCAGTCTCTTTTAACATCCTTCTGTTTCTGAATCATGGAAATGTTTAAGGGCCAGGGTGTATCCAAAAGTGAAACTCCTGTGAGTCTCAGGTAGGAAAGGTAGTAGAGCCCTACAGCAACATTGGAAGAGGAAAGAAGCAGAGCTCAGGGGAGGTACCTCTGCTAGCTCATTCTCCTCCTTTCAGTGAGGAGAAAGGTTTCAGCGTGTTCACAAAACCTCTTGGGATAATTTCAGCTTCAAAAGTAGATGAGTCAGAAAATTGCTGGAAGCCACTGCAAAATCTCTCGCTTGCTGAAGTCCAGGCGTAGCAATTCTGTGACTTTTCTTGCTCCTCTTCTCTCCAAATCTTACACAAATGCCTCTTATTGGTGGGATTTAAAGTGGGCACCCAAAGGAGTTTTGGGAAATACAATTCTTGGTCCTTGTGAAAGGAAAGAGAGTTCGAAAAGGAAGAACGGTGTTGACAGATCTTCGAGCCCAGTCAGAAAAGTAGTCAGAGTCATGCTGGCCGTGAAGGTAGTATATTCGTGTGGAGGTGTGAGGTAGGCAAGTGACTACCTGAGGTAGGAACTGAGGCCCAGCATTGAGGACAGCGCCCTCAGTACACAAGTCCTAGCGTTAGAGGTGGCACTGAGAACATCAGACCATCACCAGAGGGAATGTGCAGTTAGAGAAAATAGTGGCTCAGTTCTGGCCCCTGGTTGGCCAGAGAGGAAATAGGTGGTCAAGAAGCCAGAGATGGGCCTACCCAGAGAGGACACTGTCTGGCCAGCTTGGGTGTTCCTGAGAGTTCTGAGATGAAGATAATAAAACAGACCCATCACCTGGCAAGATGGAGGCTAGTGTCAAGGCCAATAGAAGCCACTTGAGAGGAGTGGGGGTGGGGTGGGGTTGCAATTCTCTCCCCTTGAGGACTGAATGGGCACAGAAGAGCCAACAGGACACTCATAGCCCATCCAAGGACATTTGGTATGAAATACTTCCGCAAAAGGAGCCGCAGCCAGGAGTTTAATGATGCAGAGGAAGAAAGTGGGTTTCCGAGACTGTATATATAACCTGACCAAGGTCTCATTTTAAAGAGGCAGCACTTCAACCCCCTCATGGCTGAGGCTGACTGTCACCAAATCTTATTCTAGCTTCCCTTCCCCAGACAGACCTTCCACAATTTTTCAAGTTGTTCTTTGAACTGGGTTTGTTTTCTCATAATTATTGGAAAGAAACTAAATTCTCTAGTTACTTCTCAAAGCCTCTTGTCAAAGGTGACTTTTCTTATTGGAAAAGAGCCGCTATTAAACAGAGCCATGATGAAGCCTGAGGCTTGCCTTTATATCTTCAAAACCAAGTGCCTTCCACTAATCCCCTCCTGGAAGCACTTTCACAGGGGGAGAA
>NW_004524578.1:12817210-12818200 GCF_000260255.1 Octodon degus | reverse complement strand
CATAACATTGGGAGCTTCAGTTAGGGCCACAGAAAACTCAGCTCCTCTCCCCGCCCAGCCCAGCTTTCCTTCGCTCCCTTCCTCTGGGCTCCCTGCAGATATGTGCTGCCCAAAGCCCTTTCAAAAAGGGAAATGCTCCCCACCACTGCTGCTGGCCAGAGACACTCCCTTCCTGGGGCAGCCTGGGTCCAGTGGCTGAGCAAGGCCAGGCTACCAGAGCTTGGCCACTTAAGACAGTACACTGAGCCAGGCCACGTGGTTCAGACTATAGTCCTGGCACTCTCTGAGGCTGAGGCAGGAGGATGGCAAATTTCAACCCACCCTGAACAACTTAGTGAGACTCTGCTGAAAGAAAGAAAGAAAGAAAGAAAGAAGAAAGAAAGAAAGAAAGAAAGAAAGAAAGAAAGAAAGAAAGAAAGAAAGAAAGAAAGAAAATTCAAGAAGAGCTGAGGATGTGGCACAGTGTGAAGACCTGTGTTTGATCTCTGGTATAGTAAAGATTTTGTAACCCAAATTCCATATGCCCCCAGAGAACTTGACCTGCAATAAAGAGAAAGGAAACGATGTGAGCTAAAGTCACCTTCAGTCACAGCATCCTCCCACATGCCATAAACACAGAATGTGGCTTGGAGACAAGACAGCGCTGTCATAAGTATATGAAATCAGCCAAATACGTTGTAAACTGTTAAGTCACCCTTCTGTTTATTCAATGACAGCACCAAAATCTCCGTTTTTTTCATCAGAATAAATAGAAGAGTCTGCCAGTACCACATTTAAGTGATCTGTATCTCTCAAATGTTTTAGGACGCTACATTTTTGCCATCCTGACCTAAAGATATCAAGGTATTTTATAGTAGATAGACTTCGAGAGCTCTAGCTGTGGCTGAGTTATACAGATTCAGCAGCTTAAAACAAGGCCCTGACTATCTCGTTGCTTCTGTGGGGTAGGTGACTGGGCATGAATTTTGCTTCTTGTTCTCCTCCTCCCCC
>NW_004524578.1:12805289-12816675 GCF_000260255.1 Octodon degus | reverse complement strand
ATCTTCAAGAGTTTTTATCTTTTTATTCTGACATAAGGTCTTGCTAAGTTGCCCAGACTGGGCTCCAGACTGTGATCCTTCAACCCCCACTTCCTAGAGTGCTAGGATTCTAAGCATGAGCCCAGCTTGAATTCTCTTCTTGAAGGACTCTCACTTGCATTCAATAAAGGTGTCAACTAGAACTGGAGACTCCCCTGAATATGCACATATGTGGAAAGACCTACCTCCAAGCCTGCTCAGTACTTGGGGAGCCTCAGAGTCCCTGCAGGTGTTGTCCAGAGGCCATCCTCAGGTCCTCGCCCTGGGTACTCTTCCAACATGGAAACTAGCTCCATCAGTTCAACAACCAACAAGGCAAGTGAGAGACCATGACAGCAAGACCAAAGGTACAGCATTTTTCCCAAGTCATGCAGTTGGTATCCCCTGAGGGCTGCTGTAGTCTACTGGTTGGAAACAACTCACTCAAAGCTATGAACTCCAGGAGCACACATCATTGGGTGCCACTGCTGTTATGAAATCTTCAGCTTACTAAAATGCAAATGGACTTCTATTCCCCTGAAATCATCTGTGTCAATGTTAATGACTGTGTAGTATTCCACTGAATAACTATCGTGTGACTGATCCACAGAGCCTTATTGCCAGACACTAGGCTGTTTGAATTTTCATTCTTATAAATGATGCTGTTATGGATATCCTTGTATTCAGAACCTCCACTCTCATGTATATATTTCTTTAGGGAAAGATGCCCAGATATGGCAGAATTGTTGGGTTGAAGGACATGTCCTTTTCAAAGGCCTTTGTTAGTATTTTTGAAATGCTTTCCATCTTCTTCCATCCAACAGACTTGTTATGAGTTGCAATCAGAAATAATGAATGTTTAATTTTTAAAACTTTGTTACAATAAAAGACACGTCACCATTAATCTCCTGCAAAACATGCCCCCTCCCTTCCCACACAATTGTCCCATTCTTCTTGCTACTTTCAGCAGCAGTTCTGGAAGTACCCTTGTGAAAGGGTTGGCCCTCCAGGGCTTTGTCAATGTCCTGAGTGGGCTCAAAATGATCCCCTTCCATGGCCACTTTGGCTTTGGGGAAAAGCCAGATGTGACACAGTGACTGCATTGGATGAGGACACACTGTGATGTTTTTATGACCCTGCTCTTTGGTTGGGTGTCACCAAGTTGCAGGATTTGCCAAATCTTCAGTCCCACCTCATAAAGACTCCCACAGAAGAGATCTTCCAGAACTGCCTCAGAAAGCAGCTAGGATGATGCAGGGAGTACTTCAAAGTGAGGCGAAGTGTTTTGAGGGGAATTAATAGCAATGTCTTCGGCTACAATCATTTTTGCATCTCAGTACTCGCTGGGTGCTTTGATCTGCCTTGGAGATTAGGAGGGCACTGTGCTTCCGGCCACAGCCAAGCCCCCAGATGCTCCTGGGCACAGGGGCTGTGCCAAAGGCCTGCCCAATCCTGTTCTCACTGACAACCCAACCATGCCCCCAGGTAACAAGCTGCCCTGCAGGGAAGTTGCTCCAATTCACCCTCCCAGGAGCACTCTACGAGCCTGAGCCCCACCCTCTGGGTTTCAGATACTTTGAGTTTGTACTCATCTGTTTCTTCGGTGCCCCTGGTGTGGGGCAGAGACCACAGGCATGTGAATCACACACAGCTGACACTGCTGAGGACTGGAACATCAGTGACTCAAATGACTACGAGACTCAAAAGCACTTTTTAAACACTTTGCTGGCCCAAGAAAATATTTTTTGTGGCTCAGATGAATCTTGGGCTGTATATTTATGATCTGAGATTCCTCTTGAGAGACAGCTGGTAAAAATAGAATCATTGCTTTTGAATATACAAAAAACCTTCCCGGAAGCAAAGCCAACTACCCCTTACAGGGGACCTGAAAGTGGCCTTTGGTACAAAAATCAGAGCCACAGAGCCAGCAGAAAGGCCAGGATAGACATGGGCCACGTCGGTTAATCAGCTCTCTCTTCTCAGGAAACAAAACTAGGAGTTGTAGGAACATATTTGAATGAAGAAAGGTGACAGCTCCTTGGAACGGTGCTCACTTTCTCTGTACACGCACCAGGAATGGAGCTCCCTGGCTTTCAAACCTGGGAGTAACGGGAGACACATTTATAGATACACCCACACTTCCCGCGAGGCTCAGGAGCTTCGACTCCTCATTCCCAGAGGACTGACTACAAGCATCCACTAAGTTAATGAGGGGCTGGGCGCAGCTCTCTTTGTGCACCATGTGACAAGCACCACCTTGGAACTGAATCGAGAAGGTTTCACCAAGACCCTGGGGGGAGCTATGACTTCTATTTTTCAACCACAAGAGCACTGGCCACAGTGCAAGGCACATCGGGGAAGATGTTTCATAGGTACCTGGGGCACAAGCTCCAAAGACATACGTGCCGCAGGCGTGTGCCACCCTCCTTCTCCCCTAAGAAGGTGGATCTGCTGCTTTATATCCCTTCCATCAGAGATAAGGAGCGCATGAAGAAAAGAATCCCATTGCCAGAGATAGCTCAGCAGTCTAAGCAGAGGCCTGGCAAGCGCAAGGACCCAGGTTTAAACCCTGGTACTGCCTGTCTCAAACCCCAGGCATGCAGTGCTGGCCACTGAGATTAGGCATGATGGCACACATCTGTAATCCCAGTGCTGGGAAGGCTGAGACAGGAGGATCACTATGAGTCTGAGCTGTATAGTGCGACCCTGTACCAAATAAAGAAAGAGATCCTCAACTTAATTATATATAAGGATAACTGACCAAAGTGAAAACAATTTATACTTTTTAACTTTTAAATCAAAACAGCAAGAAATGCACATGTACTCTGGTTATGTCCAAATTGGGGCTAGTCCAAGGTGCCTTACTGATTTTCATAACTGATTATTTGAAGATGTGTCCACATTTTAATTTCTTCACCAAGGCAAAGAATGTAAGTGAAAGGACTTTTCTGCAGAGATTGCCTGGATTTTCCACCCAATTTTTAATAATCCGTGTGCATCTCCCCTTAATTTTTTTCTGTGAATACTGATTTCTGCACACTATGTGCCCACACTGCATTTTACTTAGAGAATGAAACTGGCTTGGCTGAGTCTAATATGGGTCAGTCCAACCCTTAATCTCCCACTTTGTCCTTTGACCTTTTTTCTTTTCTTTTTTTTTTTTTTTTTTTTTTGGCGGTTCCAGAGATTGAACTCAGACCCTTGAACTTGCCAGGGAAGCGCTTATTCTACCGAGCCATCTCCCTGGCGCCCCTTGTCCTTTGACCTTTCCCTGGCACAGAATTTGCCTAACACCCAAGCAACCCAGCAGATCTACCTCGCGGCCCTTCACTAGCATGGTGCCACCTGGTGGCTGCCCTGGGCTATTACAACAGGACAATGAAAGTGGGAATAACTTGCGGAAATCAGAGGAAATGATTCACCACCTTAAAGGGAAATCAAATGTCGGATAAAAAGGGAAAAAATAAATAAACTTCCCTTCTGTGGAACTTCCTATATGTTTGCACACTGTGTGGAAACAGGACAACAGAAAAATAACGCATCCTGCCAAGGCTATTTTCGGAGCTCAAAACTGTATGTTTCCCCAAAATATGCATTATATTGTATCTTGTCGGGGTGACAAGAATGCCGCTTCCTAAGGAAGCCTTCTCTTTACTGAGTCTGCAAGCAATACTGCGAAATGGTCTCCTATTAGCCAGCGAATTGTGATGAATCATCAATACTATTGACACCTAAGAGTTTATCCTTTCAGATGACTGCAGCAGACTCAGAATGATAATTCCCACCTCATTCAAAGCCTCCGGTTCTCACAGTGGCTATCCATGCGCTATAATCCTGGATCCAAGCTGGTATTTTTCCATGCAAAGAAGAAAGGAATAAAGTGGCAATCATCTTTTTCAGCTGTGCTTTGGAAAGGACCAAAACCATTTTTTTGGTGTTGTTGGGTATGATCTTTTAAAAAATTTCTCCTGTTTTTCAAATAGGTGTCGCTTAGTGACTTCCACCCTGGCATCACTTGCAGTCAATCCCATCCTAGGAAGGCAGAAAAGAAGTTCTTTTCCTACCAGCTTCATTTCTCCCGGTGATTTCCCCGCCCAACACGTGCCCCTAATGGAGCTTGAAATTAACGCAGCCCTGCTCTTGATTTCTTCCTTAACTGGGGCCCTCCACCAGAGGCCAGCTGTGGGTGCTCATCCTGAAGGCAGGACTCTACCCCTTCCCGAGACAGCAAGCAGAACAGAAAGAAGGGAAAGGAGGACGAATTCCCTTTCGGGAGGCCTTCAATCACTGGCGAATATCATCCTTTGGAATGAACTGCGGTGCAGAAAATAAAAGCTGCATACAATCCAAGAGTGCTAGAAAGCTAGCGACCCATTAGGAAGGTAGAATGAAAATGCTGGAAACCAAGGAGGTCCTTATAAAATGCTAGATGAAACGCTTAGGCCTCAGAGACTGAAAAATAAATAAAACTTTCCCTTAACTTTATTGGGGGTTACTTTAAGGACCCCCATGAGTACAGCAATCTGAGCATGCACAAGCTTCTTACGTAGAATGGTGTAGCTTTTACACAAAAACTATGTACATCCGCTGGTATACTTAAAACCATGCCTAGATTATTTATGCCCAAAACAATGTAAATGCAGTGTAAATAGTTGCTATGTTCAATACAGATGCAATTCTTTCCAAATATTTTTGACCTGTAGTTGATCAGATCCGTGGACTTGGAACCACAGCATTGCCAAACTTGTCTAAATGGCCTCATGTAGAAAAAAAAGGTAAGGGATGATATTGGTCCAGAAAGTCCCCCGAGTTCTACAGCTGTTGCTAGTTCTCTGTTATGGTTTGTGTCTAGGTGTCCCCCAAAGCCTCAGGCAGAGTTTGCAATTAATTCATGATGCAATGTGGGTGTGAGTGCTACCCCTGCCCAGAGGTAGGCAATCTGCATGATGATGTAAGCAAGGGAGAGGGACTCGCTATAAACCACCGCTGCTGCTCCTCCCTTTGCTCTTGCTGTTTTCCGCTGCCCCAAACAGCTGCTGTTGCCATGTGCCACTCTGCCTTGGAGCCAGCCAAGTATGGACTCAAACCTCCAGTATCTGAGCTAAGTAAACCTTTCCCTCCTTGATTCTGGGTGTTAGGTATTCTGTCCCAGCGAGGAAAGAAAAGTGATTAAGACATTCTCCATTCCTTCTGAACTGTCCCCATACAACTAAGAACCTCAGTTCACACCAGGAGCTGAACTAATAGAGCTGGCCAGGTGGGTCAGCCTGGTAAAATTCAGAGTCTGGCTGAAGATATTAGGGGACAGCAGATGGATTCCAACACCCCCTGTAGAGCATTTCTATCTCTGAGGCCCCCAGCCTTTTCCCTTTGGAAGAAAACAAACCACAACAAAGTACTTGAGGTGATTAACTCACAAAGGATTGTTTAGCTTATGGCCTGGGCTATTTTGACCCAAGATTGGAGGCCCGCATTGTGCTAGCCCAAATGGCACTAGCAGGGAGCTGCTGCAGGCGTATCTGCTCACAAAGGCCAGAAAAGAAAGTGAGAGGGGTAGAAAAAGAGACAGAGAGGACCTGTGTCCTCCAGTCTCCTTCAAAGACATGCCCAGGACCACCCACCCACCCCCCAAGCCCCACCTCCTAATGGTCCTCAGTACCTCCTCATAGCACCACCCTGTTCTCCAAGTCTTTAACACTTGGATCTCTAGGAGCTGCTGGTTCAAACCATGGCTCTGACCCACCTCATTGCTCTTCATGTTCTGCCATGCTGGGAATATTACGGCCCTTTCTGTGCTTCGGAGTAAGAGGAAGTTAACTGCTCACTGGGACTGCTAACATGTGCCCCGTCCACCTCCCAGCAAGGGGGATGGATGCCTTAAGCCCCCAGCATACCTCAGAGCCACTCAGAAAAATCTCCTCCACTGCTGTCAGGACAAAAGAGGACCCAGAACTCTAGTCATCTCAGCACATTTCCAGAAAACAGCCAAATGGACTGCATTTCTCCCACTGGATTAACATTATAACCAGAGCCTGCATTACTGACCAAGGACTTGGAAGTGAATGAATCATAGCTATTACCAATAACATGTTGATATAAGGGCAGACACACAGCCACAAATCTCTGTAATCATTTAGAATTGCCAAAATTATCTCCCTGTTGGTAAACATTTACTCCGAGCTTTGGTTATACATGGGATTCCAATGTCCCATAAAGAATACCTGTAACACAAAAGCATATGATGCTACTAGGTCATAAAGATCAATATTCTAAACAAGTGTTAATGATAATAGATGTTAAGTAGTCATAACACCTTAGAATCTGGAAGAGTTTGAGACAGTTTGGATTTTACAAATTTCTGAAAGTGTTATCCAGGGAGGGCCAGCCAAATAGCTCAATGGATTAAAGCATCTGCTTAGGCAGACACAGAGGCCTGGGTTCTATCCCCAGTGTACCATGCTGGCCCTGCCCCCAGGGCACGCTCATACAGCGGCTGAGACTGGGTGCAGTGGTGAGCACCTGTAATCCCAGCGCTTGGGAGGCTGAACACAGGTGGATCACTACAAGTCTGATCTGTGTAGTGAGACCCAGTAGACCCTGTAGACCCCGTACTAAAATAGATAAATAAATAAAAATAAAATAAAAATGTTATCCAGGGAAATTCAAACTATGGGATCTTTTTCATCTCAATAGATTTATTCCTCACCAAAAAGAAAAAACAACTTAGTCTAAAGTATGTAGTGGTCTCCAAGCTGTATTCAAAGTGAGGATTACTCTCTTCAAAGACAGCTGTGCAGTGTGTGAGGATTGAGAAGCCTCAGAGATGACTTTATTTGTAAAGATTTGGAAGGGAAGATATCTTGATTATGAGGTTGAGGTTTCTGCCCCCACTTCTCCACTCTCATTCTACCGCATCCTCTGTGCCAGTACCAACCGTGGAACAGAAGCCATGGTGAAGAATGAGAGGACACATCCTACTGCCCGTATTTGCTTGTGATCTGGGGCAACTTTGAATCACTCCCCTGCTCCAAAAGGTGGAACTTCACTGTGCCTCAGAGAGATGACCAGAGAAGCCCAGACGGATTGATGGCGAGGCTGCCCCGGGTGAGGCGGGTGGAGGACACAGGTACAGAGGCCTCTGCAGGGCTTCCACCTGGGGTGGGGAAAAGGTTTACAGACTATTTTCTGCCACTGGAGATTGCAGTATGAAGATGAGGCAGACACTTCTAAAGAAAGGTTGGAAATTGTTTGCAAAACCAATTTTACTAAATAAGTGTGTTTCTATTGGGTTATTGAGAAAGAATATTAAACTCTGCCCAAAAAGAAAAATCAGTGCAAAGAAAATAGGCACAAAAAAAATTTAATGGCTTTTTTCTTGATTACAAAGTAATTTATGAACACAGTAGAAAATTGATAAATGTATGAAGAAAAAAATCAAGATCAACTCAAATTTCACTACCCAGAGACAGCCACAACTCTCTCTCTCTCTCTCTCTCTCTCTCTATATATATATATATATATATATATATATATTCCTTTCTTTCCTTTCTATTTTTACATTATCCTAAACAATAAAGGCATGCATGCAGGTAATTTTATATACTTAGTTTCAGCTAGTATTGTAAGTACCTCAAATATATTATCTTACCAAAAGCCATAAGTGTTATTATTATCTACATTTAATACCAAGCAAACTGAAGCATAAGAAGACCAAAATCACACAGTGTAAATAGCTCTAGAGAAGGACAAGTTCTCAACCCTGATGTACATCATCTCAAAACCAAAACTACTCAGACTGTGGTCCTTGGCCCAGCGCATGGTCCATGAACTACATATTACTGGTCCATGCTAAGATAAACACAGAAGTTGAGGGTAAGAGCTTAGAAATTTTTGTAGCAATTTCACATAGTCATATACATAATCAGTGATTCTGCTCAATGGAGAGCATTTGGGGTGTCCAAGTTGCATGTGAGCTGCATGTGGTGTGAACTGGATAGCAGGCATGCAGGATGACATGCGCTATTGCACAGGCCACTGGAAGTTTTGTGGAAAGGAAAGTCTTGTTCTTCTCCAGAAAAAGCTTCCTGAATATTTCTTTAAGCCACTATTGTGTTTCCCTAGAACAAAAACAATGAAGTAAATGTAGCAACATGTGGAGCTAAGAAATAGGAAGATACAAAGGTAAGAAATCCAGCTTCATGATTAGCTTTGTGGCCATGAACTGGGTCATTTGTGATCAGTGAGTTTGGCAATCTTTGCTCCATACAGTCAAGCAGAACTAATGAAGACACACCATGCAGAGCTGGAGATGGGACACAGCAAACCTCCGATGGTCTTTTCCAATCCCACTGTGACAGACCCTGGCAGCTATCTCTCATTTGCCCTTCTTGCATAACAGTTTGCTCCTTCCTCCATAATATAATCTCAACTGCGCACAATAGGATCCCAGAATAAATAGGTGTTTTCTGCTTCCCTTGCAGCTACATTGCCACTTGACAGTTTCCTGACAAAAGCATGTGAGTAGCAGCATCAGGAGAAGGCTCCAGAACGTCCCTTTTTCTTCTTTATCTCTTCCTTCAATCTATTCCTTGGAATGAGATGGGCCAGAGAAAAGGGGGTCTTATTTTAAGAATGGTAAAATGCAAATATAGAAGGACTTGAATTTCTCAGGACTTTGGGGGTTAGCCACAGCAATAACAGTGCTAGATGTCTGCCTAAACTTGCATAAGAACAAGAGAAAATATTTTGTGTAAGCCACCCACATTTTCACTTTATTGTTCCTTGAGTTCAAACATAACTCCAACTCATATGCTCCCGTAGCCAAACCTACTGGTCCCTTTAATCCTTCTGCAGTTCTCCTGGGTCTGCTTTATCAAGCCTGGTGGGGAGCCGAGAAGAGCTCATACAAAGGCACAGATTCCATCTGAAGCAGGGGAGGTGGAAGAGACTCCCCAAGGGGACGCTTTAGTAGAAACAGTGGACCCCGGACCTACAAACTCATTTCATTCCCCAGGGCTGGTTGTAACTCAGGCTGTCAACTGAAGGCTCAGGCTCTTGTACCCAGCCTTCAACATCCCTCTCCTACATTCAGGAAGATCTCAGTGTCCTTAAAGAGACATGGGCCCAGGGTTTCTCTAATAACCCCATACAGGAAAGGATGTTATAATGTTTCTGCCAGAACATTTGAAAGGTTCAATCTGCATCTGAGACCACCTATGAGCACAAGCAGCCTGTATTTGGGTCATAACTCAAGACTTTGTTAGTAAGTTAAAATGAAAATGCTGGTCATAACTCAAGTTGTCCCCCTGTTAGGCCACTAGTAACTAGAGGGTCCACTGAACTCACTTGGACCCCAGGAGTACTCTCAGTTCTTCAGTGTTTTGAGCTAGCAAATGTGCAGGTCAACATTCGAGTGAATTTTGTCTTGCCTTTGGGACTTAACCCATCTGGCATTTACATTAGACATAGTATTTCACTAAGCATGTTTGCCAAGATTTTGTGACTGTGGCCAAGTTTTTGTGACCATGGCTATGGCCACACCAGCCTTGTACTAGACATGGCCCTTAACAGTTAGTCATTACTTCAAATGAAATATATTTTAAAACTCAAAATGTAAAACACTCAAATATATATTTAGTACATTATACCAGAAACAAAAACAACACAATACATACTAAGAATGCATCACTTCCTAATTTTGTTTTTTATCCTCTATGGTCATTATGCTCTTGAGATTTTTATTCTTGTGCATATTTGACAGAAATGCCCGATTACAGTGTGTCATTCACATCCCTCGCCGACTCTGCTTTCGGCTGCGTGGTGGTGATGTCTCCAATGTGGCCACAGTGAGAACAGGCATTGATTGGGTTTTACCACTTTGGCAACTTGGGGCCAGAAAAGGAACAAAGGTCTTCATGAACACTTGGAAATTTCTGTTTTCATTGGCATGTCACGAGAAGTGAAATAAAAATGTATATCTTTGAAGGCACTCATGTTGAACTCAATTCAAAGGCAGGACAGGGGCAACAAGATAGCTCAGTGGTCTAAAACAGCTGCTTAGTCAAGCTTAGGCAGGCACACAGGGACTGCTGTTCAATCCCTGGCACCACATGCCACGCCAGCCCCACCCCCAGGGTGGCCTGAGCCCGCCAAAAAAAAAAAAAAAAAAAAAAGGCAGGACAGTTAGAATTAGTTCTTGTTCTTAAAATCAATAGTAGCACTAGGGGTAAATCTCTTAAATTCTTGGACACAGGGCCTTCATCTAGAAAAACCCACAGGGCCGCAAACTCCTCTGGGAAAGGGCTCTGCCCAGCTCATTCACTACTGCATCCTAGCCATCTACCATAGACCCAGCTATATAACAGAGGACCGGGCAGGTACGATGTGCAGACTTCATCATGGAAGACGCGACAGAGCATTGCCTGTCAGAGAAAGGACTGAGCAGGAAAACATTATGAGCACCAATTCGGGGAACACAGAGGTCCATCATCCGAACCAAGCCTGAGACTTAGCAGAGACTGAGAGCCAGGGATAGGTGGAATTGGCCAACTTCTCAGGTGCCACATGAAGAGGGCATCTTGGTGGACAGGATAAAGCTTGGCTAGCCAAGAAGTCTGATTCAGAGCTCAAAATGACAATCATGCCTTTCTGCTAGCTGGTATCTGACTTTATAGTTTGGTTCCAAACTACATTCCTTGCCAACTGATGAGGCGGTCAAAACCCCAACCACAACACGAAGCCACCCACTCTGTCACCTCCAACTCACAATGGAGCTTGCTCTCATATCCCTCCAACATTTCTTGCTAGTATCTCCAAAAACATCCACAGCTACCAACTGAGTTTATCTTTCTTTGGCTAAACTACGATTTTTCTATTTACAAAAGCTAACAAGTGGAATGCAAATGCGCCCCTTTGCTTTTCCATATTTCTACCACTCTCGTCCCAATTTGGGAAGGGGGAAAAGTTACATCTATGAGAACACTCAAATTTAATGTATAATCAAAAGGAAAGAGGGGTTCTCTGAGTTACTGAAGGGGCAGAAACACAGTCACTTATTCATCTACCCCAACTGTGATCTCCCTCTCGCCATGATCCTCATGTCTGGTGTTTCCCAAGCACACAACGAATAGATCCTTCTTCCAAGACAATGAAAGAGTGGAACTCTGTAGTTATTTAGTATCCCAAATTGCTGTCTGAGAAAGTTCAAGACAGTGGGGAGTAGATCACAGTTTTAGGGTTTTTTTGTTTTTTGTTTTTGTTTTTGTTTTATTTTTATTTCTTTTTCAAAATTTTATTGATAAACAGATAGCAATGAGACAGTTTCAAATCAAATCGGAAGTACAGTTTCAACAAATAATACACTGCATAT
>NW_004524578.1:12797236-12801058 GCF_000260255.1 Octodon degus | reverse complement strand
CCTACTTTCTCTTCCAGGAGATTTAGTGTCTCTGCTTTAATGTTTAAGATCACAGTTTTAGATAATGATTATTAAGTTTTCTTTTAAAAGTTGCATTGAATTAAAGAACTAGCCTTTTTTCATGTGAGAAGGTGAGAATGGAGATTTATGATTACAACCTCACCAATGATGAAGGGTGCGCAGCAAGGAAAGGTAGACATGTTCCCTGAGTCCTGATGTACCAGAACTAAGGGAATATAGTAAGAAACAAAGGAGGTGCCTGTTTGCAAATCTGTTTTAAATTTCCCAGCTTGCTGGAGGGAGTCTTGGAAATCCCTGGATCCCAGAAGTTGCTGGAGCCTGGGAAGCCGTGTGAACTGGAGTTCCCTCTCTACCACCTGAGCCACCATGGACAGTTTGGCCTCTTGGAGCCTCAGTTTGCTCAAATGCAAAATGATGATGGAATCTAGATGAAAGGATCGCCATGAGGACTAAGTCAAAACAGCCCCACATGGTGCCTCACAGTTGTGTGTGCTTGTAGATGCCGGCTCTCCCAGGGCACCGGACTTGCCTTTTCCTCTAGTCAGTAAGTCAAATATGTTACCATCAATCTAGCTCTTACTGTGCCCAACAAGGTTCAGCTGGAAATTCTGCTCGGCTGGAGTGGGATTGGAGTTTAGCAAAATATGCAAATGGTAGATGAGGTGTGGGGTTCTCATGAACTCAGGCCATGGTTAGGACCCCACCCCTGAAGCTGGCAGACAGCAGGACAAGCCAGTGGCAGAGACACAGGAGGGCCATCCTCCTGCTCTATTGGACCCCACTGGACCCCTTTGGGCTTCTGCAGAGCCCCCTACAACTTTATTTCCATTGATTCAAACTTCCCAAGTCCTTTATTAGTTGCCTGAATAGCTAACATACTCTATTAATTCCAGTTAAAATGCTAATAGGTAGTATTGACTTAATTTCTTGCCACTCCCATATGAACTCTTAGATTTTAACCCAAGCATTCAGTGACTCCATCTAAAGAAGCAAAGCAGTTATCGTGGGACTCCCCATTTCTTGGGCATCTAAGGCAGAAAAGGGACTTTCAGGAACAGGGGGCTCAGGAAGAGAAGGAGGCTCTGTGGGTCCATGTGGCAGTTTGCATCACCAGCCTGACACCTGCTGCCAATCCAGTCACTCTTCCTCTTTCTGTGTTCCAGGAACAAACCTTTTTCAGAGACAGCAGAGATCACCATCAAAAGAGCTGACCCAGGAGATTCCAACATAGGGGCTTAGAGAACAGATCCCCGGTCCACACACGGTCCCTCTCATCGTCTATGATGCTTACTGAGAAGAACCTGTATGTCACTTTGCTAGCTCTAGACAAAAGCGCTCCGAGAGCCTGGGTGTGAGATCGCCATGAGGCGAGAAATACAAGGTTCACTATTTCCTTGCCATACATAAGAACTCTCCCAGGTGGGTGCCAAGGACGAGAACAGGAGCTACCTAACAGAAAACTGCAAGAGTTTCTTTTGCACCTGTGCTTTTAGCCATGTAGTCTGTCTGGCCTGGTGAATGTAGGATCACAGCAGTACCTTGGTGACAGCCTGCGTACCAGGAGTGTAGTGGATTGAAAGGCAGAGATCAGGAAAGAAAGATTGCAGAGGGTTTCTTCTTGCCTTTGAGGGTGATCTCCCTAATCAATTACAAGCTAGTCAGGAACCCCTGCCTCTGCTAGAGCCCACATTCCATGTTATAATTAATTGCTTGAGTATCTTGTCCCTGAACTGTGAGTCAGGAGAGGGCAGGAAATGAGATGACTCTTGGGATCTCCAGCCCCTAATGCAGAACCTGGCACAGGTAAGATGAGCAATAAAGAGTATGGGGTGGTGGAATGACTAAGGGGGTGACTGAGGTCGTGACCTGCTGGAACCAGGTATTGCTGCTCGTACCCCTCTTTATTCCACTATCCAGCCACTCATCTCAAAAAAATAACACAAAATAATAACAGCTCTCACCTGCTGAGCCTCCTGTCAAACAATGTATCAGGAAAGAACTACGCACTTAGAAAACTTGGAGACAAGAGCCAGAGAGATAGCTCAGTAGAATAAGCACCTGCCTGTCAAGCACAGGGTCCTGAGTTCAATCCCCGGTACTGCATAAATGAAGAAGACTTGGAGACAGGCTGGCTAGAGCACACACGGGCAGCCAAACTGATGAGAAGCCCTCTCTGATGTCTTGTGCCTGCCTCTAGCTGGCAGGGAGCGTACATCCAACATAGCAGTCAACCTCAGTGTCTCACACACCCACCCCCAAGTGTGATGAGAAGCAAAGATGCGTGGGCTTCACCAAGCACTGGGAAGGAAACCAACCGCCAGTCGAAAAGCTATCTGCTCCTGTCCTGCAGAGGAGCCTGGTGCAGAAATGTCTCCACCCCTCGGGGCCTCTGTCCTGCTCTCCAGGCAGGGTGAGGAGAACTCCTGCCTCCCAGGACCAGTGAAGCCCAGCAGACCCTTCCCTCATACTCCCGCTTCCCAAACAAAAAGAAGCAAGCGCACTCTGAGCGCGGGCAGCACTCTGGTGGAAAGTGCAAAAGGCCCTCTTCTGTCTCCATGTGCTCTTTGGCTGCTACCAAACTGCCCTCCCCAGATCCATCAGTGTTGTCATAGGGACACTGCCAACCTGTTACCCCCATTCAATTGCAGGTACTGGCCGGGCAGTCAGGATATTCCTGTATCTTCTCCAATAAGACACTCTGCCCCACATATCAAACCTCTGGGGCCCTTTCATAAACCAGATGGTCATTTCTGGAAAGCTACATTTCCTGATTTCTGGAATTGTTACAATTAGAACCAGGAAAAAAAATAAAAGAGGTAATTACTCCAATTCCAGTAAAACTTCACAGGGCCCTTTCCACCCTGGGCTAGCCGTTGGGGCAAAAGGTATTTGGAGCTGAAATATCCAAGGCTGGAGAAGAATCAAATATTCTGCATGGGACATTACCCTCGTGGGAGCCTCATTTTTCTAGGAGACTTTTTATCAAGATAGGAGAGAGGTTTTGATTCTGATAAGGAGTGCAAGGATTGAGAGGATCCAGCCCTCCCGGGGTCAGCGCTGCCAGACCAGAGGACGCAGGCCGACACCGAGTCTGCCTTAGCCTCCACAGCCAGTCCTGCGGGAGCCTTCTGCTAACCCTCAAGCTGTGCTAAGGTCCCAGGCTCGGCTGCCACTGGCCCCAGAAGACAGCCTGGAGGAGGTGGTTTTTCACGGGCTCAGCACCTGGCTCACCAATTTCAGTCAGCAACTCCAGCGAAGTTGGCCTGTTCTGGGCATTTCTTCTCCCCTCCCTTCTGCCCCTTCTAATTTGCCAACTGCTGAAACGTCTGCTGGCAGAACCTCCTCGCCGTGCGCCGGGGCCGTCCCCAGGTGTTGGTCTTTGTGTAGAGAAAACTTTGAGAGGAAGCGAGGGCGCTGGACAAAGAGCGAGCAGGAAGGCACTTGCCAGCCAGTGGGGTGCGCCGGGCGCTGCGCGCGCTTCACTGGGCTCAGCTTGCCCGCCCTCTGGTCGTACTCGGTGCCCTGAGCCCAGCCTTGCTAGGCCGGGAGTGGCAACCTCCCCGCGCCCTCGGGAGCTGAAGGAGGCCAGGCGGGCAAAGCGCAGGCGGCGGCTGGACGCCGGAGTTAGTGGGAGGAGGGAGGAGAGGCACAGAGCGGAGCTGTCAAACTGCGCGCGGAGCTGGGCGCTGGGCGGGGGAAGGGAGGGGACGGGAGGGGCGGGGCGGGCAGGAGCCCGAGGGAACAAGCGGGCTCGCTGCGCCGGAGCTGCCCCTGTCTGTCGCCGCCTCCGCCGCCGCCGCC
>NW_004524578.1:12773320-12797136 GCF_000260255.1 Octodon degus | reverse complement strand
CCCTCCAGCCCCGCTCCTCCGCCGGCCCGCGCGGGTCCCGGCGGGCTCCAGCCCACCATGCAGCTGCAGTTCCGGAGCTGGATGCTGGCCGCGCTCACGCTGCTGGTGGTCTTCCTTATCTTCGCAGACATCTCCGAGATCCAAGAAGAAATCGGGTAAATAGCTGCGCCCGGGCTCGGGCCACGAACCCTCCTGGAGCCCCCTTTGCACCCGTGCTCTGCCTACCCCACCCCCTTTGTGTGCGCCGCGCCCTCGGTCCCTCCGTGGAGAGGCGAGCACGGCTTGGGCTAGAGGTGGCAATGCCAGGGACCCGGGACGGCTCGCGGGAGGTGGGGGGCGCGGCTGCCGTGGTGTCCTGGGCGGGGTGCTCGGCAGCCCCCAGCGGCCCCAAGCCGAGAAACCGACTCGCCCACCCGATCCCCTTCTCCCGGGGTCCGAGCTCAGGGTAGCCGGGGTCGAGGGAGGGCGCCCGGGAGTGTCTCGGGCGGGCGGAGGGGCTGCGCGTGGAGGGAAGCAGGAGTTTCTTTGTCTCCTGCTCGGCCGCTTTCTCGCCTTGGCAAAGTGGGCAGGGGGCGCGCGGGGATCTCTGAGTAGGGGGAGGGGATCCCCGAGCCGGAGCAGAAGACTGGGGCTATGCACCGGCTCCCGAGAAGGGGAATGTTCCCCGTACATCGGTATACGACACACTCCTCCCGCCTCCCGCGATCGGCTGTGGGGACCGGCTCCTCCGGAGGAAGGGCGCGCCGGGCTGGAGGGCCCCCCCCCCCAGCCCGCCCCGGGTCTGGACGCTCTGCCAGCCCCACGATGTCCCGGGCAACCCTGGGGTTGCCGCGCGCTTGTTGCGCAGAGACAGAAAGGCTTTGGGGAAAGTCTGGACCCTCGCCCATTTGGCTCCTGGCCCTCGGGAACGCGATAGCCTCCCACCCCCAGGTTCTCCCGATCTCTCCAGAGGAGGGTAGGAACCACAACCACCGGTTCCTCCTGCCCAGGACTTCCCCAGGGCGCGCACTTTCCGCGCGGGACGCACCCATCCGCCCAGAGTCCTGGAGGCTGATTTGTGCCCCACCCCACAGCCTCGAATGCCTGGCCCAGCCCCTCTCTGGAACCTCTGGAGGGCGGTGGACAGGTGTGGGGAGACCGGGAGGGTTCTGGGGCGGCCTGACAAGCCGAAGGTAGCTTCTCAGAAGCTGCCTAGAGGTCCCTTCCCCTGTGGGATAAGCGCGGAGCCCAACGCTTTCCGTGTCCCGCGCCTAGCACGCCCCTCCTTTGTCCCCATGCCATGCCAGTCCATTCATTACTAACGCGCTTTGAGGCCACCATTCGGTTAAGCCCCTGAAAAAGGAAAAACCATCCTGAGGCCCAGATGCCAAGGACATGGGTGCCGTGACCTGGGGGTAGGCGCCACTTCCTTCTCTCGCCTTTTCTCCTGCCCCTGCCCATCTCCGAAACCCCACAGTTCCTTCTGTGAGCTCCATTGTGCTTGGACGATCCCTCTCTGCCGCTTTCTCCTCCAAGTCCTCAATTTCCCCAAAAGCTCGGGAAACTTTCAGGAATGTGGTAGACTTCATAAGCGAAGTGCCACGGCTTCCAAGCAGATTCGGAGAAATAGCTACTTTTCCTTGCTTCTGGCCCAGAACTCCTGGGTCAGCGAGCAGAGGGGAAGGCATGGACAGGGTCATGGAGACAGTGCAGAGGTCTTCCCCAGAGGTGTGCAGGGACAGGTGCACATCCCCTGCTGACCTTTGAGGATGCTGGGGGAGGGACCACCAGCTGCCTCTTGTTCTGCTACAAAAATGCAAGCGCTGCTTTCATAAGATATCCTAAACTTGTTCATTTCTGGAACTCCTAAAGGCTAGGAACTTTGAATTCTTGAAGTGTAGTCTGGAGATCACTTGGCATGTGCTGCACTCTCCTAGCAGGGTGCAGAGGACAGAACTGCAGGCCTGACCTAGGACAGGCGTTTCCAGTCAGAGGACTCCTGGAACACCCAGCCCTCCGCTGTAGGAGCGCGTCCCCTGGGAACTGTTCTGCTTGGGCCCCAGTGATGCGGAAGAGGTTCCTACTTCTTTTTACACTGCCCTTGCCTGGGCTGATCCTAGGCCAAGTAGGTGAGATCTGGCCTTCAGGCTGACCCTGAGCTTGGCCTGTCACCACACAGGCCTGAGACACCACCTTCTTTCAGAAAGGCTGATGAGACAGTCTTGCGCCACTACCCTACATGCCATGGGATGGATCAGGAGCAATGCTCCAGTCCCACCCAAAGTGAGCCCCACTTCTCTTTGACCCAATAGAAGGAAATTTACCTAGGATTCGCCATGGCTGGGGGAGGAAAGATGGAGGGCAGAGGTTGGGAACCCAGGAAGTGTCTGACCTTTCGAGTTCGGTTTTAACACATAGTCGCTTACATATTCCTTGCAACCTCTCCAACTTTGAGTAGCCAGGCCTGGCACCAATAAGTTCCTTAGCAGGGAAGCCAGCAAGCAGTGTCGAGAGAGTTCTGTTGTCCTGCCTGTCTGTCTTCCTGGGAAACTTTGAACCCTGGAGCCCTCACACCTGCCCTGGCCAGCCTTCTCCAGGATCCCAGATTGCCGGCCGGAGTCAGCCCTGGGAGAGTGCAGTGCCTCTGTACAAGGATGGCCATTTCCAGAGGACAGGGGACTCAGGGACCCTGTGACCTGTTAGGAAGGCAGACAGAGCCGCCACTTGGGGGGAAATGTTGGAGGACTGAGGAGTAGGAAGCACCGTGTGCAGGAATAAAACCGAGGTCCGCTTTTCTGAAGCTCTTGATTCCCTTTCTTAGCAAATGAAGCTTTTGATGTGGTGGCCTCCAGGTTCCTGTCCTGCCCAAGGAATCATACACTGCATGCTGAGCACCCTGCTTTCTTTGATGGCTTTGCTTGAGATGTATCTCTTTTCCTAAGCAATTCTTTTCCATGTTCCATTTCTGACTCTTGTTCCGGTACAGCTTGGGCTGAATGAGGAAAGAAAAGAGAGAAAGATAAACTCTCCATGGGACACACAGACAGTCCTATCTGGCAGCCACAGAACACATTGAAATCTAAGTCAGAAATTGGAAGGGGCTTTCTTTGAACCCCGTGCTTAACTCATGTGGCCTCCCAAGTTTTAAAACCCGATGGCCCCAGCTGTGCACTGAACTCTTCCGGTTGTCCCCTGAGCTTTAGTCTGCAGTGTAACCTCCATAAGACAGGTGTCCAGCATGGTTACTGCAGCCCCAGAGTGGACGCACAGAATGGCTTCGGTAAGTGTCTGTTGGGCTGGCCAGGATGACCCAGGCCAGAATTCCAGCTCCTCAGGAGGCTGAGACAGGAAGACCAAGAGTTTAAGACCACCCTGGGCAACTTAGTGAGAGACCTGTCTCAAAATTAAGGGATTTGTAAAAGGCTGAGGATATGGCTCAGGGCTCTCTGGGTTCAATCCTCAGGACTGGAGAAAACAAAAGTTTATCAGTGTTAGGTGACTACCCCTCGCAAGTCTGATGCTGGCCATGTAGTTCATCTTCAGGCAAGGCGGAGACTCAAACCCTTAGGACAGGAAGCGTTCGGGCTGCAGGAATCTGCCTGCCTGTTATCAGTTTGGGTTGATTTACTCTGAGATGTGACATCACTTATCCAGGAGCATGGCCCGAGTGGTTACAGCGGGACAAGTTGTACAGGTCTTCACTTTTGTAACCTAATGCCTTCGTGCCCAAATAAAAAAGCTGCAGAGCTCTGGTTAAAGAAGAAATAAGCAGCAAGTGACAATAATAGTGTCCATGGCAATGATGCAGATGAGAGCAGGGTTGGCATGAACTGAATGCCTCTGGGAACCAGGTGCTAGCTCAGGTTCTTCAGAGATATCAACCTGCTCCTCCATCTACCAAGAGCTACTATGCATTGAGCCCCGTGTGCCGGGCACTGCAATGATTACTTGTAGCGCTTCTGCACTGACTCCTCACCAAAGCCCTGGGTTTTCTTGCTAGCCCCAGTTCATTGCTAAGGAAATTGAGATTCAAAGAGGTTGTGTAATTTACAAGTGCTTGACCCCAGCCCACAGAGGCCGAAGCCCATCCTCCTGGCAATGAAAAAGGAGTTCAGCAGCCCAGGAAGGAAATGATCTGGAGAACCTAGCAGGCTGGCAGGATGGGCAAGAGCTGATGCCTCCCAGTTACTTAGAATGAGAAAAGGTGAATGGAGTGGACTAAAGGGAGACTCAGGACTCACTCCCCACAGTGTGCCTCTGGTTCTTCCACGTCAATGCCATGCTAACCCTGGCCTGCTGTGAGTAGGAGCTTCCCAAGCTCACAGGCAGAGCCTTGGCCTACGTCTTCTGCAGGAGGGGAATCTCCCATCCCATTGCAAGGCTGATTCTCAAGTCAAGAGCGTGGACCTTCCTTGCTCCCATACACTTGCAGTTGGGCACTCAGGCTCCCAGTCACATAGCTGCTTAACAACCAGGTCTGTTGGAGTGGACGTCAGAGCAGTCACAATCAGTAGCCAGGAACTTGCCAAGCATCAAGCCTTGTCTGGGAAAGTACGAAGTGGAGAAAGGAGCTACTCTGACATCAGCCACCTCAGGTCCAGTGAGCAGGCAGCAACTACTGCCACTGGGTGAGGAGGAGGTGAGGTGAATAGGAAGGAAGGTGGCCTTGACCGTTGGCAGTGTCGGTGCCTTGTAGGGAGAATACGTGCTTGCTCAAAGTGATGCAAGATTTTTATTAGGAAAGTGCTCATTTTTCTCCCTCGTCTTGGTATACATCACTCAAGTATAAACATGACTGGAGGATAAAATAAAGAAGGTCTGGTTTTAACTCAGTTGCTCCAAGTCCTTGCCAACTATGCCTAGCATTGAATTTAATTTTTTTTATTTAAATTGTAAATAGATTTTCATCCTAGAAACCAATTCAGCACTCAGGGCCTCTTTCCCCTTGGAAAGCAGGGTTGCTAGGATTGAAAGTTGTTTAGGTTTTACAAATTGGAAGTGTTGTAAATTGCAAATTATAAATATTTTTCAGAGAAAGCGCAATTCTCGAAAGGCTTTCCTTGCATTTCGCAAGAGATACAAAGACATGCCTAACCTTGCCCTCACCTTCCTCCCCTGCGACCGTGGGCTCGGGCCATTCTGTGTTGCTCACAGTTCTGTCAGTTGGACCCTGATTTCATACCTCAGTACCTTTGCACATGCAGGTTCTCTTTTCTGGAACACACACACACACACACACACACACACGCATACGTGGACACACGTGCACGTGCACACGCTATCTATCTCCAGGCCTTCTCCTCCCTGGTTGCTTTGAGTCTTCCTTCAAGGCTGAAATCTGACATCTGCTAGGATTGCCCTCACACAGCATTTCCAGGCTCTCGTGCTTCTTGGCCTGGGTTAGTTGTCCCTCCTGTGAGCGCCCTCAATGCCCCATCGTGCCAGCGTCCTATGGAGACAGGGTCCACAATGACATTTTATTTATCCCTTTACCCTGGCTCCGGTGATAACTGTGTGGTTTACACAATGAAGCCCATGGGGTCTTTCTGAATGAGTAAACATGGGCTGTGGTGTATCGAAAGTAAACATTGCGTCTCTCTGATCCTAAAAAGTCCAAGCTCTTCAAATAATAGTGAACACCCTTGGCTTGGCCTTCAGGCCACTTCTGCCTTGTGTCCCACATGGAAGGCACAGCCTGGCTGTGACGTTGCTCATTGGCTCACAGTGTTGGGGAGCAGCCAATGGGAATAAAGGCCCCATTCTCATTTGTGAAACTGGAGGACCAGGGTGTTTGCTCACTGCCTGTTCAGATGAAAAGCAAAGATGCACAGTCTAGACTCAAGCTTCTGCTCGTCCTGTACTACCCAGATGCCACTGTGGCTGCCCAGCTGGGTCCTGCTCTTTCACTGCCACCCTCAGCGACTCCTATACCAGCACTGAGAGAAGACCTGGGACATGGGCCAGCTGTTTTCTCCTAAGGGCCCTGGTCCCCAGAAAGACGCGAGAAGGGAGTGCTAGCGACAGGGTGAGGCTCCCCCGTGGGGCGTAAGTCATGCCCATGTCCTTCCAGAGCGCTCCAAAGTGCTATTTTTATTTTGAGACACTTGCAGTCCAGGGAACCTAGTGGTCCAGACTGTAGCAGCTGTGAGGGTCCTAGCTCTGCCCGATGCTTCAGGCAAACATGAGATAGACAGACAGATGGCAGGATGCACGGGAACAGGCATGCCACTGCCCGGGTGAGTCAGGTGACTGTCTCCTGCTGCAGCGAGGCGCTGTCCCCTGTGGCTGCCTGGCCGCCGGTCTGGGGCCAGCTCGCCTTCTCTCTGGTGCTGGGGCTTGTCCTTAAGCATTGAAATTAGTCACTCCCCTGGTGGCAGCTGGACTGGTTTTAAATTCTCCCCAGTCGCCTGCAATTCATCACTGCCTCAGAAGCTGCCTGGTATCCTCACGGAACCTGTTAACCCCAGTGCTTTCTCAGCTTCAGCTGTCACTGAGGTCCAGTTCACAGTGGTGTGGGGAGACCAGCTCCGCCACTGGAGCGGTGGTCCGGACTGGACATGTGTCTGCACTACACGCTGGCAGCTCTGGCTCCCCCGAGCATACTCGTGAGCTCTTGGGGTCCTGGTGCATCCCCTGTGGAAATCCAGCAACCTGCATTCCTGTGCAGATGTCCACTTGCTTGAGTTCCACAACTGGCCCACGTAAGAGTGACTCTCTCCATCTGGTGGTTTCCAGGCACTGTCTCATTAGTGGAGGAACCCAGAGGCTCTGGGCTCTGCTTCTGGTCCCCTTGGAAGGTTCCAGGCCTCAATTCCTTCTGCTGTGGCCACTTAGTCAATCGCTGGAGGCTGAAACAGTCCCCAGGTCCACGGTCCCCAAATACTGGTGTGCAGACAACTGTCGGTCCAGAAGGGAAAAGTGAAGAAAGAAAAGGAAAAACAGCACAGGGAGCCAAGACAATTCTGGTAGTTTTAAGCTGCCAACTGTCATTGCCTGAAAAACTCTGCCCTGTGCTGAAGTGATGTTCTTTTGTCTTTCGAAGACTATGATGTCCTTCCTGTCACTAAGTAGGGTGGTGGCAGAAGGCACCTGTCATGATCTTCCTTGGCCAAAGAGGTTGGTCACTGATGCTGCACAGTCTGGGGTCTGGGTCCTCCAAGTACACTGAGGCATGACTGAGCAGGCAGAGCAAGCCCCACGCGTGGCTCCTGCCCCATGGAGGATGGGGCTGGCAGAGTCACAGCAGGGGCATTTTCCTGCCTATGATCAGTGCCGGCAATGCTCTAAGTACTCTAGTGACCCTTGCAGGCCTCCCCACAGTCTGATGAGGTTCAGGGTGTTTTCATTTCTATTTTGCAGATGAGGAAACCGAAGCACGGAGCAGTTAAACAGCCTGGCTGAAGTTACACTGGCTGGGATTTGAACTCAGGCTCCAGAGAATAGGAAGAACAATCCAGAAATGATGTATTAAATGGTACCCAGTCAGGGAAATATGTAGACTTGTATTTCCCAGGGTTGAACCTGGGAAACGTAGGGGGTCTGTGGGAGAAATTGAAGGACACTCGGGAAGGGACAGCATGTCGAATCCCAGGCCACCATGGAATGTGGAAGTGGAACAGATCTGTATAATTTGGGAATTCCAAGCCCAAAACACTATAATGTAGGGTGGGGAGCACCGCCTCTGCCCCCCTCGTCCCTCTCCTTCAGTTACCTCCTGGCCTCTAGGGGTCTCTGTAGAAAGACTATGGAGTGTGGCAGTTGTTTGACCATCTCATTAGGCAACACACACGTGGAGAGAAAAGAAAAACATGATACACATGGTTAAGGCATTTTGTTCTGGGAAAAGACAGAAGAGCTCTTGCTGTCTGCTTCTCTAGGCTGGTGGAACCTGGTGAAGGAGGGAGGGAAGGAGAAGAAGGGAGGGGGAGGGAGGGAGGAGGGGAGGGAGAGAGGAAAGAGAAAGGAAAGGAAGGAGGGGAACAGACATGCCTTCTGAAGAGGACAGGCTTCATGCAGGGAGACCATTCGCCCCATTTCCTAAAGCAAAGCCATGTGCTGAAAGCTCATCCTATCATCTCACTCAGTCCTCCCGACCACACTCTTCACCTTTTGCAGAGGAGGAGGAGGAAACAGAGGCTCAGTGAGTCTCAGCACTTCCTTGGGTCCCACAGCCAGCACAGGAGGAGCCAGGACTGCAGCCAGGTTGGCCTGCACACACCCCCCAGCACCGGCTACGTTTCTGTATCACAGTTTTTCGCACTGCCTCCAGCCTCCCTGCACAGCCTGTGCTGCGTGACACTTTCTGTGTCATGCAGGGTTGTACCAAAAGGCGGGACTTTTGAGGCCAGCGAGAAGACTCTGGAGGTGCATGTACCACCCCCAGCACAGTGGCAGCCATTGTCACTGGATGCCACCTTTCCATGACAGGGAGGAAGGGACAGAGGCAGCTGGACGCTGCTCTGAGGCGTGACTGCGTGCTATTGGGTTTCTCTGTCTCTGGTTTCTAGAGCAGAACACTGGCTGCAGTCAGGGGAAGGACACCAGCGCTGGCTTACACCTTTCTTGGTGAACGCCCGTGTAGCTTAAATCATGAGGTCAGAAGCCATCTGCTGAAAACAAGTTGGTAAAGTGACAGGGCTGGTGACTTTCCTGTGCTCTGGTCCGCAAGTGGCAAAATCCTTCCTATTGCATCTCTTCATTCTCCACATTTAGGATTTGACTCAGATGGGCTGGATGGTGTCCAAAGTGTGCCCTAATCGAAAGGTTTAGCTGCCAGCAGAAGCAAAGAAGGAAACTCCCGAGGGTGCTCCACCGGGAACTGGTGCCCTGTCCCCCAGGAAAAACCAGTGAAGCCAGCCTTGCTGGTGGAGGAGCCCTGTCCCAACCTGCCAGTGCTGCCCCCTTCCTGGCTGTAACCCCCAGCAGTGACAATGGCTCCATATATGTCTGCCAGCTGTCACTCATAAGGACTGAGCCTTCCCTGAGCTGTACTCACTGCTCAGGCTGCAGGACGCTGGGCCAAACTAGAGCAGCTGCAGCTACTGCTGGCGTAGTCTCTGGGGAAACACATGTGACCTGTGCCTCAGGCAGCCATCCTTGCCTGACTGGGTCTCGATCTCCTAATCTCTAGAATGGGTTCATGGTCTCAAACTCATGGTGTTCTGAGGGCTCCATACAAATGATTACACACAAAATAAAATGATGCAGCCACTACAGAAAGCAGCAAGATAGTTCAAAAAATATATATATATATATATATATATATATATATATATATCAAATGAATTAGCAGTTATCTAATGATCCCATTTCTGGGTATCTATCCAAAAAATGAGAAAAATAGAGACTCAGCTACATAGTTTCTTAACATGCTTGAAGCAGCATTATTCGGGATAGCCAAATCACAGAAGTATCTAGCCACTGACACGCGAATACTGAAACACTGCTGTGCATCCCGGGGAGTAGTATTCAGCTTTAAAAAGAAAGAAATTCTGCCCCTGCTACGTATGGCACAGCAAACCCGAGGACTTGATGCTAAGCGAGATAAACCAGTCACGGGAGGACAGACGATATACGACTGAGCGCGCGCGCGTGACCGCACCTGGAGCGGTCAGTCCCCAGAGCCGGAAGTGGCGAGGTGGGGGGCTGCGGAGGAAGGGGGTGGGGAATTAGCGCTTAGCGAGCATAGCTTCAGTTCCACAAGATGAATGAGTTCTGGAGACGGGCGGTGGTGACAGTGACGGAACAATGCGAGTGCGCTGAACATTCCTGAAGAGAACACTTAAAAATAGTTAAGGCAGGGGTCTTTGTGTTGCGTGTATCTCGCCGCAGGTCTTTGAATACACACACGAATGAAAGCAGCCGCAAGAATGCCTGGCAGGTGCTCAAGACGCGATGATTTATTTTAAGAGCACAGTTGTGCTTTTAACAAAGCAGCATTAAAGAGAGTATTATTTAATTTAAGAAATAATACGGTGCCAAAACGCATGGCAGGGAGGGGGCGGAGGGAGATGAGGCGGGAGGACAGAGCCTCATCTCAGGTGGCTTCGCTGCCTGCCTGTTCGCGTATGCTTTCGCTGGAAGCAGCCCAGACACTCGACACCTGGATCGCGTACCTTGGAAAGTGCAGGTGCAGCCCTCTCTGTGGTCGCACTGCCAGGCCAGGCCGGCCTGCTGTCTACCCTTGAGTAGGATCCGCAAGGTCTCTAACACCTACGCCATAGACAGCAGAGAGCGACGGGAAGGAGGGAGGATGCTCAGACTGCGGCCGCCCGGGCCCTGCCCCTCCAAGGTCCAGTTCCCCCTGACTCTTTCCTAGTCACCTGCTCAGAGACCTCCAAACCAAAACTGTGTTTTGGGCTCAAAAGTGAGCCCAAAGGAGTCTCAAAATGCTGATCCCCAAAGCAGAATCCTGCAAAGCTGGGCAAAGCCAGGCTCCGGCTGTCTCGTCCTTCCAAGCTCCAGCCCCAGCGTGCTAGAGCAGGTCCGACTGAGAAGGTGCCGCAGTACCTGGCAGGCTCCCTAACAGGCCTCTCGCCTGCAATCAGAACCATCACCCAGGCTTATTAAATACAGGCTGCAGGGCCCCATCCCGGAGTGTACTGCGGCCTGAGAATTTGCCTCCTGGATGAATTCCTGCAGGGACTGACATTGTTAGGCCTTGTAGCCATACTTTGAGAACCACTGGGCTAGAGCCTTCAACTCAAGAGTACTGTCCTTAGACCGCTGCAGGGCGATCATCCAGGAACTTTGGTAGCCACACTGAACCTCAGGGGGCTGTGAAATCTGAGCATGCGTAGTAGCAAGACCCTGGGCAATGAGCATGCACATTGTGCTGGTGGAAATACCGTTGCATCTTCACATAAGGACAGTTTAGCCAACCTCAGACCGCAAATGGACACGGTGGACACCTAAGATGACAACCATGCCAAGAAATTCTTGTTAGTATTTCTAGTGTAGCTTTTCTGTGTGCAACGTACAAATGCTTCCCGCTGGGCGCTACTGCTTATAGTATTCAGCAGTGCACTGTTCAGCCTGGTGGACCCGGTGCAGTAGGCTGCAGAGTTTGGCATCAGGGTGTAGCGGGCTACATCCCCGAGGCTGCTAAGCGCAGTCCGCCGTTCACACAACCAAACTGCAGAGCAGTGCACGTTGCCCAGCACAGCCTATAGTTCAGTGACTGACACACAGCTGTAATTATGTCCCCTGGCTTCTCCATGGCCCCTGACCAGGAGGGATCCTGCCCCTTCTTACCAGGAGAAACTGGTCCATGTATCTCCATTTCCCAGTGCAGACCCTTCAGTGGTCTCAAGTGAAAAATGAACAATAATTTTTATTAAAAGCACTTGTGGAATGCCCAAGTGTACACTAGGAGCACTTCCTATACTGTATTACTTCATATATTTATTATTTAAAAAATCAGAAAAGCTCGTTGTATGCACAGATAAACTGGGGCTCTCATAGAGTAACTGCTTCATTGACACAGAAAAAGGACCAAGAGATTTTCAGGATGTGGCCGGCTGTGTTCCTGGGAGACTGGGGTTCAGCCATGTGAACCACCACCCCCTTATCCTTCCAAATGAGGGCATGAGCACCCGTAGGCAAGGCAAGGGAAAATTTTAGCCAAGGGCTACATGGATTTGTTCAGTGGGGCTAAGGCGTCTGCAGCATGGCCAGGCATGGCCTCGACGTACCTCATGGACACTTCTGGGAGCTGATAGCGAAGCTCTCCTCAGCTCTGTCCCAGGGGCCCCTCGTGAGCCTGGCAAGGCTGCGCTCATTCACATGGCAAACAGCCTTCCTTCGCTGTTGGTGCAGATAGAAAGCGTTCCCCCAGTCCAGGGACGTCCTGAGTGGGTCTGGTGGCCTGCCCGGGTGCCATCTCCTTCCCAAGTCGCCCGTCAGTTCTGAAAAGTGGAGGAATTGAGAGGGGAGGCCTCCAGGGAAAATGGGGGGCAAGCATAGCGACCCTTTTAAAAGCCATCTGCTCTTCCACATAAAGACAGCCTGTGGGCAGGCTGGCAGCCAAGAACCTAATTGTATTTACTCTTGCTATTACCTTCTATTTGGGGCAAAGGATATTGGTATTCTATTTAGGGTAGGGTTATAAAGATGGCTCCAGTGATAAATGCATTTAAGTTTTTAAGTGGTCAACTTAAATACAAGTATTAAGTCTGTGAAGTCAAGTGAGCAAAGCCTATGCAGGTAGACTCAGAAAATGAATGAAGTTTGTGCCTTTCCGAGGGCCTTTTCTGCCCTGATAGCAAGGAAGCTGTGGCAAGCCCTTGCAGAACTTCCATACAGGGTGAACGAGCTCATCCTCCAGAAGGTACCTAGTTCTAGGAATGATTTATTACCATATTTGGAAAATTGCTCAGCACACTTTGAAAAGGCATTAAAAATCTCAGTGAAGCAATCCTGTGGATGACTTAAGTAGCATGCGCCGTCACTCCTCTGGGAGAGGGTGGTCCTCTCAGGAGGAAAGGTGCTGTCAGTCCATGAGGACCTTCTGCCCCTGCAACACCCCCAGGTCCACCCCGCCTCATCCTCTGGAGCGCTGTGCCTCTCTGGGCCATCCCTTTGTCCTTGGTACCTTTCCAGCCTGCTAGGCTGTGCCTCACCATCGCCACATTTGTGCTGCTCCTTGCACTGTGCCTGGCCAAGCAGGTGCTTGCTAGGAGAACCAAGAAGTGAAAGCAAAAAAGAAGGGGTAGGAGTCAGCTTCCTGAGGGAGGCTCAGAAAGTCCCTCATCACCGACGTCCTGGGATCCTTTACTTCTTTCCATGACCAAAGGGGAGGTAGGGAAAGGTGCTGTTTACCCTCCTGTGGTTATCTGACTTGAAATCCATTGAGTTCTATGTCATTCATAAATAAGAGGACCCTCCCCTGTGCTGCAAAGAAAGCCTGGATGGTCACTCTGTGATTGTTAGCATGCCTGATTTGAGAGACACCTAGGAGATAAGGGGGCTGCATCCAGGGGTCATGAGGGCATGACCTCAGAGACTTCATCTGCTCCCTGCCACCTTCCCCTTCAGCTTTTTCTTGCTTGATGGGCTTCTGGCAGCTCTTGAACTGAATATCCCCTCCCTCACCCTCTTGCCTTGGAACAACCAACTACAGAGTGAAACTTCTCAAATCGTGAATGAGGCAAAATAGACTCCTTCCCCTTGAAGTGTTCTGTGTCGGATACTTCATCCCAGCCATGGAAAAGTGATTAATAGACCACTATTTAAGCAAGTATTTTTAGCAGCCTGATTCACGGTACTACATCGGCTTTATACACAGAACACAGAAGACCAGAGGGATGTGGCCAGACTTGGGAAACAGGCTCCTGGCAGACTGAGATCTTCCTGATAACAAGGAGATTAATAAGGGTCTGCTGCCTCCTCGATGCTGGAGCATGGGAGAGGGTTTTTAAATCAATGCTGGGCTCGCTGTCTTACTGGTACCTAATCTTACCTTTTGAAGCTCAAGCATTTGGGAGTTGAGATCAATTGAGATAAAATAGAGTAAGGTGTGTTGACTTTTAGATTTTTAGTTTTCATCAGAGTCCCATTGTATAGTTCTGTTTTTATTTTCTGTCTCCCAAATAGGGAGAGATTAGCCTCATTCTGCCTGGAGGGGGTGGCAGTGTATTTTTATTTGCATTCTTTTTTTTTTTTTTTTCTGTCTCCCACTGGATAGTTCTCCATGAGGAAGGGTCCAGTTCTGTCCCATTCATCTCTGTATACCCAGCACTGTCAATACTCAATAATTATTGCTTGCCAGGTACAGTGGTACACATCTGTAATTGCAGCACTCAGGAGGCTGAGGCAGAAAGATCTTTGTAATTTCAAGACCAGCCTGTGCTACAAAGTGAGCCCATGGCCAGCCCGAGCTGCATAGCAGCAACCTGTCTCAAACAAACAAAGCAAGTAACAATTTCTCCAATGCAACATTTCACACAACCAGCAGACAGTGTTCCCTGGGCCAGTCTTCTAGAAGAGCCCGGTTCTTTCTCATTATAGAAACAGCGGTCTTCTGGGGTACTCCCAGTGCCGCTGGAGGGAAGTGTCAGGATGACTCCCTGATCCCTGGTCCCTGGTACCTGTAACATTTTATTATGTTCCTAAAGTTATTGGACCAAAATGCACTGGATTCACTTTCCACCAGCA
Organism: Octodon degus; assembly: GCF_000260255.1. Classification (NCBI taxonomy): domain Eukaryota; kingdom Metazoa; phylum Chordata; class Mammalia; order Rodentia; family Octodontidae; genus Octodon; species Octodon degus. The sequence continues at coordinate 12,783,003 of NW_004524578.1, read as the reverse complement.
CTCACAACTTCTGTGCTTTGCAAAGCCAAACACAGCACAAAGAGGCTGGTGTGGTGGGGGACAGAGACCTTGGCAGACAGTGAGAAATGTGTCTACAGGTGAGACTTTGGAGATCTGAGCTTTGGTTGGAGCCTTGCCACCAGAGGGCCCCTGCTTTAAGAGCAAGCATAGGACTCTCTGTGCCTCAGTTTCTCTTGTACAAAAAGCTTTGATGAATCCCTTGGCTTTCTCTAGCTCTGAGGCCTCAGAAATGGGCAGCTATCCCAGCGCCTTCCATTGAGTAGAGTGTAGCCTCCCCGGAAGTAGCTCATCCTTTTACCATGCTTCTAAATTTCTCACCCTGCAACTTTAGAGCAGGGCAATAAACAGGTGTGGGTCTATTTTCACCCACCACCTGCTCCATATGAAAGGAGAGGGGGGGTAAGGTCTGGTATAAAGGAAGCAGAAGATCAGCTAACATGCTCGGCACCTGCTCCTCTCCAGGTGCTGCATTTGACACGTTCACATCTCAGCAAAGCCACCTGACTGACTTGCAAGGTTGGGGTCAGCAACACCATTAGTCCCCACCCCCTAGCGCCACCTAGAGAATCACTGTATTGCAGCAGGATTGGTTTTGGATAAATTCTGCTCCATATACCATACTGTACAAGAACCCCTGTGTGTGCAAGAACATGGAGAATAGCTATTATCAAACATAGTTGTTGCGTGATTTTGGAAGCCTTCATTTTCTTGGCTATCAGGAAAAACCATCACCAAGCAATCTCTTGTGCATATGCTCTCTCAGCCTAGGCCCTGAACTCCATGGTGAAGCCTGTCACATAGTAAAAATGAAAATGACAACTTTGTGTTCATGGTTCTGATGGGTCATGCCACACATGCCATCAGAGGAGCAGGGGTACGACAGAGACACTTGCAGAGAAAGCAAGGTCAGGCTCACACTGGAAAAGAGCGTCCAGCATGGAGTTGCTGACCCAGATGTAGAGAAGGGCCCGAACCAGAGAACCAGCAGCACACAAGGACCTGCGCTTACGTGTGGGGCTTGCTGGACCAGAGGTTTGAAAAGCCTTGAGGTAGAAGCAAGAGTCAGAGCCATGATGTGGAGGACCAAGGACTCAGATTATCTGGGGTGTCTTTGGTCTAACTTGAGGCCCAAAGCCTCTTGAGAGTTTGCGATTGTTTTCAGACCCGTGATCCTGCTGGATTATAGCAAGCATTCTTCTGAGAAGAGGAGGCATGTATTTCAAAGTGTGATTTCAAAGCATTATCAAAGAGAGCCAAGATCCCTTCAGAGGAGCTGCTATGGATAAGTGGGGCCATAAGGTGGTTTGAAAGCTGAGTACAGACTAGGAGTATCTCAGAGGGAACAGGGCTGGAAATACCACCCGTACACAGGAGAACAGCACTGGGGGTCTGGGATGGGGTGGGATGGGCTGATAGATGGATGGATGGATGGATGGATGGATGGATGGATGGACAGACAGATGAATGGATGGATGGATGGATGGATGGATGGATGGATGGAACAAACTGGAGTGTTGTGGTTACAGAAAAGGGCTGCCACCATTGCAATCCACGGGGTACTGTCAGTAACATCTCAGAAGACAGCTGAGGCTTTTGTGGTATAAGAATCCAGAAGAATAGCTGTGTTTGGGGGTCCTTGGATAAGTTTCATCTTAAACATGATGACTTTAAGCAGTGAGTTCCACGGTGTGGGAATGAAGATCATTGGAAGTCATAGAGTCACCAGCTGCTGAGCCAATAGGGATCTAGGATGCCAGGCTGCCCATTGCCCTTGTATCAGTCTTTTATTTTTATTTATTTATTGGAGGGTATCAGGAATAGAACTCAGGACCTTATGCTTGCCCAGCAGGTGCTTGTGCCACTGAACTCCATTCCAAGCCCCCATTCTCCTTTTATCTTACAGGTACAGCATCAAAAGCCAGAGATGAGAAGTAACAGGTCTATGGTCACCTAGGTGGTAGGCAGCTGATTGATAAGAGAATGATAAGTAGAACTCATAAGGACTGGAGGTGGAGGCCTGAAGCTACTTTTGAGGAGATGATGGCTGAAGTGATTAGTGGAGATGAAACTCCTATGGTAGCAAAGATCCCAAGCATAACAGCCTGGGTCTCTGGCTCCACACAGAGTTGGCAGCAGAGACCAGGCCAGCAGAAGCTATAGAGAAAGATGGTCAGAGAGGTGAGAGGAGCACAGAGGTCAGAGCGCGCAGCAGGAGTGGCGTGTGCTGCTGGCAGGTGTGTCCTTCAGGACGAGGACCCCGGAGGCCCCCTGGACTTGGTCCTCCTGCAGGTTCCTTAGAACAGTGAGGTGAAGAGAGATTCTAGAGAGAAAAGACTGGTGTCACCACAAGTTCAAAGGAAAGGTGAAGTGGGTGGGGTGGAGGCAGACGGGGGTGAACACTAAACATGAGAGAAAGAAGCAAAGAGAAACCAGGGAACAGGGAGGGGCTTTTTCCAAGAGGGGCTTTTTCAACCTTGAAGTGAAATAGGACCCATTAACTGGTGGGAGGTAGACAAGGTTAGATGAAGGGTCAGAGATCGTGTCTTGGAGAGGAGGCCCAGGACATCATGGAGTTCAAAGAAAGGCGCTGGGATGCATTCGCCCATCATGGCCTCGCTAAGCTCTGCCCGAGACTCTTCCCACAGTGCTTTGCAGGGATGGCGCCCCCTCCTCCTTCGGGGTTCTGCCAAGCGCCACCTCCCAAAAAGGCCTGGCTCTGCCCGCTCCTCAGTACGCCGTCAGCGTGCTCTCTGCTTCTCGTGTGTTTTCTTCCATGCACCCCGCAAGGCATGAGCAGGTGTTTGTCACTCTTTTCCTTGAGCCTTAGAACTGAACGCTGTGTGTCTGCTTTCTAGCTCAGCACCTGTCGTGTAGTAGGTGCTCAATAAATGCGTGCTATTGAGGACAAAAGGCTTGAGGGAGTGGAGTGTGGCTATAACTACTTGCTTCTCAGAAGAGTTTTAACAAGAACAATAATAAAAGTAAAACAAGGCCGGTGTCTGCCAAGCTGAGTGTCTGTGTTCGTTACCTCTCAGCCTTCACAGTTTACTCATTTTAAGGAGGAAATTTGGCTTTGCAGCCTCTGCTACTTAAGGCAGCACTAAGGTTCACACCTTAGTCGTGTTCTTTTCTGCTACCTCAGCTCTTTTACAGTATTTTGTCAAGGAGGCATTTCTGTCAGGAAAACAGAGTGGCTGCGTCCCTTCTCTTTGCCCCCTGGTCAGGTGCTACCTGGGCATCCTCTGCCCATGTTGGCCCAAAGCTCCGCGGATCCTGGGTGGGCCATGGTTCAGCCCCTCTGGGGCTGGCGTGTTTCATCAGAGGTTCTGATCTGTCCAGGAAAATAGGATCAGCCCCCTCCCCACCCGCTGTGTTTGTGTAGGGAAGCCAACAAGTCAAGAGTTCTGCTTGGCTCCGGGTGATGCCAAACCCCGAAGGCAGGCAGGCTCCCCACCCTCCTGCCTGGGCTCACTCCAAGTCTTCTTCCTTGAAATTCTCACAGGAAATTGATGGCAGGAGATGGGAGGGGGCGGAGGCTCAGGCAGCCCCACCTGTGAAGCCAACACTGGCAGCTGGCCTATTGGCCCCAGCTGGAGCCGCGCTCACCCCCACTCCCTGGGCCCAACAGGCCTCTCTGCTCTGCCTTTCCCTCCAAGCCCCAGCCGGCCTTGGGGTCTGTGCCGACGCTCAAGGCAGCAGGAACAGCCAAGGAGGGGCTCCCTAATCATTGCATCTTTGTGAGGAGGGCACAGGCATTAGGCATAAAGTGAGAGGGGCCGACCCTAGATCCCTGCGCACACTCCTGCTCCCTGTCGCAGCTTCCCACCTTTCTCTTCCTTTCATGCTGACTGGTAATGCTGCTCCCAAGTGCTGCAAGCCCGCTGAGGGGATCCCCTGGCCCTGCTGCCTGCTGTTGTGCTAGGTTTGCACCTTGAGGCTTTGACTCTACTCTGGTTCTGATTACCTACACCACCGCGGCCACCTTTGCACCTAGTTACCCAGTTGCAGACAGCCTGTCGGGGGGCTGGGTTCAAATTCGGCCTCCCGCAGCCTCTGATCTGTGTATGTCCTGGGATTTGATGCTTAGCATCCCTCAGAGAAATGGAAGTCAGAGCAATGCTCCCCACCCATGGTCACCATGGGGACAAAGGACTAAGGCATCCACAAGAACGCCTGTGGGGGAGGCTGGGGCAGCGGAAAACCTGATCATCATTCTGCTCCCCACTGCCCATCCAAGCAAAGTCATTCTCAAGCCCACCTCAGACTCTTGCTTCTAACACCAACGCAGCCCTGGCCTTGAGGGTCCCCTTCCTCTGTCATCTACAGTGACATTTGCTGCTTGAACTCATTCTCTGAGCTCTGGGCTTTTCCTCCAAGGCCATCAGGAGCTATTCTCAGGAAGGACCCTCAGAGGAGAAAGCCTCCAACTCCAGCTTCAGCCAGACCCTTGGGATCCCACAGAGCACAGGGTGGAAGCTGTGGAGACGGATGCCAATATCTGCAGACCCCATCCGTGGTCAGCATCCTTCCAGACCCTAGGCCTGGCTTCCTCTTCCTGCTCTACCAGGTGGCCTGTCCGTGAGCCAGCAAGGCAGCAGCTTCATACAATCAGGAAGCACAGGTCTCCGGACATTTCATTTCCAGAGCTGCTGGCTTCTGAACATTACAAGGAAGAGGACTGTGTCCTGAGTGTTTCACCTGCTGCCTACTGTTTCCTCATTTGGGGATGGGGGATTTTGCCTGCTGTCACTGAGAAGGGGCTCACACCACATCCTAGGGTCCTGAGGGCCTGCAATACCCAGAATGGGGCAGGCATCTGTGTCACAGAAGTTTATGCAGAAGGTGACAGGGGCTGAGTGTCACTGCTTGACCAGGGTGAGCCCAGGGATCTCTACTGTATGTGGCTCCAGGATCCAGGAAGGCCATCTACACAAGCAGTGTAGCTCACAGTGATGTGGGAGAGTGGGGTTGGGTGGTGAGACAATGGAACACAGGACCCCTGCCCCAGAAAAAAACACAACTTCATCTCAACTCCAGCAATTACCAAGGCCCCATGTTGCCAGAGCACCTGGAAGGCAAAAGACACTTGGTCGTGACTGGTCTGTTGAGTTTTAAACATCAGCCTCTGGTTTTTAAAAGACTTAGCATGATGCAAACTCCCCAATACATATTTAATCCAGATATGACCTCAGGCTGGCTATTTATACCCCCTAAATTCAATAAATGAAAAAGAGAACAAGGGATTCTTGAGAGAAAGAGCTTGATATTCAGAGGCACAACCTTGGAACAGGCTGGCGCATCCTAGAAACTCATGACATGGCAGAGTTAGAAGGGAGATGGGTAGAAAAGAAGACCAGGTGAGAGGGGTCCAGCTCTGAGAGGGTTACCTGCACTGTGCTATATTTATTTATTTATTTATTTATTTTTGGCGGAACCAGGGATTGAACTCAGGCCCTTGCGCTTGCCAGGGAAGTGCTTATTCCACTGAGCCATCTCCCCAGCCCATGTGCTGTGCTATAGAAGCTGAACTTGATTTTGAGAGCTGGGGGGACCTAGGAGGAAGAGCTTATAGGAGGAAGCACAGTACAGTGCGCATTGCAGAAGTGGGGTCCTCCATGGTGAGGCTGGCAGACAGCCTGTGCACACAGGGTGAGAAGGTGGGGGTCACAGCAGGGACCCAGGGTGAGGAATGGGCACAGACACCTGCTGTCCCCAGGTGGGACCCTCAAAGGGGAAGCATGATGAGGGCAAGTATGGATGGTAGACACTGTCCTGGTTCTAAATGGATAGTCTCAGGGTACATTCTCTGCAGGAACATGGAGAGAAAGCAGGGTGTGAAGCAGGATCTAGACAGGACATGCCGAAGCTGGAGCCAGGTGTGAGGAGTTCAAGGGCAAACCTGGGTGTCACCAGCTTGATCGTGGACAGTGAAGAATGGGCTTCAGCATTTGGACTATGCTAAGGCTGGGCACTGAGCAGCTCCAACATCCAGGTGTCATGGTTTAGACCGAGAATGCTCCCAAGAGTCTTGTGTGTTCTGAGATGGGCTTTTGGAAGGAAACAAGATCATGACAGGGTCTATATTCATTGGTGGATTAAGCCACAGATGAATCCAGAGCTGTCTGGAGAGAAGGCCTAGTGGGAAGAGCCAGGTCACTAGGCTTGTGGCCTGGGAGGGTGTGTCTCCTACCCAGCTCCCCCTTCTCTCTGTTTCTTGGCCACCGTGATGAGAGCAGCCATCCTTTGCAGACCTCCTACCACACACACCCACACACACCCACACACACACACACCCACACACACATACACACACACTGTGGCTTTGGAGCTAACAGACTACAGACTGAACCCCAGGCTTCTGTGGGTTAAGGTAAACCTCTCCTCCTTTAGGTTGTGGGCATCAGTTATTGCGTCCCAGCAACAAAAAGTGGCTAAGATATCAGGGAAGGGCTGAAAGCAAAGCTGGAGAGAAAAGTTGAGCCAAAGCCTGGAAAGGGGTCACTGAGGGTGGAGGAGGAGACAGCCCATGGCCCACAGGATACCTCAGCATTTCTCTCAGTTTTTTGGTCAGAGAAGAGAAGAAACTTAGCCTATGCCCACAGCATGGTTGGACCCTCTCAGGCAGGGTCCGGGCCACACTGTGAGGCTCTCCACACAAAGGTGCACTGGGCTCCATCCTGCATGGCCCCATGGACCATGGATGCTCCTTGTCCAGCTTGCAGGCATTCGTGCCACTTTCAGACATGCCTCTCCTGTCAGGAAGAGAAATACAGGATTGATCTCAGGCAGGCCTCTCGGGCCAGCACAGCACAGCATCTAAGAAATCAGCTGCACTCCAAGAAACACAACTCCATGCCAGTTAGTTCGCCATTTTCTTCCTTCCACGGCTGCTTCTGTCTGCATGACACACTGTGGTGTTGAGCAGCAACCTCTCCAAGGACACTGCTCCAAGGGCACCACCGGGCTCTGCAGAAGCAGCTGGTTTATTTTGTTCTGAAAGGCTCTGACTGTCACCTTCAACAATGTGGACACCTGTCCAGGGTTTCTCAAGCTCCTGAAAGACCTTGATTTGCAGGGAAGGATGTCAAGGCCAAGAGGTGTCCAGGGCTGTGAAGCCAGAGGCCATGGGGAAAGAGAACTGCAGTCCCCCAGCCAACTGTCCCACCTGTCCCTCTTTTACCAGATCCTGAGGCTTCAGTGACAGCTGCCAGAACAGAGGCAGTTGCCATTTCCCTAGGTCCGGGCAGGGTCAGGAAGGAGACACATCAAACACCCAGAAGAAAAGCAACTTCAAAGTCTTCCCCAGCCCAGGTAACCCCTGGGAATTTTCTCTTGAAAAGGCTGCAGCTGGTGTTAATAGGGATGCTGTGACTGAATGTGGGTCCATCAAGAGAGAAACAAAAGACAGGGAAGAAAGTCAGGAGGAGCGCAGGAGCCTTTCAAGTCCCCGCCAGGCAGGCTCAAGAGCAAAGCCTGGTGCATCCGACAGAAGTCCTGCTTCTCTTTAAAGAGCACGGATTTATCCACACCATGCAACATGAATGAAATGAGAAGTTTCCAGGGCTGCCAGCTTTTCCGTTGAGGTTTTGAGGCAGTATGTCTCTTCTACAATAGAAACTGGGGAAGTGACCGGCAAAGTGAACACTGCGTCCGCAGCATGAGGCCCACTGCTGGTCAAGACTGGATTCTAAAAGGCTGGGCAGTGGAAGGTTGAATGATTTTTCATATAAAACTGTTCCCAGGCCTATAAGCCAGGGAAAGTATAGATACTTCTCAGAATCCTTCCTCCTTCCCAAGATCCTTCTTCCAGGAAGAATGACGTGGCCACCGTTGCCAAACGTGGATGGAGTTTAAGTAAGAGGGCGACTGGCAAACACCATTGCAAGGTGGCCATATAAGAACATCGCTGACAGGGTAACAGGCACATAAACTACATTGGAGTGGAACAGGCAGGAAGGTGGGGTGCAGAAACAGCTGGCATAGATGAGTCTGAAGAAGTTGGTAGAGTAGAAGAGAGACAAGGCTGAGGGGGATACAGAATCGAGGTAGCCTTTTGTCTGAGCTTAAGGTAAGGTTAAACAAACAGGTATTTAAATGCTACTTGGAGTAGTTAGGAGCTAGGCTCTTCAGCCAGCATACTGGGCTTGGCCCTGGTGTCCCGCCTCAGTGGCTGTGTAGCCCCAAGCAAGACTTCACCTGCCCTGTACCTTAGTTTCTTCCCATGCAGAATAGATAACCATTGCTCCTTCTCAGGGCTATGGCAAATAAACTAATGGGATGGAGCAGAGCCTAGCGTAAATGAGGCCCATGAGTAGTACCAGAAATTATTATGTGGCTAAAGGGGGCTGTTGAATTCATGGGAGAGAAAAGACGTAGTGAATAGAAGTCTCAGAAAGCGGGAAGAGTTGCATTGCAGACACGGGGGGAGGCACTGGCTTTGGGTGAGAAGGTGACTGGCGGCTCTATGTTAGTGAAAGGAAGATGAGAGGGAGGCTGGGCCTCGATTAACGAATACTCACTGACCCCCAAAGGCCCCGTGCCCAATGCTGGGGATGGCAGCAACAGGACAGTCCCATGGTTCCAGCATGAAGCTGACATTCCAGCGGCAGAGCAGACAACGCGTTTAATGAGTGAGCATGATGATGAGAAGGTTGAAGGGCTGGGAATCCAGGTGGTGGGCACGCAGAGAGCTGTGACACGGGCACGGGGACGGGGTGGTGCACTGCATGGGTCGTCAGAAAAAGTTGCTTTCCAAAAGAGCTATTTGCAAAAATATTGGAAGGAGAGGGAGAGTCCCTAGGATGTCTATAGGACGAACAGTCCGTGGAGTACGACCGGCTAGCACAAAGCACTGGCCCTCAGTGCGCCTGGTGGGTGGGAGTCGATGGGCAGTGGGAGAGAGGGTGGGTTTCCCCGCTTCCTGTCCAAGCAGCACTTGTAGGAAGCTGACTCTTCTTCTCTGCCAAGAGGGCCACCTTCAACTTTTTTGGCTCTCCATTCAGCAGTCCTCTCTAGGGCACACCAGATGTGCAGGAAATGTGTCCCCTTTGCCGGTGCTGAGTGCCCAGAGCATGGGCATGGTACTGGGCCATCAGTAGTGAAGCGCAATGGATGAGGCAGGAACAGTAGCTGGGGGTGTGCAAAGCCCTGATGCAGATAGGGCGTGGACACCAGGTAGAGCGAAAGGCCCTGTACATTGTGGAGGAGGGCTGCAGCAGGCCCGAGGAGCCCAGGAAAGGCTCTGTAGCCAGAACACCTCACAGAGGCCTTCTCCACCAGTCTTCCACCAGCGTCAGCCCAACCAACAGTGTAAATAGATAGCGCCTTTAAGATATTTGGCCGCTTTGGTTTCTGGGTGTTTGAATGGTACAGGTTTTACAAAGCAGCATTATTTTAAACATATATATATTTGGACTAAAAGAAAAACACAAAGGATCAATGAATCAAAGAGTCTGATCTTTGAAAGGATGACAAGGGGATCTAGGGATGAGGAAGATGGGGAGGAAAGGAAGGGAAAGCAAAGTATATGTATCAATTCTCCTGCAAAGCATGTATTTACCATGGATCACAAAATATACTAATATAAAAGTGCCTGCCTAGTAGGTACAAGGTCATGAGTTCAATCCCCAGTACCAACAAGAAAAAAAAAGAAAAAAATTATG
>NW_004524578.1:12723748-12773219 GCF_000260255.1 Octodon degus | reverse complement strand
CCCAGTTCACCCATCATCTCTAGTCTGTGGCCTCTCTATTTGCTCTGAAAGTGTTCTGCTTTGGCTGATAAGTTCTACTGTATCCTCTATGGTTGTAGGTGGCCCACACTTTCATGATAAGAAAGAGAGAGGATCAAGAATAAGCATGGTGGGAAATTCCTGGCACTCACAGGACTGGTTCACTTGCATTTTGAAGTGCAGATGGCCATAAGCACTTGTACATAAAGGCTAGGCAATGGGCTGGAACATAATCAAAGCCCTGAGTTCTTGGAGATGTTTTCTGAAGTTGAGCAAAGAAGCGAGCCCGGAGTGAACGGGTATGTTTCTGCATGCCGATGCAGGCTGATTATCAAGGAAAAGTTCATTAAAATCAAAGCAAATGGATAAATCAAACCAAGCTACTACTTAAAGCCAAAGAGGAAGAAGGTGGCAAAAAATAAAGCACAGTGCAGTCAATAAGAAAGCATCAGGGGTGACAGAAAGACAGCAGTGAGCCTGAGACTGCTGAGTTACTACAGCAGTACCACTGAACCCGCAGCCAAAGAGCTCAGCTGTCATGGAGACCCTGCTGGCAAGGTGTTCAGGGCTACTGTACACAACGATGCCTCAGTATCTGTCTTGGTTACTTCGCTCATTGCTGAGACAAAATACCATATGCCCAAGGTTAAAGGAGGAAAGGTTTATTTACTTCACAGTTTGTAGAGGTTTCAGTCCATCATTGGCTGGCTCCAAGGCAGGGTAGCACATGGCAGAGGGCAGAAGATCATGGAGGTGGAAGACAGCAAAAAAAAAATGAGAGAAAAGAGACAAGCCTCTTCCTGTCCCTTATATTGGGTGCAAGCTCCCCACCCTAGGGTAGGGGTGGCACCCACATCCTTAATCCCAGCATGAGACGATGAATCAGCAACAAACTCTAGCTCCAGCTGCCTCAGGAAAGCCCATCCCCATGACTGCATGAGTCTTTGAGGTGATATTGAGGGACAAACCATAACAGTGTCTATGATGTCCAAAGCTTTTGGCACAAGGATAGGATGTTCTGCATAGGAAAGACATCCCAAATGCTGTTGAGCATATAAGAAAAGCTGTTATACTTGAGTAGCTGGGCAAGAAAGTGAGTGCGTGCGTGTGTGTGTGTGTGTGTGTGTGTGTGTGTAGCTGTAGTTGGCATTGATGACACAAATGATGAATCTGAATTAATCAAAGGAGGGGAAGAGAGAGTATATGTAAGTATACGGTGCAAGCACCATAGCAGAAGTGTCGCTTGCTCCCTGTAGACCTGAAGCTTCCGCATGGGGCCCCGTGCCAGCACTCTGGCTCCTGGTATGCAGGCCAGAAGTGACTAACTTGTTCCAGTTCTCAGTGTGACTCCTGGTGGTTTTCACCTGGGAATGAGCTGGCCCTCTCCTGGAGCTACAACTTCAGGAAACCCACGCTGAGCTGTAGGATTCCTCACGGGGAAATACGGCCATGAGACCACCCAGGTCAGGACCAAGTATCTGGCTCCTCACATCCTAACACAGGAGTCAGCGATGTTCTGTGGCTCTCAGGTCAAATCCACCCAGCGCCCTGTCATTATGTGACCCTCCAACCAAGAGGTAAAAACCAATGAAAGAGTCATGGTAACGTAGAATCATTGATGATATAACTATACTGCTCTAAATCTGTGCATTTCTTGCCTCGTTGAGCCTTCCCAAAACCCTGTACCATCCACGCTATTCTCATTCCATGCCTGAGGAAGCAAATGGGCACTTCCAGATAGGTGAAGTAATACTTTAAGATCAAACAGCTAATGATTAGTTCGGCTAGAATTCAGACCCAGGAACCTCTCTCAGAGCTTGCTGTCTTAACCTGCTTCCCCATGTGACAAGTTCTCCATCACTGTAAGGGTAGAGGGGACATTCCGATGGAGATACTGGGGTGGTGCCTGCTAGTGAGTTCACAAGAGGGAAGATGACATGTCTCAGAGAGTCAGGGTAAGACGCAGGAGGAACATGGAGCCACCTTTCCATCACGATGACAAGGATATAAATTTTGAACCCTAATTAAGCAAACTCTTATTCCCTAAAAAGGAGTTACATTCTTCTCATTATAGACCTCATGAAATTTTCAAGTGCCAAAAAAATTGTTCTGAACTATTATATTTTAATTTCATCAATAAAACATTTGTGGAAATTTTATCCTCTTGTTACTCAAGGGTGTGCGTAATAGCTTCAGTTTGTCCTCTTGGCTCCTAAAGCTTGGGGTTCTTGCTGTCTGGCTCTACAAAGGAAGAGGAAGCCACATAGTGTCCTAGAGTGGTGGAGAATCTTGAAGGTACCATGTGGTGTGGTTGGAAAAGCTTTTGCAGTAATGAGTAACTCTGGGTCATAGAGTTTGGGAAGTATGACCTTGAACTTCAGGTCTCTGGATGACCCCAGCAGTTGCATTACTATAGTCTAGCCAGCAGACAAGTACGAGTCATTCACAGGGACCTCTCTGTGGTGACTGTGGAAGATACCTTGGACCAGATGCCTTAGGAGGCTTAGGACAAAGTCTCCACTGTCATATGCAGGGGACAGGTGATGGTCTCACTGTGACCATCCCAAAATACACTGCAAAGATTATAGCTAAAGACTCGTACCACTGCCTCCTGCTCACAGTGGGCAATGACATGATCGCTGCCACTTCATGACCTACGCTGGATCCATCCAGCTAAGCTCCTTGCTCCTCTGAGCTCCTCCAAGGGAGGATGAGATGGGCAGCAGAGCTCAGCTTGCCAACAGCCAATTCAGAAATCTCCTGCTGCCCGTGTGAGACCTGGGCAGGGAGCCCCTGAGCCATCATGTGCTGGTCACTCATGAGCCCTCTGCTTCTGCCCAGGTCTCACTTGCCCAGGTCTGGACACTAACCCTGAGGCAGAGGAACAGTTTTCCCCCAGATGACATCTCTGAGCTATTGATCTCCTAAACCCACCTCCTCCAATGCCAGCCTCCCGATACATCCTGCCACACAGATGGACCTTAAAGACTGACACTAAATGAGAAGCTGGATGCAAAAAGGCAACTATGGCGTGGTTCCAATCGTATCAAATATCCCAAAGAGGCAAATCCATAGAGACAAGAGAGTGGAACCAAGGTTACAGTGAGAGGCCTTGGGGGCTGCTTGCGTAGTGAGTACAGTTTCCATGCCAGTAGCGAAGCGGTTCTGGAAATGGGTGATGGTGATGATTGTAGGACATGGTGAATGCACTTACTCACTGTGGGTTGCACACTTAAAACGGTTAAGATGGTAACATTTGTGTGTATTTTGCCATAATAAAAAATGAAAAGGAGGCTGGCCAGGTAGCTTAGTGGATTAAAGCGCCTGTTTAGGCGGGTGCAGTGACCAGGTGTTTGATCCCGGACATGCTGTGCTGGCCTCACCTCGAGGACATGCTGAGACTGCTACTGAGACTGGGTGTGATGGTGTGTGCCTGTAATCCTAATACTTAGTAGGCTGAAAATAGGATTACTGTGAGTATGATCTATGTAGTGAGACCCTGTATACCCTGTACTAATACATTTATTTTTAAAAAATGAAAACTGCTTAAAACAAAACTTCTGGCCCTGTTGGAAGTTCTGTTTATGTGACTCACCCAAGCCATCCTCCTCTTCCCCTTCCTCCCTGATGCGTGCTCAGAGCTCCAGAAGCTTTCATTGTGTCCCTAGGACGTCAGCCAGAAGGCATCCCAATGGTTTTTATGCACAAAGTAAAAAAGAGCACTTAGTATCTTCCCAAATATGTGGAGGAAAAACCACCTCCAAATTCATGAATGGTGCTTTCATCTAATCTTCCACTTTCAAGACTAATCAACTGTTTGAGTCCAGACACTTAATTAAAGTTGCCAGCTCCTGAGTGTTCATTTTCTGAGCTTGAATCTCCAGTGAGAAACAGAAGATACGAGAAATTCTAACCAGCTAGACATTGGTATGACCTTGCCAATAAAAGATTGAGCATGCCATGGTTGAATCCCTATTATTTCATTTAGTCAAATTCTGCATCATTTCTAATGTATTTTTACTATTTTTTATTATTCTCTTTAAAAAGTAAAAAGACCTTTAAAAAATAAAATTAAAAATAATAAAAAAGACTCCACACAGAGCTGAAGAAATGAGTATAGGAATGCTGAGTTTGCAAAGGAAACTGTGATCGCCCCAAAAGAAGTTGAAAATAAAATGTAAGGAAAATGAAAAAAAAAAAAAAAGGTTGAGTTTGAGATGTGTGTGTGTCTGTGCGTGTCAGAATAACACATTATACCCCACAATTGTATATATTTATGATTTGTTCGTTAAAAATACTAACAAGCCAGGTGTGGTGGTACAAGACCCATAATCCTAGCTATCAAGGAGGCCACAGCAGGAGGATCCCAAGTTCAAGGTCAGGGTAGGCAAATTAACATGACTCTTGTCTCAAAACAAAATTATATTTTAAAATATAGAACTAGGGATATAGCTTAGCACTCCCTGGGTTTAATCCCTAGTACTAAAATAAACATTAATAAAAATTTTAAGAACTGGGCTTTATGAAAAGACTAAATACAAAGGCAGTTCTCAAATCTGTTCATTGCTGTTCACTAAAACAGACTCAACTATGTATGGTTTTGTCATGTTTGGTTAACAAACCATCTTTATTTATTGTCTCAGTTTGTTACATACTCTCAAGTAGGAGGAAATAGCCTGTCCACAGTGGGAAATAAATTGATGTTCTGAAACATGGACCTTTAAAGTGGTCAACCTCTGTCCCTGCTGTGGCTGGGAATCTTGCAGAGAGGGGTCAAATGGACAGTTGTTATTACTAGTATTAGCCCTTGCTCTACAGACTACTTTATAGTGGGCCCAGTGCTTGTCCATGCTTTTTCTCATTTGGATGATCTAAGCATCTATGATTTCAGCACTTTGTAAATGATCTTTATCCAAATTTTCTCGCCCAGTCACCTACTTCTGTCATTCAAGCAAGCAGGCACCCGTTTATCTGAATCACATTTGAGCAAAGCCTAATGAGAAAACAATCCTTTGAGTCACAAGATTCATTCTAGAGCCCCGCATCCTCAGTCTCTTTAAGTAATGATCTGCCCTGGCCTCTGGACAACAGAGAGGCTGAGAGATGTCTTCTATAGACGTAGTGGACATAGAGACCAGAGATGCAAGCTTCAGGGAGGACTTGAGACGAAAAATCTCATAGGATGTTGAAGTTCATCTTGCTTCCCTGAGCCCCCATCAGCAGATGCAAGGCCAAGAAAGAGCACAAGACAGGCTCCCACCTACCTAATTATAGGTTTTCTTACTCAGGTACGAAAGGCCCACAGATCAGTGGCTGCCACTGAAAAGATGGCTTGTCTTGATTGCAGGGCCAGAGGGTGGGACGCACCATGCCATGGAGGGTGGGGAGCACCCAGGGCAGCTTGGAAAATTCAGGAGGCAGAGGGAGGGTGACCAGCAGAAGCCCTCAGTGTGGTTCTCATGGGAAGGAGAGGGCAGGGCGTGGTGGACAGATGTCTGTTTGAGTAGTAAATTCTGTGGGTGTGGGGTGCAGGGGCCTACCAGTCCCTATTTGTTGGGTATCTGCCTGGGGATGGTGGGCATAAAGGAATAATGGCCCCAAGCAACAGCCCAGTGAGTGAGGTGATGAGGTGTTGGCTCTGGCTAGGCGAGCATTTGATGAAAACACACCCAGTAGGGTCCTCTACTGCCTCCAGGAATTGATTAACCCTGTAGAGTTAATTCTGGAGGGACAGAAGCTACAAACCCAGCAGGGGCCCAGGTTTGAAAACTCCATGACACAGAAGATAAAGCACATGGTTAACCCTACACTCTAGGGGATTATGCTGCTGGGGTGGAGAAGCCAAGGCTGGAACTGGACCCCAAGTCCACGCCAGAGGCTCTCCACTGTATGATAGAGTACAGAGTCTAAAAAAGAGAAGATTTCCATAAAGCCCCTCATCTGTGGTTCCACAAAATTATGAAATCCAAGAAGCAGGTGGAAAATGTTGTAACAGAACCGAGTGCTCTTGGAGGAAAAGGAAAAAGTGGTAAGAACTAAAAATCAGGATGGTTCCTAAAGAGGCCCAGATGGTTGGGGACTGGCACAAGGCTGGCACCGAGAAGGAGGCTGCTGACCATGCTGAGGTAGACGGTGGATGGTTCCAATTCTGAGAGGCACCAGACCAAAGAATTAGAGCTGAGGTTCTCAGCTGGAGACACTTCTTCTCCTGTATCCCAGAGGCCTACACTGGCAAAGTTTGGACACATTTTCCCATCTTGGAGGAAGGAGGGAGTACTACTGGTATGCGTTGGATAGAAGTTGGAGAAGCTGCCAGATTCCTACACGGTACACTGAGAGTTCCCACCTCCAACTTTACCAGCAAAGAAATGTTCCAGTTTAAATGTCAATAGTACCAGGACTAGAAGCCTCAGAGGAGGTGGTGGTTATGGAAAAGTCCAGAGATGTGCAATCTCCTCCCTGCCCCCACCCCGCCCCTGCCCGAATCAGCAGGACCTTACGTTTCCATAGATAGGGAGGGAGATAGACAGGGAGCCAGCTGTTTGGAGGCCACAGGGCCCACTCCAGGCATGGCTGCCAGGCAGCGCGCAAGGAGGAGGCATTGGTCTGAGGGTGCCAAGTTTCAACGGACAGAATGAATAAGTTCTGGCGATCTATTTCACCGCATCGTGACCGATGCTAATCACATTGTGTTAGACACTTGCAATTGCTATCAAGGGCCAGCTAGATAGCTCAGCGAAGTAAGTGCCTGCCTGGCAAGCACAGAGACCAGGGTACGATTCCCAGTACCACATGCCACACTGCAACCCGCACCCCCTGCCACCTCCGCACACTGAGCCAGCCATCAAGACCTGGCGTGGTGGCGCACGCCTGTAATCTCAGTGCTAGGAAGGCTGAAAACAGGAGGATCACTACGAGTCTGAGCTGCATAGTGAGCTCCTGTACCAAATACACGGAAAAAAAATAAATAAATAAAAAGAAATCACTGCCAATAAAAGCTTCATTGTGCTCATGACAAAAAAGGCAAGTATGGGATGTGATGGATGTTAATTAGACTAGCCATCTCACCATGTGTTGGTGTATCACAACATGACACTGTACATCATGAGTACAGCTGGTCCTGAGTACGTGTGGATGACTGATCTCAGGACAAACGCCACACAAAGACACCAAAATCTACAGATGTTGAAGCCACTATACAAAATAGTGATAATCATCTCTAGTCATAATATCTAATATGATGCAAATGCTATGGAAATAATTGTTATGTTATTTAGGGAATAGTAGCAAGAATAAGTGTACATATTCAGGACCAGTGCAATTTTTTAAAAAATATTATTTGATCTGAGGTTGCTTGCATCAGTGGATCTGATGCACACAAATGCTGTTTGATCATTACACCTCAGTGAAGTGGGTGGGAGACTGAGAATTCAGAAAGAAAAAGAATTCATCTTTGCACTCTCTGTTAAACTGTATTCCATCAGGGCAGGAACCATATATGTCAGCTTTGACAGAGACCCCAGATATATTAGAAATAAATTTTTGTCAAATGAATGAGCTTTAAAAATTAAATTAACCATTTTGTATCTGCATATTCAAAATAGAATATACAGCTACTTTCTCTTAATTCAGTGAATAGAAAGATTTGTACTAAGACTGTGGACAGGATATATGTCTGCATCTTGTACTATGAATAACCACTAAGAATACAACAATATGCAAAGTATTAATTATTGAAACTGTCCTACTAATCAGTTTTGAAACTGTCTCTTTGTTGTTTCTCAATAAAAATATTTATAAATAAATAATAAAAATTAAAATTAAATTAGAGTCTATGCTGTCCTCACCTGGATCCCTTGTAGATTTGACCAAATGCACTGAACTCGTTTGTTGAAGCTTGCTTTTTAAATAAGCAGAGTGTCATATTTTAATGAAGTCATATCTGCCTACATTCTTCATTATTTCTTCTTCTTACCCTTCTGAACTTGAAAAGTCCCTCAACTACACTGTGCGGTCCTTATCAAAGATTTGATAAATATTCTCTTCCTTTTGTAGAACCAATTTCTTGTGGTTTGCAGCCTTTAAACATCTACCCGTGTAGTCCAGTCTTTTCCAGGAGGTGGTGCAGTGATAATGCGACATGCTTTTTAGGAATTCCAGGGATACTTTTGGTTTAATGATTCAATGAGCTTTTTAAAGATGAATATGTACAACATCAAAGCTGTATTTCCCAGATGATATTGTTTAGAATAAGGACAAGTTAATGAGTCCATTTTAAAATTTATGTGGTTTGGGATGATAGATATGGAAAACTTGTAACAGGGGTTTGAATATACTAAAGGTTGGAAGACACTAGATAGATCCATCTGAGATTCTTTTTTTTTTTTTTTTTGCTTTTTGAGTAGGATATTTATCAGGTTTCCTCCAATCACATCACCAGATTATTAACCAACCACTCCAAATCGTTGCTTACATTTCTCTTTGAAAATGACATTTTTTGCATCGATGCTTATACGCAGGCTTTCCAGAAGATCCTTTTTGTCTCATCCATCTTTCATCAGTCTTGAGTTACTACCTTGCTTTTAATCACTCTGCTCAACTTAATATCTGGCCCAGTGGGCCTTCTTCCCACAGAGAGGGCTGCTTTTGAGGCTGCCTCAGGAGGTGTGAAAGGACAGTGACACATGGAGAGCAGCACTCCCTGCAAATCCTCCGGATGCAGTGGGCTGAGGCTGCAGGAGCAGAGCTGGCAGGATACTGTCAGACTCCAGGCGGGCAATGCAGGAGCCCCGCCTCCCCACAGGAAATGGAGAGAGACAAATAAATAAGTACAGGCATTAAATTAAAATGAGAAGTAGCTACTCTGTGCCATTAAGAACTACACTTGGGACAGCCAAATAACTCAGCAGATTAAAGCACCTGCAAGCAGGCACAGGGGCCAGGATTCAATCCCTGGGCCTGCAGTGCCGGCTCAGTCCCCGGGGCATGCTGAGATGGCCATTGAGACTGGGCATGGTGGCATGCATCTGTAATCCCAGCACTTGGGAAGCTGTAAACAGGAGAATCACTATGAGTCTCCTGTAGTGAGACCCTGAACACCCTGAAGACCCTTCCCTAAAATACAGATAAAAAAAAAAAGAACTACACTTGCAGGGATAACATTTAAAGGGGCACTTGGGGTGAAACCCTGGGTGAGTCCTGATAAGTTACCTGTGAAGTGGGAGAAAATTACCTATTGAGAAAACATTTCAGTGTATCAGGACAGTATATCATATCTATATAAACATGCACACACAGTGTTACATACATCAGACAGCTGATACTAAGCAAAGCAAATTTTAAAAATCCATACTTAAAACCACTGCGTAGACAAGCCTTCCCCACAGGGAAGTCTCATGTAATGACAGAGTTCCCTCAAAAGCATCACCTGCCCAGTGTGCCCTCTTCAGAGTACATCAACACCTTGACTGAAAGACTAAATCATGTTTTTAAAAACATGAGGGCCTGCCTCCAGGGCACACCATGTGGGCAATTGAGACTGGGTGTGGTGGTGTGTGCCTGTAATCCCAGCACTTGGGAGGCTGAAAACACGCAGATCACTATGAGTCCAATCTGTGTGATGAGACCCTGAACACCCTGTGCTAAATACATAATAAATAAATAAATAGTAAAGTTCTGAGCTCCTCTCCCAAACCACATATTTTATAATATTTCCTTTCTTTGTTTGTTTGGTACAGGGTCTTCCTATGCAGCTCAGACTCATAGTGATCCTCCTGTCTCAGCCTCCCCAGTGCTGGGATTACTAGTGTGCACCACCACTGCCAGTATAGGTGGCTGGCTTAGTGTGGGGCTGGCACAGCATGCAGCCCCAGAAATCAAACCTGGGTCCTTGCGCTTGCCAGGCAGGTGCTTAGACCTTGCCAAGCTATCTTCCTGGCCCCACACACTTTATAAATCAGTGGGTGAGAATTTTTTATCTAATGAACATAATCATGTCATATTTAGGCTTTCTAAAATACATGTAAGTCATAAAGTAGGGTACCAGGGCCACATGTATTCATCCCCTTGCTGTGTGACAGTGATATGAGATAGGACTTTGGGGCTTGTAAACGACTGTAGAACAATTTTACTCCAAGATCAAGTGCTCCAAAGGAAAAAATATAAGACCCCATTATCCACCTGCCTTCTGCCCTAGGCCCTAAAAAAAAATAACAACATTAACATTATTTACCCTGGCAATAAAAATTAAATTGTTATCACATTTGGTCAGAGGTATGATTGAGTTAGCCTTGATGCCTCTGTTGAATTGCTGGTGTCCTAAATTTGCACAAAATATGATAGATATCTCATCACCTAGGACGGATCCAAGAGAAGCCATTCAGCAGGGGCTGAGTTATGCTAAGGCAGATCTGAGTCATGCCAAGTGGCTCTAGAATAGACACTGTCATACCAGAGCAAATGCTGAGTCATACTAGCCTGCTTTATTAACCAGGGGAGACCAATCTCAGATAGGTTTATCTCAAGACCCAAGTGGTATTCACAAGTGAGACCCCTGGTGCTAACTGAAAGTGCTCAAGTGGGGGGCAGGGAAGGATCTTGGAGACCCACTTCCCTGTAAAATGCTTGGGCTACAACTGGGACCAGAACACTGCCCATTCTGGAAAGGCCAGACTGGAGAGCTCATGTTCACCCTGGAGTAGTCCAGGTGAGCTGTGGGGTCTCTTGGTGATTGAAGATGGCTTTGCAAAGAGAAGCTGGGTTTATAAATAATGCATTTCCTTTGTCTTGCAGGAATTCTGGAGGCAGAGGTACAATCAGATCAGCTGTGAACAGCTTACATAGCAAATCTAATAGGTTTGTAAATTAGATTTTGTGTTCATTTGTTTTTGCTGTAAGGCAGCTATTAATCTGCTTCTCCTCTTTGCTGGATGATGCCCTTCTTACTTAGTAAATAGATCTGTTTCGTTTCACTTGGGTTTTACATTTCCCTAATCACTTTTGCGGGGAGCTGTCGATGAAAGATCACATGAAATGGTCCAAGGTCTAGAAGCTGGTGAGATGGAAAACACAGATGAGTAGGAGTTATTTTCTGGAGAAGAGCCCCCCACTTTGCAAAACTTGGACCACCAACAGACGTGCTCAGAACTTGTGCTTTTGTGGAGCAGTGGAGAAAGTCAGAACTTTCACTCAATTTCATTGTGGTAGATGGCTGGACCAGGTTAAAATGGAAGAAGAAAAAACACTCAAAAATTCTCTTAAAATATATAGGCAGTTAACCCAGTAATGTTATCCCTGACCGTTGGAGGTACATTATTAGCTTATGTGACTTGACATTGCTACACTGGAAGTCTTTGGGACAGTCCCTGCTTAGGGGACAGATTGATGCAGGGAAGCATGCAAACATTTTACAAGCTGGCAGACCCAGGCCTGCCACTGGCTGTGACCACACCATTCCTCCAAGTCCCTATTCCCCATCAATGACGAGTGTCCCATACCTCTGACCTTTAGCCTCCCAAGCCCAAGTTCAGCAAAGACAAGTGCCAAGTCATTTGCAATAGAGGATCCCACACCTCAAAATGAAGTCCTTGTCTTGATTTCTAGATATCTCCCTTTAATCATGCTGAGAGGCTCATATGATTCAAAGTACAACTTGTCATTTGCCCTCCCATAGGTTTTTAGGTCTATTGGTCATATGACACCTGTCAAGGATGCTTCTAGCACTTCATGCCTGGCTTGAGAAATTAGCCCTTCTCTCCTGGACGTCATTGCTTCTAGATCTTTAATGGCTTCTTACCGCCTCAGACCTATGAATGATGCCTGTCGTATAGCTAAAATGCAAAAGTGGCATGAATGATGGAGAAAGCCACATATGCTTCAGTTTCTCTCTGGTCTACTGTGGAAAGATGTTCTTTCTTGAAGAGAGAAGACACTGCCTCTCCAGCCCAAGTCCCAGATGCCTCACTGCAGTCATGTTGCACGTGAGAAGGGAGGCCAGTCTTAGGCAGTCCTAGCTTCAGCTCCTGAGCTTCTTAGTTCAGGCCTTCTTCAAGCAATTTTGCCCTCTGAGCCTCCGTTTCCATCCAAGGGGAATAATAAGCAAAGGCTTCCTGGAGAGATTCGAGCCGCTGAATCTCAGGGTCTAGCTAACTAGCACCTGAGGTGACCAAGACGCTCACTGATGCTTGTCTCTGTCACCACGGATGTATTTGTGGCTTCAGAAGTGACTGAAGATGAAGTTCAGGACTTGGGAGGCAGTGTGATTTCACATACCTCTAGAATCATTTGGAAGCGCAGAAAGAGTGCCAAGTCCATGAGGAGAGTGACTGAGGAGGACAATCTCACCTCAGTAGCCCAGCTGTGTGTATGCAACACAGAGTGTAAAACCTGTAGACAGAGGCCGTCCCTGGGACATGAAATCCATCCAATTAAGAAGGCCAAGGCCAGAAAGCCTAGGTGACTTTCCCAAGTCCCCCAGCCAGGTAGCAACAGAGCCAGGGTTAAGTCCAGTAAAGTCATAACTGATGGTGCAAGACCTCACCCAAGGCTCCCCCAGGAAGTAGGGACCCACGTGAAATTTTAGTATTGTCCCCGCCAGCATTTATCTCACCCCTTCTCCTACTTCCACAACCTGTGTCGGAGAATTCAAGAACCCTCATTTGGTAGCTTCTGCCCAAGCCCTTCTACAAGCTTCCAGAGACCCCAGCCCTGCAGCTATATCCTGCATGAGTCTGGGGCCATCTCACATGCCCAGGTCTTGGAATAGCCCTGGGGACTGAATCTACCTGGAGCCAATGAGCTGCCAGTACCATTCACTGGTTACTAATGTGAGCACCAACCAGAGTTTTAGGAAGTCCAGTCCTCGTCACAAGCATTGAAGCACTTCCAGCACATGCATTTACTGATGCAAACGCAGTGAAGCTTGGGGACTTGAGTGTGGCAGCTGGCCCTGAGATCATGGGTCCTGCCTGTGGGCGTGCAGAAGTAGACAGTGCCAAAGGGACACAGTCATATCAGCTTTTCCTGGCCCCCTACAAGACAACAGCGAGGGGCAGATGCAGGAAACATATCAGCAGGCTTTTTAGGAATCTAGATGCTCAGGGACATATACCTTCCTCTTCTATAAAGAAGGAAACTGTAGCTCAGAAAGATAAAATGAGTTAGCCAGTCACACATTGTAGGGAAATATTCTACTCCCCCTTCTGCTTCTGTTCATGAAAACAGTAAAGATCCCAAAGTGTCCAGTTTTCTGTTACTTCTTTTTTCAGCCTGCCTGTTAGAAGTCCATCTGTCTTACTCAAAACCGTTTTGTTCTCTGTAAAGTTACACACAGTATGTTTAAATCCAAAATAACTGATATCAGCAGAAGAGTCAGGAATATTTTTGGAATGGAGAAGGGAGGGGCATGAAAGACAAAATGTATCCCTTAATTAATTTATTCTCTTCTCTACCTGAAAAAAAAAATGCAAGGTAGAGCATTGGGTTTAGATCTCAGGAAAAGGGTTTCATCTTTAACGTGGCTGTTGCAAGCCAAATACAAAGGACAGAGATGTTTGGTTTGAACTCTTTTTAGTTCTAGAATTTGGTTTCACAAATCTACTTATCGTTCTAACTGGGAGAATCTGCTGTCAGAACAGACAAAAGGAACTTGGGATATGACCCACATGCAGCGTGGCTACATCAGCAGAAAGCAGCCTGGCTCTTGCTCTGCTTTTAAAGATATAATCGTAGCCTAGTTTCTTAGAAACCTACTAGCATACATTTCAAGCCTCTGAATTCAAGTGAGTCCTCTGATGCCTGGTGTTCCCAATTCAGGTGGATAGACAGTCTATACCGAGAATTGTGATCTGCCCCAGGCATACAAAGCCCAACCAGCTCCTTTATATATTCCAGGCTCCCCTGGGATCAATTTCAAAATCAAATTCAATGAACACTTGTTTATTGAGCACCTGCTACGCTAGACCATTAGGGAATGTAGGAGACGCTCCTGCTTGCAGTCTAGAAGGAAAGACAGGGCACGGATTATGCTGTCACAGGCAGAAGTTTCTTATGTCAACAAGAATGATGGGAATGGGGAACAGGACGTAGAAGCCGCAGGCTACAAGGACATTGTCCTGGTATGCGGTTTTGTTTTCTCGTTATTCGGTTTGCAAGCTATCATAGGATACTTGGCCACTAATAGAACTGCTACTTGTGAGTTTCTTATCAATCACTGAAATGGAAAATATTATTATTCTGGTAGTAACTGCCAGATTTCACAAGGAAGAAACGTTGAGAGTGGAGGGAGAGAGAAATAGTTTTATCACCCTTCCTGTCTCCAAGACTGTCTGTTGGTTATACCTGAGGGAGAGAGTTTGTACATTCTAGGAGATAAATAGGCCACCATCCCTTCTTGGGTAATAACTGCAATTTTGCTCTGCTGAAGTTTACATTCAAGCCCGTGCAAAAACAAAACTATTAGACTTGTCATTGGAATGCTAACAGATCACGTCTACCTTCGTCTTTTCTTCCCCTTCCAGAGCTGAAGTTGTAATAAATGGCTCCTCTCCGCCAGCTGTTGTTGACAGAAGTAATGAAAGCAGTAAGCACAACATCCAGCCAGCCTCGTCCAAATGGAGACACAACCAGACACTCTCTCTGAGGATCAGGTACTGGTAATTACCTGCAGGACAAGCAGCAGACCTGGCCTGCTTTAGCGCAAGCCGGCAAATTGCCACGCTCCATCACCTATAGAAGCAAGACAGAAATAAAATGTTTACCTCCCGCAGAGGCAGGCTTCATCTGGGAATAAAACCTATGACCAGGAGAATAGCCCAGCAGGTGGACACAGCCTGTTGGCAGGGGAGGAGCGACTCCCCAGTGAGGGTCGGGGGCAGACAACACCTGGGGACAGACAGAGGCCATGGGGGCCTCTCCTTCCCTGGCATATGGAGCCATTCCTTGTCTGGGCTTGCTTGGCATTCATGTCCCTCTCTGTGACAGTCCTCCACTTTGCCCATGGAGGGACATGAAAGGACACATCTCTCCCCAGAGATGTGAACAAGAACCTCTAGCTGGGAGATCCAGAAGCTGAGCTGAACGCTGACCCCAAAGAGAATGCTCTTGTCCTGACCTTCACAGAGAGCAGTTTGCAGGCTGCCATCATCCCAGGGTAGCGGTGATGGGGAGAAGTAGAGGAGAAATGACAAGTTGAGCATGTGGGACACTCAGCTTCGAGGTAGCCAGGACGTCCCCAACAGCTACGGGTCAGCATACTCTAGCTAGCTGTATCCATTTGCAGGTGGTGTACTGCACTCCCAGAGTGCTAATGGGAATCAGAACTCAGACAGGGAGCTCCAAATATGAAGACAGGACAAGGTGGTGGATCATGTACATTAGGCAATAAGGAGGATGCACTGATATTATACTCGCTTTGTAAGGGAAGGCTAGCCCAAACTTGGTTTTTAGGAATAATTAGGAGTTGGCCAGGTGGATAAAGCTGTGTCCTGTACGCAGAGCCTAAAGCCTGGCTGTGTGCTCGCTCGGTGCTACAGGAACACAGAGAAGGAGGGGGCACGGGGATGTGAGGAAGGTGAGGGGCAGCCACCTCCCCAGGAAGGTCTGGATACAGAGAGGGGCTGGCGACAGTGTGACCAC
The DNA here is from genome assembly GCF_000260255.1 of Octodon degus. Lineage (NCBI taxonomy): Eukaryota > Metazoa > Chordata > Mammalia > Rodentia > Octodontidae > Octodon > Octodon degus. The sequence continues at coordinate 12,757,568 of NW_004524578.1, read as the reverse complement.
ACAGCTGGGAGTTGTGTCCTCTAGGAAGACTCCCTGCTGACATGGAAGCCTCTACCCAGCTGTGAGGCTTCATTTGGGGACATGAAGGGTGTAGAACAGAGGTGCAGGTGGCTGCAAAAGTGGCTGCCAGAGCCATCTGTGGGTGCCACCTTTTGTCACCCCCAGCCCCCACTCAGCACTTCTTCCAAGGCCCCTTGGGTGGGATCCCTCCATTGTCACGCTGCCTGGCCTGCTGCCCCCCTTCATCAAGGGCACTGCTGCGTCTGGCAGACCATGGTCCCCCTTGGGCTGCCGGGACAAATAAGCACTGTCTTGGTGGCTGAAACAATACAGATCACTCGTTCATCATTTCAGAGACCAAGATTCTGAGCACTCCCTGCTCAGGGTTCAGAAGAGAAGCTTTTATTTGCTTAGTTCAATTTAGCTGTTCGTGGCTCCAGGCCTTCTTTCCTGCTTCCTGGTGCCTATTCCTCCTCTGGGTGCATGTAGTCTCCTCTTCTATCTCTCCTAAGGATGCCATTCCTGGATTTAGGGCCCACCCAGGGAGTCCAGAATGAGCTTATCTCAAGATCTGTAATTTAATTACACTGCAAAGATGCTGTGTCCAAATACGGTCACATTCACAGCTCCCTGGAGCTGAGGGGTGCACAGCTGCCAGGGGCCCACCTGAGAGTGACATCCCCCCACCAACACATGACCACCTGCAGCCCACTCTCCCTTGCACAACGCGCATGCGTGCGCACACACACACACACACACACTCCCTGCTTTTGCAAAACCCCAGGAGAAGCTTGCACACACCTAGCCACCGGGGCAAGAACCATGTGCCTCCACCCAGAGGGAAAAAGATGGTCCCCTGTTTAGTCAATTAATAACCCAAGTTATTCATGATAAAAGGTCTTGCCAGCGACTTGGAATGGTGCTTAATAATTGATAGTAATTTCTCATCATTAGTTAGAAATTAATTCCCTCACAAAGGTGCTGACTGTATTTATGGGCTTTCTGGGGCTCTCTTTTGCTTTTAAATACTTTGGGATAAGTAATTGTGAGGGTTTTAGCAATTTCTAAGCTGTATTCGTGTGTTGAGTTGTATAATTCTTAGGAAAGCAGAATAAATAAAATAACACCTCTGTTTTCCATCAAGAGGTACAAATTGATTTCCCTTGCACCCTATTAAGAGATCCAGCTCACTCATGTCAAAAGACGAGTGGGTAGAGAGCGCCACGGTCTGCCACGTGCCCTAACTGCCCCACAGCTGTGCCACAGCGTCCACGGCTAGGCACACGTCAGAGCCACCGGAACTGGAGCCCCTCAGCATCAGGATGTCTCCGGTGTCTGCGGCCCCAAAGCTCCTTTTAGCTCCCAAGCCATTAGATGTGCAGTCCCTCAGGAAATGCTCACCTCGAGCTCAGCAGGCTCCCGGGAAGCAGTGTTGCCATCTGTAAAATGGGGCGGCTGCCCGCCAGGTTCTTCTCGTGCAGTGCGTGTGCAGATGCGGGTTCAGGCTCTGCAGACAGGAAGGCCAGGGTTCCTGTGTCAGCTCTAGGCTGGGGCTCACTGCAGGAAGCGAAGTTCATTCGAGTTGATCTGAGTTCTCTCTTGCTCTTTATGACTTCAATCATTTCTAAAGATCTTTCAGATAACTCAGGCAGTCCTTTAAGCAGAACCCTAGATGGGGTGCTCAGGCTCCCCTGTCCTTCCCCAGGGCTTTGGGAAAGACTACCCCCTGGGGATTCCAAGAAGATGCCCCTCTCTCTCCCGACCTGACTTCATTGCTTCTCTCTGCTTTGATCTGAAACTTTTCCCCACAATCAAAGTTAAATTTCCTTGGAGCCCAGAGCGCCACCCTTTGCTCAGCTTTGTTTAGAAACAACAGAGAGGAGCACGTTACTGAGCCTGCCAAGCCCCCTACTGGCAGCATTGGGGAGGGGTACAGGCCCCACTGAATGGACCAACCCAGAGGCAGCAAGCACCTCGGTGTCTCAGAGGTGGGCATGGTGCTGTTCCCTCAGTACTGGGCTCCCCTTCAGGCTCTCTGGCATCCCCTCAGCCAGAAGAGCCCTCCATGAAGAAGGCAGACCATGAGGACATGTGGCCTCTTGGCTTGCTGCTTCTGGTCAGGACGCCTTAGATCCCTGGTGGTCCTGAATCCCTATAAGAGAGTGTGGCTCGGAGGGGTTGCCCAAGACTGAATAGTTTCCTGGACAGGGGACATCCAGTCCTTTACCCAGACCCCGGGGCGGAAGGCCACCTGCCTGCAAGGTCTCCTCCCTTCTGGGCCCTCCACGAGGTCTGAGATCCATTCCTCAGAACATTTAAACTCTTGGCCTCTCTGCAGAGCTACAACCTCCTGGCAGCATGGAGGGCCAGGAAGATCCGGCTTACCAAAGGGCACCAAGAAACATGATCTCTCCTCAAGCATGTTTGCTTTCCATAGGAAACAAATTTTAAAGTTCCTGGATGCTGAGAAGGATATTTCCGTCCTCAAGGGGACTCTGAAGCCCGGAGACATAATTCATTACATCTTTGACCGAGACAGCACGATGAATGTGTCCCAGAACCTCTACGAGCTCCTGCCCAGAACCTCACCCCTGAAGAATAAGCATTTCAGGACTTGTGCCATCGTGGGCAACTCGGGGGTCCTGCTGAACAGTGGCTGCGGGCAGGAGATCGATATGCACAGCTTTGTCATAAGGTAACCCCTGGGGGGGCACTGGGACCCAGAGGACGGTTAGGTGGCCCAAGATGCCACAAGACACCCTGAGTAGTCCCTGCTCTCAGCCTCAGCGCTGCACCAGAGTTCCTTGGGGAACTTTGTGCCCATGTCCTGATTATACCTCCAACCACAGAAATCTTCTGGGTGACAGACAGAGGCCAGGACTTGTGTGACCCAGGAGCTCAGGTGATTCTGAGGTACAGCTGAACTTGAGTCACCGAGTCAGAGCAGAGGTAGGCAGACGATAGCCTTTGGTGTAGTTCTGTAAATAAAGTTTTGTTGGAACACAGCCACTGGCTTATTTGCATACTACCCAGCTGGTTTCTGTCACAGTGCCGTGTAGAACGGCTGGCAGAGTGGACAGACATTGTTGCTAAGGCAGCACACAGACCACCCAAAGCTGAGAGCATTCACAGCTGGGCCCTTTGCAGAAGTTTGCTGACCGTAAGAGCCTGCTGTAGGAAGCTGGTAGGAAAATCCCTTTGCTGGACAGCTGTTATTTTAAATTGGCAGAGTTCTTTCCAGGGTGCTGGAAGGTGGGGCTCTCCTAGTGACTTCATTACCCTGTAATCCAAATCTGGGAAGTGAGGGGGTGACAGAAAAGCCTGGGTACTATACTTAACATAGTTACCCAGTGCCCTGACACCTGGCCCCACACAGACTCGGAAACAAGAAAAGTAAAGCTCCTGGAGCCTCAAGTTTCATCCCACACGGCTCCCAGCCCCGGCAGAACTGCACACCCCAGCTCACGTTTCTGCTGGGGCTGTCCTGAAGCAGAGAAGCTTGTCCCAGGCTTTGGGAAGCGGCCTGATCACAGAGCTCCCTCAAGCTAAGGACATGGGAGAAGTACTCTTTGCATCCCCTGGGAGCTCCCACAGCCCGCAGTCAAAGCCACTTCTGTCCTTTGCTTGGCCAGCTCGTTCTGGGGCTGTCGGAATTGATGGCTCAGTCCCCATTTTTCTAAGCCCTTCAGCACAGCAGGCTCATTGGATGCTAACGGAGGCGAGCAGGGAACAGAGGTGGATATTAAGAGGGTGCAGGGTAAATGTCTCTGCCTGGTGGGCTCCGGTCACCTTCCTGACACAGTGTCAGGCTCTCAGCCCATGCCCCGCTCCACCAAGAGTGTCAGCTGAGGTGTCCCTGTCCCAGGGACCTGTGGGATCCATGCGTCATCTGGATTACTGAAACGTGGTGGGGCCTGAGCTGCCTTTCTAGCCAACACCCCAGAGGAGTGGAGTGGGGCGCCATGAGCCTCGAGTGGGATGCACAGTATACGTGGACGCACCAGGCCGTGTCCCACAGCACAAAGGCGTGTTACGTTGTTGATGCTCTGTCCACCCTGTCTCCACCCCCCACCTCAATACTCATGTCCTTCCTAAATGAAGGCATTTAACCTGGTGTAGAAGCAATAAGGCCGACCATCGCTGACCCCCACATGTGCTCAGCATTCGTATTGGGACGTAGGCTAGAAAAGCCTGGCTCCACCTTCCTCCCCAAGTCCTTCCTGTGCTCCTGCAGGCACAGAGCCTCTACTGGGGCCAAGGCCTCTGCCGAATGAAGCCCCCAATCCAGGAGCGTGCAGCGCCAGGTTCCCACTCCCTTTCAGTGGACACCTCCCAATAGGGGGATGGGGCAGGTCACCCTTCTGCCCCCCTCCTACTCCCCTACAGCTCTCTCTGGCCCACAGGGGACCCCAGTGTGTATGAACTGCTTCGATGTCTCTTGTCCTGCTCTTTGGACCTGAAGGTTGGTGGGGAAGAGGCCCCAGCTTGGGGGTGCTTCAGGAGGCTGGCTCAGTCGTGCTTGAAGCAGTAGGTAACTTAGTGACAGTGATACCCAATCTCCATGCCTGTGGCAAGGGCTTCTGAAGGTGTCCCCAGGCAACTCTGTCACCTTGCAGTATCGGATCAAGGTCAGTGATAGCAAAGCCTGGGAATGGAAATGTTGGCAGATGTTTTTGAGGGGTTCCATTGGAAATGGTTAACAAGCCTCTGTATCAGACACCCCTGAGCTTGAATCCTAGTAGAATCCTTAGGAGCTCCAGGACTTTGGCTACACTGCTTCCCACACTCTGAGCTTGAATCCTAGTAGAATCCTTAGGAGCTCCAGGACTTTGGCTACACTGCTTCCCACACTCTGAGCTTCAGTTTCCTCAACTGTAAAGTGAATGTGGTTGACACTGGGTCACCATAAAATGAGCTAACCTGCATTAAAGGACCAGCAAGGGCTGGCATGTACTAGGGGCTCCACAATTGAGCTTTCTGATTGTTCTACTTCTCCTCATTTAAAGATGCAATGTCTTTGCGTATGTCATGGTCAGAAAAGGATGGTGACTTCCTGCATTTCATCACCTGGTGACGGCAGGTGGTGCTGGTCCTGTGTCTCCCATCTCTGCTCGGTACATGTGTACTCTAACTTCCCAGACATGTTCTCTCTGCTCCAAGGACTTTGCCCTTCCTCTGCCCATCCCTATGCCACCAGCCCCTAGTACAAGCGGGGAGCCTGGGAGGAGTGTAGGTGGCCCAGTCCCGGCAAGCCAGTCCTCTAAAATGGCAGAGGCTGCCCACTCAGGCATCCTCACTGGCTCAGCAAAAGGTCATTGTTGCCTCAGTGGCTCTCCAACCTGCAACTCCATTCCCTCCAGTAAGTCCCCTGCTGCTGCCTCTTACTGTCCGTTGCCCAAATGGAAACCTTCTCCCATTATTGTCCTGTATAAGGACCTTCCAAGTTCCTTGTCACCCTCAGAACCAAGTGCCTGATGTGTAGACCTGCTGAGACCTTACCTGGCACATTTCTCTACGCCAGGCTGCACCCTAGTCAGATCACTTGCCTCCCTCTAACCACCCGTGACTGCTTCTCACCTCTCCGCCCTGGGGTACCTTTGTTGTGTCTAAAACTCTGTGGCATGGCATGATGTTCTTGAACTGCTTGGCAGCTGAAGAGGCAGAGCTTGCAAAATACTATGTTATTTATACATGCTTACACACACACACATTCTTGACCTCTGAGTCCTGCTGCAGCTAGACCTCTCGGTGAGAGACTGAGGAATCTGCATTTTTAACCAGTACCCCAGGGGTCTCTGGGAGCAGCTGCTCTTCCCGTGCCTTGTCCACCAGTGGGTTTCCCCTCGTGCACCCCCTTGATGTCCCTCTGTAGTCACCACCTGCCACTCCTTCCCTAAGGGTCAGTACTCATCATCTGCAGAGATGACCCTCCCAGTCGCACTCTGAGCTCTGGGTTTCTGACTCCTGTGATCCCTGGGGTGGGGGAGAAGTCTGTGATTCCCTCTCCACTGCTGGAGTGACTGAAGAGCGTGGGAAGCCCAGAGGCTGCGCAGAACCACGCAGGAAGGGCTGTGGGCGCTGGCCCGGGCTGTGTCACCAAAGGGTGCAGGTCACACCTGCTAACAGCGTCCTCCTCATCCCCCTCCTTTTTGAGTTGATAGCTGGCCCTCCTGCTCCTCCCCAGATCCTAAACTCCAGAGAGAGGTATTCTGTGTCCTCCAGGCCTAGCCTAGGGCGTGGTAGGGGCTCAGTAAGCATTTGCAGCTGCAGTGGGGGGCGGGCTGCCAGGAGAGGCCCAAGGTCTGAGAAAGTGCCCTGGTTTATGCCGTGAAGAGGAAGAGGCGGGAGAGAAGCACGAGATCAAGTTCGCAAACAGGGCTCGGCCTTCCCCACCCGGACCACGCTGCCTTTATCTCTTGTAGGTGCAACCTGGCTCCGGTGCAGGAGTATGCCCGGGACGTAGGGCTCAAGACAGACCTAGTGACCATGAACCCCTCGGTCATCCAGCGGGCCTTCGAGGACCTGGTCAACGCCACCTGGCGGGAGAAGCTGCTGCAGCGGCTGCAAGGCCTGAATGGCAGCATCCTGTGGATCCCCGCCTTCATGGCTCGCGGAGGCAAGCAGCGCGTGGACTGGGTCAATGAGCTCATCCTGAAGCACCGCGTCAACGTGCGCACCGCCTACCCCTCGCTGCGCCTGCTGCACGCCGTTCGCGGGTGAGCCAATCCCGCCCCTTTCCCCTCTCGCACCCTTCCCTTTCCCCTTCTGGAGAAATTAGCAGAGCTGGCTCATGGGCTGCACCTGGCATGCCAGCTGTGCCCAATTGGTAGCACCTACCTGGAAGGCTGCGTTAAGGATGATCCTAAAGCTGTATCCAGGCTAGAATAGAGGCTGTGACTGCGGGAGAGGAGAGGGCGGCCAGGGTGTCAGCCATCGGCCATCCCAGCTAGGTGATTCTGAAGAAAATAGGAATCAAGTGGATTGGCTTCTAATATGTCACCTTCAGCTCTCCAGACTTGAGTTTACTCGTGGGAAAAATGGAGGTGGAAAGGGTGAGAGGAGAGGAATGTGGAGGCTGAATGAGGGGACAGTGCTGGAAATGCCGAGTACCGTGAGGAAAATGTCAGCAGAGACACTCAGGGTCACCATCATCAGGGGTCTGCGCTACACAGTAGAGGAGCAGCCGCAGGGCCAGCTGAGGGCTCTGCCTAAGGGCCCTACTGGGTGAGAGAAGAGAGGAGTCCGGGGTGAGTGAGAACCAGAGGTAGAGTGGAGAGGTGGGTGGGGCACCATGCCCATGATGGGGTAGCCGAGAGACACCTGCGCGCTTGGGCGTTGAGAGGAGGAGAGTTCGTTCTTGGGCTTGAAGTGCCTGCTACAAATACATACACCATGCTTGGACTTCGCAGCTTTCACCCAGGCGCACTGTGTGGGAGACCAGAGCACGTCCCTGGGGTGTGGGAAAGCCCAGCATAGCATGGCATCACCAACTGAAGGCCACTGGGATAGTTCCCACTGGGCCTCCTGTTCATGCCAAGAAGCCCTTTGAGCACCCACAGAGGACTTTGGTGACCATAAAGATGACTCTGATGTACTCAAACCTAGGACCAATATTGGACTCGTTTTGGTGGGTGTGGACATAGGGAATCCACCACCACCTCCACCACCTGCACCACCACCTCCACCCAGAAAGAAACGCCTGAGGAGATATTCAGTAAGAGGCAACCACACTGTGGCTGGTGGAGGCAGTGACATCTGTCCAGACATGGCTCCCTGGACCACCTGGGCTGACCTGTCCAGCTCCCTTTGTTATCTCCACATAGTACCTGTCTCAGCAAGGGACAGCCACAGCAACCCTCAGCTTGTGGACATAGGCTCTATTGTTTTAAGTATTGTTCTTCCTGAACAGAAGAAACTGTTGCAATCCTTTGGAGGTTCCAAAGGCTAAGAGAAGGAAAATACTGCCCTCTGGTAACCAAGGAAAAAAAAATCCATAGACAGGGAATGGGCAACTATGTGGAAGAAACTTACGCAGCCAGAGCTGTTTCCAGCTATAATTAACTCACTTTCATCTGTCAAAATAGCATTAAGCACCAGTAATAAGCTCTTTAAACAAACAGGCTGTTAATCCTGGGATCATGGCATCTTCCTTTGCAGGAGCTCCAGGGAGGAAAGAAAACTGCAGGGATGAGTGGGCTGGCCCTGCTTTTGGGAAGGGGAAGAGGTGCGGAGAAGGGTCTGCTGGGGCATTGGAATGTGTTTCTAATGTCCTTTCCCTTCATGGGGCCACTGGGGCTGAGAGTGCTGCGTTCACATCGTGTCTCTGAAAAGTGGGCAGGGTGACAGTGTGCACACTGAGAGGCAGGGCTTGCTGGCTTCTGCCTCGGTGAGGCCAACTTGGAGTACATTGCCAGAGAGGACCAGGGCTGGTGAGGGATGCAGAGCAAAGCCTCGTGGGGGAAACCAAGGGGTTGTGGAGATGGTTAAATGGGGAGGTGCAACCCAGCCGGGGACAAGGTGGCCTTGTATCCCAAATACAGATGCCGCTGAATGTTCAAGAGCCAATTCCTTTACTTGCTTCGTTGCATTGTGGCCCCTGCAGCCAAGTTCTGCTTTCTCTGTCTTCTCCCTGGGGAACTGTACTGCCTGCTTTAGAACACGCATCCATGCTCTACAGGGGTTGTGGGGGCGTCCATCGGGGGGCTAACACGATCCTAGCTGCCGCCACCAAGTGTCAGGAGAGCTGCCATGTGGGGAAGGGATTAGACTCAAGAAATGGTACCAGGGGGCAGAAGTGGAGCCACAGGGGAAAGCAAGCAGGACGACAGGATTCTATAGTAGTCAGAGCAAGGGACTGAATCCTCCTAGTTAGTCCTGAGCTCTTCACTTTGGAGCCCTCTTCATGGGCTGTAGTTTGTAAACTCATATTGTATACTTACTTAAAAATCCATTGCCACTAAATCCCATGGATAGCAGATGCATGGAGAGATAAACTTCTTGTGATAGAATATGCATAAAATTAAATTTACCATTTTAATTATTTAAAAGTACATTTCACTTAGAAAAAAATCTAACTTAGAATACAATTAAAAGCATTTTACATAAAGGACAATCTCTGTAGGGAGTAAAAATAAACCCAGAGAATGGAGAAAAATGTCTACATGTGATATATCTGATAAGGGATTAGCAGCTGAGATACATAAAGAACTCCTACAATAGAAAAAAAACAAGCCAGCAGCCCGATTCAGAACTAGGCAAAGGGCTTGAATAGACATTTCTCCAAAGAAGATATTAAGATAGCCAATTAGCATCCAGCACAATATTTAGCATCACTAATTATTGGGGAAACACAAAACCATAATGGGATACCATTACACACCCACTAGCATGGCTAGTATGAAGAAAAACAATAACAAGTATCATCAAGGGTGTGGAGGAATTGGAACCCTTGGATTTTGCTTGTGGGAATTTCAACTAAGAATTGATTTTTGCAAAACTCTGGTATGTTCATAGTGCAAATGAGGAGTGTGTGTGTGTGTGTGTGTGTGTGTTATGGTAATTGAACCGAGGGCCTTTGAGCTGAGCTATATTTGCAACATTTTTGTTTACTTTTTATTTTGAGACAAGAGTTCCCCAAGTTGCCCAGGAGGCACTGAAACTTCCAAGCCTCCTACCTCAGCCTCCTAGGTGCTATGTAAAATGAAGGCCTTAAAGCTTAGACAAGGTGGGTGATTTCGACAAGGCCTCCCAGCCGTTAAGTGGCACAACCAGGAAGAAAAGCCATATTTTTTTACTTGTATGCAGCATACTGGGTGGAGCAGAAATTTGCACAGACCCACTTCTGGTGATGGGGGTGGACAGGGGAAAGGAGAGCTTTGTGCTTGGAGTCGCCACACTGCTTACCAGTGCATCAAGGCTCTGAATATGCGCTGCAGCTGCTCAGAGTCTGAGACAGCTCTGCCACCAGGTGGGACAAGCTGGAAGAACAGAATGCCTGGGTATAACACCATCTTGTTGAATGAAAGCCTTCTGTCCCCTAACCAGGCAAACATTTAGCTTTGGCTCAGCCCTCCCAGATTTGCTTGGCTGTTGCTTCCATTCCTTTTTTTTTTTTTTTACATTTTGGGGAAGTGTCTGCAGGATGTTCATGGTCTCACTACTAGATCAGACTCATAGTGATCTACCTGTTTACAGCCTCCCAAGAGCTGGGATTACAGGCACGCTCCACCACGCCCAGTCTCAATTGCCATCTCAGTGTGCCCCGGGGGTGGGACCAGCACGGCAGGCCCAGAGATCAAACCCCTGGCCCCTCTGCCTGCTTGCAGGCATTTTAATCCACTGAGCTATTTGGCTGGCCCTGTTCTTTTGCTTCTAAGGAATCTTTTTTTTTTCTTTCTTTCTTTCTTTCTTTCTTTCTTTCTTCCATCTGAGAAATCTTTTAGAAAGCATAAAGACAGGCTCTAATGACATTCTGCCTTCCTGATTGCTAGGGTGATCTCCAGTCACACCACCCTGAACACACCCCATCTTGTCTGAGTGCTAGGGTGGAGGGTTTGAAGCTGAACAGATAGGCACCCTAGGTAAAGAGTGTATCCTAGCTAAAGCATATGTACAGATACCATGGTAAACATCTCGTGTAACTCAAGAACTACTGCCATTTTAAAGACAGAAAAGCTGAACTGTAGGGAGCAACTTGCTTAAGGTTCTATGACAGACAGAGAAGGGACAGGTTCAGAACTTCCCCGTGGCCCCTGAGCACCACCCTGTCTTGCACAGAATCAGGAATTAGTGTTGGGGCCCTAGAAGAATGACATCAGGAAGGCCAAAGCTGGCATGGGTTTGAGCTGCTGAAAATATTAAGAAAAGCAAAGGAGCACTGCCAAAGAAGGAGCCCAGTGGCAGAGCCCTCAACTAACATGTGTGGTGTCCTGGGCTCAGTCACCAGCAACATAGAAGAAAAAAAAAAGGTTTATTATATTTCGGTAAGACCCCAAAAAGATAGGGGAAGGGAGTGGTGAAATTACAAAGGATAAAGGTAAAATGAACGCCTCCACTCCTGTTGTATATTTTTTTTTCCTCTTAGAATATGGGATGAGTCTTCTACCTGGGTATAGTAATAAGGCCTTTGTGTCTTTATTATCCTAATTTGCTGCTCTAAAACCAGTATTTTACGACATGGTCCCTGGACCACCAACCACGACCTCCCCTGCATGCTGGCCAGAAGTACGGATTCTCCTACGCACCTCTGATCTATGGAATCAGACAGTCTAGGGCAGGGGCCAGAAAGATGGGTCTGAACAGGTCTTCCAGATGATTCTGGTGTGTGGTGTATGTGGGAGAACCACAATACAGTACAATCAGGACTAATTAACATTCTCAGGAAAACTTGCAGTCAGACCCCTGAGCCAGAGCCTTGGTCTTCCTCTGATGGTACAGCAGTAGTATGAGACAGACACAATCTGGGTGGGCAGCCTGTGCCCTGATTTCTAATCATGGGGACATTGTGGATGCCCATGAGCTTGATGTCCACCTCCAGCTAGAGTTTTAAAACGTTATCCGATCAGTAGCTTATAAATACTTAGCGATGGGGCAGTAAAAGTGTCCCTTTGTGAGGGGGTAGGCGGGTACACCTGGGACTTGTACAGTCATTTTGTATCTGGACTTAAGTCAGCCACTTTGAAAAAGTATTCGGTGGTGACTTGGAGACCTGTGACCCAACTGGTAATTCAAGGAATAGGAGATAGTTTCAGCCCTTTGTCACATGAGAAAGCTAAGGCATGGTTAAGTACATTGTCCCAGGTAAGGCAGATGAGGAGGAGGAGGAAGCTGGGATTGGAATCCAATGTATAAGAGCCACAGACCCCTGCCCTCCCCCTTGCCACCCCTTTTTCATTTCCTGGCAGATAGACTGCCCATGCCCTGTTCACCACCGGTGCCCAAAGGATGCTGATTAGTGTCTTTTTCACCTCAGTGAGATCTCTAGAACTCTGCCACCAGGCTCTATCCCTGTCCCCTTTTTTTACCAATCATTTAAATAGTCTGCTTAGCAAATTCACCAGGAACATGAGTTTTGGGGGAATTCTCAATATTCAATGCCTCAGAGTTGAGAACAAATCAATCTGAGAGGAAGAAACTTAACACACACCAATTCAGATTTCTATACACAGGGACAAAACAAAGTACAGGTTCGGAGATGTGAAGAATACTGTGGCTGCCCCACAGGACAGAATGGTCTTAGGTGACTGTATGGGTCGTAGAGCATCTCTGAGACAGGAGGAAGTTCAGGTTGTCCTTTGCTTTGTCTGCCAGGCCAGATCCCACTTGCAGAGTCACATTTCCTTCTGGGTACCAAGCTGGGGAGGAGTCAGGGGACAAAGAAGTTGGAAATCGGACAGGTCTGGAGAGAGAAGAAGGCTCCAAGAGTAGGAGCACCATCTTTCTTTGCTCAGCAAGTACTCATGAGGTGTCTGAGGGTCCCTGGGTGCTCTGTGCTGGGGAAATACAGAAATCAGTAAGACACAGCCCCTGCCGTTGAGCGCAGATTTGTCCTGTGAAGCTTTAGGTGTAGAAGCAGGCTTGGGAGAGGATCCTCCAGGAGCCAGATTCCGTGTGGATACTAGCAGGATCGCCCAACACATGAGGTTCTCTGAACCAAGCCTGGCTTCCTTCAGCAGGTGGGGAACTGAGCATCCTTGGGGAGGTTCCAGCAGCAGCAGGCCCCTTACTGGGATGATGGAAAGGGACATCTGTGTCACACAGACAGAGTTGCCGTATTAGGCTGTCATAACAAGGTCCCAGTCCAGATGGCTTCAACTACAGAAATGAGTCTCATTGCAGTCCTGAAGACTGGAGTCCAAAATTAAGGAGTCAGCAGGGCTGATCCCCAAGGCACGGGAGGCAAGGGTCTGTTCCAGGCCTGTCCCCTTGTCCCGTTTGTGGCCATCCCCTTGTTCACATGGCACTCTGACTATATGCCCAGCTCTCTGCACACTGCCCGTTCATACGGACATCAGTCATTTTGGATTAAGGCCCACCCTAGTGATTCAATTATAACTTGATTACCTCTCTCAAGACCTGTCTGCAAGTAAGGTCACAGGTCACATTCCAAGGTCTTGGGAGCCCATGAATCTGAGAAGGACGTAGTTCAACCCTTGGCTGTTAGGCTAGACAGCCTCCATTCCTACTCCAGGACTTGGATTCAGCACTTATGTGGCTCAGGTTACTTACAAGGTCCTGGCCCATTTGAGGCTATGACCTGGGCATTGCAGGACCTGGCAGCTGGTGAGGCCCCGCTTCTGACACCCACGAGGCCCCAGCCCAAGCTCTCCGGGGCTCTTGGCTCTGTGGCCTACAGCGTAGCCCAGGGCCTCAGCCAGCTGTTAGCCAAGGAGGGGAACAACAGGGCAGCTGAGTGTGGCACAGGAAGTGGGAAGCTGGTCAGCCACTGTCCATGGATAGCCCTACTCCAACTGCAGCGATGAGGGAGGCTGCTGGCCCAGTGCGGAGAAGGCCTGTGAATCAGTGCCTAATTGAAAGTGCCGAGCTTCAACCTTAGGACGGCACTGATTCAGCTCTCTGTCTGCCAAGGCTGAATGTGTGGATCAGCATGGCACACCCCACTGCCTGCACTGGGGCAGAGACCCAAGGGCAGGAGCCTGAGAGGAGGGTAAGCAAGGTGTGAAGAAATAAGGAGAGGCCCGCGCAGGTGGGCTGACCCCAGGCAGCTGTCACAATCCAGAGGGAACATCCCCGGCCCCAGCCCTTCTCCATGATGACCAGTCTGCTCCTAGGGACAAGGAGTGGGAGGAGCTAGAGTCAGCTTTCAGCAAGTGCACTCTATGGGGGAGAAATGGAAGAGCTGGGCCTGGTGGCGCATGCTTGGAACCCAGCACCCTGGGAGGCTGAGTCTTATGGATCGCAAGTTCAAGGGCAGGCTGAGCAACTTACTGATTTTACAAGGCCCTGTCTCCAGAATAAAAATCATAAAAGGGCTAGAGCTATAACTCAGTGAAGAGCTAGACTTTGATTCTTAGTACTACAAATAATAAATTTTGTTTATTAAAATAAAATAAAAGGAATGAATATGATGTTAACATACAGCTACTGGCGTTTATTTTTAATGGATACAGTGTGCGGGGGGGGTGTGTTTTGAAACTCTCAAAGCATGTAGTAAAAAATTGTATGAAAAGATTTAAGGTGGAAATGCAGGCTGGACCCCACACCAATTTTTAAAGTTGGTTTTGTGTGTGTGTTCTTCCAGAAATATCCCTCTTTACACATGAGGGAGTATGTTTGACATTGCACTTTGCCAAACCCTGGAGGTTAGTCTATGTCAACACGCCCCAGCTCCTTGTCCAGCGCAGCTGCCTAGTGGCCCTCTGTGTGTGGACCAGAATCTGTGACAGCAGATACCAGTGGTGACAGATGCTTCTGGTCTCTTGATTGAGTAACTAAGGCTACATTAATCAGTCTTATGATGTCTCCAAGCATATATACATCTATAGGCTTGTTCATTAGAACAAGATCGATGAATGTGTGCATCACTAATTTTTATAAATAGCACCAAATTGCCCTCCCTAGAGACAGGTACCAATTTATGTCTTCACCTATGATGGCTGAAAATACCTGCTTTCCCACAACCTCTCCAAAAGATCTATTAACACTTGTTACTTCTGCCAATCCAGTGAGAAAAGCTACCTGATTATTGTTTGAAATTGGATCTGTCTGATTACAAATGAAGTTGAATGTAATTGTTTCGAGGGACATCGATTTAAACTCCTAAATCCACTAGAAAATTTAAGTTCCCAATGAAGGCCTTGCTGGGCTTCTTGGGCTGGAGGTGATGTCTTGGTAGGAACTGCAGTCTCTCCACCCCCGCGGCACTCACTCTGGGTGAGTGTAGGTAAACTATGCCTTACAAAGACAGACAAACAAAAAATTACAGTGCAGTGCGGGTCAATGCTGTGATGTCAAAGAGCAACATACAGGACAGAGACCATCCAGGAAGATCCCAGAGGCCCTCTACAGGAAGTGACGTTGTACCCAAGACCACAGGAAGGGGCTGCTGGCCAGAGGCACATGGGAGGTCCTGGAAGAAACCAAGAAGTCCTGTGGCCCTGTGTTGGGGATCACAGACCCATGTCACAAGGCCATCCCCAGCCCAGTGTAGGTCATTGGATTTTATCCTGGGCCTCCTGGAGTTGTGAGGGAGGCTTTAGGGTCATGGTTAGATCAGAGGTTAACCTGGTGACTTTGAGCCAGAGCATCAGCATGAAAGAACCTAAGGACTAGAAATCAGCCTCCGGCACCCTGTGGCTTCACTAACTCTTCATGACAGCCACAAATTCTGAGACAAAGCCACAGCTTTCCATCACCACAAAGCTGGGCAGATGGGTCCTGCGATACCCACCGCACACAGGAGCCCTCAGCCATGCTCCCAGGGAAGAGAGCGCCTGGACTGTAGAGGCCCTGAAGCCAGGCAACAGCTGCTGATGTGGGAGACGAGAGAGTGGGAGCCCACGGGTTCTGTCTCCAACACTGCTGATCTTGCACACAAAGGGTCCCTGAGTGTCCTTCGACCACCTCCTTTGAGACAATCATCTTCCTGAAGATAATTATGAACTCTGTCACACCTGTTGTTAGCTTCTTGCAGAATCCGTCTTGGTTCCACTTTCCCACAGTGGCAGCCAGTGTCTTGTCACATACCCCTCAACAAGGACCCAGGAAAAGGAATGGATGTGCTCTAGAGGCGGTTTCGGCAATCCTTACTGAGTGCTGTCCGTGCCCACAAAATACATCATTTAATCGCCATAGCAATTGGGGTGGCCAATTTGAAAAATAATTACTGCCTTCTTTGAGATTACTTTGCCTTCTAATTAAAATCTCAAGACTGAGATATTAAAGGTGCATTGTCAATACAGTGTTCCGGATGCACCCAGCTAACCTCATTTGGGAAGGCAAAATTAATTAGTTTGTGTTTCAACGCCCAGCTGTTAGCTTAAGGAAAGAAATAGTCTACAAGTCATCCACTCACACAGTCTCTAAATTGCCCAGAGTGACTGAGGAGACAGAAAGGAAATGGAGAGTGATTTGTTCCGGTAAAACTTGGTCAGCTTCTACTACAAGCTGCTCATTAAACAACACCTTTGCGCTCCTGCCGTACCCTGCTGAGGAGTTCCTGTTTACTGGGAAGAAGGAACAGGAAATAAGGAGTCTCTCCACCGAGAGCCACTGAGTGCTCCATTCACTCTGAAGCCTCAGTTCTGGCTACCATTCTGGGTAGAGAAGTGGCAGCCATCTCTGAGGAATGGGACACTGAATCTTGGTCCTTGGTGGCCATAGTCACAAAGCTGTATATCCTTACTGTGTTCTTCCTTCTTTTCTACATCTTCCATTTTTTCAATTGCGCTTGAGTGAGACAGTTACCGAACACGACAGGACTTGGGATCATCAATTCTAGGCTGTGCTACAATCATGAGTCCTCAAAGCCTAGTGATTTAGCAACCGCTCTCTCCAAGAGTGATGTGAGCTGGAGGAGGGCTTGCTTCCCAGTGGTGGTTCGGGGGTCCCGGGCTCGTCCTGCTCAAGCCGACCCATCTCTGCAGAAGGCTTTAAGGTTCTGAGGTTGTGCAATCAGAGGAGAAGGTAGGAAAGCCATTCCTGTTGGTTCAGCCCAAACTAACCCAGCCCAATTGCGAGGACGCAGTGAGATGGAGGAGGGCACGCGTGGTATTCATCGAGCTCTCTCTGCTCCCACCTTGGACTCAGCCGCACTGAGCAGGGTGCCTCTATCCTGCCCAGGGGTGTGGGGCGTGGTTCCGGGTTTGGGCGGTTCCCAGCGGCTTGAGAGGCAGGCCCAGCCCATTCAGTGAGGAGCCGTCGCCCCTGTTGCTAAGCGCAGTAAGGGAAGAAACCGCAGAGCTTATGGAAGTCAGGTCAGAGGAAACACAGTGTGAGCTAGGGAGGAGTGGGTGGAATAAAGCGATTTCCAGGAAGCTATGACGCATGCGCTTAGCGTTTGGGGTAGGGGGGAAAGTTCATCAAAGGGACACGGAGGAAAAGGCCCAGGAGAGCGCTCAGCACGTGCTGTGTCACCTCAGACTCACCCACACACTGCTTGGACATCTCAACACTGATTAAATCCTCCTCTCCCCGTCTCTGGGCATAGCCTTGATGACCTGAAAAAAAATCATTTTCAAAGGCCTTCCCCTGCTAAGGCATTATTGTCAAAAAAATAAACCAACCCCAAATCTCCAGGATGGCATTTGGCTGGCGTCAGAAATCAGATTTACACAAAGATCCTGCCCCCGGGGTACCTATGTGGGGACACCTCCAGTGGCTCCAATGGCCCTGGACAGCAACTGCTTCCAATCCAGCCTGGCCCAGCCTGCTTTCCCAGAATTGGGGTGAAAAATGCCCCAAAGGCAGGGTTGGGAGGCCCACACTCTAGGCGAGCTCTCTGTAAGCAGGGCTGTGAGAAGCTTGCTGCTTCCCAGACTGATGACCCGGCCTCCCACGTTTTCCTCTGGAAACTGAAAGAGGAAAACAAGCTCAGTTCTGAGGCACTGGGCTAACCAAAGATATGGCCTGTCTGTCCTATCTAATAACAGCCCACATGGTATTTTAAAAAAAGAAAAATGTGGGAGGTGGAAGCCAGGGTCTTGTGCATGCTAAGCACTGCGTATTACCACTGAGTTACACCTCCAAATTCCCCTGATGTTTAGCTTGTTCCCAACATTTAAAATTTTGGAGCAGGGCCAGAAAGATAGCTCAGAGGCATAAGCACCTACCTGGCAAGCACAAGGACCCGAGTTCGATACCCAGCCCCACATGCCCTGCAGTCCCACTATGCAGCCCCAGAACCAGGTATGGTGGTGCCTGGGGTTCATGAGTTCATGACCAGCCTGGGGACTACAAAAGTAATCACAAGGCCAGCCTGAACTGCATCATGAGACTCTGTCTCAAAAAAATAGAAATAAAATTCTAGAGACTCTGCAAAAAAAATTCTACTTCTAAGACTCTTCTTAAAAAGTCAGATGTGGGACCACCGTGCTGGACAATAAAACTGGCTGTCCCTGGAGATGCCATGGTTCCAGACCACCACCACACACTTCCTGTTGTCCTAGTCACAGTGAAGCCAGGTCTGAGTTTTCCTTACATTTGTTCCCACTCCAGGCCACTTAGTCGTGGCCCCTGCCAGGCCACCAGGCTATATGGTTCTCCAGGTCCAACTGTCCTTAAAACCCCGCAGCTCTTCTTCCATATCGTCTTTTCCCTCTCAATGTATTATCTCTTGGGCTCCTTTTGGCAGAACCACCTACCTGCCTACTCAGGAATTCTTACCCATGGCTACACATTTGAGTTACTGAAGGAGGCTGTCAAAGTCCCCGGGTCCAGGTTGCACCTGGCAATGGGACCCAGGCATCTCCTAAGCTGACAACCTTAGCATCTGAGCTGAAAATGCAATGGAATAGCATGTCAGGGGGTGCACTTCCTGTTACTGAGTGAGTGCAAGCCAAGGTGTGTGTGTGAGGGTTTTGCCAGGGTGAGAGGACCCAAATATCAGCTGCTGCTTTTCTAGAGTTCTTCTCTTTGCCATCCCCCTGCCTTTGCACCAGGGGTTCTTCAGGCTGGGCCCTTTCAGCCTAGAGAGTGCCGAGGCGGCCTGAGGACTGGCCTCTTAAGCTACAAGCTCTGCATCAAGCCTGTCTCAAGCCACTACTGTGCCTTCTGCAGGGTGGCTAAGCAGGCAGCCATGTAGGACAGTCCCCACACAATCACACTAGGCTGGCCACGTTCTCCACTGCCCCGTATCTATCAGAACTACAACACCAAAGAAAAAATACAGATTTGCAATCAGAGGACCTGAAGGGAGCCCCAGTTCTAGCCCTCATCAGCAAGGCCCTCAGTCTGTGAGGTTCACAGCCTGCAAAGTGCTTGGTAAGGATGGGGACGGATGGGTACTGAGATCAGGGCCCGACCTCAGCAGCGGGGTGACAGGAAGGAGGGACGTAGCCAGGAGGCCTGGAAAAGAAGGAAGAGGTATGAAAGGGCCTCTCCTGAGGGCCTTCAAGCCTTCCCTTGAGCTGAGAGCACAGTGGTGTGGAGGAAGGTTGCCGTCCAGCCACTAGAAAGCGCTCGGGCAGCTCTCACAGGTACTTCATGCAGCAAATGGCCAGCAGAGCTCTGCACCTGAAGCTGCTCTAGCTAGTGCCCATGACCCCTCCGCCCAGCAACCGGCTGCCCTGGGCCCACGCTGTGTGGTGCCGTGTACAGTCACCCAGCCTCTTTCTCCTCTTGGACTGAGAAGCCCAGGAGAGACCTCTCTTAGGGGAGTGGAGCCGTGGGGGCAGACTGGACCTCGGAGTCGACTCTGTCAGCACTCTGGGGGGCAGAGCCCACACTGGAGCACAACAGGTATGCTGCTTCTGGGTTCCTTCTATTCCCCAGGGCCAGGACCAGAAACCCTGGGCCACTGAGGCGCATTGACAGAGCAACAGCCCCGCCCCAGCCTGCACACAGTGGGACACATCGGCTGCCTTGTGCATTCCCAGAACTTTTTCTTTTTGAAACAAGTAATATCCCACCCCTTTCCCCATGCCCAAGCTGTGGAAACCTGGCCATGGACCTGTGGGAGCAAAATACAAGAGGGAGAAAGCCTAGCATGCGGACTTCTGGAAGCACTCCTCCCTCCAAATTCCCACTCACTTTTCCAGCCCCTTAACAGCCCCCTTAACACAGGGATCAAGACATACGACCCCACAAGAGCCCAGAGACTGTGGGAAAGGCAAGCACACTGTATCTCCCTGAGGGCCACAACAGGGAAGAGACTGGGATACAGGTGCCCAGAGACCAGGGCGAAAGAGCAAAGGCAGTGCTGAAGCAGATCTCAGTAGGAGAAGGTGCTATGAATGGCGCAGTGCCTGGGGGGCTACAGCCATTTCTCTTGGGGACACAGGTGCACTGTGGGATAGGGTTGTGGGGCCAGATCTCACAGAGCTTATGTTCTGCACTACAGAACTGGATTGCATCTGCAGCAGGGCAAGGTTTCTGTAAGGAGTACCCAGAGTGCTGCGCAGTGGAGGGTGAATGGCAGCACAGGCTGTCACCAAAGAGGCCTCTCAACAGGGCAGGGAAGAAATAATGGAGGCCATCGTACACCCGCCAACACTTGCTGCTATCATTTTCCAGTTGCATTGTGCTTGTGGGCTACAGCAACCATTGTCCTCTTCTCTGCCTTTGTCCTCCATCTGATTCCCTGTTGGGAAATTCTGAGACTGAGGGAATTTCTCGGCCCAACAGGATAAAATAGAAGAAGTCTGGGGAAGTGAGTCTCCAGGTGCCAGACTTACCGGCTTACCATTATTGTCTAAAGGACCACCCGGAGGCTCCACTGTGCCCAGGACAATCAGGTTCATCCTCCTTGAGCAGTGTGGGAAATTTAAATCCCACACGATTGATGATCGGTTTGGAGGGGTACATGTGAGGACCATTCTAGAACATTCCACTCGATGAACATTATGTTTCATTGAAATTATATGGATTATTTAACCCCATCTGATGCAAAGACTAATACTTCCTCCAAACAAGTGAAAAACAAACAAACAAACAAACAAACAAGCTTTAAGTTCGACTTATGCATTGTGTTGAGGGTTTCCTTTTTGAGCATTTGAAGGGATCTCTTTGCAAAAAGATGGAAGTGCTTGCGATTATAGAAAACCTGTCCCTCTCCACCTCCACCCTGTAGCTGAAAGTACTGTGAACAACACAGAAGTTTCCTGGTTCAGCAAAGTGTAGATGTGTTTGTCCGGCATGCTTTCTGGCATGAGCTGAATTGGTGTGTTTGACCGTGACGTCACACACATCCCCGTCACCGGAAGCCACACTGACCTCCACTGCAGTTGGAGAGTGGATGCTTCGTACCGTGGCAGGTGGAACCTGGGTGACAGAATGCCACAGAGACTGTCTGAGGCCAGGAAACGTGGCCACAGCCAGGCTAAAGACATGGCATTCAGAACCCCTGAATTACATCTTTTGCCCCAGCTGTAAGTACCGCACATGAGCAGCCAAGTCGCAGCCGAGAATCAACATTCAGGTTTAACTGCAGCGTCGGCACTGTGTGGTAATACAGCGGGCTTGGGGCTGCAGTTCAAGCCCCTGGTCTCTGCAAGCTCTGCCATCCCTGCCCTAGGGTGAGGGCTACTTTCTACTTTTACTAGAAATAGAAGCTAGGTTATGCACCACATGGAGCGAGTTCTAAATCCAGGCACTAGAAAGCAAGAATGGTAGCACACAGAATAAGGATTTTCTCACTTCTGGAGAAATTTCTAGATCCTTTGAGTGACTGATATCCAGATGATCTCTTGGAGGTCATTTGTGCTGTGATCTGTCACTCCATATGTATAAAAAATTCAATTTGGCAGAAGGGGCTTGCTCAAAGGCACTGAGACTGCTGGTGACAGAACTCCCTGTGCTTCACCTGTCCCCCTCCCAGCCTGTTCCCTCACCTGTGCATGGGGACAGTCCCTTCCTCAATGAGTTCTGGTCTACGATACCAGAGACCCTCTGTGCACACAGGACCCTCAGTCTACACCCTGCTCTCCCCTCTTGGTCAGTTTTTCTCTAGTGACCTTTGGACAGTTTCCAGGAGACAGAAAGCAAGGAGTCCCTCTCAGAGGCAGGAACACAAGCAGGAGTGACAGGCCTTTGGAAGAAAAAGTGTAGGCAGTGCCCAGCCTCTGTCACAGGGAAGACCACTGTCCAAAGCCCATCAGTTCTCTGGGGAAGTCACTCAAGGCCAGAGAGTGGCACCTGCGGGGCAGAACAGGAAGTGAGCCACCCACCCTCCTCCAGCCCCGTGCAAGGATGGCGCTGTAGGCAGAAATGGTAATGCAAAATGGGATGTGCAAGGGACTGTCCACAGGGCAGCCAGCACCATGCAGGAAAATGTGCTTTGTCAGAGGTCAAGACTAAGTACAGCTCTACCCACCCGTGCCTGCTGGTGGCTCATGTATGCTGCAGTTACACGGCACTTGGGTAGTTGCACAAACCTCAAAGCCAGAACTACCTGTCATTTGGCCCTGTGTAGATCAAGTCTGCCAGCCCTGGTTGTTGTTGTCCACAGACCTGAGTTCAAGCTAGTGTGCTGCTCCCTTCTACCTGGGTGAGCTCGGGCAGCCGCTTTTCATCTCTGGGACCCACTTCTGCACCTATGCCGAGAACAGGCTTCATCTGGGATTTCAGGAAGTCAAGCCCCAGTAGGGGTTCAGCTGCTTAATGGGTGGTGGGTGTCAGTACTCTGAGGAAGGAACTGGGATTTATAACTTGGCTGGTCTCTGGCAATGCAGGAGGTGAGCCACTCAGGGCAGAAAAAAATCTCCCCTCTCTCTGGAAATGATGATTCACAAGCTCACATCACTTCTTTGCTTCTCTTTTCTCTACTTTGTTTTCCAGATACTGGCTGACCAACAAAGTCCACATCAAAAGACCCACCACTGGCCTCCTGATGTACACCCTAGCCACGCGATTCTGCAATCAGATCTACCTCTATGGCTTCTGGCCCTTTCCGCTGGATCAGAACCAGAACCCTGTCAAGTACCACTACTATGACAGCCTCAAGTACGGCTACACCTCCCAGGCCAGCCCCCACACCATGCCCTTGGAGTTCAAAGCCCTCAAGAACCTGCATGAGCAGGGGGCGTTGAAACTGACTGTCGGCCAGTGTGATGGGGCCACGTAAGGTGGGCACCTCGTGGGACTCAGAGGCTCACATTTCCTGCCAGCTACACCATGGGCAGATGGGAGTCGGGGTGGCACAAACAATAGAACAAGCAGGCTAGTGGTTTTCTTTGTTACAGTGTAAAACAGTGACCAGAATATATATATCTATACCTGCATATATATATTGACCTGAGTATTTATAGCTGTGTGGTGTTCATCTAGCATTAGGCAGATAAGCCACAAGAAGAAGGCGTGGAGAACCCACCTGAACCAGATTGAGATTCAGTCCATCTTTAGGACGGAAAGACTTGACAGGCAAAGAAGCCAGCTCCATGGCTTTGGATAACAACCAGCCCCCGGGGCTGGAGGGATCCTTGGGCTCACGGATGAGTGGAGAGCCACCTGTGGTCAGCTGCCCAAAGCCCTGGGATATGTGGACTCCAGGTGATCAAGACCCGGAGCGGACACTTGGCTAGGTCTGCACAGGTGCTGTTGGAGGTTGGAGACTTTAGCTGGAGGAAGGAGCACAAAGAAGCTGAGGAATCAAGGGCCACAGCAGAGCTGAGGGCCTCCTTCTGTGAACTTAGAGTTTGACTGCCCGAGTCACGGGTGACTCACAAGCCCCAGCCTTGTCCGCACAGCTGTAGAGAGAAGGCTAGACAAGAAGCAATGGATAAGCCGTATCCTGGCTAAAGAAGAACCACCGAGAACCTTGGCAGGTGGATAACCCTGAGGAGGCAGAGTGTTCTAAATCATGCCTTTTAGAACTGAGACCTCCTTTTGTGGGTTTGCTTCGCCCCAGCGCAAGGCAGAGGAGCATACCAAGTATGGCACACCCTCTGTGCCTGGTGCTCTCAAAGCTACTGAGACCAGCTGCGGGGGTGGCTTAGCCTCCATCCTGCCCTCTCAGAATGTCAGTGAAGGACTCTGCTGTCACCTCTGCCACCAGGGAAGGCACAACAAAAGCTTCAAAGGACACTGTCAAGATAAATGTCATTCTCTTTAAAATAGACACGATTGCCTGTCTGGGTGTCCCCCAGCCAAAGCCCCAGAACGTGAAGCCTGAAAGAACAGGCACCGAGCTCCGGGTCTGGCAGCTACTTGCTTTATTTGCTTTTTGTGTCCTGCACATGGCAGCCCTCTGCAGCCAGACTGCTGTGTCACTGTCACTTTCTTGTCACTTTCACATCCTGATGGTCGCACTCTTCCTCGCAGAGGTCCAGTGCCCACTGCACATCCACCCACCACCACCTCCCCAAGGAAGCAGTGATTGTCGAATTTTGCAAAAATCCTTTTCTTCCCCTCTTAAGGTTCGTATTTAAGACTACTACAGAAATAAAAAGCCAAACACAGCTCCAAACACTGGACATAATCTCCTGGGAAAATCTAGGCTCAATGCCAGTACCTTGGGGGCTGGAATCACAGGTCACAAAGAAAGAAGCATTAGTCAGCTCTATTTGTTAGATGCATTCCCTCGCCTGATAAGTAACAGTCTTTTAAAACAGATTTGAAAGATAAGTAAAAAACCATTTTCTTGAACGTGAAGAGAGTTAAGAAAAGTATCAAGATCTGCTCCTGAGTGTATGAGACTGGACATAATTAATCAACGGCAATTCAGAACAGAATGTTGGCTCTAAATTAATGTCTGATGGGAAGTAAGAGGCGTCAAATGCAAGGAAACCCAGAGCTGTCCACCACACACACGAATGCCCCAGCCCGAGACCAGCATGGAGATAAAACATCCCTGCATTCTCCCCTTTGTTTTTGTTGTATCTTGAAATCTGAGACTTGGGATTTGCATTATAAAATGAATTTTTAAAAGAGCAACAGTCCTAATAGCCTCAGTGGGAACTGTGTAGCCCAGGCTCTTCATGAACATGGAAATGATTAGTATCATATTTTATTTGTCTCCCAAGCCTTTCCTCTGGAGAAGCTGAAAGGTCCTGGATGACAATTTCCAAAGCTTGCAGCACTCTGGGGAGTAGATGAAATGATCAGCAAAACCTTGGTGGTCTAGCCAAGACCTTGGATTCCAGAATGTTCTGTGGTGAGATCTGAGGCGAGCCCTGAGGTCAGGGCTTGGAGTTGGGCCTGAGCTCTGTCTTCCAGGCAGCACCCTGTCCATTCAGGAAAGTTAGAGACCAATACAGCAGAGAACTTGGTCTCTGGAAGGTTGTAAAGTGCCTCCAGGTCCCTCCAGAAGAAAGCAGGAGGCCCAGGACACCCATACCTGCCTATCCCCTACCTTAGCAAGTCCCGCACTGCCAATTCCCTGGGCGTTATGGTAGCGGGAGCTCTGGGGTCTTGGTTCCTCTTTCTGCACCTGAGCAGGTACAACCAGGAGACAACCTCCCTTCCCTCCCAAGTTAGAGTGCCCTTCAAGCCAGGTTCCCAGGGAGACAACCCACACCCATCACTGATCTACCACCTTACCCGCCTCCCCTCACAACTGTGGGCAAGCATCTGTCGGCCTCAGCCTGCCCTCACTGCTGAAGCTGCCCAGCAAATCTCTAGTCTGCCCACCATTGCCCACCAGAAGCCCCGCAGACCCATCTCCATTTGCCTCAAGCCCCCCACAGATCCCACCTTCAACCTCCTCCCTCATTAAAGAGATAGAGCCATCTGAAATGAGGGTTCTCCTCAAGACCTCTCAGCCCCTGTCTTCCCCCTTCCTCTTCTACTTCCTCCTCCCATTTCTGAGGAAATGAGTTGCTTCCCTGGGCCAGCTATCCTTAGCCCCTCTCTGCCACCTCTGATGCTGTTCTCCAGCTGATGTTTACTGTGCCCAGCCTGGCTCTCATGGCCTCATCACTCACCTCCCAGTGTCCAGGCCTGGGCAGGGTGTCCAGTCCCTCCTGCTGCCTTTTCTTCTGACCACACCATGGCCTCCATGCCTTGCCTGTTCCTGGGACCTGCGCTGCCTGCCCTCCATCTTGTCTGTTCAAACAGCCCCTTACTGAGGAACTACAGGGACTCCTGGATACCCCTGGCCCTCCTCACAGGGGCAATGTCTTCCCTGGGTTTCCCTTTCCTTCCCAGCCCCTTTTGGTCACTTATTTATATATTTATTTATGTATTTATACATTATTTATGGCAACACCTACCCTGATCTCAGAGCTGAGGCAGGTCTGCCCATTGTCTCCCTCTCGTGCCCCACAGTGTCCACACTTTGCACTCGGGTCCTCCCCTGGGGCCCCTACACCTTCCATCAGCAAGCTCATGCCTTCATTTAGATCCCACAGCCACCTCTCTAGGAGAACTCTCCGCTCCTCTCTGTGGCCAGTCCTGTCCACAGCTCAGATGTCACACCGCATGTCAGCCACTCTCTCTCTCTGTTCCAGCGGCAGCACCACAAACTGAACACCTCTGATGCCAAGAGCACCTCTGTCTCCCCTTCCCCTGAAACCTCCCTTTTATTCTGCTGGAGACCCACGATCCCCTCAACCAAGCAACCTGAGATCCTGCCGTCGTCTTCCTCTATTGTTTCTCCCCGCTGGCCCCAGCCTCACCTCTTTACGTGTCCCCGGGGCCACTGTTAGTGGCAGCCTCCTCTCCCACATTTCCTCTGCACGCTTCCACGTCCTCCAGCCCTCCTGAGCATGCACAGTGAGGTATCTCTCCTGCTCTCCCATCAACTTTCAAGGTCCTCCTGACACCCAAGTCAATGGCAGGTGTTTAACCCAACACGACACCGCACCCAGTAAGGTCCCATTCTTTCTTTACACTTGCACCAGCCGATCTAGCAGAGTCGCCAGTCCCAGAAGGAGCACCCGTCCGTGTTTCCTCTCTCTGTGCCTTTGGTCTTCACGTTCTCATCCTCTGGATCACTCTTGAATTTCTTCCAAGGCCCACACAGAGACCATGTCTTTCATGAAGCCCTCCCTGACCCACTGACCGCCGAGTCTCTCCCTCCGCTGAACCACCGTAGCACTTTATTTGTACCTTTCTCATGGCACTTACCCTATTCTGCCTTGTATTATAGTTATTCATGCCCTTGTCCTCTGACTTCCTAGACTGTAAGCTCACCACGGGCAGGGGCTGTTTTATTCACCCACATCCATCACCACACTAGGCGTGGTGCATAGCACACAGCAGTTGCTCAATAAATGTTTGTTGGATTCAATCCTGAATGATTATGGAAGGCTTTCTAATTAGCAAAGCCAGTTTGCATCTAAAAGGTCACAAGGACTTCCCAAAACTTGTGTGCATCGGGCCAAAGCAGAAATTATGATCCCCATTCTGTAGGCCAAAAAACTTGGGTGCAAACAAGCCTCAAGCCTCCAAACTCACCAGTGGGATTTCTACCCACGTCTCCTCATCCTCACTCCAGGGCTTTGCTGTCAATCTTCATAGACGGACCGTTGTAAACTGAAAACTGACTCTGAGCATGAGCCTGGCCATCCCAGATCTGGGGGTCGCCTTCAAAGGTCAAGGGCAAACTTCAGCATGACCCCCCATCAGCGCAGGCAGAAGCTCCCTGCTTCCTGGAGAGGACAAAAGAAAGTTGTTTGGGTTTTCTCAGACCGAGCGAGTAGAGCTGTAGGAGCTCATCAATCATGCCTGCTGCTGTTGTCCCAGGGTAGGAAACCGTGCGTCCAGATGGCATAGAAACCCACAGCTCCAAGAGGCTGCTGTTTGATAAATCTCTTCCTGCCTAATTACGGCTCCCCCTCCAGACTGGATGGAGCAGGGACATTTATTGATGCCAGTCAGATGGGACTCCAGGCGTGCATGCTGCCTCATGAGTGCCCTTAATAGCTGCCCCAATAACACCTGCCCCACCCACTGTCTCTCACCAGCACTGCTGGATGTCACCTCTTTCCACCTTCATCCCTACCCTTTCTCCTCTGCCTTAGAGGTCAGGGTGAGCTGAGGGCCACATGGTAGCTTTTCTTCCTGGGCATCTGAGCCCTGACCTGCTGCAGGGATGCCAGACAGTGCAAGAAGGGAGACAGGACACTCAGTGCCATCTCTCAGAGAATCAAAAACAAAAACAAAAAAACCAATGAGCTTCTGTTCTGGTGGCAGGCCATCCACAACAATGGGGGGTTTCCATGGTTACAGTCCAGAAGCAAGGCTTTGGTCTCCTCTGGGCTTTCTGATGAGGACAGATTAATTTCCATTCTCAGCAGTAGAATGGCCCAGACAGTGGGCCATTATTCCCATATGGTGCATTGAGCCATCCAACCCTGATCCTAGTTTGTCTATAATCATCCTCATTGTCTGTAGCCAAAATCCAGCAAACCCATCCAATCCAGATACTAATGAGCCCTTGAGGTCTTTCTCCACTTTCTCACCATTTCTTCAGCCATTCCAACTCCTCCTAGGACCTAGCATGGGAAATGGGGTCACCAAGCGGCTCTAAGAATTATTTAAAGACCCTAAGTGCTTCAGCCACAACGTTTTCAGGTATTAAAGAGTTTTGTCCAAAGGTGACCCAGCACCAACTAGAAGCAGCCAATCCTTGGAGAACTAATAGAAAATGAGGACCTGACAGCCAAGAAGTGGGAGACACATACCATAAACGTGGCACTTCCCGGGCCTCCAACCACACGTGAGAGAACAAACTTGTACACATCAGACTGAGGTGAGGGAGGTTGGGATGATGCAGGAAATCACCCCTTCAGTTTGTTTCAAAGTTCCTCCGTGTGCTAAACGGAAAGTGTGAAGAGGTCAGCCCCTGAGAGGACCCACTCATCAGAACCATGGTGCTTACTGGAATTCGAGTGTTGCGGGGAAGACACTGGATGAGCTGATTTGCACCGGAAAAGCCAGGTTGTGCTTTCTTGCTCTAACGGCCAGGCTGGGTCTGGTGCTCCAGGGAAAGAACTCTGGGCCAAATACGAGATGACCCAAGAGACCACCATTCAAGAGCACAGGGGACACGGCTGAGGTCGCTTTGCTCTGGTGCTTTCTGGCCAATGGAGAAGACATCTAGCTACCTGCTGCATGGAATAATTATGTCAGTGCACATCAAGGAGGGGCTGCACAGGGAGCTCAGTGGGGAGGCTGGTAGAGGCTCAGGGCAACCCCACAAATGAGAGCCGTGCACCTTCAGGTCTCCGCTCAGCCAGCATCAGGGCACACGAGCTCCCCAGCTAAGCCAGTCAGCAGCTTTCCCTCATCCTAGGAAGGGGATGCCAAACATGTAACCAGATCACAGGGCCGGGAGCCTTCCTGCCCCTGGTTCACTATGTCCCAGCCTCACAGGCCTTGTCCCCTTCAGAGAACTTTCAGAGTTGTATCCTAGTCTCGGGGCCTTTGCGCTCACTGTTCCTCTGCCTGCAAAGTCTCTTCCACACTCTTACTGCCTTCTTGTTGCCTTTGAAGCTTCAAATGGAATTTCACCTGCTAGGGAGTCTTTTCCTGGCCTCCCTCAGCTCATAGCTTTCTGTCATATTTCACATTGCATGGTAGGCAGGCTTTGCAAACTACTGTCTTCCCTTCACCCTGCAGAGTAAACGTGAGACCTCAGGGGAGCCCGCCATCACAGATGGCACCAGTGCTACTTCCTGTGCGCACCCATGGTGAAGTTCAATTTATAAACGACACCCAACAAGAGATGAACAATAACTTTAAAAAATGGAACAACTGCAAAACTATACTGTAGTTATTCCCTTCTTTCTTGTCGACTGCCCTCCTAGCGTGCTCAAGGGGAATGTGCTTTCCATAGGGGCGTGTCTGCCTTGAGTAGTCCTCCAAGGCGACTACACAGCCTGCCTGGGGCGCTGGCAACAGGAGGCAATGTGACCATTTCCTGGCACTCTCAAGGGGTACACACCAGCTTTGGCTCTCTCCTGGGTGAATCAGTAGGTCCAGGTACACGTAGCCCCAGGAAATCCCACATGACTACCTAAGAGGACATCGTGGCTCTTGCGTTGAACAGGAGGCTCTTCCCTGCCAGGCATCAGAACAACTCTGCAGAGTGAGGGTCTTTACTAGCTGAGCTGCGCAATGGGACCCCTGGGAGGACATTAAGCCCCTTGAGCCTAGATCTTGACCCTAGAAATTCTAATGTGATTGCTCTGGATGTGGCCTGGGCATCTCCAGCAGCTCTCGTGTGGCGTTCGGGGGCAGCCCTGCCGAGCACCTCTTCCCAGACCCACTTCCTGAAGGCCTCCTTCCCTGATTTCAAGCTCAGCTCTGTCCTGCCTGATGGGTTTGTTGCTGCTGCCATTCTGGATGGCTGTGTGCTGGCAGCAGGAGGAAAGTCCTGGCGGCCGGGCGGCCTGCTTCGCTCCTTGCGTAGCGAGGACAGCAGTCTGGACAGCGCATTCGCTGGAGCTTCCCCAGCCACTGGCACCAAGTGGGCATTTGGTAGACTCCTGTGAATGAGATGAGTGTGTGAGTGCTTAGGAAGATCATTCATTCGCACCCCACAGCTCCCAGGGTAGGAAGGAGCTCTGCTGGTGGAAAGGGCACCAGGACACCCCAAGAGAAGCAGGAAGCACTCCCTGTATCTCCACTAGTCCATGTGCTCTGGGCCCCGTGTGAGATGCATTCCGCAAGCCCCCTGTGCTGTCATGCCCTCATTTCACAGACTAGACTCCAAGATTCTCAGATGGTTAAAAACCTGTTGAAGATGCCAAAGTGCGTGAGTAGGTGGTTTAATACAAAAGCCAACACTGGTAACACCAGCCCACTTAAATTCTGCGGAGGCCATTGAATTCGGCCAACCCACAGCCATCTG
The DNA here is from genome assembly GCF_000260255.1 of Octodon degus. Classification (NCBI taxonomy): domain Eukaryota; kingdom Metazoa; phylum Chordata; class Mammalia; order Rodentia; family Octodontidae; genus Octodon; species Octodon degus. Next base: position 12,727,159 of record NW_004524578.1, on the reverse strand, counting down.
GTCAGCGCGGGATCCTCCACAGGAGAGATACAGGGGCGGGACATACTCTCCTTCCATGCAGACACTTCATCAGCTCTGCTCTGCCTTGGCTGTTCTCCTTGGCACAGCTGGCACAGACCCAGAACACATCCTGTGCCAGTTGGTAAAACGCTTTCTTGCCAGGTGGTCCACAGCAACATTTCTGGGTCCCCAAGTGTCCTTGTTCCAGCACTGCAGCCACAGCCCATTCTGATTGGTCAGAGCCCTCTGGGTTGTTGATGATTTTGCATATCACACTTGCCCCCCAGGCAAGAAACAAGGGGGCAGGAGGACTCTTTGGGCACTGGAACCACTGGGCCCCGAAGTGCCATTTCACTGGAAGTTCTGTTGTAGAATGCCTGAAGAAGGTCTGGCTTCCCTCTTTCTTGTTTTCCATGGACACATCCTCAACCCAAAGCAGATGTTCTGGGCAATTCATGTGAGAACAGATTGCACATTCAATTATGAAAGCATCAAGAGCAACAGAAGGAGAAGCATCTCTGACCATGTGTCGGGACTGATAACAGGTGAACAATCATTTAAATAGTACCAGAGCCACACAGTGACGAGCTGGAGGGTCACAGAACCTGCAGGGTGGCAGAGAACCAGAAGGATGCAGAGGACTGAGCCCTGACTAGATGCTTTCCATGGAACCATTCGGAGGAGACGCTGTTTTTATTCTCATTCTATAAACTAGGAAACTGAGGCAAAGAGATTGGTTGCCCAAGGTCAAAAGTCTAGGAATAGGTTGAGCTGGGTTTTATACCAAAGCCATCAGGCTCTCAGAGTGGTACAGGGATCCCCTAAGCTGCATGTTGATGCTGGGGCCTCACCAGGGCCCTGGCGCCTGCACCACCCAGTAATGTGGCTAGTTCCCATGGTTACTATTCCCACCCCAGTTCAGCTGCCAACCCCTCCCACCCGGGTCCCTGCTCCCAGAACCCCCAAGTGGAAGTGCTCACTACTGTAGCAGGGGGTGGGGGCAGACTGGCTGCACTGCCCTGGGCCTCATGCTTGCAGCTGCTGCTTTTGAACTTGGTAGGAAAGCCAAACATCCCCCTCTTGCCATGCTGAACCACTTGGCCGAGTCTGTGGATAGATGGCGACGACCACACCACAGGCTGCTGCTGGGAAAATGCAGAACTGCTTTCTGGCAGGAGTCATCCTGGAAGAGAGAAGTGGAGCCATCGCAGTAGAGGACAAAGCCAACAAGGGAAAAACAGACCGCTGTCCTAGGCAGGACCTTTGCTCTAGGAGCCCACCTCAAAATTAGGCATTTGTTCCAGGCTGGGTCTTCGCAAGAAAATGGCCTGCAGTCCGCCTCTGCAGTGTCAGATAGTGCAGGGGAGCTCAGATGATCCGGGCCTCCTCTGCCTCTGCAGCTTCCCGCATGAGCAGTGTGGGTCTAGCTCCCCACCTTCTGTTTCTTCTTCTATAACCTAGCAGTAAGAAAACCTGCCTGGCTGAGGATTATACTAGATAAGTACCTGAGGTTCTTCACCCACTATTTGAGTCCATTTTGTGCCACCATAACACAGGACCTGACATTGGGTAATCAAGGAAGAACAGATTTATTTCGTGCTGACCTGGAGACAGGGGAGTCTGAGATCAGAAGCCTCTTCCTATCTAGGAAAGATCTTCGGGCTTCAGCAGCACCTGGCAGAAGAGGGAAGGGTGAAAGAAAGTAGCGTTGTATTGCTTTTATAACAAAATTACTCTTGGGATAACTAACACACCCCCAAGACAACGCTGTCAACCCACCCACCAGTCAGGGCCCTGATAAACCTCATCACTTCTCAACAGCTTCCACCTAGCAGCGCTGTTGCTCTGAGGATTACGTTTCCATTGCCTGAATTTCAGGAGACACATTCCAACCACTGCACCTGCTCGAGGCACTAGAAGTGAGTGAACACTCACTGCCTGCTCCTATGGACCGCTGTCTCAGACCAAGGTGGGGAACAGGAGTTTGGGGTGACTTCTGCCCAGCTTCCACCTGGATCAGCCTGGTGACCTTCTCACTATTATTGGAACATGTGGGCGGCACCTGACATGCATCAGCGGCCCAGTAATGAAGGCCTGTGGAATGAACGAAGGACTTTGGGTTGAATGAACGCTTTCAACTTTCTAAAACCATCTCTTCTGGCTAGTGAGCAGGGGGGCACTCTTTAGGCCTCAGACTCCATGTCTGAATGAAACAGATGGGTTTCTCTACCTCCCTCTGCATGAGAGCTTCATTTAGGGTCGTAGTCATCTAATAGCACCATAATTTAACGTCAGCACCCTTAAATTCCTTTCCCATTACAAACCAAAGAGAACTTCCTTCCAGTGGCTTTGTGTCCATGTGACATTAAGGGCAGCAGCCATAGTACTATGCTACGCACCAGGTGTTACAGTAGACACTGACCTCATCCTCCACCGGCCCTCTAAGGTTGGTACTATTTAGCTGTATTGCATGAGCAGAGGAAGAACTGGCAAGTGGCAGGCCGGTATCCGACTCAGGTCAAAAACTCCTTTTATGAATCTCTGCTGCAGCAATCTAAACAACAGTTGAAGTTCATTCATTCACTCATTCATCTCTGTCTTAGTCAATTCAGGCTGCTATACCAAAGACCTTGCAGCTTGAACAACAAACATCTATTTCTCACAGTTTTAGAAGCTGAAAAGCCCAACATCAAGGTGCCAGCAGATCCAGCTTCAGCAGAAGCCTCTTATTGTTGCATCTGCGTGTGACAGAGAGCAGAGGGAGAACCAGCAGTTCGTCTTTTTGTAGAACAGCAGTAATCCCACCAGGAATGCTCTGCCGCTGTAACCTAATGACCTCACAAAGGCCCCATCTTCTCACACTACCGTGTCAGGGGTTAGGATCTCAACACACACATTCTAAGAGCACAGGAAAAGTCCGTCAATAGACATCGCGTCAGCATTCATTTAAGAAGCATCAGGAGTGTCCACCAATGCCAAGGCATAGGAACACCAGGGCCTGGCTCCTGTGGGACACACAATTCATAGGTAAGAGTGGAGGGGCAGACAGACACAGATAAAGGATGTTGCAGGTGAATGAGCAGGCTGCTGAAGAGAGAAGGGCAGGGAGAGACTGAACAGGAAGAAAGGAGCATGGATTTGCCCTTACAGAGGGCTCAGCATGAGAAGCATACTTGAGGGGAAGTTTCAGAGGGTGGCAGGGGGGCCTGTGAATTCCTACAATAAGTGGGCATTGCCCTTGATGCTAGTTTTCCCACTCACTCATGTCAGCTTCTTCCTCTCAACTTTTCAGTTCTGTCTCTGAGCATCCCTACCACCGAGGCAGGAAGCTAAACTTGGAAATAAGCCATACGGACTGAATTGAGGTGCCCATGCAATCATCTCTCCTTTCCTCTGCAGATACATGGGCAA
>NW_004524578.1:12713869-12723168 GCF_000260255.1 Octodon degus | reverse complement strand
CCACAAACCTCTAGGTGTCCTGCTGCTCCAGGACAGACCACTGGGATTCATAAGACCCTTGGCCTGTAGAGAATGATCTCAACCATGCTGAGGTGAAACAGACAGTCAGGTTCACACCCAGCATGCACTGCGGTCTGCACTCTGAGCTTGCTTTCCTCGAAGCCCATCCTTCACACCACCTTCTCTGCGGTGCACCTTCCCCCCAGCTGTAGTTACTGAGGCTTAAATATCCCACATTCTGTTCCTTGGGTTTGTTTATAGCATTTCTTGTTGGAATAGAAGCTACCAAGCCCATCTTTGAGGAAATATGACTATTTCCCAGGGCTGCTGCCAAGCGCGTGGGCTCTTGGCTTACAGATCAACCTTCCCCTGGTCTTTCTCATGGAAAATGGAAGTGACTGGATGTTCTCATGGGAGCCAACTGGACAGAAGGGAGGAGCTGGGATGAAAAGAGTGGGTATCCAGAGACCATTGGGCAGAACTTGCCCTTTGCTTCACCATAGCAACTGGACGAGAGTGGAGTGGGTGTGATGGGTAAGGTGGAGTGCCAACTGGGTTGATTTTGTGATGCCCTGGGGGAGTATGGCACTCATTTCTGGGTACATCTGGGGGCAAGGGGTGAGGGAGGAGTGGCCTTGAGCACCACAGCGGAGCCCCACCACTTCCTCACCGTGTGTTGCCTCTGCTTCGCCATGATGGTTCTGCCTTGGAGCGCAGCGAGCCTGGACAGCAGTGTATGTATGGTGGAGAGGAGTGCTCTCGGCTGCGCCCCCTGCTCTGCGTGGCCCATGCCCACCGTGCTCCTGGCTCACCTCCCCCTGGCCCTGCCGACTCCCTCTCCCCAATCTCATTGCTTTCTCTAGCCCCTGTTGAACATGATCTCCTCCTTTGATTCTCTTAACACTTTTAATTCTATCAACGTAATAGAGAAAACAATAACCAGACGTATACAAGGCCAACATTATGCCTTGGCAAACTCCTTAAATGATTTCTAAATAAATACATGCTTGTTCCTTATTTAAATGTATATTTCCCCCAATATAATAGATTATGTCATCAAATCTGCCCTACAGTAGAAGGAGCTAGATTAGAGGGAGCTGAACACCCTAAGTCATCACCCACAGTCTGACATGCAAATTCAAGTGCTCAAAAGACACACCAAAGTCAGGCCCAACCCAACAGCCACAGTCTCTTGTGACTTTGTCCAAGGTGGTCCTCCTGCCTCCATTGGACCTGAGTCTACTCACTGTGAGTGTCTCAGCCACTGGCTTCACTCTGCCCTGCTTTCAGAGGCAGTGTCTCCAGATACCTGCTTCTCCTAACTCACCCTCCCATGTCTTCCCTGCGCTCGGATCTGCTCAGATAATTCTCCTGCCTCTGACCTAGTTCACTGAGTAAACCATAAACTGACTGATCCTTGGTCTGGCTCAGGTGTTTCCAAAGCAGTCTTTCCTCGGGCAGCCTGAGCAGGTGAAGACAAGAATTTTCCAGAACCCATGCCCTGGTCACTCCACCCCCAACTACTGTCAATGCAGGAGAGAACTGCACTGACACTCAAAGGAAGACACAGCCCAGCAGGGACCACCTCGACAGTGAAATTGCTTGTCTCAATCCCAATCTGAGTAGCCTTTGACAACCAATGGAAATGACATCCATGTCACTTCATGAAGTCGCTCTTCAAATTTGATCCCTTATCTGCATTAATTTTTTCATGAAAAGTAATAAACATATTTGAAGTTTAACATAATGCTTCAGGGTTGGTTTTTGGTTTTTTGGGGTTTTTTTTACCTAAAATCTGCATGGAGGAAGAAAGCAAAGAAAATACAAGCAAAGATGAGCTGACAATCACACTGCTGAATGCATTACAATTACAGGTTTTCTGTTATGCCAGAATACAACTCAGGCCCTCCCTGAAAATGCGCTTTGGGATGGGAAGAGGAGGGCCTTCATACTTCTTTGCAGATAAGGGGAAGAGAAATCGTATAATTTAGCAAAGTCCAACAAAGCTAGTTGAATGGGGTATAGAAAACAATCACTTAAAAGAAGCCAGGATGTTTGCCCAGTGGAGCATTACAGAGCTTGCATTTCACTGAGCTTACAGGTTTCTGCTTCTCCCCGTAGGCTCTGTGGGTGAGTTTCTGTCTACTATGGAGTAAAGCTCTTTGTGTCAATCTTCTCCTCTCCGCCTACATTCTCATGTGCATTAGTGATGGGGAGATAATTTCGCCATTTCACTTCCATTTTTCTTTGCTCAATTTATTCTGCTCAAGATCATGCTGATGTCAAACTGCCTTTGTCCATAGCTGAGAAAGACAGATAATTTTAAAATCTCCGTTCTTAACTAAATGCCTATCATCACCCATCCACGCATTCCCCAAGCCCGCCTGCCTCAACCTCAGCCAAGATATCCCAATTACCTATTCAACCCCTATTATTCCAGATGAACCCCAGGGTCCGTCTTTCAGATTTTCAAACATGCCTCTTAATCACTAAGAAAACTCAAGGCTATTCAATCTTATGTATGGGTCTTGTTGTTTTGTTTCTTGTTTTGGGTTTTTGTATATTTAAAACTCAAATATTTTAGGAGGATTTCAGCCAAGTAAACAAGAGACCTCTCTAGCTATTTCACATCAAAAACATTGTAACACGGGGATTGAGAAGCTTAAAACATTGTTGGATGACTTAAGAAAAAATCAAAGAAAGCCATCACTGGCTTCCAGGAAGTCAGAAATTATAAGAACCTCAGGAAACTGCAAGTGATCTTCTGTGTCTCCCACTGCCCTACAGAAGGTAAACTGTAGCCCTCAGTGAATCTCATGTATGCTGTCTTCTGAACGCTGTAACTTCCTATCATGTTTCTAAGTCATACATAAGTTCTTCTCATTGATGGAATCTAAATCAGAATCCTGGTGTTAAGGGTTACTGAGGAATGCACTTCCTAGAATCCCAACCCTATAAATACAACAGATAGTGTTGGAAGGATTCAGGATAATGTTAGTTTCCCAAGCGCAATGCTCATGGGGGTCACAATTCTCCAGATACTGTGTTAGTAGCTGTGGGTGTACCATCCCCATTTTTCACATGAGAAAACACAACTTAGATTTATTAGGTAATTTGCCAAGGCCATGCCACCAATAAGTGATCATTGGTCTGATTTCTGAGCCCATGCTGTTGCCCCAGATACCATCCTGTTTCTTATGATGTTTAAGAACTGTTTTAAACATATCAGGTCCTATTTTATAATCAGTCTTCAGGAATTTTCCGGGGAGGGCCAGCCAATGCAGCCGTCCTTACCTCACAGCATTTCCAAGTGGTTATTTCTCCACACAGAGGATTTCAGTGTCTCCTCCACTAGGATCCGTGAGCCCTGGTCAGATGGAGCTCTCTGCGTCCATAACCTCTTTACCACTTTCAGATTATTAATGTTAACTTTCAAGCTATGGCAGAGCACAGGACTCCCAATGGCTCTAACTACATAGAGGGTCTGGATGATGTCAAATGCCCCCATGTAAATGTGTATATAGGAAGATGGTCCAAGATACCTAATAAACAGGCTTAGTAGATTTAAAAAGCAGTGTTGGTTAAATGGGCTTGAATACTCTCCTAAATACTATACATGGGTCTCTAAGCCAAACAGCAAGCGCAAAATATTTTGTTTATACTTCCTATTGGAAAAACAATGATCCATATCTATTGAAAACAAAAGAAAGATGGTGAGATCCTATTCCAGGCTACAACTTGAACACTCTGTCCTTGTGTCCTAGGCCTACCCGCCGAAGTGTCCCTTCATTCTCCCTTCATTCTCCCATATTCTCCCATCAAAGAAGCAGCTAAGTTACAGTGTTTCCAGAAATCAAGTCTTTTATGATTCTCTACAAAGAGGGCAAGTTGTACTTTATTGAGCTTCAAATGAGTTCTTAAAGCACTAAGAAACATTATGCCTCTTCTACATTAAAAAAATTTCATGTCAAATTCACAAAAAGCTATTCTATCATACTCTGAAGTTTATGGCTCTAGAGTCACAGAACCATAGTTTCAGGTCTTAGAAACATATTTGGCAGATAAATTTTTATCCTGGATGGTGAAGGGAAAAAGTAAACTTTGTTTTCTCTGGTTCTACTGGTTCTGCTTTACCAAGACTCCTCAAACTAACCATGGTCTGTCATCTACAAGAAAAACAAAGCTTACAAATGTGCCCATCTGCCTTGCTAAAGAGGAAAAATAGAAGGCGAACAAAAAATACTTCCTTTTGCTTTCTGAATGTCAGTGGAACAGAGCTGTCCCAAGTTACAATGAAAACAACTGGGAATGATAAAACTTAGGCAAGATCCTGGGCATAATCATGCAATAAGAGGATTTCCTTTAAAAATTGTGGGAACAAATCTCCTGTCCAAAGAAGAGGATGGCAAGCACTCATTTTCTTCCACTTCCTCCAGAAACACCACTGAAAGGATTTAAAAGGATATGATTCTACTGGCAAGTGAGTAAAGGGAGAGAAAGCAACAAGAGAAATTTGAAAGACAGCAAGCAGAAAGATAGATGGGCGCTGACTTGATTAGATTGTAAGCTGGCCCAGAAAAGGTGGAACCATCTGCCCATGAATATAGGACTGGAGATGAGGCTAACCATGGGGAGAATGGTTAAAAGACTGTAAAGAAACTATTAAACCTTCAGACTGCCTCTCCCTTCTGGGAAAGTGAATGATGACTTCTCATACCAAAGCACAGAGAGGACAAAAGTAAAGAACTGTGCACTCAGGAACAGGAGCAGGGCACAGCACCAGCTGACACAGAGGTACAGAGGGATTACATAGGCACTGCATGCTGTATATGCCACTACCAGCCCAACTCCAGCCTTCTCTCCATTTCAGCTTCCATAACATTGGCTGCCAGTCTCATCCTCTAGGTAAAACATTAAAAGAGACTCCCTTTGGGAATCTGACCACATGAAGAGGAGAAGTGTAGAGATAGTGACACTGGAGCCAGCAAGATCAAGTACACTGAGAACATAATCAAAAAACTGGTGGCACCCTACACATTCCACCCCACAGACAGAGCCGAGGTCTAGCTAGATCTAGAGGCTACATCTGGGGCCTCCAACTGGAGGCGAGAGTGTCACTGCACTGGACTGAACTCCGTGAGAACCAGCACATGACCGAGAGTCTGACCCTCAGAAGAGGAGTCCAAAGAGAATGCACAGTTTAGGTGGAACAATGAGGAAGTTATTAGCATCTCCATGAGCCGGGTCTCTCAGTGGGGAACAGAGATCCTAGCATTCCTCGCTGGGTGTGCCGGGTAGGAAGTTAACCTTCAGCTAAGCCACTGCAGAATTACCTCAAAACATAAATCGAGTGTCTCTCTCTTGACTCAAGGCCACCGTGGTGCCCTAGTGCTGAAATATGAGCACTCAGAGACCACCGGGCATGAGAGGAAAGCGCTAGTAGGAAACGATAACCACTAGAACAAATAGGAGCGTTTAGAGGACTCATGACTGAGCCACGGAAGAAGCATGACCACTAATAATCTCAATGAAGTGGGAAAAGATACTTTACTCAAGAGACAAGACAAGAAATGTTTTAAGGAAGAAAATTGCATTCGGAGAGCCATGAAAAACAAAGAGCTATTAGAATTAAAAATACGATGGCAAAAAAAAAATAAAAATTCAGTAGAAGCATTTTCAGTAGAAAAGAACACTGAGAAATTCTCTTAGAAAATAGGGCAAAGATAAAAATGGAAAAAAGAACACAAAATAAGAAAATTAGATCCTCAACATAGAAGATCCGTCATCCAAATAATTGTAGCTCCCAGTGACAATGGATGAAACTGAAGACAGAAAATTATGTGATAATTCAGTAAAATTCTCCACCACAGTAGAAATCAACTTTAATTTTTAAAGTTTCACCAAGCATTCTGAGAATAGGATATATCTAAAATATGGTATATTTACCTAAAATATGGAATTATGATAAGTTAAACCAACTTTCCTTCTAAAAAAGCTAAAAATGTTAAGTATTGATATGCTTTTTTATGTATTTAGTACAGGGTCTACAGGGTCTCACTACGTAGATGGGACTCATAGTGATTCTCCTGTTTTCAGCCTCCCACACGCTGGGATTACAAGCACATACCACCATGTCCAGTCTTAGTCCCCTTCTCAGCACACCCCTGGAGCAGAGCCAGCATCACACACTGGGGATCGAACCCCAGTCCCTGAGCTCTGCCTAAGCACTTTAGTCTGCTGAGCTAGCTGGCTGGCCCTTAGATAAAGTATTTAAAACCCTAGTCAGAAGGGCTGGTCAAATAGCTCAGCAGATTAAAGTGCGTGCAAGCAGGCCCAGGGGCCAGGGTTCGATTCCAGGGCCTGCCACGCTGGCCCCAACCCTAGAGCACGCTGAGATTGAAATTGAGACTGGCCGTGGTGGCACGCACCTGTAATCCCAGCTATTGGGAGACTGTAAACAGGAGGATCACTATGAGTCTGATCTAGTAGTGAGACCCTGAATACCCTGTAGACCCTTCTCTAAAATACAAAATAAATAAAATAAAACCCTAGTTAGAGAACAATGAATAGCCCATCTAAAACCTAAGCAAAAGCAGAATCTAGAGAAGTAAGTAAAATCAGGAACATAGAGAGGCAAGTTGAGATTACTTTCATCCGGGAGACATTTCCCAAACTGTAGTTTGTTTTTTTTTCTGGGACAACTAGGGACACACCACTGATGAGAAAGAAACCCAGTCCGCCATTCCTTCATGCCTAGGGACTTGCAAGGAGAAGTGCTCGGCACTCAGCAAAGCAGAAGAGATAAAAATCTGACAGCCCTCTCCACGCATCTGCGACCACAAGGTGGCCTTTACGCAGACTGAAGCCCAGGTGTGTAGCACATGGACAGGCAGAACAAGCTTCAACCATAAAGGTAGCAGAAAGTAATCCCGACCCAGCAGTGCCTCAAAAAGCCTGAAAAAGCAAAGTAAATACTCCCCAAAGGAAGGTACTTTCTCCTAGTCCTAAAAGAATTTCTTGCACAAGTTTTCCAGAAAATGAGGAGCACACAGTCAGAAATAACTAAGCAGAGCCCGCTTTGTCAGTATAAGTACAGCAATGGTACAATTGAGGATAAAAAAAAAAAAAAACCAGCATGGTGCATGTGCTAGGAAGTTAAACAAGAGACGCTGTGAGCATTCATGTTTCCTCCTAGGTATTTAAGGAATTTATCCACAGAAATGAAGGCAGATGTTCCCACAATGGCTTGTCTATGAATGCTGACACGTAGCAGCTTTATTCTTTTTTTTCCCCCAGCAGCTTTATTCTGAATAGCCCTGAAGTGGAAACAATGCACATCTGGATCAAAAGGAGAGTGAACAGGCAAATTGTAAAATAGTAATGCAAGATACTACTAAACAATAAACTGGGAAAAGGATAGGAAGGGCTGCGTGGCTTCAGAAATCTCCCTTCCTTACGTCCTCGCTGCTTTCAAGTGTGTGTAGAAGGGAGGGGGCACCCGGCTTTTCTCTCGGTACCCCACCTTCTCCTCTCCCCTTCCCTCACTGTAACAGATGACTTCTCTGACTGATGACTTCCAGGTGCTACTTGGGGGCACAAAAGTCACCCTTCAGAGACTCATTCACTTTCGCACTGTACGCGTGGGGCAAATGCCCTCTCCAGACATCTCCAGGCCAAATCCCTTCCTCTGGATTATCAGACCCACAGGGAATTCGCAGCCCTGCCTCCCAACACCTGCAGCTTTCCTGAGGAGGAGCAGCAATTTCTGGCCCCGCTGTGTTCTGTCCCCTCTTCTCAGGGAAGAACAGCTCTCTGCATGATCCTTCAGATGTTTTCTGCCACTTCTGCCACCTGCCATCCCTACAGGTGGAGGTGGGTGGGGTAGATCATGTCACACACTACTCTTCCCACCCTTAGTAGCCACCTCTCCTAATTTCAATGATTTTGTAGCCTGAAGACAGCATTTGAGCTAGAGTTCAGCTTACTACATTTTGATCACTCTTTTAATTTTGTTTTTTGGATTTCTTTATTTGATGCAGGGTCTCCCTGCACAGTTCAGACTCATAGTGATCCTCCTGTCGCAGCCTCTCCAGCACTGGGATTACAGGTGTGTGCCACCATGCCTGGTTTCAGGCCCAGCACAGCATGTGGTAGCAAGGATTGGACTCGGGTCCTTGGGCTTACCAGGCAGGTGTTTAGACTGCTGAGCTATCTCCTCAGCCCCTTGAGCATTCTTTTCACATGTTTATACACCAATGTATTTATTTGTGCTGTCAGAACACCCTCAATGTTTACCTTTCTTGGTCATCTTAATTTTGTAGAAGAGCCAGCTGTCATGTGGTGCCAGGCCCAGGAAGGTGGGTGAAAGCCTGCTTTTTCATTGGATAGCACTTAGCAGTAGCATTCACCCTATTTATTTGTTCCACATCTTCTAACCACACTTACCAGAAAAAAATGAGGAAGGAAGTGTATTAGAAGCAAGAGAGTATCTTGAGGGGGACTGATGACAATGTGTCTTTCACTGTGATAAATTTTATTTTATGTTATTTTTTGTTGCCAGGAATTGAACTCAGGACCTTGCCTTTGTCAGCCAGGCACCACTCTAATAAATATTAAAACCAAACATTCACTGTAGGTTTTGATCACCCTTGTAAATGTCTAATATTTTACCTAGAATGTGAGGGTGCTTAGCTGTGGTTGTTTTGTTCTTGGCCTTTGGCATCTCTGTACAAAGAAAGGCAGCGAGTCCCATTTTCATATGCTGGGATAGGTAAGCACTCAAGTCGCTTGCTTGAACGCCCAGCCTATAGAAGTCAGGCCGGCTCAAAGGCCTAGAATTTTTAGAGTTAAATTTTCAAGCCCTAGCAAATAAATATTTGGTAACTCAAGAGCCATGGTTATGACTGGTTGAAACCTAAATATCTAAAAGATAAAAACCACAGCTTGGCAACTCCAAACAAGATGAAATTCTATTGTCTGTCCTTTGCTTCTGTTGTTGTTGTTGTTGTTGTTGTTGTTGTTGTTGTTGTTGTTGTTTTTGAACATTTTTTTCATGTATTTATTTTTTTCAATAATTTTCTTGAGAAACAAATAGCAGTGAGACAGTTTCAAACCAAACTGGTAGGACAGTTTCAATAATTAACACATTGTATACATTCTTCCTAGTGGTTATTTGCCATACAAGATGCAGACATGATATCCTATTTACAAACACTATTACAACAAATCCCTCTATTCATTAAGAGAATGTAACTATATATCTATCCTAACCACTTTGAATACACAGATACAAAATGGAC
>NW_004524578.1:12676818-12713584 GCF_000260255.1 Octodon degus | reverse complement strand
TTATCCTGAGATCCTGTACCTCAGATTGTAGATCCTTTGTCAGTGTCAGCCATGTGGATGAGTCACGGCCATTGCTTGGCCAATGTGCTCTCTGTGAATTGCTTCTGGTTTTCAATCACATTACAATCAGAATTTCAGATTAGCCACATCTGTACTGTCATGACATTCAGTAGTCTTGCTGGAACTATTCTCATGCCAGGAACTAAAACTTCCCAGCAATGGGCAGAAGGGAATGAGCATGAGAACAGAGGCTTCATGTCACGAGAGGGGGGCCTGGAAGCTGCAGCACCCAGCTTCTTATGAATCATAGATACAATAACACCATTGTTTTTGGAAGGGACATTGGAGACTTTCAAGTCTAAATAAATAGCAAAAGCACTTTCCCCAGACCCTGTCCTCATGGCAAACATCTAATTCATCTCACCACCTTTCCCTCTGAAACGTACCTCAGCAGTACCAGCAAGCAAAGGTGGCATGAGAGGCGCATTATATCTGACTACCTGAGTCTATAGGTGAAGAACTCCAGCTTGGCATTTTCTCAAGGTCACACAGCTCGCCAACTACAAAGAAAGGCCAGTATCCCTAGTCCAGAGCTCTTGAAACTGCCTTACTCTTGAGGAGTGGGGACAGGAGCCCTTACCTCTTGCTTAGCCCCTCTCATGAAGTCTCTCCAAAATCTGAAGCTTTATTTTCATTGTCAATGTGGTCCAGACTTCTTGTCTACCAGCACCTCTCCCAAACCACGATGGCCGTAAGTTTCTATCCTGAGAGCTTAAGAAACAACAAATTAAGCACTCATGCTTTTGAGCGGACTGGACCACTTAACTCACTGTTTCTGCAGACTCCTGACCTTTAAAAAAGTCAAATGTTATGTTTTCAAGTGAAAAGGCCTCACATATTCCTGGAAAAGTGAAAACCAAATACTTCCAAGTGCCATGTGGTCGGTGCACAAAAGTCTTGGAACAGATTAAGTTCAAGATCCGGAAGGGACCAGGAAACACAAAGTAAATCTTATACCTCCAGACTCTTGGTGTTCTCCTGGATCTTTTCCTGAGGAACGTGTGTACATCTGTCCAGAATGGAAAGTGCTTCTGGGTCAGAGGTGACTGGAAATGTAGGTAGAAAGTAATAGTGTTTCTATTCTTGGATTGCATATTACTGTGCCATATGGGGGGTGAGCCAAAACATATGGCATTCCATCTGTGAGATCGGGCTGGCTGGGGCTCATGAATGCCTTTTAATGCAAGTAGATTGAGTCTGATTTGGTCTGCTTCCAAAGGAAAAGAAAAGCCAGTGATTCAAATATTGTGTAAAACCATTGAACTTAATGGCAGGAAACAAGACACATTTGTACTCTGCCTAATTTAAAAGATGTGTGCTTGGGTAAGTAGCGAATTAGTTACAGGGTGTTTGGGCTGAGTATTTGATAGTCTCCTTGAAGAGACAAAATGCCTTTCTTCTTCTTTTTAAGCCACTCTCTGCTGGTTACTTGGAGCCATTCCTCCTAGGAAACCCACTAAGCATTTTGGCTTCTATGCCAAGCCAGACTTCAAGGAGTTCACAGCAAGAGGCACAGCTGGCCCTGCATCAGCACCTCACGTCCAGGATGGGAGGGAGGACCTAAAAGATGATTCTTTTTAAAAGTATCTAATGTAGTCATCTAATGAGTGGGAAACTACTTTCTGCCCTTCTGGTCAACCTGTGAAGCTCCAAAGACCACTTGTCATCAAGCAACCCAGTTAGGCGGACTTTGCCCTTCCTAATTGCAGCCAGAGAGAACTTAAAGTCATCCCTGAATGCCTGCCCTGTGCCTCTGTGTCACACATTCCACTGAGGTCTCCGAAGTGGCTCAGGGCAGCCAATCCAATCCAGTGGCAGCCCCAGGTGCTGCTCCCTCGCTAAACCCTAACGATTGGTTATTGGTGATGGCGGTGTGGTAGGAATGGTGATAATTCACTGCCATGAGGCACCATTGTGTGCCAAGCACCACGCTGATGTGCAGCTCTCCAAAGCAGCAGACCAGGAGGCGCACTGGCATTCCTGCCCCAGCCCATACTGAGACTCAGAGGCCAGATGGCTCATGCCCACCCCCGTGAGCACCAGCAGAGCCTGTGCAGCTCTCAGCAGGCCAGCTCAGGCCCTTGTTAAAAGTACCAGTGATTTTTCCTGAGATCCTGTACCTCAGATTGTAGATCCTTTGTCAGTGTCAGCCATGTGGATGAGTCACGGCCATTGCTTGGCCAATGTGCTCTCTGTGAAAGCCTGAGAGAATGTTTTCTCTCCATGCGACTCTCCTTAGGCACACTCTACACCATCGATCACTTTGCTCTTTGGCCCCATAATCTCCTTGATCAGAAAATTTGGGACACTACCAAGTTACATGACATAACAGTACAAGTTCTCATATGTCCTGAGCCTTAATTGACCTTGGAAGGCTAGGGCCAAAATGTTGGCTTTCCTTGCAACCCTCCTTTTTCTCTAATTTTGGTCTGCAAACTGAAGTACAGGATCTCAGGAAAAATCCTGAGGGGATTTCACTGACCTTATCGGATCCAAAAGCTACAAAGCTTTTTGCGTAGGTCTTGCTTTATCTTGGTCTTAACCATCCAGCAGAAAAGTATAAAAACGAAGTATAAAAAGTAAAGCCATGCTGTTATGTTGAGCTGTAAGGGACTCAGGTCAACAATTTCTGACACTGCCAATCAAGAGGAAGACCCAATACTATTATGGACTACTGGACTCTTTTAGAATATTTTGCTGAGTTCACACACCTATAATATTCAAATGACAGAACTAAACAAAAAAGGGAATACAGAAGAATGTCCTTTTTGTATCTGTGTATTCAAAATGGTTAGGATAGATATATAGTTACTTCTCTTAATGAATAGAGGGATTTGTTGTAATAGTGTTTGTAAATAGGATATCATGTCTGTATCTTGTGCAGCAAATAACCACTAGGAAGAGAGTATGCAATGTGTTAATTATTGAAACTGTCCTACCAATTTGATTTGAAACTGTCTCATTGCTATTTGTCTCTCAATAAAATTATGGGGGAAAAAAGGTACCAGTGAGGGCCAGCCAAATAGCTCAGTGTATTAAAGCACCTGTAAGCAGGCACAGGGGCCGGGGGTTCAATTCCTGGGCCAGCCATGCTGGCCCTGCCCCCGGGGTGCACTGAGATAGCAATTGAGACTGGTGTGGTGGCACACACCTGTAATCCCATCTCTTGGGAGGCTGTAAACAGGCGGATCACTGTGAATCCGATCTAGTAGTGAGACCCTGAACACCCTGTAGACCTTACCTAAAATACAAAAAAAAAAAAAAAAAGGTTTAAAAGTACCAGTAAGCCTGTAGAGAACTGGTAGAAAATGCAATTGTTTTAGTCATGGCCTTATTCAGAGCAGAGGATAAGACCCTGCATGGCACTCGTGGTCTTGCTCTTGTGTGGACTGGGTCTGCCGGAGAATGACAGTCTTCATACTGGCCTCTTTCACACTTCTTTATAGGACTCGGAGCAAAACATCGGTGGTGAAGGCTCAAGTCCCCACAAAGCCTGCTGCCCATCTTCCCCGAGGGAGTGAGGGCTCAGTGCATCTTGTGGTCCATTCTTGGTTGTTTAGTCCTATCATCTTCAAACCTATTCTAGCACCTTTCTTCCCAAAATGAAATTAGAAATAGAATTTCTCCATTTGAAGAAGGGGTAGGCACTCATGGCTTCCCTCTCTCTCTAAGGGCAGACTTTGAAGAATCTGAGGAATTTCAGGGCTCCAAGCATCCTTACTGGAAGCCCCCTGCCTTCAGCCTATTTTTCACTTTCTGTCTGTTAAGGTCCCGGCAGACTCAGCCACAGCCTCACAGCCTTCAGCTTCTTGCTAGGAATCAGAGTGGCTGTCGAAAGCCACCATACTTAGTGTTACAAGCACCACCTCCATACTTGCCCACCTTAAGCAAACTGTACCATCCTGGATGGTCACAGAAGGTGGAGCTCAAGGAAGACCAAGCCTGAAGCATTTCCAAGAGACAATGGGCAAGAGGGAGCTTTCCTGGGCAGCAGAACATGCTGCTGTGCAAGATGATTATGCTGCATTCGTTGCTGGGTTGGAAGGAGGCAGTGGTGGGCTGGGGAGATAGCTCAGTGGTCTAAGTGCCTGCCTGGCAAGCGCAAGGACCTGAGTTTGATCTCCGGTACCACATGCCATGCTGAAACTTGACATGGTGGCACACGATGTAATCCCAGAGCTGGGGAGGCTGAGACAGGAGGATCACTAAGAGTCTGAGCTGTGTAGCGAGACCCTATACCAAAAACATAAGTTAAAAAATAAAATAAAATTATGAAGGAGGTGATGGAAGCCATCACATCTGTTTATGACTGGTGTTGCTTTTCAAAGGGGGGATGAGAAGTATAAGGAAATTAAAAGGTGACAGCTCTCCAGTAGCTATTTTCAGCAACAGAATAAAATGTGGATTCCTTGTAAAGGTGGGTCAGGGACTTTCTTTGCTGGAAACTCAGAGGCACACACACGCATGCAAGCACATCTTCCTTCATTCTGACACCCGCTATGAGGTCTAGCACAATTCCTTCCAAGTTCCCTGACCTCAGAGCACACACATCAGAGTGCTGCACTGAGGAGCAACTTCTCAGCTGTGGACCCAGGATGTGCCACCACAGGCGAGTTTCAAGGACTTGGTGACAAAAGTAAAGAAGTGATGTGAAGCAGGAGATGCTGCGTTGAGCTGGTCGCAGCAAGAGGGCCCCGCTGCCTGTGCTCACTGCTATCTCTTGCTTCTAAAAGATGATGTGCTTCAGAGCCTGTGTCCTGGGTGACATGCTTTCTCCAGAGACTTGGGCTCCTGTCTGCTTAGACTTCTGTCTTCACAGAAAGAAAGCCAAAGGACATTCTCCAACATGTTCCCCCTTGCCATCCCCGCTTTCCCCGTGCCCAGCACAGACCCTGTCCCTAAGTCAGGACCTACCCTTTCCTCTTTTCCAACTTTCAGTCTGCAAACAAGCCCAGAGGTGTGCTGCCTGAAGAAATCTTTAAATCTTAGAATGTGTGTAGCAGACAGTTCCCAATTCAGTGTGCAAATAATACAGCTGGCCTCGTCTTTCCGTAACTCCAGGTCATGTCTGTGTGAGCCATCACTCCAGGGGCCAGAAGAGAAACTAACCTGGTCATGTCAGAACTCCCGGCCCTCCCTGTGGCTGTACCTAAATCTTGGGGACTTACTTAGTGCCAGGTTTTTTTTTTGTTTTTTGGTTTTGTTTTGTTTTGTTTTGTTTTGTTTTGTTTTTGGTGGTGGAATGGGGAATTGAACTCAGGCCCTTGCGCTTGCCAAGGAAGTGCTTATTTCAATGAGTCATCTCCCCAGCCCCAGTGCCAGGTCCTTGATGGCAACTGTCAGTGCAGACATTCACCAATGCCTCCTGCATTCTTTTCCTTGGGCCCCTGTGGCCAGCTCTTTCCCCCTCTGTTTTGTTGTTTTGCTTTGTTTTTGGAAGGTTCTTGACTCTCCTCTTCTGGAGCTTGGGGAGAAGCTGAGTGCTTTCACCCAGCTTCCAGGTTCTACCTGAATGGCCCCTAATGGTGACACTCTGCATCTGCCTCAGAGCCCTGACCCACCCACAAGTACCTGTGGGACCCACTAGGCAGGGGCCCGGGGCCGGTTTCACTGCTTTTAAGTGTGATGCAGTTTGTGGCCACCACAAGATTCAGGACACAGATGACTGTGGTGGGATAGGACAGGAAAAGGCAGAAATTAGCAAGGGACAAAAGCAGCTGGCATGCTTTTAAAACCAGGTGGGCCTGCCCCTGCAGCCCAGGGTGTAACCTGGTTTCCTCCCCACCTAGAAGGTGGTCTGAGCCTAACAGGGTTGGGGACAAGAAAGTTCGTGGCCATGATGGGGACAATCAACCCCTGGAAGGCAGGCTGTGAGCTGGGGTGAGCAGCAGAGCCTCAGAACGTCCTTCGCACAGCAGGGCTAGTGCTCTGTGGAGGTCCTGGCCATGTCTGTGTCCATCTCCAGGGAGGCCGGAATCCTGGGAGTTGGCACCTCCCTGCACCGTGTGCTCAGGATGACTGTGCCCAGACTCCTGGAGCCCCTCAGTGGCTCAGGAAGAAGTCAAGGTACTGTGGAGGCTTTCTTCATAATTCAGCCTTCGCTCCTCAAGGGTGAGACATGGAAGGCTGTCTCACCAGCCCACACAAATCTGTGCAGACCCACACACACCTGAAGCAGCTGTGTGTGGCTGTTTTGTGAAATCCTCTGTGCGGTGCCCAGTGTACCAGGAGAGTGAAGAACCTAGAGAATCTAGCCGACTGCATGGTCACAGCCACCAGCCCCTCACCTCCCAGGAGAAGGGCCTAGGTCCTGTGCTCCACCCTGTCATTTTTTCCTTTTCTTTTTTTCTTTTTTTTTTTTTTTTTTTTAATGTATTTGGTTCAGGGTCTCACTATGAGCTCAGATTCATAGTGATCCTCCTATGTTCAGCCTCCCCAGTGCTGAGATTGCAGGTGTGCACCACCACACCCAGACTCTGTCACTGGCTCAGTACACCCCAGGGGTGGGCCTGGAGTGCCAGTGCTGGGGATCAAATCCCAGTCCCTGAGCTTGCCTAAGCAGGTGCTTAGTCTGCTGAGCTATCTCGCTGGCCCTCTGCCCTGTCTTTATAACCAACTCAACAGGCCCCGATTTAGCTCCAGTTTGTGAGGTGTAGGAACAAGGATGGGAAGCACCATGACCTCCCGAAGCAAGCACACCCTCTCCCACCTCACTCCACTTAGCCCGCTAGTGGCTTACTCTGCACAGGTGGTATGCTCTGGGTCACCCAGGTAGACGCCAAAAGCTAAAGCCACCACACTTCATAGGGCAACTGTATCGCCTTTTGCCCCTCTGAGTCTAATCTACCGTCCCTTAATGATGGACATCTGGGTTTTAGTCCATGGATAACAAAGTCTACAAAACAGGGATCTTTGGCAGCAAACCCATTGTGAGTTCATTTTTTTCTAGCTTCAACCTGGCCCAAACATGGGTATGAGGGTTGGAGGCTCGAGGAGGGTGGTAAGGCTGACACGAGACGCCAGACTGACTCTGCTATGGAGGGCAGTGAGGTTCCCAACTTGGATACAGGCCCAGGACTTGGCACAAAAACTGTTATGGAACCAATAGGGGTGGTGCATGCCTGTCCACCAACATTCTAGGAGGCTGAGGCAGGAGAATCCCAAGTTTGAACCCAGCCTCTAATGACCTAGTGAGAGCCTGTGTCAAAATCTTAAAAAGGTGGTGGGTATTTGCTGGAGATGTAGTTCAGTGTGAAGGCCCCGGATTCAATCCCTATTACAAAACAACAATAATAATAATAATAATAATAAATTATTATGGAGTGGGAAGGTGTGGAACATAAAGAACCACAAGAATGAGCATCTCCGGATAGAGCAAGAATCCTAGGGCCAGTTTTAAAGTCTTATTTTCTTGAACTCCTTCAAGATTGCTGATTTTTTTTAAACAGATCAATGTTTGTGTTGCACCCTTAGAAAATAAAAGGAAGGACTGGGGTTGACTCTGGGGTCAAGGCTGGGTGACAAAGGTCCTCCAAAGCAGGAGGCCCCCTTCAGGGGCATAGCAGTATTTTCCTGACGTAAGTGGGCGCTGAACGCTGATTATCCAGAAAGGTGGCTGATGCAGTGCTCAGTCATTCTCTAACAGAAGAAGAAACAAGAGTTTGTGCCAAGTCACACCTGCACAGTGTATTTTCCAGCCCCTCTATGTATGTACCGGGCACCATGCGTGATGGCTAGAATGCAGGAGGAAGGAAACAGCCCTGATACACACCTTGCCGGGTTGGAGCTTCCAGCCCAGTGGATGAAGAGCGGTCATCCACCAGCAAAGTGATGAGATCCAGCCGTCTAACTACCAACTCTCGTTATTTTATCAGAATATCGTATTGTATTTCATATTCAGCAGCAGATTCTCATATTCCCTGAACATCAAGTTTCGCTGGTGTATTATCATGACAGCAGCTAATGTGGGTGACAAACAGGCTCCAGACCCTCCTCTAGTTTGGTACAACTAGGGCTGTATCCCGAGCAGAATTCTGGCCGCTCCCTCCATAAGTACAGCAAGAGACCCAGACAGGAGCAGACAGGTAGGACTGGCTGAGCTGCGGCCCCTCAAGGCCCACGTGCTGAAGTCCTGACTCCGAATGCCTCCCTCTAGGATTGGATGTGGATCCGGAGTCTTCAAGGAAGTGACTGAGAGAAGCTGGAGTCCCGAGGGTGAGGCCTCTCCCACGTGACTGTGTCCATTCATGAAGAGGAGATCAGGACATAGAGAGACACAGAAAATACCACGGGGGACACAAGCATTAGGTGGAATCACTGAGCCCAGAAGAGAGAGTCAGAAATCAAGCCTGGCAACATTTTGATCTTAGATGTCCAGCCTTGCTATGTTCATCTTGATCTACCTTTCGTCTCTGCCTCTGTCTCTCTGTGTCTCTGTTGCTGTCTCTGTTTCTGTGTGTGTGTGTGTGTGTGTGTGTGTGTGTGTGTGTGTGTGTGTGTGTTTCTCTGTCTCTTGCTGTCTCTCCCCCAGCCCCACTGTGGCTTTTATTTTGATGAGCCTCCTGTGCTCATAGGCAGGCCTTTTGGAAGGGGACTGGATTATGGCCGCTTATCATTGATTTGCTCTTAGTAGGTGGCATCTGGCCGGCAGAGGTGAGTCCCTGGGGAGGGGGTCTGGAAGCATGCGTCTGCCTCCCTCTTCGCCTGACCTCATTCCCTGCCTCCTGTCCACCTCACCTTGAGCAACTCTCCTCTGCCCTGCTGTCCTGCCTTGGAACCAGCCGACTATGGACTAAGATATACATCAGAACAAACCTCTCCTTACTTTAAAATAAATTAAATGATAAAAAGTAAAAAGAACAAGAAAAAAATTAAGGTTTATTGAAATCAAGCATTAATGTTCAATTATTTGTCTAATCTTGTATGCCTGTATCTGTTAATCTGAACAACAGATTTGACAATAAAAGTACATAATATAAAAACCACTGATGATTTGTTATTCTTGTTTTGAAAATCTGTATCAGATATATTGCTGTATGTTATTCTGTTTGTCTTTGTTTTTGCTATTTGTCTTTGCTTTTTTGTTTGTTTTTACTCTTTAAAATAATTTAAAAAAAAAAAAAACTCTTTCCTTGTTTACATTTCAGGTTTTGGGTCTCATAGCTCAACAATCAAAAAGTGACTCCACATCCTCCGGAACTCTGAGAAGTACATTTCTATGGCTTAAGCCCCTTGTCTATGGTGTCCAGGCCCATGGAGACCAAGACAGTGCAGAGAACTTCGAGAAGAAAAGGCCATTACCCCACCCAGAAGAGCCCTCTCCCCTGCCTGCCCCTTTCTCTGCATGCTGGCCAAAGGGCCAGGCCTTGCTCCAATCAGACAGGTGTGGGATCCCCTCCTCCAGGGCCAAGGCCAGTGACCTCCGCAGGGACTGGTGGTGGGACCCGCTCTTCCCAGGAGTCTTCATCTTCCACCCCAAGTCTTCCCCTTGCTAGCCCGACAGCTCCCAGCAGGCTCTGTGAGTTCCACGTATTCCTTGCCACCTCTCTTCTTCTAACCATGGGGTGAATTTGAAACCACCTCTTGAAAGTCACCAGCAGCTATTGTGCATTCTGACTCTTCTCCCAGAGCAAGGGGCTGGAGCTTGTGGTTTAAAGATTACCTGCTAAGATTTAATGAGAAGTGCTGTGAAAACAGTGTCTCTGGGAAAAGGAAGAAAACAGCACAGTAAAATGAAGGAGAAAAAGAAAAGAATATCCGTCCAATTAGTGTCTCTAACCCGGCCTCATTATGCACCCACTCTTGACATTTGCCAGTGGTGTTAGAGTTGAGCTGTAAAAACATCTTTTGAAAAGCAGATTGACATTCACCACTCACCACCTCCCACCCCCTCTTCCGCTAAAATTTAAGCATTTACCATGACAACTGAGATTAGGGAAAGGGGGAACCAGAGGGGCAGCGACTTCATTCATAGTGGAGGAGGTCAGGCTGATAATTGGAAAGGGGGAGAGGACAGCAAAACCTATTGCCTGTGTGAACGACCCTCGTCCTCCATGTCATGGTGTGATTTCCTTTTGGGGAACATTTAATAAGATACAGAAGCCAGATTTGGTTGGGCTGAATGCAGGATCGCCATGGCAACCTTGCTTTGGAGGTTATCCCAGCCAGGTAGTGACAGCAAAGCTGAGTTAAAGGTCACCCTTGCTGAGAAAGATGGCCGTGGATAAGGTAGTTTAACAAGTCCCAGAGGAGGTGGTATTTGAAAGGTATCTGCCAAGCATCAATGAGGCACTGGCTTGGGGAGACAAACAGCAAGAGGGCAGGGCTGTGCTGCAGGCTTCCACCAGGAGCGTGAGCGCTTGGCCTCTACAAAAGCTCAGGCTTGAGAGTCGCACAATTTTTCCATCCAGGGATTAGCAGTTGTTTTAACCAGGCATCCGGAAGGGAAAGAAATATGCATGTGCCTGTCTGTGCCCAAGAAATGCATTTCTGAAAAGTTAGAAGCAAGCCACATTTTTGCAAATGGACAGCTTTGACCTTCTGCATCACCCCAGAGGAGCTCCGAGTGATCTCTGTTCTACAGCAATGTTGCTGTGATTCCTTGTGGCTGAGAAGGTCGTGGGGTTTTTTTCATGATGCTGAAGTCCAAAGCCTCTGAGGAAACCAGTAAATACAAATATCTGTGGATAGTCCATTCCCAGAAAAAAGCAGGGACTTGAATTGTAAGTGTAAGAAAATATGAAAAAGTGTCCAACCCTCCACATAAGTTTTTTTTAAAAAGCCTGTTTAAGTGAAAACAAATGAATACACGCACATTAAAATGGTAAGTTTTGCTTATTAAACACCCATGCTTCTGGAAGCATGAGTAGGCATAGTGGCGAGGAAGTGGGCTTCGCATAAACTCTTGGTAAAGCATAAACTCATGCCACTATACTGGGGCACAAATTACGACTACAGGGGCCAGGGAGATGGCTCAGTGGAATAAGCACTTCCTTGGCAAGCGCAAGGGCCTGAGTTCAATCCCTGGTTCCGACAAAAAAAAAAAATTACAACTACCTATCAAAATTTAAAACAAACCTCCCTTTGAGTTAGCAATTCCACCTTTCCATATGTACCCACACACAAAGAGATATATAGATGTGGATGGCCATTGCAGTGTTACTTATGTTAGCAAAACATTAGAAACACCCACAAGGTCCGTCAACAGGAGACCAATTAAATGAATTATGAAACATTCATGAAATGGAGTAATAGCTATTATAAAAAGTGAAAGAGATTTATAAGCCTTCACATAAAACAATCTCCCTGATACATTAAATGAAAAGAGCAAGTACAGAATCAAGAGCATTATACACCCACCTATCCCTCTCCCTAGGCATGCATTAACTTGTCATTAGAAACGTAAGGGTAAGAGGCCTCGATGCTCTCAGCGTCGTGCCATGAACCATTCCTCCTCTGTGATACCCCGCTGCCTGCTGCTGCCTGAAAGCCAGCAGACTATGGAGTGAAACCTCTCTAACCTGCGAGCCACAGTTAGCCTCTCCTCCTTTAACTTGTGGATGTAAGGTATTTTGTCCTAGCAACAAGTAGGTAACCAAGATATGTGATAGAAGATTTGTATAAAGTTGTGAGCCATTTGTCCCACTTATTGACACCACTGGTACCTCTCCTTTCCCCTCTATGTTCAGCCAAAGTTGGGGAACAGAGTGACTCAGCTCCAGTGGCCCCGAGGCAGCAGGTCATAAACACAAAGACTCATCTGAAGCATCCAAAGGAATGTGAAATCACCATTTCTGATTCAGGAGGTCTGGAGTGAGGCCGTAAGGGTTTTGATTCCAAAGGGCTGATGCTTTCAAGACCCTTTAGTATAAGCCGAGGACACAAAGCCCCTCTTTTCTGCTAAGATGGCCTCAGAGATGATACCTCTACCACTGGGGATGTGGTGAGATACATTGTTATGGTTTATATGTAAAATGTTCCCCAAAGGTTCATGCACTCCCAGGAGGGGCTTTGGGGGTGACTGGGTCATGGGTGTGTGATACTGGACTAGTCTACTCATTGGTCTACCGTAGTTCTGGGTGTGACTGAATGGATTTAATGAAGACAGAAGCCCCCCCCCATCCCAGGTATAAGTGACAACCAATAGTCCTGCAGCCTAAAGGGAATAAAAAGGGAAAGGGAGGCTCTCTGCTATTGATTTTTTCTGTCTGCCCTGCCATGAACTGCTTCTCCTCTACAATGCCCCTCCATCAAGCTGCCTTGCCTTAAAGCCAGCCAAGTCTGGACTGAAACCTCTCTAAACTTTGAACGAAAATAAGACTTTCCTCCCTTAACTTGTGGATGTAGAGCATTTTGTCTCAGCAACAAGGATAGAACCAAGACCTGTGATACAAGGTTTTTATAAAAATAAAAAATTCTTTTCTCCTCTTGAGGAGAGTCACAAAGCAAGCGAGACTTTCCTCTCCCTCCTTCTTTCCTACTCCTCCCCTCCCTCCCCCCAAACACCACAAGAGAAGTCAGACTCGGGTTGTCACTGATGTGAAAGATGGAAAGATGTGAGTTCTTGATTGGAGACCCATCCACTGCTGGTTGTGTGAGCCAGTGCACTTGGTGATAGTTTAAGTTTTCTGTTTTGGGTCTTCTGCTACCAGAAGGCAAATGTGTCCTGACACACACACAGTTAAGGTTATTTTTAAGCATTTAAAGTGCAAACATTTTCCTATACAGCAAAATGCCACATACTTAATAAAAAACTAAAAAACAGAACAAGGAAAATACTTGCCGCACACACACCTTGTGTGCCCTGTCTCAGTGAACAGCCAAGTCAAGCATGCTGCTTCTTGGTTCCTTAAGGCCGGTGCCACACAGAGGTAAACACTAAAGAAACACGGCGCAGAGCCAAGCCATAGAGAAAAGTTTTACTTAATAAGTAGCTCAGGAAGGGAATGAGGGAGATAGCTCAGAGTCTGCACAAGGCTGTTTACAACATACAAAAAAAAATTCCTTCAAAAGAAAATGTTTAGTGCATCCCTCCCTCTCTCCCACATGCCCCAGAGTGCAGCAGCTGCCCCTGATCCTGCCTCTCAACATGTGTCCTCCAGAACAGGGCCTGGCTCTTCTCCTCTGATTCCTGCTCTCTCTGGACACATCAGTATTTTGTAAAATCATCTGGGCCTAGGCCTCCTACCAGTGCGGACACTACTGCTATCTCTGGGAGGATGTGCTGGAGGTGGGGGGAGAAGAGCAGCAGTTCCCATTTGTGAAACATGAACTAATTTCTATGTGAAGGAGCAACAACAGGATTTCAGTAACTTAATCCAAAATCGCATCTGGAAAACCCAAGCTTTCAACCATGACGCTAATCTACCATCAACCAATGACTGAGACCCCAAACATAAAAATAGCTCTTACAAATCAAAGGAGAGGGAAAAACCATGCTACTGGAAAAATTTGCAAAGAATACACACAAACAAATCAAAGAACAGAAACAAACTGAAAAAATGTTCAGCCTCACTACTAATAAAACAAGTGGAAATTAAAACAATATTTCAGCTAGCAGATGAGCAAAGATTCTTTTAAAAATTAATTATAACCAGTTTGGGCTGGGCATGGAGAGAATGGAACTCCCACACTGTGTGAATGAGGGAGAGAAGAAAAATTAGGTAATATCTCTCCAAATCTAAAATCAGCGTGCACTTAACCCTTCAATTCTTTTTTAAGTATAATTTTTTTTTTTGGCGGAACAAGGGATTGAACTCAGGCTCTTGCTCTTGCCAGGAAAGTGCTTATTCTACTGAGCCATCTCCCCTTAATCTTTCAATTCTGATCCTAGTAGATCAGGGCTTCCCAATATAGCCCCACCACTGACTGCCTCGCCTGTCCAGTAGCAGATAACATTGGACAAGCACAGGCTCCTTCAATGTGCCATAT
The DNA here is from genome assembly GCF_000260255.1 of Octodon degus. Classification (NCBI taxonomy): domain Eukaryota; kingdom Metazoa; phylum Chordata; class Mammalia; order Rodentia; family Octodontidae; genus Octodon; species Octodon degus. Next base: position 12,699,595 of record NW_004524578.1, on the reverse strand, counting down.
CCTATCCCTTTAAAATTCAGAGCAAGGAGTCTCAAGGCAGACTCAGAAAATCCCAAGGAGATTCTGAGCGTAATGGGCTCAGCCACTTCTCTAAGCCCCTTGTCTTCAGAAGTTAACAGAGACATTGGAGAAAGGCCATACTATTGCTCCAATAGCAGTCCTACCTCTTGGAGACATAAAGACAGGATAAAGGAGGTTCCCCTTTAGTATGTAATCTTGTAAGAATCTTTTTTGTTAGTTGCAACTCTTATCTATAAATGTCTAATAAAATTCAATATCAAAACATCCACCAGGTCAGTTTCTGTTTCAAATATTTTTTTCCTGTTTCCATTTTTAGAAGGTGGTGTTTGGGAGCAGGGGTGCTCCTAAACTGTACCATACTATAATAGTCACAGAAGAAATTCTGGAGATGGAGTCCACTGTACGTGGGCTAGGACACCCTGAGAAGTTTCCCCAGTGAGGAAGCAGCCAGGGTGTTTGCCTTCCCTTATCACTGGGACTGCAGGAAGTGGATGAAGCTTGCCAGACAGCAGGCCTGCGGTGAGAGCGCAATGGGGAACAAGGTTAGACCAAAGAAGGCTGAGATTGCAGACGGAGAAAGGACAGAAGGAATGTGTGGCTGACACTCAAGGCCTGCAGCAGGAACGCACAGCAGAGCCTAGGCAGTGGGGTAGATGTAGACGTGGACCCCATCTCTGGCCCAGGAAAGTAGCAGATGCCAGCAGGCAATGCCCTGAAGAGGCAAGAGAAAGACACTATGCATGCAACCCAGCCCAGAAGAGTCCAAAGCAGCAGGACTCCTCCATGGACCAGCCAGCATTCTCATTGCCATGACACCAGAGAGACCATCCCTGCTCGCAAACACCATTTTCCAAAAATGGAAACAGGAAAAAAATATTTGAAACAGAAACTGACCTGGTGGATGTTTTGACACTGAATTTTATTAGACATTTATAGACAAGAGTTGCAACTAACAAAGAAGACTCTTACAAGGTTACATACTAAAGACTGCAAATTTTTAAACTATAATACAGTGATGGCTAGGATACAGAAGACAAAGAACTCTTACACTGTGATGATAAGAAAGTAACTGAAAAAAAATAGGTAATATTTATCCAAATTGAGAATCAGCATGCATATCCGCTGTGATTCTGCTTCCGGTAATTTATCCTAATGAGTGTGTCTGACAGGGCCATGGTTTGGATGCAGTTTGTCGCCTCAAGGGTCGTATGCTGGGGGATTGGTCCCCAATATGACAATGCTGAGAAATGGTAGAGCTTTTAAGAATTGGGACTTGACCTTCTGAATCCTCATTCCAGCCAGCGCCCAAGCCCTGCATGTTAGTAGGACTGCCCAGGGACCGCAGGATCCTTAATCCAGCCAATGCCCAGGCCTGGTTTGTGAGTGGAACTTCCTCCATCAGACAGACCTGGTGTGGAACCCTGTGACAGAATTTCCTTAGAGAGGGTAGGGGCAAGACCCGCCCACCTGATCCAGCTGCAGAACATCTTGCCAGCTGGCATAGCGGATTCATTTCCTAGAGCTGCAGCAGGAAGAAGTGGAGCACAGCAGCCAGACCTAAGCCACACCTACCTGGACGAGTTTGAACTTGGTATATCCGGACCTGGTGCTAAGGAAAAAATTCTACCAAAGCTCTACACCAAAGGCCAGAAGACAGTGCTATACAAAATGACAAAGAGAAGGAGCAAAATGCATTCTCAGGCCCCGAGCCTACCCAGAACAAATGCAAGAGACAATAGCATAGAAGAAACTGGAAGTCACACACCTGAAACGATAGCATCTGAAGTAAAGAAACAACTGCAGAAATGTACAGAAAAAATCAGATCAGAAACTAAAGTAAAAAAAAAGAAATGATAACTATAATGAAGGAATCACTAAGTGCTTCTAAAGAAGCACTGATTAAAAAAAATAAAGAATAGAAAAGTGATGTAATCCTTGAGTGAGTAATATAGGAAAGAAATAGAAGGCAAGAAGCAGATTCAAAGTGATATGCAGTGTTGGCCAAGCAATGGCCGTGGCTCATCCACATGGCTGACACTGACAAAAGTTCTACAATCTGAGGTACAGGATCTCAGGATAAATCCTGAGGGGATTCACTGACCTTATCAGACCCAAAAACTACAACTCTTGTTGCATAGGTCCTGCTTTACCTTGCTCTTAACCATCCAGCAGAAAAGTATAAAAACGAAATATACGAAAGAAAGCCATGCTGTTATGTTGAGCTGCGGGGAATTCACGTCAACAATTTCTAACATTGCCAGTTGAGCAGAAGACCCAATGCTATTATGGGCTACTGGACTCTTTTAGAATATTTTGCTGAGTTTACACGCCTATAATATTCAAATAACAGAACTTGACAAAAAAAGGGTATACAGATGAATGTCCATTTTGTATCTGTGTATTCAAAGTGGTTGGGATAGTATATAAGTTACATTCTGTTAATGAATAGAATGATTTGTTCTAATGGTGTTTGTAAATAGGATATCAAGTCTGCATCTTGTGTAGCAATTAACCATTAAGAAGAATGTATGTAGTGTGTTAATTATTGAAACTGTCCTGCCGATTTGATTTGAAACTGTCTCATTGCTATTTGTTTATCAATAAAATTATGGCAAAAATTAAAAAATAAAAAAGTAAAATAAAAAAAACAAAGTGATATGCAGGAAATTAAAACCTCAATCACAAGCTGGCAAAACTTCTTTTTTTTATGTTATCATTTGGGTTTATTTTCTTTTTTTAATTTTTAATTTTTTTCCCATAATTTTATTGATAAACAAATAGCAATGAGACAGTTGCAAATCAAATCAGTAGGACAGTTTCAATAGTTAACACACTGCATACATTCTTCCTAGTGGTTAATTGCTGTACAAGATGCGGACTTGAGATCCTATTTACAAACACCATTAGAACAAATCATTCTATTCATTAAGAGAATGTAACTATATATCTATCCAAACCACTTTGAATACACAGATACAATCGTCTGTATACCCTTTTTTGTTAAGTTCTGTTATTTGAATATTATAGGTGTGTAAACTCATTAAAATATTCTAAAAGAGTCCAGTAGCCCATAATAGTATTAGGTCTTCCACTTGACTGGCAATGTCAGAAATTGTTGACCTGAGTGCCCTACAGCTCAACATAACAGGATGGCTTTACTTCTTATATTTAGTTTTTATACTTTTCTGCTGCATGGCCAAGACTAAGGTAAAGCAGGACCTATGCAACAAGAGTTGTAGCTTTTGGGTCTGATAAGGTCAGGGAAATCCCCTCAGGATTTATCCCGAGATCCTGCACCTCAGATTGTAGAACCTTTGTCAGTGTCAGCCATGTGGATGAGTCACAGCCATTGCTTGGCCAATATGCTCTCTGTGAAAGCCTGAGAGAATGTTTTCTCTCCATGTGACTCTCCTTAGGCACCCTCCACATCATTGATCATTTTCCTCTTTGGACCCATAATCTCCTTCATCAGAAAATTTGGGACACTGGCAAAACTTCTTGAATGAAAGTGAAAATAGACTCTCAGGGGCTGAACTGATAGCTCAGCAGACTAAAGTGCCTGCTTCAGCAGAACACAGCAGCCAGGGTTTGATCCCCAGCCTGCTGTGCTGGCCCTGCCCATGGGGCACACTGAGATGAAGGTGGAGACTGGGTATGGTGGTGTGTGCCTATAATCCCAGCACTTGGTAGGCTGAACACAGGAGAATCACTAGTATGATCTATGTAGTGAGACCCTGTAGACCCTGTACTAAACACAGAAAAGAAAATAGACTTTCAGTCCTTGAAGACACCATTGCAGCTAGTGAAAAGGTAAGAAAAGATCTCTTAAAAACAACTAGGATGCAGGAAAAAATAATTAAACACCTGCAAGACAATGCAAAGATGAGCAACATAAGACTAATAGGTATCAGTGAGAAGGAAAGAATCAATACAAATGATACAAAAAGAATGTGAGCAGAAGTAATAACAGAAAACTTCCCAAATATGGGGAAACTATCTGACATCCAGGTAACTGAAGCATATAGAACTCCAAATAACATCAACCCAATTAAAACCACACTTAGACATATAATAATCAAGATTCCAAAAATTTAGCACAGGAATAGTATACTAAAAGCCACTAGAGAAAAGAATCAGATCACATTTAAAGGAAAACTCATCTGAATAACAGCCGATTTCTCTTCACAAACCATCAAATCAAGAACAGCATGGAGCAAAGGACTTCAAGTCTTGCAAGAAAACAAATTCTAACCCAAACTGATAAAACCTGCAAAACTCTTTCCATAATGGAGAAGTGAACTACTTTCATGACAAAGAACAACTAAAGAATTTCATGACAACAAAGCCAACCCTGCACAGACTACTAAAAGATATTCTAGAGAGGGATCAAAATGACCACAACTCCATGAATGAGAATGGAAAGAACCCACTGAATAGGGCAAACAAACACGGCGGGGGGGAAAGGTATACAACAACAGTCTTTCAATTATTCTTTTGTATACAGCAGCTAAATATTTCCATCAGCATGCTCTACAAATGGACTTCTCCTGCACCCTATGGGTCATTATTCTGTCTGGGTCTACAGGGTGAATTTCAAGGAAATAGCGGTAGTTCAGTCCCACAGGTGACATCTGGCCACCAGTAGGCATCATGGACACTGTCAACATCCACCATATACTAGAACTTTGTGCGATATCCTATCCCCAAACTGTTAGAAGTGCTGGTCATATATTTGCCATTCCAGTATTTTTGTTATGTCTCATTCTTAGTAATTCTTTACTATCATAAAAAGTTTTTCTTAGTTGATATTTTTGTATATACTAACCTATGCAAAGACTGTGTGAATACTCTGAATTGATCACAGATTTGTACATATGATACACTACATTCTGACCTCTTAGTTGGACTCAAATTTTAATTTTGATTTTTGAATATTGTTTTGAAATATTTAATTTTGTATTTAATATTTAATTAATTTTCTGAATATTGTTTAATTTTAATTTTCACTGTGTCTTTGACATATAATCTACTTATAAATCATGGTATGATATTTTCTCCTAGTATCAGAAACTTTACAAAGTATATTTCTATTGACTTTTAAAAAATTAAGATGCAAAATCACCTGATGACTGATTTGTGCTGTGTATAACTACATAAAGAGCACACACTGTCCAACATTTTGCAGTCACCTGAATTGCCACGTGCTATGAATCATATCCATCCACATTTGGTACAACATCTGATTTCTATCTGCTTTCAAAAAATTTCTCTTCCACCACTTCACTCATAAGCAACAATCCTTCCAGGGTGGATTTCAACAAAGAACTACGAGCTTTTGTTCAGGTAAAAAGTCATATACAGGTATTCCTCATCTAACAACCTACCCATTTAACAACTACCCATTCAACATTCAACATTTTGAACTTACAGCACGGGCACCTTGCTCAGACTTACAGTTCACTGCTTGGACTTACACACCACACTTGGAACATGAACAGCAGTGCAGCTTTATGCTGGCTTCTTCAAAAGTAAATACTGTAATTTTTGCTGGTTGTACTGTATAGTACTGTTGTTTTGTGTTCTCTTATACATTACAGTACTGCATGTAAAAGGTATGCAAATAAAAATAAAGTCACCAAGTTGAAAATAAGAAAAAAAAAGAATTGGGACTTCATAGGTCATGATCAGGTTTGGGGGATGGTCAGCCTCCCCCATGGCAAATTAGCTTCATGGCTGCAGGCAGCAATATCCACCTCCAAGGAGTAGGTTAGTTCCATGGCATTAGATTGGTTACCACAAGAGCAGGTTCCTGCAAGGCAAGTGTGGCTTCCTTGGCTCATTCTCTTCCTTCGTCTCCTGCCAGGCATGGGATCTTTCTCTCTCTGTCTGTCTCTCTGTCTCTGTCTCTCTGTCTCTCTGTCTCTTTCTCTCTCTCTCTCACTCGCTCGCTTGCTCTCTTTCTCTCTGTCTCCTTCTTGTGATACCACCCTTCATTCTGTCCTCTATCTCTGTCAGTGTTGTCAAGAACTCCCAGATGTTTGCTCCCATCTGAGTTGGAGTGTTTCACTTCTGCCGTGTCTCCACAGCTGCACACTAGCAACATCTGTATGTAAATAAATTAAGTCCTTTACAAGTTGATTTATTTAGGCATGTGCAACAAACACAAGAAACATATCTAGGATGAGAATCAGAGGTGAATCTTAACAGAGAAGAGGTGTATAAGACCTCACCATCACCTCATCCTGTGTCTTTAGGATACACTTGTAAGGATTCTATACATCTTCCTTGCCCTGGTTTTTCCTTACTTTCACAGTATCTTTACATTCATGTCTTTAATGAGGTTTTTATTTTAGATAGTTTGTTGCCTGCTCAACTCTACTGCCTTCCTGTCTTTTCTGTTGGTAGAGCAAAGCCCAGGGTCCCTCAAAAGTGGAGAGTAATAACCCTGCCCCCATTCAAAAAAAGCTGGGACTCTACACACTCCACCTTTGTTATAAGATTGGTTTACAACTAATCCAGATCCCCAAGACTTGCAAGAGAATTCATCTCCAGCTACTCACTATTTGTGATGAGTAGAAAGGGAGGGGAAAACATCTCTCCTGAGAGTTTATAATCAGGTCAAATTCATTCAAGTTCATGGACTGAATTCAAAACACCTGAATGTTTTGAGAACTCTCAAGGCAAGAATTCAGTTTACAGAGTTCTAGTATGTGGTGGATGTTGACAGTGTCCATGATGCCTACTGGTGGCCAGAGTAGTGGGTTGTGGGTTGGTAATTCTCTGGACAGCTGAGAGCAAGCAGCATCTCCATCTGAAGAAAGCCATCTTCAAGGCAGGCCCCAAGCACTCCTTCAGGTAAACTTCCACATAACGTGATCTCATGATCCTCACAAAATCGTGAACTAGAGTAGCTGAAAAAGACCAGCAGAATGAGTCCTGAAAACACTGTAGTGTTGCGTTGTCCAACATAAAGTATCAAGTAAATAGAACATGATTTCTTAAAGAAGGTTGAAATGTATATTTCTCAGTGAAAGAAAACAGTCTGAAAAGGATGTATTCTTTATAGTTCTGGGAGTAGGACAGTCTGGAAAAGGCCAAGCTGTGGAGACAGTAAAAAGACTAATTAGTGGTTGCCAGAGATTAGGATGAACAGGCAGTATTCTGTACAATACCATGCATACATTGTATGTTCATCAAAACCCATAAAATATACAACACCAAGAGTGAACCCCAAAATGAGCTGTGGACCTGCGATGATGATGATGATGATGATGATGCCTCAGTTGCAGGTTTATTGTAGCACACGTACCACGCTTATAAAAGATGCCGCCTGTGGCATATGCACAATAGTGAAGAGGCCCTGCATGTGCAAGAGCCAGCATGATGTGGGTTATGTCTGTTTCCCACTTGATTTTTCTGTGAAATTACACTACTATAAAAAGTTATCTATTAAAATGTACTAGAGAAACTCCAGACAGAAAAAGTATGAAAGAGAGGCAGCTCAAGAGGAAGTGCAACTCAAAATAATTCGAAACAAATAATCTGAGACAAGTTTTTAAAACTACAAAATGAACTTCTAGAAACAAAAATACATGTGCTAATTAAAATAAAATAAAATAAAATAATGAAACTCCATGTCAGAAGCACCATGTATGAATCTTAATGTCTCAACTTAGAAAGAGTGATAATACCGAGGGCTGCCAAGGATACAGAACAGCTTGAGTTCTCATTCATTACTTGGGCCACAGTGGCCTGCTAGCTTTGGAGGAAGTCCTACCAGTAAGCTTCATGTGAGCATACAAGGGGTAATAGAAAAATATGTGAATGTTTAAACTTTTTAATTGATTCCAGTAAAAGGTATGTTGTCATTAATCTCCTCAAAATACTATCTTCATGTCTAACACACACCTCATTATCCTTGCCACTTTTTGAAGCAGCTTTGCAAGTTCTCTTTTGTGGTTGTGTTTATGAAGTATGACCAGAAATATTGTGAATGCTACTGCCGATTAGCATCCAACAGAAACACAGGCTCATGAAAACAGTGCATCCTGATCGCCAGATCTGGAGCCCCATGACTTCGGGCTCTTCTTGAAAACCAAAACAACCACAAAAGATTTTCACTTGATTCAGGACATTGAGTCAGCAGCCACAGTACAACTAAAGACACTCACGAAAGAAGACTTCCAGAACTGCTTCAGAAAGTGAGAAGAATAGTGAAATATAATTCAGAAATCCTAGTCCTAGGTATTTACTGAAAAGAAATAAAAATATGCCCACATGAAGAACTATATGCATATATTTGTGTGCAAGAGCCATAATAACAAAAAACTGAGGAAAAAATAAATGTCTGTCAATTGCTAAACAAATAATGATACATCCATATGAAAGGAAAGCATTCAGCAATAAAATGAATGAACTGCTAATACATGCAACAGATGGATGACTCTTAAAAACCTGGTGCTAAGTGGAAGAAGGCAAAAAGCTCTGTACCACATGACTCTCTTTCCACGGTGTCCTAGAAAAGCAAAGCAATAAAGACAGAAAATAGATCATACATTGCTGCACATTGGGTGAATACAGAGAAAACTGGCTGCAAACGGTCATGAGGAAACTTTTGAAGGGGCAGAAGTGTTCTATATCTTCATTGTGGTGGCAGTTACAATACTACTATATGCAATTTTGTCAAAAGTGGATGTTCCGTGGATCAAAGGCCAAAATATAAAACATGAGTGAATATTTTGTGATATTAATGGGGTAAGGCAGAATTTGTAAGCCAATTGTCAGAAACCAAAGTCATAAGGAAGAAAGGATAAAATTAATTTCCCCAAAATAAAAGTATTTCTATTTAATGTAAGCTATCATGAATAAACTTAATAGAAACTAGATCAAGATAAGATACTTAGAATGACTAAATCAGCAAGTAAATAATTTCTAGGCTATACAAAGAGTTTCTGCACATCCCTAAAGTAAAGAACAATAATGAATAAAAGATGTGAAAAAGCACTTTACAAAATGGAAAATCAAAAACCAACAAGTATATCTTGTTGGAAAATACCTGTTCCATGCTATGTCTAAGATGTTTAATATTTAGATAGATAGTGAGGTTAAGCTCAACTGTCTATGTTATTGGGTAACAATATAATTATGCTTCTCTTCTGGAGGGTTAACAACTTCAGTTTGCAGACCAAAAATTAGAGAAAAAGAAGGGCAACAAGCACAGCCAACATTTTGGCCCTAGCCTTAGTCAAGTCAGTGAGGACTCAGGACATAAAAGAATCTGCACTGTAACATCCTGTAACTCAGTTGTGTCCCAAATTTTCTGATCAAGAAGATTATGGGGCCACACAGCAACATGATCAACAGTGTAGAGTGTGCCTAAGGAGAGTCACATGGAGAGAAAACATTCCCTCAGGCTTTCACAGAGAGCAAATTGGTCAAGCAATGGCTGTGATTCATCCACATGGATGACACTGACAATGGATCTACAAACTGCAGTACAGGGTTTCAGATTAAATCCTGAGGGGATTTGACTGAACTTGTCAGATACAAAAGTTACATTTCTTGTTATATAGGTCTTGCTTTATCTTGTTCTTAATTATCCAGCAGAAAACTATAACGAGGTATGAAAAGTAAAGCCATATTAATATGCTGAGCTGTAAAGGCCTCAAGTCAACAACTTCTGACATTGCCAGTCTTATGGAAAGCCCACTACTATTACGGACTGCTGGAATATTTTGCTGAATTCACACACCTACTATATTTAAATGGCAATGGAATATCCATTTCTGATAAAACTAAACAAAAAAGGGGATACAAATGAAGGACCATTCTGTATCTGTATATACAAAATAGTTAGGATAGATATACAGCTAATTTCCCTTAATTCAATAAGAAGAAAGATTTGTACTAATAGTGTTCGGACAGGATATCATGTATGCATCTTGTACTATGAATAACTACTACAAAGACAACAATATGCAATGTATTAATTATTGAAAGTGTCCTATCAATCGATGTTGAAACTGTCTCATTACTATTTGTTTCTCAATAAAATTAATAAAAAATAAATAAATAAATAAAAAACTAACAAGGATATGAAGAGATGCCAAAACTCATTAGAAAGCAGAGACAAGTAGAATAAAATAACAAAGAGATGTCCCATTAGATCTATCAGACTAGTAAGTTAGGGAAGGGGCTAATGCCAAGCTTTAGAGGAAAAGTGGAAACCAAAACCCCATCCTGCTGAGGGAATTTTTCTGAAATAACACAGGGATGACATAATTAGGAATAATTAGGAATTGCATTCCCCAGGGATAGACCCAGGTATACTTTTCTACTCCCTAAAGACAGACCCCAAATATAATCTCCTTCATGTCTCTAAGCAGATATATACAGAGATGTTCATCATGGTTCTATTTGCATGACAAAGAGACTTTCTGGGTATAGATTCATGATCAAATACTACAAATTATTTTGATATGTGTTATTCATTTTATTTTTTATTTTATTTTTAAAGAGAATAAGGAACATTAAAAATATTAGAAATAATATACAATTTCACTAAACAAAATTATAAGAATTCAACAATTGTTGCTATATTGCATTTTGTTGTGTTCAAATTTGTTGTTCAGATTACCAGATTACAACATTGTACTATTTATGGCAGCAGATATCAATATGAAATATCTAATTTAATAAAAATTGTATAAGACCTATGTTGAAAATTATTAAGGAGGAGTAAAGTACATAGAGAAACATACCATATTAACAGATTAATATTAATATCAGTAATATAAACATATACATATATATTTGCACAAACAAAGGGCCAAGAATAGTGAAGATATTAGAAGGAGGGGCCAGGAAGATAACTCAGTGGAATAAGTGCTTGCCTGGCACAAGCACAATGTCCTGAGTTTGATCTCTGATACCACCAAAAAAAAAAAAAAACTGGCTAGAAGATATTAGAAGGAGCTGTGATGATATAGCAGATACCAAAAAGAATAATAAAGATTATATGGTATGGTATCAACACAAAATAGACAAACTAATGACATAGACTGCAGTACTAAAAATAAACTTTCTCACATATAGAAACATGAATTTATTATTCATGTAGAAAAAATCAGAGTGAACCCTTACCTCACCTCATACACCAAAATAAAGTGCAGGTAGATTAAACACAAATGCAAAGCAAAATTTTAAAAACAAAATACAGAAAAATATGTTTCAGGCCTTGAAGTTAAGGATTTTTCTAATACAAGACCTAGAAATCATAAATCACAAAGAGAAGATTAATAAATACAGTTATGTTAAAAAAAAAAGCTATCAAAAGTCATCAAAATGAAAGTGACAGGTCAAAATTGAAAATACTATCTAATATACACATATGTATCTCAGGAAAAACAAGTGAGGCAGATAAATAAGCACCTTATAGAAGAAGAAATGGGACTGGTCCATAAACATACGAAAAGATGTCAGTCTCTTCAGGAAAAATGAAAATGGCCAGCACAGTGAGAAGCTAGTGGAACCCACTGAACAGGAGTGCGTTAGAATGCTCACCATGCACCAGGGATGTGGAATAACCCAGCACCCCACACTGCTTGGAGCGAGTTGGCCAACACTTTGGAAAACATCTAGACTGGCGTCCCACTCCCAGGTGCATGCCCGTGCTGTTTCGCTCCCAATCGTACATGCCACCATACAGTTCTGACACTACTCCACCACAATTAGCACAAACCCATCTACATTGGGACTCAGTTCAGAAGCCACTCACACTTCTGACCAAGTGGGACAATTGTGAGGGTCTCCAATACCACCGCCATGGTTTTGCTAGAATGACTTACAGAATATCCTAAAAGCACTATACATATTTACAGTAAAGGATGCTCACAGAGCAAGATCGGGAGGGCCACAGACTCAAACTCCTACATCTTTTCCCCAGGAGCCAGAGTCTATCATCCTCCATGTAAATCAAAGTAGTCACCATCCAAGGGGCTCCATGGAGCTTCCACACAGTCTTCTTTGGGGGTCCTTTACATAGGTGTGATTAGTTAAACCATTAACAAGGCAATCGAACTCAACCTCCAGAGGATGGAGGCAACTGACGGTCCAGCCCTCTCAGGCTTACTCTCCCTGATGAGCAGCCACTATCCTGAAGCCACACAGACAGCCACCAAGGCTCAGATCATGAGCATACCAGAGATGCTCCTGTCACTCAGAAATTTCCAAGAGTTTTTGAAACTCTACCTCAGAAACTAGGAACAAAAACAGACAAATTCTTTATTATACAATACCCTACTGAAACTCTTATATGGGTACTCCAGGAGATATTTACAAAAATGTTTATGCTGCTCTGTCTATAACATATATAAAAACAAGGAAAACCATCTATGTGTCTTATGTGTATTATAAATTCACATGGTACAGTATTATATATATGGTGAGGATGGTGGCAGTGGGGACAAGGATCCATTTATTGGAAAAATAAGAGTAACAGGGGCCGGGGAGATGGCTCAGTGGAATAAGCACTTCCCTGGCAAGCACAAGGGCTTGAGTTCAATCCCCAGTTCTGAAAAAAATAAAAATAAATAAGAGTAACAGTCATGCGGCCTTCTCTCCTTACCTCCCCTCAGACTAGAGATGACTCAACACAGGAAATTCATACCTCCACCTTGATTTGGATATCAGAAAGAGAAAATCTCACCTAAGTGCCTTGTTCCAGCTTGGCAACTCTACCCTCCCATCAACATAACCATTAAGTCCCTGAAGTCCAAGGACAACCATTGCTCAATGGTTGACTCCCTAAGGAAGTCCAAGCTTAGCTGGTGAACAAGGCAGGAAGCTAGCAGGGCTGCACACGATGCTGTCAGAGACCCAAAGAAGCCAAATCTGTACTTCTGGGAGGAATCTTCACCCAGGAACCAATATGAAGCTAACATGGCCCTAAGAAACGTGTGCTCTCTGCCTAGCAGAGGCCACTGTGCAGGGAGAGACACCACTGCTGGGCCCATCTGGACAACAATATGGGCGCCTCCCTCCCCACCCTGCTAACAGGAGCCCCAGCTATAAGGCATGTAGCTCTCACCCCTTTCCACGAGGCTATGACTCCGTCCCCACTGCAGAGCCCACCTCTCAAACAAAGCACCATAGAGGAAACCCTTCAATGAACTGGCATTTCCTCCCAAAGATCAGAGTGTAAGCCAGGTGTGAAATAAGTGCCATGTAGTGGCAAGATTCAGGTTCTCAAAAGAAAAAGAAAGAGTTACCATTATGGGGCCGGGGAGATGGCTCAGTAGAATAAGCACTTCCTTGGGAAGCACAAGGGCCTGAGTTCAATCCCCAATTCTGCCAAAAAAAAAAAGAAAGAAAAAAGATTCAGGTTCTCCTTACAGAACACAGGAACTTTGTTTAAGTGAAGTTTGCATATAGATATTCAAGAAAATTGTTTTTGTTTTGTAAATTGAAAAACCTGAGTGCTGTCAATTATTTTATCTCTGTACCATTCGAGCCAACTCGTACACAGACATGGGTGACAGGCAGCTGCCTGTGTTCTCCTTGCTCTGCTAATATTTTTAAACAAGCTGTAAGAACATACTTAGCATGCTGTTCTGCAAATTGCTGCTTTCAATTCACAGGGCATCGTGGGCTTTTTGAACGGTTATTTACAGAGTATTTCCCTATATGAATTATATATAACATTGATTTGAAGATAATTACCTTGCCCCTTGAGTCCTCTCTTTCAGGCAAATGTTTCCAACTCCTTCTATGGTGTTTGCCTTATTCTTGAACGCTCCGGTGTGTCCCTGCAAGTATGTTGGTGAGCAATGTGCTCGGTCCTGGCCTGTGACATGAGTGAGGAAAGTGAGAGACGTGAGTTTCTGTGACGCAGTTCTTGGCAGCAGACGTCGGCAATGATTTGGCACTTGCCAGGGCCTTCTGCACCTCAACTGCAAGGTCTCTCCTCGAAGTGCTGACAGTGACTCAAAGGCACTGTCTCTTAGCTTAGATTTGCATTCTGGCCACGCCACCCACCCACCAGGACTGGCCTTCTGATCCAGCCTAAAGTCTTTCTTGGACAAAATGAACTCCCTGGCCTTAGCTCTCACCTCTGGTCTGAAATCCGGAATTCCTCCAGTGCTGCCTACAATCAAGAGCTTCCTCTCAAGTGTCAGCCTCCCCTGTTCAGGAAAATGAAAAGGAAACGCAGAGGTGAGTGCTGGATTGTATGTTTCCAAAGCCCAGGAAAGGGGTGTGCTAGCCCCAGGCTGGCTCCTTTCTGTCCCTTGTGGCTTCACAAGGCCGTGGTGCATGACTGAATCCAACAGAGTCTGTACCAAGCTCCATTCATATGCAATACCCTCTCCTCTGAAAGTGGCCTCCAATGAGCTATTGCTATGAGCTCAGAGTGCACAGCCCTGGCAACAGGCTGGGCTATCTGGGCAGACAATGTTTCACTCCTGATTCTAAGTCTGTGGTCTAGATGAGGGATGCAAGTGCTGGGTGAGAAATGCTTCAGTAGAGAAAGGAGTTTCTGCTATGCTGGAACCAGGAAGAGAGAGGTCCGGTGTCCTGCTGTGAGATTGTCTTATGCTGTGTGGCCCAGGCTTCCCAAAGGAGTGATGTCCAGTGGGTGCTGGAGGATGGGCAGAAGCTGGTCCTTTCAGGCAGGAGACAATATTGAGAACAATGAAATGATGCTAAGAGAAAACTGAAAAAAATCCAAGGTGGTACAGTGATTCTGAGAAAAGCATAAAGATGAATTTAATTGAGGAGGAGGGACAGGGATCCCCAAGGGTTAGGGTCAGATGGGGCCTGAGAGGCCGAGCTTGAGTTCCATCAGGAAAGTAACAGGGAACCACAGATAATTTTGTACCAAAAGGGGGATGTGATTGGATTTATATTCTTAAAAGGTAGCATTCTGCCACAGGGGGAAATAATGGAATAGAAAATCAATGAGAATAAAAGATAATGACTAGGAAAATTTAGCCTGCAGAAGGCAGATGTCGTTGGAGGAAGAAGCCAGAGGTCAAGGGGCGTAGGAGGACCCTCCACAGATGGGACCCAGACCCCAGTCACATTTGGGTTCTTGTCATGGAGGAAACCACAAACATATAGGATCTCCCTAGCCTTGCTTACCCTCATCCTAAAAATAGTCTGAAGCTCACTGGGAGAATTAAGATGAGCTTGAACATGAATACAAATTCTCCCTACACCGGGCCTGACTCACAGGAGGTGCTCAGAATCCAAAAACTCCCCTAAGAAGGTTTTTGAAGAGTTTCCACAGAGGACATAGGGATACAGCAAAGAAAGGCTGGAGAGAAAGGGATCATTATTCTGTACCTTTACTGAGATCCTCAGAGCAGAGAGACAGACAGTTCAAAGCTTTATGAAGATGCAGAGGCTTGGGCCAGCCTCAGGGGTCTGTGACAAGTGCTTTTGGTCTGGAGGGCAACAAAGCAGAGCAGCTTTGTGCCACCAAGGGCATGACTTCGTGGCCCTTGGCAGAACCCCCGAGCCCCACAGCAACCCCAATCCACTACCTCCATCAAGGGCACTGCCATACATCACATTTCTGGATCCCCATCACACAGGCTACCTGCTCATGGTCACAGGATGACCATAGGCAGAGTCTCACTATCCTGCTGCAGAAAGGAGCCAGTAATTCTCAATGACATGACACAGAAAACAAGGACAATTTCAAGGAAGAGAACTCGGAACAGCAGGCCAGGCAGGAGGTAGAGAGAAAATAGAAACCCAACAGCTGGGCTAAGCTATTGATCACTTCTACACCTAAATCTTTACTTGCAGGATACCTTCATTAGGAAATAACATTTGTAGGCATAGACAATAGACAGTTGAACCCCATTAACATCCATGAATCAAGAATACACAGCCCTTTAATCGCAAGTTTGCCTTTAACCCATGATGGCCAAGCATTTCTGGCAAGTGAACACCAAGTAGGCAACAGACTTGGCAAACTACCTCACACAGGGTCTCTTCTTCGCCATTTCACATTCTTTCCCCATACATACACACAAGATGACACCCAAGGGAAAATGAACTTAAATGCAGAGTCCTTCATGGCCTCTCATCTAGTAATAAAGTCCCTGTCTCTGTTCAGTTCAATGTCTTACTATCCACCATGCCAGGAACACACTGTCCTTTATTCTGCAGAAGCACCCCTGCAGACATAATTAGCCAATCACAGCTTATGGATCCTGCTCAATACTGTGCTCCAGAGGAAGAAAGGGATGCTGTGTATTCTTCCTCTCAAACAACAAACTTGATGTCCTCCTTCCCAGGAGGAAATAGCTATCCTGTGCTTCCACATGCAGCACAGTCACCCCAGCCACTTCAGCAGACTGGCGAAGCAGAAAATGGTGTGGGGCTTTCTGTTTGCTCACCGCACAGATGGAGGACAATAGTAGCAGCAGCGGGGTTTCCTCAGCAGGATGGACACCCTGAAAAGGAAGGGAGATCTCCTTACCATGTCCAGGCTGGTGCAAGGATCTAAGATTGGGCAGGGGGAGAAGAGGGACAGAAAGTAACAAGGAAACCAAAAGGAAAAATTTCCAGGCTACCCATCACCTGACTGTCAGCCTAGTGTAGAGGCAAAGTTTCTGATTCTGGATCCATATCCCACCTCCATCATACTTACTGTTGGCTTTGGATACATTATTTAATCTCCCAGCACCTTACTCTTCTTATCTCTAAAATGGAAATAATCCCAATACTTTCCTCACAGCATTGTCATGGGTATCAAATGCATCCATCTATGAGGATGTACTCAAGGAGAGTTACTTCTTCACCTGATAATTCCTATTATCTGACGGGATATTATCGGAATAGGTGACACAAGATTCAGATAAAGGCATCGAATGCCTTGCAGTAAATCCACAGATAGGGTGTTCCAAGTGCAGCTGGCTAAATCAGAGCTGCTTTGCATCATTCTGCTCTGAATCTCGAGGTCAGCAATTGTTTCCCATCACTACGAGCTGACCCTGCATTTCCAGCAAAGGGGACAGAAAACGATGGCTGTTGGGGGTGGAACCGATATTCCATGAAGACGCAGCCCGAATCCACTGCAAAACAGCGTATGTACATCATTCACACATGGAATTCACTTGTGCGTGTCTGCTAATGGGCCACACTACACACCCCCATGTGTCACAGGACATAGCAGAGGGCTTGCACCGGGGCCACCACCCCTTGGACAATGGAGTTTTGCATTGTCTTATGGTCCACCCAGACCTCCGACTAGATTGTACGGCTTTGGCTGAGTCTATCCAGGTTAATGTAATCTTGAGTAATTAGTCCTTGGGGAAAGCCAGAGGCTCTGATTTATCAGACACTGCAGCATCTTCACTGTAAGCAGAAGTTCATCTGGGAGCTACATCATATGAAAATAAAACTGCCTAAGCGACATATATCCAAATTGTGATGATAATGTAAGTGGGCAGACCTTCCTAGCAGGGATTGTTAAGGAGTGAGGAAGCAGGGGAGCTCCAGAGATCTTCTAAGCAATCATGGTTGCTCTGGATACACCCAGCATCTGAAATCCCCTGCAACTCAATTTCACTGTCCTTAGTAGAGGCGCAATCACACCTTTCCGCTCTAGAGACCTATTAGGAGAGTAAGTCCGGTAAGACTTGGGTATAACTTGCCTGGCCTGGTGACCATCATTAGTTCAACGGTGGCCCCCAGAAGCTATGTCCACCTAGATGGACTCTGTGAACGTGAACTCTTTGGAAAAGTGAGAGCTGCAGGTATAATTAGGGGTCTTGAGATGCAATCGCCTCGGACTTCCCAGAGTGGCCTACATTCAATATGAGTGTTCTTTCGAGAGGAAAGCAAAGGGAGATCTGAGGCATGGCAAAGGCCGAGAGACTGCAGAGGCACCGTGCTGTGTTCCTGCTGTGTCTCCAACAACAGCACATTCTTCCCTAGGCATTCACTGAGCTTTTTTGGTTTTGGTTTGATTCCTTAGTTGCTTAATAAAAATGACAGTATAACCTATTCCAAGAATAAGTCAATGTGGTATAAGTCAGAAGTCTACAAATAACACAACAGACCTAACAGGACCTGTCCCGGCTGGGTTGGGGCAGAGGGTTCTGCTTCAGGTCCCCTGCACGGTTCTTATGACACTGGCTTCTTAAGCGACACTATCGGGTGAGGTGGCAGGAACGTGAGGGAGGGGCAAGGAATCCGCATCACCATGTAAGCGCTTGCCTGTGCCAGCTCCTCTCTGCTACACTACCATGACTCGACCCACTGACACGGGGGATTACAATCCTCAGGAAACCCGAATTAAGAAAGAAGCAGATACTAGGGAGTGTTAGAAATGTCTGCCCCAGACACGGCTCCTGCTATCTCCTGACTTCCACATTGTAAAAATTACAGAGAGGCCTAATACGAACAGAAGATGAATGCCGTCATCCCGGGCCCACGAGCTGCTGTGTGGTTATGACCACTGGTGCTGGCCTGGCCCTCCCTCCACACGCCGCTGCAAAGCCGCTGTGCTTTACAAGAGAGCTCCGCATATCGCTGTCATTTGATTTTCCTTCTGGCTGACAGCTTCCCTCCCCAGCCCCAGCCCCCATAACTAAGATTCATGGGAATTCGGGCCCCGAGAGCCTATTAACCTTAGATGCTCTGCAGGGTTCGGTCTAAAAAGCCCAGATCAATGAGATCAAGGAAACAGTTTCTCAGAAGTCGCTAACAGAAGGCAGGCGGCTGGCAGGCAACGCGCGATGTGGAGATTCGTCTTTGTGCGCGGCTGGCAGAGGCCACGGAGAGTGGTCATTTTTCTAACAAGCTCAGAAGAGGATGGATTTTTTTTACCCAGTGGTTAGCACACAGCGCTCCTCCAGGAAAACAAATACACAGCCAGGCTATTCATTTTTCTTCCATTATTAAGTATCTTTGGGTTGATTTTAAAGGATTTCAAATAGAGCAGCTCTTCCAGCCTGCACCCCTCCCTCTCCACATCTCCACCCTTTGATGGAGTCCCCGCACCTGCCTTTGCCGTGACAATTGCCATTTCATCTTCAATTTCTATACCAGGAAATGTAGGTCACAGATCTTAGATGTGGCCTAGTTTCCCAGCTCCAAATAGAACTCTTTCTCCAGGTTGAAGCTTTCTTTTCCAAGTTTATGTCTAATAAAAGTGTAACCTGCTTCGCCAATCCAAGCGCTGACTTCCTCTCTGCCCCGCTGCTGAGCCGGGACCTTGGGAGGATGGCTGGTGGGACTGCAGCCTTGAGGGTGTGTGAGGCCTCTGTTTTCCCTGGAAAGCAATTTGAAGGTCCAAACCTGTGCCTGAGGACATGGGAGACAGGGTCCAGCAGGGAGAATGGGGAGCTTCCACTCAGCCCAGTCCAGTAAGGGCAGCGAGAAGGTTCACAGGCCTCAGCCCTGAGGACGCTCCTCGACAGCTTCCTGTGTCATCCCTGGCTGGGTGGTCCCATGGCTCCCCATCCTGCTCACTCCCTTTCTTCTGCCCCCTTTTTCCTCCTCTTTTCTCCTTCCCTTCCTCCCTCTCTTCCTTCTTCTCCTACCTTCTTTTCATCCCTTCCTTCTCTCTTCCCTCTCTTCCTTCCTCTCTCTCTTCTTTTTACCTTCCTTCCTACCTCTCTTCCCATCTTCCTTTCCTCCCTTTCTTTCCTTTTAGCTTTGTTTTGATCTTGCTCAGCATGTACACTGTATGCAATTATGGAGTACAATGTCACGTTGTGATACATGAATATGCTGTAATAATCAATTCAAGTAACTAACATAGCCATCACCTTAAACATTGATTGTTTCTTTATGGTGATTGTAATACAGGAATAATATTGGAGGCCCAAATGATAGAGGGAACATAATATAACTCCCAACCTGTTGGGTGTCAGATAAGACATGTTCTGTTCCCCAAAATCAATGAATGAATTCTACAAAAACACAGACATTAACAGTAGGAAGTATTTATTGATAGACAGCTCCTACCTGTAAGAGACAGGTGGGGACCTGGAAAGTGGGTTGCTAATGAGCCCACTTCTGGAGGGAGTTCTCTAGAGGGAAATCAGGAAGTGGGCAGAAAACCACAAGGTAGACACAACGTGGGACAAAAGTATGACCGACCAATAAGACTGCAAGTAGAGCCTCTTAGGTCAAGTTGACCCAATGGGGAAGCAGGTCACACAGCACGTGTACATGGAAAGAACAAAGACCTTCAGAAAAGGTAGGTCTGAGGGTCTTGGTCACCCACCGAGGTGACTGATGCCTTTCAAGACATTTTAGGACCAGGTGTTGCCACCTATCCTGTCCTTTGGGGATGTTTGTAGACCTAGTCCTTCCATCTTGAGACCTGGCCTCCAACAGATGCTTCTGGCCACAGTTGTGATATGACTTTCATCTTTTGCATTGACTCTGTCAAGGGCCTAGCCCTGTCTGGCTGCCTAGTTTGTATGTCACTTACTTATCTATAATAATAATATTCAAAATCTTCTATTTTGAAATACACAGCACATTATCATTATCCATAGTCACCCTCTTGGGTGATATGGCACCAAAATGTGTTCCTCCTACCTAACCAGCTTTGTACCCAGCCATCATCCTCCACCCCTTCCTTCCTGACCCCTCCCCCTGCTCAATCCTGTCCCCTTCCTTCTGTCCTCTTTCTTTCTCCACAGAAGGGATCCAAGTTTATTCTGGGAAACACAGATGAGCTAAAAGGAAAATAAAAACCATCCACAGAACTAGTAGAGAAACTCTTTCTAACATTTCTGTGTCTCTAGTTGTTTCACTGTGTAAACGTGCTGACACAGATTTATTTTAATGAAACTTGGACCATAGCATTCTGCAGCCTGGTTTCCTCCCTTAACCTTCCCACCCCCTGCTTTCTGGTTGATTTATTTGTGTACTTTTGCATGTGCATGCATGACCTTGGGATTTTTTTCTGAAATTACAGAATTTCATAAAATAAATCTAAGTTGAAAGATATAGCTTGTCAGGTTTTTAAGATTCTCCCATTCAGTGTTTCCCAAAAGAGGCAACAGGGAGCTAGTAGAAAGGAGAGAGAGTGTGAGGGAGAGAGAGAGAGAGAGAGAGAGAGAGAGAGAGAGAGAGAGAGAGAGAGAGAGAGAGAGTACTTTCTCTACAGATGGCATTAGAGGAGGAAGTAGTAGTCTGGCCACTGTTTCTGTATGAGAGAAAGCCTATACCTTCCTGGTGGTTCCTACAGCCCCATCCACAGGGCATCAGAGCCACATGTGAGCCCTGTGGCCCGAAGGTCTTTTGCCCACCAGCACTGCCCTTTGTGGGTCGCATCCACACCAATGTTCGCTGTGCTCCTGGCCAGCAGTTTCCTGTCCAGCAACCCTGGCCAAACCAGCAAACGTCATTGCTACCTAATGACCAAAGCACCCCTCCTCATCAATGTTCCAACCCCGCCTGTGTTTCTCCTGCCTTGGATACAGTCCTACAGCCCCAGACGACCACATCCAATTTCCTCGGGTCTTAGAGCTGCTCTTTTATCACAATCACTCTAGATTAGACTTGCCTTGTCCCACCTGCTGTGCTGTTCTTTTCTCTTGATTGGACCCAGAAAGCCACAGCTGGGTTCCTGACCCCCTTCTCTGAAGCTGCAGGCACTTACGCAGCCATCTGGTACAGATTAGGCCCATTTATTGCAATACTCAAATGGTAATGGCCCTAGGCTCCACCCCAACACTCTTTCCTCTTATAGTTCTCAAAGACACTGGCCCGGCAGGATTCACCAGTGCCATCCCTGGTCACCACGATGCCCAGGCCTCTCCTCCTGCCCTTGGATCCCAGTTGTTGTGTGCCATGAAAAGAGGAGCCTTGGAACAGAAGGTGCCACACTATCCTCTCTCTTCCTCCGGAAGCACCTTGCATCTCAGTGCCTTTGTCTTGGTTACTTCCCTCTCCTGGATGAGACAAAAATACCCAATGCCCAAATTTAAGCAAGAAAATGTTTATCTAGATCACAGCCTGTGGAGGATTCAGTCCATAATCTGCTGGCTCCAAGGCAGGTTGACATGGCTGGGAGGCAATAGTTCATGGCAGGGGAAGACAACAGAAAAACAAGAGCAGAAAGGAAAAAGGAGAGAGCAAGCCTCCTTCCCTCCTTTATATTTTATGTGGGCGCCCTGCCCCAGGGCTGGTGCAGCACTAGCAGCCATAGCCCAGCATTGGACCATGAATTAATCACAGACACTAGAAGCCACCCTATGACCTCATGAGGCTTAGGGGGGACATCCAGACACTAACCATAACAGCCCTAGTTCCCCATTCCACAGCAAGATCTTGGATGGCTCTACATTGGGCCTAACCTACAGCCATGCAGGGAGGAGCAGGGAGTCTTTTTCCCATTAAGTAGGTGAGGACCCCAGAGTTCCCAGGTTCAGTGATCACCTCTAACCATGCAAGAACAAAGGACATTTTAGGTGTGAATCTGCTGATTGTCTAGCCCAGGGTTTTGCTTTGACATCACTGAATCATTCACAGGGGAAAGAAAAGCTGGTTTCTACAGAGCTGTAGACATCTCCAGTCACAAGGGCAGTGGAGCACACAAAGTTCACACAGGCTGTCCATGCCCAGGGGCAGTGCAATCACTCCTTGGCAACTGGCTTCCAAGAGTACTGAAATTCTATCTGCGCCACATACACCAAGCCGAGGGCTGGGTCAGCAGGCCCCTCCAGCATCTCGCCATGCAGAGAGACCCTTTACATGTTCACATAAACACCCTGAATGT
>NW_004524578.1:12674694-12676074 GCF_000260255.1 Octodon degus | reverse complement strand
CTCTTTATTTATTCTCTGGGTTTTTCATACATGAGAAACAATCTGATCTTTAAACTTCTGTGTCCCTGTCCTGTGTCCCAGCTTTTCTCCTTACCCTCTCCTCGTTGTCCAGTCCTCAAGTTCTCACTTTCCTTTTAGTTGTGTTATACCTTAAGCCATACACTTGTATGCACAAGATGGGCAAGGCAATGATCCTGAGAAACATCAGCAGGTTTCTGAAACTAGCAGGCAATTAGTAGGATTCTCAATCTGACTAACTATACATGCTGATACCAGTGAACCAAACAACTGCACTGAAGATAGCAATGTGTAATAGAAGGGTCACGTTTGGAATGCCTGTCATTCTGGTCTTCTAAATAGGTACTTCTTGTCATGACATACCAATTATTACCATACTGTCTCATAAGCAAAAGGGTTTTTGGTTAAAAAATAAATAAATGAACAAGCTTCTGTGTCCAATTGAGCTCAGTTACAACCACACACTTTTTAGACTACTCTGTTTTTTCCTGTCCCTCTCAAATATGTTGTCTACCAAGCAGGCCTCCCCATTCTCCTCATGGTCTCAGCTTGGGGATGCTGAGGTCATGGAAATGCTTCTTTGTTTTTTAAGCCCTGCCTCAGAAAGGTCTGGTGGGAGAGAGAAGCAAAGAAGAACCATTAGGAGGGTAGAAAGCTGCAAAGATGAGTGGCTCAGAAATATGGTGGTCTTGCAGTTTTGCTAAAATAACCACACAGCAGAAAGAAATGATGAGTCTTCTGATCTGGTGGCAGAGTAGCACAAAGGACCTGGCCCCTTGTGCCAATAGTGACAGCCAAGTGCCACCATCCCAGCTTCATGACTGAGGGCCAATCACGTCCAATTCAAGTACTCATTCAGGATAATAGGTCAAGTCCCTGTCAGCCTGTGTGAACTGAAACGTGACAGCCTCTGACATCTGGTACCTTCTCAAGTGCCCTCATATCACCAATAAATTTCTCTTTGGCCTCAGAAATGAGATTCTGTGTTCAAAGACAATCCAAGCAAAACACCAGGACAATGAGGATCAAAATTCCAGACAGGGAGCCAAGGAACAGACCAAAAGATACTTTGCTAAAAGTCTGTAAACTGTGCCCAAGCTTCGATCCCTGTCCACTGTTGGTCCTCACCACCTCCTGAGAGAAAGAACAAAAGCCAGAGTTAGCAGATACCTCCTTCAATAGAAGCATCCACAGTCTGACTCACTCATCCAGTTTGTATGTTCAGGTCCCCAAAGCCTTATGTACTCATAGGCAGGGCTTTTGCAAAACAAGGGGACTGTGGGATGCTCAGAGTGACGCTAGTGGGTGGAGCCTGGTCAGAAGCGGCCAGGTACGGGGTGTGACCTGAAAGGATGTATCTCT
>NW_004524578.1:12671944-12673536 GCF_000260255.1 Octodon degus | reverse complement strand
CAACAGTAGAAAGTTATAGAGGAACTCAGAGTGGAATTATTTTCTGCAATGAGAAAGTCACTAAGACACCCACACTGCCCCACCTACACCAAAAAAGTGCTCCTTGGACCATGAAATCAACTGTTGGGGATGAGGGCGGTTGCAGATGAAGAGGGTTCAGAGACAGCTCCAAAGACACCCTTTCCCCCCAGTTGAATGCTCTGAGAAGCTCCCAAAGAAAGCTGCTACCCTGAAGCACAGGAGCCCCCAAATCTCCTAGGCTAAGGCCACAGATCCTCCATGAAAACTGCCCCTGTGCCGCCACTGCTCCCCTGTGGAAACACCAACACCGCCCCTCTGCTCGCCTGCCCAGCAGATGTGGGTCTGCACCAGAGAAAATTCACAGCACCAGGGAAGGGGAGAGTGGAAAGCATTGTGTCCGTGCCCCTGAAAGGACTGACGTGAAGACCCAAAGCCCCACCACCAACTGCTGTACAAGAGCACAGAGACAGCAGCTCTCTGGAGCCGTCCAGCTGGCTGGCGTGTCACGGTGAATTCCAGTACTCATCTTTCTGGTCCTGCTAGCAGACGAGTCTCGGGAATGCAGAGAGTTGCTCTCTCAATTTCCTTGCCCCGTGTTGACCTCTGGCCACAAGTTAACTCCTGAGGAGATAAAGGACTGCAGCTGATCGGCTCTCCTGTTTGAAGATCAGTCTGCAGAAATCCAAAAGACCTATTGAGACTCTTCAGAGGAGTTCAGCATCCTTTGCAGAGGGAAGAAACCTCAGAAATGCTTATAACCTCTCACTTCCCTCACCTCTGCTGAACCTTGCAGCTTCCACCAGGAGTTACAGGGCCTGGCTCCCCCTTTGGATAGAGGGAGTCACCCCGACAGGCATCAGTTTTAGAATTTCAGGGCAGCCCATTGAAACCATACATTTCACATCTCAGCATTGTCCCCAGATGAAGAGACATGACTTCTTTAATCTATAAAGCAATTGATTTTTCACCTAAGAAGAGAATGGCCACCTAGCGGTGGGGACCTTTCTCCCACTTGTTTTGGTCCCAGTCCCCACCCACATCGCAGAAAACTGGGCCCTGACTCGAATCCATTGGGCTCAGCCTCCCTGCAGCACCCTGCACTAGCTGCGCTGGGCTGAGCGTGCACCTGCTCCTTCCCCAGGTCAAGGAAGGCGTACCCCTGAGGAGCAGCCTCCACACAGTCTCCATGGCCCGTGCCCGGGGAAGGACACCAGAGCCGGCTGACAGAGCTGCTTCACAAAGTGGCAAGAATGTTGAAAAAAAAGTGGCAAGTGTACCTGAAGCAAGGGGGAATATTTTAAAGGGGACTAGTGGTGATGTCTCTTTTATTGTAATAATTTTTTTCTATATTTTAGCGAAGGGTCTACAGGGTGTTCAGGGTCTCACTACTAGATTCATAGTGATCCACCTATTTACAGCCTCCCAAGAGCTGGGATTACAGGCACGTGCCACCACGCCCAGTCTCAATTGCCATCTCAGCATGCCCCAGGGGTGGGGCAGGCATGGCAGGCCTGGGGATCGAACCCCCAGCCCCTGTACCTACTTGCAGATTCTTTAATCTGCTGAGCTAT
>NW_004524578.1:12669620-12670615 GCF_000260255.1 Octodon degus | reverse complement strand
CTGTTCCACAGAGGAAACACCAGGGGCCGCTGCAACCTGTTCTTCTTCTACCTGCCCTGGCAAGTGAGGCAGGCTGTCGTGTGTGTGTGTGTGTGTGTGTGTGTGTGTGTGTGTGTGTGTCCTCAAGCCTGAAGACCTTCTCTGTTCTGCTAGCAGAGCTGCTGCTGCACGGGAGACAAAACGAGAGAGTGATAAGGAAATTACGGCCCATTCATGTGATAAAATGCTTCAGAGCCACTGCAAAGGTGTTTTAAAAGAATTTCTCACACCACTGCCAACGTGTGCTTGACTGAAAAGAGAGAAACGGCGCCCGTAACGTATATTTGCGGACATACACGCAGGTGTGAGTGTGTATGTATATTCTCTTTTAAAACGTGAAACAATATAGATAAGTATGCCAAAAATGCCTATGCTTGTCATTGGGTAGTAGGAGAGTGTTTGGCTCTAACTTTCCCACTTGGCATATTAGTTGTTTCTATAGTTTTATGCCATATTATGTTTATTATCAAAAATTTAAGAAATTATACTGCAAAGGATACGATACCATAGGAAGATAACCAAGCAGAGAGATACATATTTTTACCTGTTTTTAGTCCTAGGAACATCAGGTATGTTTTGGGGTATGATATTATTTTAAACAGCCAGCTGTCACCCAGACTCTCCTTCTGTCAGAGAGGCAGCCCCAGCTGATGGAACCACAGTGGCCTGTCCAGCCCCTTCGTCCTCCCTGCCTCCTGCTGCTCTTGCCCTAGCCAGGCGACCTCCTTGATCTGCAGTGAGCCCAGCAGGTGCCACCCTGCCCCAGCCCCTTAGCACTGACCTACTGGGCCACTTTTCTTTTTAATTGTATTTACTTAGAAGCATTCAGGAAGTCAACAAAACAGTTGCAACTTTTGTTTTGCAATTACAGAGTGGTATTCAGTTAACAGAACAACAATTATTTTGTATAAGCTGCATCAGAGACAACTGGAGAGGAAAAACTACCGTCCCCATAT
>NW_004524578.1:12667763-12668450 GCF_000260255.1 Octodon degus | reverse complement strand
TACTGTAACCCTTACTGGGCCCTTGACTGACAGCGACCCCACTGACCTGCTATCTTTACTTCCTCCAGGCTAGTCCTCTAAGTACCTTCTCAGGGGAGCCTTTCATGGAACACTAGTTAAAAGTCCCTTACCCTAGTCACTTGTTTTTGGTCCCTGAAACAAAGCAACCAACACTCACAACCTGGGAGAAGAGGTTCATTTTGGCTTACGGCTCAGAGGTTTCAGTCCACATTCAGCAAGTTTAAAAACAGAAACAGTGTGGCGGGGGTCCTGGAGGGAGGAGGGCTGTTCACAGCAGGGCAGCGAGGAAGCAGAAGAGAAGGGAGGAGCCGTGGCAATGCGCCTTTCTGGGCCAGGCCCCCATGATCACATCCTCCAGTTAGACCCCATGTCCTACAAGTCACCTAGGGTGCTCCCAAATTTAATCATCTTTCTTTTTTATTTTAATTTTTTTAATAAATTGCAAAATGAAAATAAATTATTTACAAACATAAATGAATATAACAATAAAAATTGTCCAAAGTAAAAATGAAGAAAGAATTTACAGATCAGTCAAAATAGTTCACTGTGTCAAAACCAAGAAATGTATATTCATATAATTAGAATTCTCAAAGTAGAAAGGAGTAGGCAAGACCCAGTCCTAGCCCAGGTCCGGTGAGTGTGTGGAGAGTTTCCTGCTACCCTGCG
>NW_004524578.1:12655649-12662808 GCF_000260255.1 Octodon degus | reverse complement strand
ATGTCTTTTAAATAAATTGTAAGTCAAAGATAGTATAAATCTTAGAACAAAAATTAAGATTAAGCAATATTCAGAAAATTAAATACTAATTAATTAAAAATTAAATATTTCAAAACAATTGAACTAAGAAAACGTTTTCATGATAGCAAAGAAGTACTAAGAATAAAACATAAGACAAATACTGAAATGGCAAATAAATGACCAGCACTTCTAACAGTTTGAGGATAGGATATCGCACAAAGTTCTAGTGTGTTGTGGACATATATAATGACCATGACAGTTACCGGTAGCCAGGTGTCACTTGTGGGGCTGAGCTACAGCTATTGCTTTGAAATCCACCCTGTAGACCCAGATGGAATCATGGCCCATGGGTGGAAGAGAAGTCTATTTGTAGAGTATACTGATGGAAATATTTTGCTGCTGTACACAAAAGAATAACTGAAAGACTACTATTGTATACCTCTTATTCTCCTGTGTTTAATTGTTTGCCCTTTTTGGTAGGTTCTTTCCATTCTCATTCATGGGGCTGTGATCATTTTGCTCTCTCTCTAGGACATCATTTAGTAGTCTGTGTAGGCTTGGCTTGGTCATCACGAAATTCTTAAGTTGTTCTTTGTCATGGAAGTATTTCACTTCTCCATCAAACTTGAAAGAGAGTTTTGCAGGGTATATCAGTCTGGATTGCAAATTGTTTTCTTGTAAGACTTGAAGTACTTTGCTCCATGCTCTTCTTGACTTGATGGTTTGTGAAGAGAAATATGCCGTTATTCTGATGGGCTTTCCTTTAAATGTGATCTGTTTCTTTTCTTTAGCAGCTTTTAGGATACTGTTCCTGTGCTGAATTTCTGAGATCTTGATTATTATATGTCTGGGTGTGGTTTTCACTGGATTGATATTATTTGGAGTTCTATATGCTTCAGTTACAGGAATGTCAGATTGTTGCCCCATATTTGGGAAGTTTTCTGCTATTACTTCTGCCCATATGCTTTTTATATCATTTGTATTGACTCCTTCCTTCTCATTGATGCCTATTAGTCTCACATTGTTCATCTTTGCATCATCTTGCAGGTATTGAATAATTTCTCCTACATCCTAGTTGTTTTGAAGAGATCTTTTCTTACTTCTTCACTAGCTGCAATGGTGTCTTTAAGGTCAGAAAGTCTATTTTCACTTTCACTCAAACAGTTTTGCCAGCTTGTGATTGAGGTTTTAATTTCCTGTATATCACTTTGAATCTGTTTCTTATATTCTATTTCTTTCCTAAATTGTTTATTCAAGGGTTCCATCATTTTTATATTCTGCTCTATTTTTTTATCAGTGTATTCTTTAGAAGCACTTAGCACTTCTTTGTTATCGTTATCACTACTTTTCTTAGTTCAGAAATTATTTCTGACCTGATTTCCTCTATACATTTCTGAAGTTGTTTCTTGACTTCCAACACTATTATTTCAGAGATTTCAGGTGTGTGATTTTCAGTTTTTTCCTCTATGCTAGTGTCTTCTGCATTTGTACTGGGTGGACTCAGAGCCTGAGACTGCATTTTGTTCCTTCTCTTTGTCATTTTGTATACCACTGTCTTCTGACTTTTGGTGTAGAGCTTAGACAGAGTTATTACCTTAGCACCAAGTCCAGATCTACGAAGTTCAGATTCCTCCAGCTGGGTGTTGCTTGAATCTGGCTGGGGTCTGGCTGCTGTGCTCAACTTCTTCCTGCTGCAGCCATTGGAGTTGAACCCTTTGTGTCACTCTGGCAAGACGTTCTGCTCCTGAATTAGCTGGGTAGGTCTTGCCTCTAGCTTTTTTGCAGGGAGTTCTGCTGAAGGGTTCCACGCTGGGCCTGCACTCTGGGTCGAATGAGAATCTCAGTGTGGTCTCACTCACACACTGGGCCTGGGCTCTGGGTCTATTCAGGATCCGCGGGCCCTGGGCGGTCTCGCTCACACACCAGGCCTGCACTCTCCAATCATCCTTCAAAAGCCTGTCCCTGAGTGCAGGAGGCTCTTGGGAGACATCTAAAGCATAACTTCCCCCTAATATTGTATATGCCTCCATTTCCATTTTTCTCACATTCTCTAAATTTTTATTCCTGTATCTTTTTATGGCCTCTCTCGTTCCTTACAATGTAAGTCCCACTGGGTCAAAAATTTTGTCTGTGTTTTCATTCCTATAGGTCCAGAATATTCTAGAACAATCTCTGGCCCTGAATCTTGAAAATCAGTGGCTGAATAGGTGAACAACTAAACAAAAGACTAATTTGGGCCTATGAATCATAAGGGGTGTAAATCTTGCAAATAACTTCTCGACTCTCCTCACAAATCAGATAGAAGCCCTTCACAGCCCAGGCACTTACAGACACCTCATAATAGTGTCCCAGAGCTGCTTCTGCTATTTCAGTGGTTTATGGATTTAATTTTCAAAGAATCTGAATGTACACTGCTGTGCCAGGAATGCATTACTTGACGAGTGTGTTCAAAAGAAAAGGCAGCTTCGTTTGGAATCGCAGCAGGCCTTCACAGCAGCGAATGTGCCGAGGCTGGCTGGAAGCCAGTCTAGAGAAAGCGAGAGAGAGAGCAAAGCGTTGACTCACCTCGCATGTGTTCATTAAGGATCTATTCTACGAAGGGAGCTGGAGCCACAGTGAGTGAGAACTCACCACTCCTTCCTGGAGGCAGTGCAGCCCAGCAGGGTACATATAACTAAGCTATGATAGAGCTGCAATGGCTTAGGCCTTGAGTGATGCCCCTAAGCCATGCAGCAAAGGCTTGCTTCCCAACATGGAACTGTTGGGAAGAGTAGAATATTTAAGAGATGGGCCGAGCAAGAGGTCCTAGGTCGTGGAGAGTGTGCCCTTGAAAGTAATAGGGGATCCGCTCCATTCCCCTTCCTCTCTCTTATTTTTTTGCTTCCTGCCCATGAGATGAGCCATTCTGCTCTGCCACATCCTCCCATATGACACACCACCACAGCCCAAAGCCAACTGATCACAGGCTGAAACTTGTAAGTCTGTGAGCTAAAATAAACCTTTCTTCTTTATAAGTCAATTATCTCAGGTATTTATCATAGTGCTGGAAAGCTGACAAATACTGAAGCAACGAGATATTATGGAAGCACAGAGCAGGGGGTGGGAAAGGCTTCTGGAAGAACTCACCTTTCAGAATGAGGCATAGATCATATCAGTGGACAGGGCTTTGTTGGTGGTGGAGGTGGAAAAGGGGCTGTGGAAGTTTCCCCCAGGGAGAGCCAGGTACGGCAGGGTTGTCCCTCCAGGGAGCTGGAAGGCTCCGTATGGTTTGAGTGTGGAATAATCACACATAAGTCTTGCATTCCCTTGCTTCTCACCACTTCCTGTTACGCTCATGTAAGACACCATTATCTGGACTGGATTTCTGCAACAGTGCCTGTCCTAATTCACTGTATCTATTCTTTATCTTTAAAAGAAAAAAAGTAGCTTCTTTTTCTGGGACACACCAAATGGCAGACAACACCAGTGTAGCAGGAGGGGCCAGAGGCCCTGGGGCCCAGGCAAGGGAGGCCGCAGCAGCTTCAGCAGAGGCTTCGGCAGTGGCCTTCGAGGTCGCAGGCATGGCAGAGGCCAGGGTCGGGGCCAAAGCTACAAGGCTCCCAAGGCCAAAGAGTGGATTCCTGTCACCAAGCTGGGCCAGCTGGTCAAAGACATGAAGATCAAGTCCCTGGAGGAAATTTGCCTTTTTTCCTTACCCATCAAGGAGTCTGAGATTATTGACTTTTTCCTGGGCACATCCCTCAGGGATGAAGTCTGAAGATCATGCCTGTGCAGAAACAAACTCATGCTGGCCAGTGGACCAGGTTCAAGGCATTTGTTACCATTGGGGACTACAATGGTCATGTTGGCCTGGATGTAAAGTGTTCCAAGGAAGTAGCCACTGCCATTTGTGGTCATTATCCTGGCCAAGCCCCATTATCCTGAGCTCATTGTCCCTGTGAGGAGAGGCTACTGGGGAACAAGACTGGCAAGCCCCACACTGTTCCTTGCAAGGTGACAGGCCGCTGTGGTTCTGTGTTGGTGCGTCTGATCCCTGCCCCTAGAGGCACTGGCATTGTCTCAGCCCCTGTGCCCAAGAAGCTGCTGCTGATGGCTGGTATTGCTGACTGCTACACCTCTGCTAGGGGCTGCACTGCTACTTTGGGCAACTTTGCTAAGGCCACCTTTGATGCCATCTCCAAGACCTACAGTTATCTGACCCCTGACCTCTGGAAAGAGACTGTTTTCACCAAGTCTCCCTATCAGGAATTCACCGACCATCTTGTGAAAATGCACACCAGAGTTTCTGTCCAGAGGACTCAAGCTCCAGTAGTAGCTATAAAACAAAGGGTTTTTAAACAAGAAAAATAAAATGAATTAAGTTTTTAAAAAAAGAAAAGAAAAACCAAGGCCTTTGCACTGAACTACATCTCCAGCAATTTTAGATTTTTATTTGGAGACAAGCCTGCGCTAAGTTGCTAAGTTACCCAACCTGGACTTCAACTTAGGAACCCCCTGCTTTGGTCACTCTGAGTGCTGGCATTATGAATCTTTATCTTAGTAACACTGAGAGAAGAAAAATTAGCCCCCGGAAGCTGAGGGCCAGCCTGGCACTCACAGCTGAGACTCCGGTGTCCTCGTGTCCAGTGAATGCATCCCAGAGCAGCAACAGGCAGGGAGACTGTGACCACAATAGATACAGACAACAAGGAGATAGCTCAGTAGAATAAGCATTTAAGTGGACCACAGAAACGGCCAAACAGCCTTCTATCTTGGCTTGTAGGAGTTATTACTACTTCTTTACCCATCATAGCTTTAGCCTCGCTATTTATTCCTCCTACTTTCAAGGTAAGATTTATTAAAAATTCTAGGACTGAAAGTGGTCCAGTGGTAGAGTGCTTTCCAGCATGTGCAAGACCCTGGGTTCAAAACTCAATCTTGCCCAAAAATAAAGTCCATCCACAGAATCACCACCCCTCCTTCTGATAGCACCAAGCCCTGACCTGAGGCAAAGCTCACTCTTTGAACCTTCTCCAGAACCACCTAGTATAAAGCCAAAGTCTCTCATTTCTTTACTTTTTTAAATTTTATTTATTGATATAGGATTTCACTATGCAGCTTGGACTCATAGTGATCCTCCTGTCTCAGCCTCCCCAGCACTGGGATTACAGGTGTGTGCCACCATGCTAGGTTTCGGGGCTGGCATAGGGCATTCAGGAACCCAGGGCCAGCACAGCATGTGGTTCCAGGGATCAAACTCGGGTCCTTGTGCTTGTCAGGCAGGCACTTATATCACTAAACTATCTCCCTAACCCAGTCCCTCGTTTCTGACACTCTGGGACTTTCCCATCACTGGGACAAGTACAGCCAACCCCTACAACTTAAAGGAGAAGGTAGGGGTTTATGTGGCTCATGATTCCAATGTGTTCAGCTGGCTCTAAGGCAGAAATGAATGGCAGGAAAAAACTGCCCATTCCATGGGCCAGGAAACAGAGGGAGGAGGAGTCCAGCACAAGAATCCACCCTGCGGCTCACATCCACAGTGACTCACGTCCCACCAGGTTCCATCCCTTAGTGGCACACGCAGATACTACACTCATCAACACGTGCATCCACTAGTGATTGTGGTATTCCCATGATCTATCCACCTTCCACAGACATGAGACTTTTGGTGGATGTTTTAGGTCCCCACATAACTCCTACAGCTCCCCATAATACACATACTGCGAGGAGTTAATAAACCCAACTTGTTTGACCGCAGATGAGTATGTGCCAGAGGACCTAGAGCTGAAGGGCACCTACAGCGCACACAAGCGGACACTTTCCTATCTGAAACCTTCTGACGGTTTTCAGTGACTCTCAGAGCAAAATCAAACTCCTTTCATTGACTCACCAGGTCACGCGGCTCTGCCAGCCCCTCAGATCTCATTCATTCACTCCTGAAATATTCCTGAGACCTACTCCAGT
This sequence comes from Octodon degus, assembly GCF_000260255.1. Taxonomy (NCBI): domain Eukaryota; kingdom Metazoa; phylum Chordata; class Mammalia; order Rodentia; family Octodontidae; genus Octodon; species Octodon degus. The sequence continues at coordinate 12,656,841 of NW_004524578.1, read as the reverse complement.
CAAACACCATTCTGGACACACATCCAGGGCTGATGCTGTATGAAGGGTGAGTTGGAGAAGGACCCAGGGCAGGAGGTGGGGTGACCAGGTAGCGGCCAGACCAGCCTAACAGAACAGCTGCACTGCAATCAAGGAGGGAGAAAAGGAAAGCATCACACTCAGCTTTCTGGCTTGGGCAACAGGGGCTGATGTCCTGTGCAGGGAGAAGGAATTCATGGAAATGCCACTGAGGACTACAGAAAGACAGCTCAGAGAGCAACAGAGTAGTTTAGAATTAAGTTTGACAGCTCTTAACTGAGCGCAGCATTAACACACACATACCGGCCAGGCCACGTGGTGCCCTTCTATAATCCCAGCACTGTGGAAGGCTGAGGCAGAAGGATCGTGAGTTTGAGTACAATCTGCACAAGCTAGTAAATTAGTGAGACTCTATTTCAAGAGAAATTAAATCAATACAAATCTTAAAAGGAGATGAAGGTGTAACTCAGTGTAAAGACTCGCTCTGTTCAGTCCTCAGTACAGCAGGATCAACCAACCAACGGAACAACCTTCAGCACAGAAGAGCAAGCGGAGAGCAGTGTGCTGACCATAGCTGTCAATTTCCGAGCTTATCCTGGTTTATGTTGCCATCTCGCACTATGTACAACATCCCTTTCTGGGGGATTGACTTTCTCATCTTCAATAACGTGCTGAATTCATTTGGAAGCTAAATTTCTTTCAGCATATAGAAATCCAACTTACATGATTTCTAAGAAATGACTTAAAAATCTGAGTCTGGAGCTGGCACGACTGGCACACACCTATGATCCCAGCATTCTAGGAGGCTGAAGGCAGGAGGATCACAAGTTCAAAGCCAGCCAGCAAATGGGCAACTTAGTGAGACCCTATTTCACAATGAAAAAACAAAAGGAGCTGGAGATGTAGCTCGGTGCTGAGCACCTTGGCTCAATACCCAGGACCACAGGAATAAAAAATTGAGTCAGGTTCAAATGCTTATGGATTTTGAATAAATTATTCAATGTCAATAAATTAATATACAATCTCTAACTCCACCTCATCAAGTTCAATAGTAACAAGCTGTTAAGGGAATATCATTTTTTGTTGTTGTTGTTGTTTTGTTTTGTTTTTATTTATTTTTTTATTTTTCAACAAATAATACACTGCATATATTCTTCTTAGTGGTTAATTGCTG
>NW_004524578.1:12630923-12651079 GCF_000260255.1 Octodon degus | reverse complement strand
TCTGGTTTCTTTTGTCATTTATTTCCAGTTTCAATGCACTGTGGTCAGATAATGTGCATGGGATAATTTCTGTTTTCTTGCATATACTTAAGCATGGGGAATATCATTTAAAAATAAAATTTATAAAAAGGAGAAAGAAGAGGGGAAGGAAGGGGAAGAGGAAGAAGGAAAAGGAGAAGGAAATGGAAGAGGAGAGAAGGAGAAGCAGAAGAGCAGGAAGAAGAGATGGAGAGGAGGAGAAGGAGATGGAGAAGAAGAGAAGAAAAGAGAAGGACAAGGAGGACAAGGAGGAGGAAGAGGAGGAGAAGAAGGGGACAAGGATTCCACTGGTCTAGAGAACACTTTATCTGTTGAAAGAATTTTTAAATCTCCCCATGGCCTAGGAAGTCCTGCAGACTTCTCCTGGCTTGGTTCTGTCAGTGAGCCAGGCCCTGACCCTGCAAGAAATTATGGGATATGCATGTAGCACCTGTAGTTTACATTTCAGGGTCACGTGTCTCATTGGAGTCAGCAAATTATTTCTTACAGCCTGGGTTCAAATAAAATGATCGCAGTGCCACCAGCCTCCACTCCGTCTGGGAACATGGCCCCCGTAATGGGCTTGAGTAGATGTGCTGGGTGTGTAGGACTGCACAGCTCTTTCAGGGGACCCGATGAATGGCTTGCTTTTGTGTTGCAACTCTCAGAAGTCAATGATTCAGTATTCACTGCGTGTAGGGCTTAAAAAGAAACTAAATTTATTTTGATTCCCCTGCTCTTCTCTCCAGAACAGGTTTTAATGACAGAGACTTTGAGGAACTGACTAATTGTGTGTTTTGCATATTTATAAATACTTTGTTATTTATTAATGGGCCATCACAGAGACAAAATTAGCACTTCATTCACATCACAGCTATCTCTCCAAGGCACTCAGTCTGCAGAGCTGGGCCCTGTGTGCACACGTGGGAAGCCGCGATTGTCTCCCAGTGAACCCCCAGGCAGGGAGGAGCTGCCTGGTTGCAGCTCATCACACTGTTTCTTCGAAGCTGTGCTGCCCATTATGGTTTGGTGAAATGTAAGGTAACTAAAGCACAATAAAACATAAAACTTGCATTCCTCGGTCATACCAGCCACATATCAAGAGCTCAGCAGTCAAAGGGAGCAGGGGGATGCCACATTAGAGAGTAGAAAGCATTTCTGTCATCATGAAGGATTCTCCTCTCTTTTAAAAATTAGGAGAGAGCATTGGGAAGATAGCTCAGTGGTCTAAGCACCTGCCTGGCAAGTGCAAAGACCCAAGTTTGATCCCTAGTACCACATGCCACACCAGCCCTGAAACCGGGGGTGGTGGCACTCGCCTATAATCCCAGCATGGGAGAGACTGAGACAGGAGGATCACTTTGAGTCTGAACTGTGTAGTGAGACCCTGTATCCAGTAAATAAACAAAAATATTAAAACATAAAATCAGTAGATGTCTGTGATACACATTAAATAGACCCACTGCAGGGAACTGGTACCTGTGCCTATCAACTGAACCTTGATCCGTTTTACTTCCCGCTCCCCTCTTCTCCCTCCCGTCTTTCCCCAACCCCGGGTCCCCAGACAAATGACCAGACCAGTAACAAGTATCATGGTTGAATAAGCAATCGTCTCCTACCCCAGGAACAGATGACTTTATTGCTGAATTTTACTGAACTTCTGAGACAGCTTAATGCCAATTCTACTCAAATCATTCCAAAATATTGAAAAGAAGTGAATCCTTCTAAACTCATTCCACAAATGCAGCATTATGCTGATATCAAAATTAGACAAAGACAAAATAAAAAATACTGGAGACAATTATCCCCAATGAGCATAGATGAAAAGTACCTCAATAAAATTACAGGCAAATCAAAACCTAAAACACGCTCTCTGATCGTCCCACTGCTGTCAAGATGGTGCCGCAGAAAGACAAGAAGCCTAAGAGGTCAACCTGGAAGTTTAACTTGGACCTTACCCATCCAGTAGAAGATGGAATTTTTGATTCTGGAAATTTTGAACAGTTTCTGAGGGATAAGGTTAAAGTCAATGGAAAAACTGGAAACCTTGGGAATGTTGTTCACACTGAATGGTTCAAGAATAAGATCACAGTTGTTTCTGAGAAACAGTTCTCCAAACGGTATTTGAAATATCTTACGAAGAAGTAGCTTAAAAGGAATAATCTTCGTGATTGGCTTCACGTGGTTGCATCTGACGAAGATACTTAAGAACTCTGATGCTTCCAGATTAGTCAAGATGAAGATAGATCAGAGTCTGAGTCTGGTTGCCACTTATAGGGCTTTTCTTTTTCCTACAACAAAAGAAGTATACGTGAGAAACAAACATCCAGAAATGGGCTTTTAGTTTATTGGTGAATAAAAACATTGCATTCTTTAAAAAAAAAAAAACCTATAATACATAAAATTAGTGTACAACATGTGAAAAAATATAAACTAGAGGTGCAACCACTGACAAACTAGGCATCTGATAAAATTCAGTGCTACTTCATGGCAAAATAAAACCCTCAAAAGATTCATAGAAATAATATAGCTCAACACAGTAAAAGCTATAGATAAGTTCACAGTCTATATCATACTGAATAATAAAATGTTGAAATCATTTCCCTTAAGATCAGAAACAATAAGCTGGTTATGGTCATGTAGGTCTGCAGGAAGATTGCCACAGGTTTAAGGCCAGTCTGGGCGACACGGTGAGTTCAAGGCCATCCTGAACTACTTAGTGAGATTCTGTCTCAAAACAAAAAATCAAAAACAAAAACAAAAAAATCAGGAACAAGATAAGGATGACCATTTTCACCATTTTTAGTCAACATAGTATCAGAAGTCCTTGACAAAGCAATAAGACAAGAGAAAGAAATAAAGGGCATCCACGCAGGAAAGGAGGTCAAATCATGGTTTCAGATGGCAGGGTTTTGGTGCGATTCAACAATACAGGGACTGTTTAAAGTTTTTGAATTTTGTTATAGTGAAAGATACATTACTGTTAACCCCCTCAAAAGCTCCATGGCAACCAGAACCCTCCCTCAGAACCCAATTATCCATCATTCTTTCCATTTTCTTAAGCAGTTCTGCAAGTCCTCTTGCATAAATGTCGTAAGTTGTCCGTAGTGGCTGCCTTGATGTTCTGAACTGATTCAAACTGCTTTCCTTCCAGGGTCATTTTGACCTTAGAGAAGAGCCAGAAGTCATACAGTACTGTATCCAGTGAAGAAGGTGGATGAAAATGGACTGTAATTTTCCTGTTCAACACAAACTGCCATAAATATGTGATCAATAAATATGGTTGAATATGTTTAAAACATATAATAAAAGTATATTGCTATTAATCACCCTCAAAGCACTCAAAATACTTCCTTTTGTTCAAACATGCTTATCCCATCATTCTTCACAATGTGTCTCTTACTGTAGTAAGTATTTTTGAATTTAAACATTCGCCATATTGTTTGGTCGCCCCTTGTGGAAAAAAGTCAACATACCCACCAAAAACTTGGTAGAACTGATAAATGAACTCAACAAGATTTCAGGTTACAAAAACAACTTACCAGAAATTACTTTCCAGACTTCCAGGAAGATGGTGGAATAGCAAGCAGCAGAGAAAGAGCTGCTCTGAGAAGTGCTGTCCAGACCCTGGAATACAGCAGCAATGTGAAAAAGAAGAGGAAGGTGGGTGGCCTCAACTCAGGAAGGATCTGAAGGGAGAGTTGAAGCCCACACAGAGAGCAAAGGGAGAAATTTCAACTAACAAGAAGGTCATAGTGGGCAGCACCTTCTCCCTGCATCCGGGTTCACTGAATGGGAGGAGCAGCTGGAACCAGCAGACACAGTGACTTCCGGCAACCTCAGAGTCCTCCCTGGAGAGATGCTGTGATTGCACTGGCTGTGGATGGACCAGATCTGGCCATTCTACCAGAGAGGGTGACTGACCCAGAGCCACCATGGAGAGGGCCAACTGAGCTCAGAACCCGGAGCAGATGCTGGGTCCCTCTAGCAGTTTCCAACTGAGTGAAAGCCCACAGAAGGGCCAAATAGGTCTGGTTCCAGCCCTACAGCCAAAACTAGCCTGAACTTCAGGGGAAATAAAGATGCGGGCTCACAGAGATTGATTTTTTTTTTTTTTTACTTTTTGTAAAGCTGTATTCCAGAGGGGCTCAGTCCTTGGCAGTCACCTTCTCATGGCAGCCAGCATGTTGCTCAGCTCCTCACGCTTCCTCTTGGCTCAGATGTGCGTCCACACACTTTTCTTGATGAACTTGAGGGTGAGTTTGTGCTTGAAGACCTTGAGCAGCTCCATGGCATGCTGCTTGTAGGGGGTGAAGCCGCACATCTCCTGGATCATGTCCTACATGAACTTGGTGTGTTTGGTGAGGTGTCTGCCACAGAAGCTGTGCCTCAGTTTGCTCACATTCTTAGTCACCTTGTGGCCCTTGTTGAGGCCCACAGCTATGGGATAGCAGAGGGCTGCGGCTACTGTTCTTCAGTGGTTGTTGTTGATTGATCTTCACATGGCTGTGAATGTGGTTTTGAACTTTTTACCATTACTGTTCTGTTTTCCCTTTTATTTCTTCCTTCTCCATACCCCTAGCTTCTGCACCGGTTTCCCACAGTTTGCATGATTATCCTTCGTCCACCAGCCTCACTTCTAATCTCTTCCTCTTCTTCCATTTCTCCATTTCTTCCCAAACATCTTCTAAATTTTCTCCCCTGAGGGTAAAATTGACATATGAAGAGCTAACTTACTGTATACAATTTTCTGGTTTGTTTTATATTTTGTTATATAACCACAGATCTACTTCAGACAGTTAAAAATAATAAATTGACATCTACCTCAACTTGTCACTTTCTAGGCTACATTTAATATTATTTTTGGGGCCAGGGAGTTAGCTCAGTAGAATAAGTGTTTGCCTGGCAAGCTCAAGGGCCTGAGTTCAATCCCTGGTTCTGCCAAAAATAATTAATTAATTAATTAATATTATTGTTATTGCTGATTGTGCCACATCAGCCAAAAGTGACATAATTGCTTCACCAGCTGTCCTTCCTGGCATACCAAGACTGGGATTGCTTAAGGATCATAGAAAATACTGTGGGCCAAAGAACCAGGGACGGAGCCAAGTGGACAGCAACTTCTCATCCCCAATAAATTGAAGAGGTAGGAACTTGCAACAGACTCAGACCTAAAAAAACAGTTACGTAGAAGATGCCTCTGAGAAGCAGTCATTCCCTAAGGGTTCTAAATAAAAGCAATAAAGCAACTCACCATAAGCAATTTATAAGCATCAACCCAGGAATTAAACTTAAAAAAAGAAAGTGAAAAAAAAAAAAGAAAAGAAAGTGAGAAGAAAAGTAAACAAGACGCAAACTCTGGACATCCAATTCACCAAAGACAGAACCAAGGGGTAGTGAAAGGGGACAATCTGAAACCCACCCACCTGGTCTCTCTGAAGTGGTAACAACAAAACGAAGGAATGAGGCTCTAGAAAAAAAAAATCAAATCAGAACTAATTTCTCAGAAAACTAAACAGATTGTGACCACAATGAAAATCATGCTTAGTGACTCTAGAGCAGATACAGATTTTTAAAAAAAAAAATTAGAGGAGCTCAGGAAAATGATGGAAACCATGAATGTCCAACATAGGAAAGTAATGGAACCAATAAAACAGATTCAAACAGATATTCAGGAGACTAAAAATTCCATTGTAAGTGTGTACAGCAGTGTGAAGAAAACCAATGTGAAGAAACAGGTTTGATCAAAGGCAGAAAGATTCTTAAAAATATCAAAGGACCATGAGAAATCAATGTAGGGATACTGGATTATGAAAAGAATAATAACATAAGATTGGGGTGTAGAGCTCTGCAGCACAACTTCCTGCAGAGAAGCTAGAGGCAAGACCCACCCAGCTGATCCAGGAGCAGAGAGCATCTTGCCAGAGTGGCACAGCAGGTTCACTCCCAGGGGTTGCAGCAGGAAGAAGTGAGAAGAGCAGCCAGACCCAAGCCACACCCACCTGGACAGCTTTGAACTTGGTAGATCCGGACCTGGCGCTAAGGTAATAACTCTACCAATGCTCTACACCAAAGGACAGAAGACAGTGTTATACAAAATGACAAGGGCTAGCCAAATAGCACAGCGGATTAAAGTACTTGCAAGCAGGCATAGGGGTCAGGGGTTCGATCCCCAGACCTGCTATGCCAGCCCCGCCCTCAGAGCACACTGAGACAGCAATTGAAACTGGGCGTGGTGGTGCGCACCTGTAATCCCAGCTCTTGTGAGGCTGTAAACAGTCAGATCACTATGAGTCCAATCACTACAGTCCTGAACACCCTGTAGACCCTTCCCCAAGTATACAAAAAAAAGGGGGTGGGAAGAAAATGACAAAAAGAAGGAGCAAAATGCATTCTCAGGCCCCGAGCCCACTCAAAACAAATGCAGAAGATAATAGCATAGAAGAAATTGGAAATCACACACCTGTAATTAGTGAAATAATAGCCTTTGTAGTAAAGAAACAATTGCAGAAAAGTATAGAGCAAATCAGATCAGAAATAATTTCTGAAGTAAGAAAAGAAATCATAACTATAATGAAAGAAGTACTAAGTGCTTCTAAAGAAGACACATAAAAAATAGAGAATAGAAAAATGATGGAATCCTTGAATGAGCAATATAGGAAAGAAATACAATGCATGAAGCAGATTCAAAGTGATATGCAGGAAATTAAAACCTCAATCACAAGTGGCATAATGGCAGAATAACAGCAGATTTTTCTTCACAAACCGTCAAGTCAAGAAGAGCATGGAGCAAAGTACTACAAGTCTTGCAAGAAAACAAATTCCAACCCAGACTGATATATGCTGCAAAACTCTCTTTCAAGTTTAATGCAGGAGTGAAATACTTCCATGACAAAGAGCAACTAAAGAATCATGACGACAAAGCCAACCCTACACAGACTACTAAAATAGAGGGATCAAAATGACCACAACTCCATGAATGAGAACGGAAAGAATCCACCAAATAGGGCAAACAAACACAGGAGAAAAAGAGGTATACAGCAGCAATCTTCCAACTATTCTTTTGTTTGCAGCTGCTAAATATTTCCATCAGCATACTCTACAAATGGACTTCTCCTGCACCCTATGGGGCATGATTCTATCCGGGTCTACAGGGTGGATATCAAGGAAATAGCAGTAGCTCAGTATCACAAGTGACACCTGGCCACCAGTAAGCATCATGGATACTGTCAACATCCACCACATACTAGAACTTTGTGCGATATCCTATCCCCCAACTGTTAGAAGTGCTACTCGTATATTTGCATTCAGTATTTTTGTTTTTTGTTGTTGTTGTTGCTGTTTTTCAATAATTTTATTGAGAAACAAATAACAACGAAACAGTTTCAAATCCAATTAGTAGGACAGTTTCAGTAATTAATACATTGCATATTGTTGTCTTAGTGATTATTCATTGTACAAGATGCAGACATAATAGCCTGCTTACAAATGCTGTTAGAACAAATCTTTCTATTCATTGAATTAAGAGAATGTAGCTCAACTCTTGTTGCACAGGTCCTGCTTTACCTTGGTCTTAACCATCCAGTAGAAAAGTATGAAGACGAAATATAGGAAGTAAAGCCATGCTGTTATGTTGAGCTGTGGGGGACTCAGGTCAATAATTTCTGACATTGCCAGTTAAACAGAAGACCCAATGCTATTATGGGCTACTGGACTCTTTTAGAATATTTTGCTGAGTTTACACACCTATAATATTCAACAACGGAACTTAAAAAAATTGGAATATAACTATGAATGTCCATTTTGTATCTGTGTATTCAAAGTGGTTGGGATAGATATATAGTTGCATTCTCTTAATGAATAGAATGATTTGTTCTAATGGTGTTTGTAAGTAGGATCACAAGTCCGCATCTTGTACAGCAATTAACCACTAAGAAGAATATATGCAGTGTATTATTTGTTGAAACTGTACTTTTGATTTGATTTGAAACTGTCTCATTGCTATATGCTTATCAATAAAACTTTGAAAAGAAAAAAAAAGAGAATGTAGCTGTATATCTATCCTAACTATCTTGAATATACAGATACAAAATGGTCATTAATTTGTATTCCCTTTTTTGTTTAGTTTTGTCAGAGAAGTGTATTCCATTGTCATTTAAATATTATAGGTGTGTGAATTCAGCAAAATATTCCAATATAGTCCAGTAGTCCATAATAGTAGTGGGTTTTCCATAAGACTGGCAATGTCAGAAGTTGTTGACTTGAGCCTTTTACAGCTCAGCATATTAATTTGGCTTTAATTTTTATAGTTTGTTTTTATACTTTTCTGCTAGATGGTTAAGACCAAAATAAAGCAACATTCCAGTATTTTTGTTATGTTTTATTCTTAGTAATTCTTTACTATCATGAAAACTTTTTCTTCATATTTTTGTATATGTTCACCTATTCAAATATTATCTGTGTACTCTGAATTGATCACAGATTCATACATTTGATACATTACATTCTAGCCTCTTAGTTGGACTCACAATTTAAATTTTTGAATATTGTTTTGAAATATTAAATTTTGAGTTAATTAGTATTTAATTTTCTGAATATTGCTTAATCTTAATTTTTGTTATAAGATTAATACTGTATCTTTGACTTACAATCTACTTATAAGTCATGGTATGATATTTTGTCCTAGTGTTAGAAATTTTAAAAAGAATAGTTCCATTTTCCATTAACTTTATATTAGTTCTTCCTTGTCTTTTACATACATATACATATATATGGAAAATATGTATATAACCTGACATAAGGTTGATACTATTTTGTGGAAATCTTCAATGACCTTTTAAATGGGTTCATCTAATATATTTCACATAGTCCTGCATTACTACCATTCTGAGAGCTCTTTATTCTTTATCCAGGGCCATACAGCGACTTCTCTTGCCTTCTGGATTATGGTCTTTGTTATTTTCTATATGCTATGTCTGGAGGTATTAGAATACTTCGAGTTTGAATAAGTGGAAAATATTTTAATTTTCAAAGAAAGGTATGTTTGCTAAGTACAAAATTCAATGAGGACAGATCTTTTTTTTTCTTTTTCAGTTCTTTGAATAAAGTCTAGTTTCTTATCTACTTGCTCTTTTCTTTTCTAATGTGGAATAAGATGCTATTTAATTTTGTTCTTCCATAGCCAATATTTTTTCCTTTTCTTTCTTTTTTTTAATTTTTTTGTATTTTGGAGAAGGGTCTACAGGGTGTTCAGGGTCTCACTATTAGATCGGACTCATAGTGGCCCACTGTTTGCAGCCTCCCAAGTGCTGGTATTACAAGCATGCGACACCACACCCAGTCTCAATTGCCGTGTCAGCACACCCCGGGGGTGGGGCTGGCACTGCAGGCCCGGGGATGGAACCCCTGACCCCTGTGCCTTCTTGCAGGCACTTCAATTCCCTGAGCTATTTGGCCAGCCCTCAATTTTTTTTCTATGTATATGCTTTAATGATTTTTTTTTCTTTACGATTAGCTTTGGACAATTTCATTTTTGTGTATCTTAGTATGAGTTTATTCATATTTCTTGTGCAAAAGGTTCGTTTTTCTTGGAAATGTGGTGCTATAATTTTAACTAAATTCAGAAATTTTAAATCTTTATTTATTGGCTACCCCCTTCTACTTTGGGACTTCTAATTATATAAGTTTCTTGATTTTTGGCACAGAGTGAACTATGATGACTGATCAGTAAATTCATTTTTATTTTAGAAAATTTTTATTGTTATATTCATTTAAGTTTGTAAATATTTTTTTACAATGTGCAATCTATTTTTGTTTTGTTTTGTTTTTTCCGGAACCAGGGATTGAACTCAGACCCTTGCACTTGCCAGGGAAGCGCTTATTCTACTGAGCCATCTCCCTGGCCCCCCCCGCAATCTATTATTTTTTTTTAATTTTTTTTATTACATTTGGACCTTTAAGAAACATAGACCATCAGATATACCACTATTCAGTAAAAATCTATTCTAGTTTTTAGGAAGTATACATGTCACCAACTATCTAGTCTCCAAGACCTTACTAAGTTTATCAAAAAGGTTGGCTCTGATCTATGGGATCTGAACCTTGAGGTTTTGATTATTGTAGAACAATTTCAAGTGGATGAACTGAATTCCCAGCTTTTTCTTCTGCAATGGGCTAGTCATCTAGTCCGTTACAAAAATATTCCACTCCTTAATAAGAGTACTTGTGATCTATTTTCTTTGGAAAACCTGGTTTAAAAAAATACTTTTCTCCTCCCCTACAATAAGGGCAAATTTACCAGAACACACCTCACATTAATTAGAAACAGAAAGCAGGACAGACACGGGGCAGGAGCGCTGTGCACCTAATGTCTGCCTCTTCTGCTAGTGCCGACTCTGGTGCAGACCTGTACCTGGGCCCGGCCCCCGGGAGCAGGCACTGAGGGCTCGCTCCTCCACCCCTCCCTGCCTCCCCCACAGCTCTTGGTGCCCATCAGTGATTAGAAAGCGCAGGAAGGTGAACACACTCGCTCCCAGGCGACCAGAGCCTCAGGAGTCTCTGCAGGCGTACACAGGAGGGCACTCAGGGCTGCCAGTGGGGATGGGGCAGGTTTAAAGCTATGGCTGTGGTAAGCACCGAGTGAGCTGGAGAAGGCATCTGGCAGTCCTGCAGCATCGAAGGTCACTCTCTGGAGAGCTGGGTGTCTCGCAATCTAGATTCCGAGCCCTTCAGCAGCTGGGGCAAGTAATGAGATCCAGACGAGCCATCTTCACAGCCTTAGAAAGCTGGCCATGGCCGTGCCCTGGGCTCGGGACGCTCAGGGTCCAAAGACTCTGGTGGTGCGATATGGACAAACAACACATAGACCACACAATACCATTAAAACTGAAAACATTTTTTTTTTTCATTTAAAAAAGTATTTAGGACACATAAAACAAGGCAACATCTATTCCTTCTTCTCATCTTCCGGGATGGGGTCTGACGGCGGCTCCTCCGCAGTGGCACCGTTGCTCCCTGAGCCGGTGTTGCTGTCGCTGGTCCCCTCCTCTGCCAGGCTGTCGCCGCCCTCCTGCCCGCTCTCCTTGTCCTCGGGTGTGGACGTGCCCTCCTCGCCGTTCTGCTGGCTCTCTGCCGCCTCTTCCAGGTGTGACTCCGCTGTCTCCATCGGGAGGCTCTGCTCGTCCTTCTCCTCCTCGGCTTCGCGGGGCGCTTGCTCCTGCCGCCCTGGCCGCGCTCGCCTGCCCCGCCACCTCCTCTCGCGCTCCTCCTGCCGCTTGCGGGCCTGCTCCGCGGCCTGCGCGACCTCTGCCGCGATCTTCTCCGTGTCCGCCTCCACCTTCAGCCCACACAGCCTTTTGAGTTCGTCGTTGAATGAATCTGTGCTTTCAAGGAATGTCCTCTTCTTCCCCTGGTGCCGTTCCTCTATCTGAAGAAGTTCGGCTTCCAGTTTTCGCTGGCGCACCATGAGGGACTGGACCCGGCGCTTGAGGACCTGCATTCTAGCGGAGGTGACAAGGGACCGGACGTCGGGCACCACGCTCTCGCTGAGGATTTCACGGATGAGGCGATGGTTTCTCTGGAAAGGGGCGGTGGCCGTGTGCTTCATGGAAAAGCCATCGTCGTAATCATCGGGGTCTTCCGCAGGCTGGATGCTCATGCAGGGCTCTCCTTTCTCCATGCGCGACTGTCTGTCTCTGCCGGCTCTCCTCCTCCAGCGCGGCCTCTGCGCGGCTCTTCGCATTGATGTAAGCCAGGTACGCGGGGGAGTTGTGATAGGCCTTCGTGGACTCATTGTACTCGATCTTTTCTGCCTCGTATTGGTTTAAATATTCTTGCTTCTCTTCATCAGTGAGATCTCGCCACATGCCACCAATGATCTTGCCAATCTCCCACAGCTTCAGGCCGGGGTTGGAAGCCTTTACTTGGTCCCAGACCTTTCTGCTGTACCTCATGTAGCGCATCAGCGGCTTATCTGGTGGCTTTGGGGGTTTTGGAATCTTAATGCCAGAGGACGCCGTGACCCGGCTGTTGGTGCCGGGGTTCCCTCCCAGCGTGTAGTTGTTGTAGGCGAGATGACTGTATGGATTGTATCCCACAAACCCTGGTGTGCTGGGCATTTGTGTTGCAGGAGCTGGGGTGGGGAGGTGGGGCATAAGATGGTCTTTTTGACATTTTGGAAGGTTAAGTTCTCAGTTCCTTAAGAATGAATCTGAGACACCGCGGGCCGCCGGCCCCCGCAATCTATTATTAATCTCATGTTATATATTCATTTCAGAAATATTTCTCTAAAATTCACTGTCTACACCTTATCTTTCACATTTCAGTATTTGTCTACAATTTTTAATTTGCTATATAATTATTACTGAATTTCAATAAAGTTAATAATGAGTTTTTAAAAAGAGTAAAGATTTTCAAAGTACCTATTGATCTTGTGAATTTCTATAGAATCTATCATGATTTCACCCTTTTCATTCTGTATTGCATGAATGTGAATATTTTCTTTCCTTTTTTGATAAGGCTGGGTAGGGGGTTCTCGATTTTATTTATTCTTTCAAATAACCAACTCTTCTTTCATTCATCAGCTGTTTGTATTATTTCTTAGTCTCCATTGTGTTAATTTCTGCTCTGATATTTACAATTTCCTGCCTTCTTTGGGCTTTTGGCTTGACTTTCTCTTCTTTTCTAGAAGCTTGAGGTGCAGCATAAGGTTGTTTCGTTAGGCTCATTCAGTTTGCCTGACGTGAGGGTTCACTGCTATAAATTTCCTCTTAGGACTGTTGTTATTGTATCCTACTGGGTCTGGTAAGTTGTATCTGCATTTTCATTTAATTGTAAATAATGTTCAATTTCTTCCTTAATTTCATCTGTGACCTATTCAGTGTTCAGGAGGCTGTTATTAAACTTCCAAGTATTTATGGAGCATTTGCAATTTCTTTTGTCAATAATTTCCAATTTCGGGGCTGGCGAGATGGTTCAGTGGAATAAACACTTCCTTAGCAAGTGCCATGGCCTGAGTTCAATCCCTGCTTCTGCAAAAAAAAAAAAAAAAAAAAAAACTTTTGGGGGAACCACCCACTCGGGCCCCCCTCCCCCTCTTTTGGACAGGAGCTTTCTTTCTCTCAATAAATATATTCTGCTCATAACCTCTGTTTGTTCCTAAAATTCATTCTTCAGTTTTAGAGAACACAAACTTGTGCAGGTCAGGTCGGGAGATCGTTTTTCCCTATGTCATTTGGAGGTTACCATAGTTTTGTCCCACCTCCTGCCCACCTAAGCAAGTTCCCATTCTCTCCACCTTAGCCCCACATGGTCTACACTATAAAAGTCCCTGGAAGAGACAGCTTCCCAGGGAACTACCCGCTCAGGCCCCCCTCCTATCCCTATCTTGGACAGAAGCTTTCTTTCTCTCAATAAATATATTCTGCTCATTAAAAAATAATAATAATAATAATTTCCAGTTTCATTGCACTATGGCCAGAAAATATGAATAGGATAATTTCAATTCCTTTGCATTTACTTAAGCATGTTCTGTGTGGTAGTATATCCTATGTGAAGCTGAAAAGAATGTGTATTTTATTTTTGTTGCATGGGGCATTCTGCAAAGGTCTGGTAAATCCATTTCTTCACAAATTTGGTTTAATTCTGTCATTTCTTTAGTGATTTTGATTTTTTTTTTCCTTTTTTTTTTTTTTGGTACCAGGGATTGCACTTAGGACTGTGTGCTTTCTGGGAAGGTGCTTATGCTGCTAAGCTATCTCCCTGTCCCCTTTGCTCGTGTTTTGCCTATTTGATCTATCTCTTTATGACAATAGGGTGTGAACATCTGTTACTGTTGTGATATTGTTCATTTGATTTTTTCATGCCTGTTAAAATTTGTCTTATATATGTGGGTGCTCCTACATTAGGTACATGTGTATTTATGATTGTTATCTCTTCCTCTTGCAGTTTTTCCTAATAAGTATGTAGTGACCTTTTTTTTTTAACTGAGAAAAAATATATTTAGAATTAGCCAGCTGGACTCAGTTTAGAAGTTCCCAATTTTGTTGGCAATATCCATTGCATCAGAATCAGGAGTCAGTCAAACATATACCTTCTTCTCTCCATCAGGCCTGATTAGGGTGTTGACTTTGGCAACACTGATGTCATAGAGCTTCTTTACAGCTTGTTTGATTTGGTGCTTATTGACTTTGACATTCACAATGAACATGAGTGTGTTGTTGTCCTCGATCTTTTTCATGGCTGACTCTGTGGTTAGGGGGAATTTGATGATGGCATAGTGGTCAAGCTTGTTTTTCCTGGGGGTGTTCTTCTGAGGGTATTTGGGCTGCCTCAAGAGCCACAGTGTCTTGGGACAGTGGAAGGTGGGCGACATTCGTATATTCTTTTTGTGGCTGTGGACGCCTTTCAGCATGGCCTTCAAAGCTCTTGCTTTGGCTTCAGCTTTGGGAGGGGAAAAGGCTTTCTTCCTCACCTTGGGCTCCAACTTGGTAAAAACTGTAGTGACCTTCTTTATCACTTTTGATCATTCTTAGTTCAAAGTTCACATTTTCAGGAACCAAAATGGTTGCCCTTGCTTTCTTCTGGGTTTCAGTTGCATGGAGTATTGCTTTCCATCCTTTGACTTTCAGTCTATGAACTTCCTGTTGACTTAATTGTGTTTCTTGTATACAGTATAATGTTGGATTTTGTTTCTTGATCTATTCTGTCAGTCTGCTTCTTTTAATTAGTGAATTAAGGCTATTTACATTGATAGTTATAACTGATATTTATTGGCTTATCTTTGTCATGTTTTATTTCTGTTGTTGGTTCCCTATTTTTTTTCCCTCTATTTTTCTCTCTATATTTTAGAGAAAGGTCTACAGGGTGCTCAGGGTCTCACTACTAGATCGGACTCATAGTGATTCTCCTATTTGCAGCCTCGCAAAAGCTGGGATTACAGGCGCGTGTCACCACGCCCAGTCTCAATTGCTGTCTCAGAGCGCCCTGGGGGTGAGGCTGGCAAGGCAGGCCCAGGGATTGAATCCCTGGCTGCTGTGCCTGCTTGCAGGTACTTTAATCTTGCTCTTTATTTAATTGCTTGCTCTGTTTGTTGGTTTTCTATTGGTTTGCTTGAAGTTGCAGTCATTTTTGTCTCTTTCTAGAATATTTGTCAATATTTTTTTATGGTTGATTTGTAGTTCCTGAGTTGTTCTTTGTCATGGAAGTATCTTATTTCTCCATTAATTTTGATAGATAGTTTTGCAGGGTGCATTAATCTGAGTTGGAGGTTATTTTCTTTCAGGACCTGAAATACTTCCCTCCAAGCTCTTCTTGATTTGATGGTTTGTGTTGAAAATTCTGCCATTTTCTGATGTGCTTCCCATTATAGATGTTTATTTTCTCTAACAGATTTTAATATTTTATTCTTTCTCTGAATTTCTAAAATCTTGATTTTAACAAGTAAAAACAAAAACAAAGCAACAAGTTATAGTACAAATGGTACAGAATTTCTTTTTTTTTTTAAGATTTGGTAGTATTATTTGTGGGTTTTTTTTGGTACAGAATTTCAAAACAAAAATATGAAATTATCAGTGGTTGCTATAGTATGTATTGTTGTCATCAAATTTGTTGCTCAGATTATCAGATATAGGTATGCAAAATTGGTCAAGCAATTAAACATTAACTTTTCCTTTCAGTGAACCTTAATTTTTGTCCTTTTTACTTTTTATTTCAATTTATTTTAAAGGGAGTATAATAATAATTGATAAGACATTAGAAACAGTACACATTAAGAAGAACAAGAGGAGAGGTATTCAACCATGTTTTTACATTGTACATTGTTCTCCTCTATGTAATTGCTCAGATTATATAAATTAGCATATACTTAAAAGTAAATATTTAAACATTAACTGCTTTCAAAAAACTGATGAACACTATTAGTACAACCATCTCAGCTGTCCTGTACATATACTTGCATGCTGTCTCCCTTTTCTTTTTCCCTATCCTTTCTCCCTTCCCTCATCTCCATTGTTTATTCCTTATGTTCAGTTTCTTTCCATTTTACTATATCTATTGTGCCTTTCAGTATTTTGGAATCTTGGTTATTATCTATCTGGGTGTGGATTTATTTTGGCTATGGCTAATCAAGTTCCTGTGTGCCCCACTTGCCTATATTCAGATTCTTTTCTCATGCTTGGAGAAGTTTCTGCTACTACTTCTGCAAAATCTTCTTAAGTCATTTGTGATGGCTTCTGCTCTTTTGTTGACACCTACTAGCCTTATATTGTTTTTCTTTACATCATCTTGCAAACATTCATTTCCTCTTTCCCTGGTTTTAAAAGAGCTTTCCTTTTGATGTTAGCTGTAATGCTATCTTCAAGGGCTAAAAGCCTATCTTCAGTTTCATTCACGTGATTTTTCCAGTTTTCAATGGAATTCTTAATTTTCTGGATAGCTCTTTGAATATGTTTCACGCATCTTAATTTTTTCCTGTGTTGTTTATTCAATGTTTCATTTTTCTATACTCCTTGTGTTTTATCTATGTCTTCTTTAGATGCACGGAGCAATTCTTTCATGATTGTTATAATTTTTTTACCTGAGAGATTATTTGTGATCTATTTCTTCTATTGCCTGATAGAGCTGTTTCTTTACTTCAGTTGCCATCATTTCAGAAATTTCAGGTGTGTGACTTCCATGTTTTTCTATGTCCTTGTCTCCTGGACTTGCTCTGGGTAGACTGGAGGTCTGATATTGCCTTTTGTTCCTTTGACATTTTTGAAGCTCCCAGTGTTCGCCAGGGCTTAACCCCACTCCTTTGACAATAGGGGGCCAGGCATGGTTCACTGAGGCTCCTAAAGCTATCTGGGGCTTACCCTGGCTCCCTCAACAGTGAAGGGATGGGGCATCAGCCCTTCATCTTGCTGTCTGAACTTAAGACTACATATCTCTATTTGGTTGACTTCCTTCTGTAAAATTATGGGAACTTGGGTAAGCAGATATCCATAAGAAACATTACTTTAGCATGTATCTGAAGCTTTTTCTCACAAGCAAGCTTACTGTGAATATTGTGAAACAAGCTGGATCAACTGCCTTGAGCATAACAAAAGACTAAAAGTTACCCAGAATGAAACAAGAGATCAAAAGCTACCTGATGTGAAGATTTATTTTCCCAGGCTAAATCTGTCAAGTTCAACCTACATGTCCACATCTAATATGGATGGAACCTTCAATAGGCAGAGATCAATCAAAGTAATTATCATCTGGGTGAAAAACCAATGTCAGTCAAGAAAGAGGACTCAGCCAGACCACAAAACTTCTGCCACTCCTCCACCATCTCACCCTATCAGGACAAGGTGGCACTTGCAAGATTCAGCACTCCATGGGACAAGCACCAGCTGTCCTATGGAGCCTCCACAAACCAGATGTTAGTTTGCACAAGAGTCACCCACTTGCTAACCATGGAGGATCTCTTTCTGTCTCCTAGATCTGCTGGGAAAGGTCCAACTGGCCCACCTTCAACATTCCCTCTGCACATCAAGACCTTGACTGGCAGCTCTACCATATCCAAGATCTCCCCACTCCTCAGTAAGGGAAAATCCTATCTGACCCTCCCAGCCCACTACCTTATGGTCTGTCTTCTTCCAGCAGTACCACAAACAAGGTTGTGGGGTCAGTTCTCTCAGAAATTAAGCATCAATTCTTCCAAAACTGCCCTTGGTCCAAAAGTTCTTCCTAAAATATTTCATAAAGTGACAGTAAGGAAAAGAGAAACACACCACCATCTCTCCCTATATGAAGCCAATATCCTGAGATTTTTTTTGCAAATCATCACAACTGACAGCTTCTATGAAAGCCAATAGCTGGAAACTTTTCCCCAAAAATCCCACAGAACTGGCCCCCAAACCCTTAGCTGGAGTTCTTCTACCTAATCCTTGAAAGCTTCACCCCAAGCCACAGCTGGGTGATCTGCCAGCCAGGACCCAGATTTCAAACTTACCTCCAAAACCATAAATTAAGGGCCTGCTTCCCAAACCACAGCCTGGAGATATGCCAGCAAAATTCTAGGCTGGCAATATCTCAGTCTTCAGTAGCCTTCCAAAGTCATGTAGAAGTCACACCAAGTGGATCTCTCCCTATATAGAACTGTGAAATGCTCACCAACAACGTGGTGAATTTGTGTATCAGGCAATGTATTTCTTCTACCAGACAATTTTCCATCAAACCACAAGAAATATCATAATCAAAGAAATACAGGCAATAGCATATCTCATAGATCTTATGCATGATAAAAATAATGAAACCTAAAAGGTCTGCAATAATACACTAGATATTATAACACAATATGACGAAGAATGTGCTAAGAAAATTCAGAGGGATTAAGTTTCATGGACAATGTCCAGTGGCTGGGGATGGTAGAGAGCCATCAGATGGATGAGTGAGCAGTACTTGTACGCTGATTGGTTGACTTGAGCTATATATCCATGAAGGAGACATTCTCCAAAGACCTGACCTTTTCTACAGCACAGATGGATTAATTGTCAAGGAAGGAGCCATCAGTACAGATTTCTTCAATGACTATCACCTTCAGAACAGTGATATAACTGGACATAACTCATTCCCAGGCAGCCTTGGAATGGATGGCTTTGGCCACCAATGAGTATTCTTAGACACTGCAACATCTTATAGATTTCACCCTCATGACCCTCAGTACCACAGCTATGGGTCTTGAAAAACTCTCCCCTTGCTATGTGTATTCTCATGTTAGAAAAGATCTTCATAGCTTGGATCAGTTCTTACCTTAGCCTAACAATGCATCTTCATTCTACTGTGAGCCTGTGTTTCTTATTGTTCCCTATTGTGGGCTGCAGATTAATGCCAGCCCCTTCTGTCTTCTGTTGAGTACAGCTGATTCTAACTGTGTTCACTCATCCATGGACATTTTGATGCTGAACAACATATCTGATGAGACTCAAAAGTGAATGGTGGAAAGCTACTAAACTGGGAAGTTCTCCATTATGTACCATGCAGCAGCAGTTCTGATGTGGGAAACGGTGGGATTCCATTTGGGGATTCTGGCCTTGGAATTCTGTTCTCCTTTTTCCTTTTTGTTTCCTCTTCAAAAGTGCACAAGGAAGATCTTATAGACATGTAGTACATCTTAAATGACTGTGGGTAACAAAGTCTGTCCCCCCAAAACTTCACTTTTAATTTATGTTTTATGAACTTGGGACCAATTTAAGGCAGCAGATCATAAGGGCTGATTTTTCTCTATATTCCTATAAATTTAAGTTAAAGAAACAAGACCTCAAGTTTGGTTTTATAGTAAAAAGGGAAGTAATGTCTATCAATCTATCAATCTGCATCCTTCTCTCTTTCCTCCTTTCAACTGTTATTGTTTACAAGTCTGTAGTGTTAACTAATAGGAAAAAATGTACTCACAAAGCCAACCATAGGGGCTCTTACCTGTAATCTGAGCACTCAGGAGGCTGAAGCAAAAAGATTGCTGTGAGTTTTAGGACAGCCTGAACTACCAAGTAAGTTCAAGACTAGCCTGGACTACACAGTGAGAACCTGTCTCCAAGAAAAAAAAAAATTTAAGAAAAAAAATAAGTATTCAGAGTATCTTAAGACAGTAAAGTAGGTAATTTATGGTTTATATAAGAAAAAGAAATATATCTGATGACCCCTAGAAAAAATTATAACTAGTCTATTTGTAGTTATAACTACAATCTAAAACTAAGACAATGATTATCATTGACATGACCAATGTATCTAAGACTGCACTCTGATTTAATGCAGTTGCTTCCTATGTTTCATATGTTTTCTTGTCCATTCATCTGCCTGTTCATTTGCTTTTAATAACTGGTTAAAGTACTTGCAGCTCCTTCAATTAACTTTTTTAAAAAAAGAAAGCAAAAATTAAAAATAACACATTAAAAAGATCAGTAGTTAGGACGAGCGAGATAGCTCAGGGGACTAAGTGCCTGCTTAGACAAGTGCAGGGACCAGGGTTCAATCCCTGGCACCACAGGCCACACTGGTCCCACCCCTGGACTGAGTCCTGGCATGGTGGCACACACCTATAATCCCAATGCTGGGAGGCTTCAAACTAGAAGAATCACTACAAGAAAGGCCCTGCACAAAAAACACACAAACAAAAA
>NW_004524578.1:12620640-12627493 GCF_000260255.1 Octodon degus | reverse complement strand
TATGCTAGTACAGTCATTTTCCAACCCCGTGAAATGTACACACTGCGTAAAAGTGTGGACTTCAGGTAACAGTGCTGTGTCAATGTTGTAATGAATGTTATGTTCTGGGGAAGGAGATTGATAACGAAGTGGGCCGTGTGTGGGGGTGTATTGGATACTTTCCTCTCATTGCTGGAACAAAACACCTGATGCCCAAAATTAAGGAGGGAAAAGTGTATTTAGCTCACAATTTGTGGAGGTTTCAGTCCATAGTTGGCTGGCTCCAAGCCAGGGTGACACATGGCTGAGGGCAACAGCTCATGGCAGCAAAAAACAGCAGTGGACCATGATTTAGTCATCAGTGCTTCTTAGAAGTCTACCCATGACTGCATGAGGCTTTGGGGAGACA
The DNA here is from genome assembly GCF_000260255.1 of Octodon degus. Classification (NCBI taxonomy): domain Eukaryota; kingdom Metazoa; phylum Chordata; class Mammalia; order Rodentia; family Octodontidae; genus Octodon; species Octodon degus. Next base: position 12,627,105 of record NW_004524578.1, on the reverse strand, counting down.
TCTAGGCACCAACAGTAACAGCTGGTGAGGGATATATGTGCAGTCTCCAGGCCTTCCTCTCAATCTTGCCAAAGACTAAATTACACTTAAAAACTATAAAAAGTTTAAATTAATGATATATTTAAGAGATGCCTCTAGGAAAGACAAAAGACAGACGTGGTTAACTAAAGCTTCCAAACAGCACACTGATTTTAAAATAGGCTTTGCAAAGGCCTCTTTGGTAGAAGCCAACAAAGATAATTTACTTTCCCTTAATCCTCATGAAATCTACCCTCATTCAGCTCTTCTCTATATCCCATATTATTTTCACAGCCACACCTCACTGTGCCTTTGGCTCCTTTTCTGAAGTCAGATACATTTTCATAAGTTTTTTTTTGTCTTGGAAACAGTGCTATTCTCCAAACCCCCCTCAAAACTGTTAGCCTAAAATTCTGACATAGATGTCAAGTTTAAGACAAGTTAAGAAAGAGAAAAGAAATCATTCTTCAAATTTAGGATTTTATTAGCTACTTGTTATCCTGAACTACCAGATGTGTACCAACTTGTTCCCTTAATTGCAAACCTAGCAGATGAGGAAAATGGTTAAAAGAAACAGGATGGGTGGGTGGGGTAAAGGGATAGAAAATGGTCAAGATATTAATGTAACTATTGAGTATAGAAAACATACACTAATAAAAATTAAAAGGAATAGGATGGGAAATGCCAGCAGAGGATTAAATAATCCAAACATGCATGATTCAGATATTGGTGTTGAGGGGACAATAAAATTAGAAATAAACAACATACGGTCACTACTGAACTCTTTTTCCTAAGAGACAATTAGACAAAAATTCAAAATGTAAGTAAAATAAAGATGACTACATAGGAGAGCCATAAACTAGACTTCAGGAAAATGTTTAACAGTCTGGGAAATACCTAGCAGCTGCGGTACATGGAGATTTGGCTGTCCTCTCACAGGCAGTGAGGTGACTCCTAGGGGTTTGTTCCAGGGTTTTCTCAAACTGGGGCAGGAATATGATACACAGCCCAGAGTCCAGTCATTGGGATTTCTAGCAATCCTAGGCCTTTTCTCCTCCTCTGGCTGCTACCTAGGAACCACTGGCAGAAAAATATTCCTTTCTTCTGACAAGTCCTGCATATTTGACAGGAAGGGACTGAGCTGTAAATGGAACTGCCAACTAAAGCATACTGCAAATGGCTTAATTTTAGAAGTCTCAGAAGTTCTATCCTGGGCTTGGGTTATAGCTCAGCAGCTTAAGTGCCTGCCCAGCAAACACAAGGTCTTGAGTTCAATCCCTGGTACCTCAAAAAAAAAAAAAAAAGTTCTATCCTGTATGAACACTAAAATACCTATACTATGTGTATGATTTGAAAACAATAGAATTATTTTCAGTCTCAGAAACCCTAAAGGCTACAGACACCACAAACATAAATGAAGTACAGCCCTCAAGAGTTCAAAATTGATTCTTCTACATCTTTGCATAAATTTCCTTACTACACTAGTAAAATGGAAGCCAAGGAAGGTCTTACGCCAGTTACAGCCAGCTTAATAAAGGATGATTAATTCTCTTTGGACCAGTTCCTCACATACCTGCTTCACCTGTTTAAAAGCCTAGGAGGGTCGCGCTGCCGCCCACGAGCCCAAGGATCTATCCTGTGGCACAGACAAGCAAATACCAATTAAACAGGAGAAGAATGGTGTTAAAGCAGATTTCCAGCAACAAGTGCTTCGGGGGATTGCAGAAAGTTTTTGAACATGAGAGTGTGGAGCTAAAATGTAAAATGAAATTTGCTATCTACTTACCACCAAAGGCAGAAACTGGAAAGTGCCCTGCCCTGTATTAGCTCTCTGGTTTAACTTGCACAGAACAAAATTTTATATCAAAATCTGGTTATCATCAAGCTGCCTCAGAACATGGCCTTGTTGTCATTGCTCCAGATACCAGCCCTCGTGGATGCAATATTAAAGGTGAAGATGATAGCTGGGACTTTGGCACTGGAGCGGGGTTTTATGTGAATGCTACTGAAGACCCTTGGAAAACTAATTACAGAATGTACTCTTATGTAACAGAGGAGCTTCCCCAACTCATTAATGCCAATTTTCCAGTGGACCCCCAGAGGACATCTATTTCTGGCCACTCCATGGGAGGCCATGGAGCTCTGATTTGTGCTTTGAAAAACCCTGGAAAATACAAATCTGTGTCAGCATTTGCTCCAATTTGCAACCCAGTGCTCTGTCCTTGGGGCAAAAAAGCCTTTACTGGATATTTGGGTACAGATCAAAGTAAGTGGAAGACTTACGATGCAACTCATCTTGTGAAGTCTTATCCAGGTTCTCAGCTGGACATACTGATTGATCAAGGAAAAGATGACCAGTTCCTTACAGATGGGCAGCTACTCCCAGATAACTTCATCGCTGCTTGTACAGAAAAGAAAATTCCTGTTGTTTTTAGATTACAAGAGGGTTATGATCATAGTTACTACTTCATTGCCACCTTTATTGCTGATCACATCAGACATCATGCAAAATACCTGAATGCATGAAAAACTTCAGATGAAGGAATCTGTATTCAAGAATATAAAAGTTAAAATAATTGTTGAGAAAAAAATGTTAAATACAGGATTTCGTAATGCTGAAAAAATTAAAATAAAAATAAAAGCCTAGGAGTTGAGAACAGGTTGGTCTGAGATCTACGAGCAATTAGAACAGCGTTGTTTCGCAGCAGCACCTAGCCCGGATCACCCTGCTGTCTGTTGGGATCCAAGGCCTGTGCTGCAAAAACTTGGTGCTCAGCTTTCTGTAGCATATCACTAGTACAGATAACAGCTATTTATTTGCCTTTGCTTTGGAAAACTCAACGCTCTTCCTGAATAGTTTCTTCTGTGGAGAAAATTCCACAAATTTATTGAGACATTTTAAAAGACCTGAATTACTAGAGAAATCTATTGTTCATGAACAGTAAGGCTTAATATTATAAAAGTGTCACTGGTCCCCAAATTGGCCCATAGATTCATTTTAATTCTAATCAAAATACCAACCGATTTCTGTTTGCATGAAAACACTTTTTATCGATCATGCAATTTTGGAAGACAAATAGAAGAAATTACCAAAGCACTTCTTAAAAGAGAAAGAGAGAGTAAGGACTTACTTAAAAAGCTGCAATAACTGTTATTGGAACTGCTTCATGGATAACTACAATTAGCAGTGGAATAAATGGCCCAGATTCATACTATTCTTGTAACTCTAATTTGTGACAGAATGGCGTGGCTGACCAGGAATGATAGGTGCCTTTCAGTAAAAAGAATGGAATGGAAAAAAGTAGATTTCATATGGCAAGAAATAAAATTGGAATTTGCTTCACAACATATAACATCATCTTGAGATGAACCCAGGGCTTAAGCATCAAAAAGTACATTTTAGAACTATTAGAGGACAATTTAGGAAAAAGCTGATAGATTTTTTTTTTTTTTTTCGGAACCGGGGATTGAACTCAGGCCCTTGCGCTTGCCAGGGAAGCGCTTATTCCACTGAGCCATCTCCCCGGCCCCGAGAAAGCTGATAGAATTTTTTAAAAGTAGAATACACTCTATTACATAAACTGATTAAGGTGTCAATACATTGCTTTAATACTGAACATTGAACCCAGAGCCTCGTGTGCTAAGTAATTGTTCTACCACTAAGGCACGTACCCAGCAGAATGCATCTACCTTAACACTGATGAGATCACAGCTGACCTGAGAAATACAAGCAAACTGTCTTCTTAAGTGTTGTTACATACATTGGGTGCCTTGCTTTAAGGTCAAGTGGCTCATGTTGGCATCATTTGGTAATAACTATCAGTTGTCAGTTTGGTAATAACTCACATTTTATAAGTGTTGTGATATTCAGCAGTGTATTGTCTATAAGAGATATCATAGATTCAGGTAAATATTTAAATTTCTTTAATAATTTATTTAAAGTGAAAATATATTTTAAAATTTTGTATTTTATTATGCAAATTTGCAGTCTCTTACATTTTGCTCTGCATTTCAGCACATACTAGTAAGGGATCTAGCTTGAGATTGTCATGTGAGTCAGTCACATGGATTTGCCATGTCTGTCGGCCATTTTGTTTTTGTTTTATATTAATTTATTGAGAAAGAAGTAGCAATGAGACAGTTTCAAAATGGGTTAGTAGGACAGTTACAATAAATACATTTCATATTGTCTTCATAGTAGTTATTCATAGTACAAGATGTAGACATGATATCTTGTCTAAACACTATTAGTTCAAAACTTTCTTCTCATTGAACTAAAAGAAAGTAGCTATACATCTGTGCTATTTTGTATATACAGATATGTATTTTTTTCACTACAATATGGTCTTTCATTTATATCCCCCTTTTTTGTTTACTCTTGTCAGAGATGGGTATTCCATTGCCCTTCATCTATTGTAAGTGCATGAATTCAGCAAAATAATCCAATATAGTCCAGTAGTCTATAATAGTAGTGGGTTATCCACATGACTGGCAATGTCAGAAGTTGTTGACTTGAGCTTTTTACACCTCAGCATATTAATATGGCTTTACTTTTCATACCTCGTTTTTATACTTTTCTGCAGGATGGTTAAGACCAAGATAAAGCAAGACCTATATAGCAAGAAATGTAACTTTTGTATCTGACAAGGTCAGTCAAGTACCCTCAGGATTTATCCTGTAGCCCTGTACCGCAGTTTGCAGATCCTTTGTCAGTGTCACCCATGTGGCTGAGTCACAGCCATTGCTTGACCAATTTGCTCTCTGTGAAAGCCTGAGAGAATGTTTTCTCTCCATGTGACTCTCCTTAGTCACACTGTATATTGTCAATCACTTTCATCTGTGACCCCATAATCTCCTTGATCAGAAAATCTGGGACACAACTGAGATGCAGGATGTTACAGTACAGGTTCTCTTATGTCCTGAGTCCTCACTGACCTTGAAAGTCTAGGGTGTTGGATATTTTGGTTGGTTGCATAGCTTGGTCATGTGGTTCTGTCATGTTTTTTTCACTATTTTCTTTTTTTCAGCTGATCTCATAAATACCATGAAATCTCACCATTATCAATAAAAGTTAAATCTCTTTTAAGAAAATGATGGTACTTCTCCCAGCTTCTATTCTGAATTGTTAGATCCCTGCCTCATTTCTTCTAACAGAAATTCAAGTAATTTAGTAACACTTGCCTGAGGATCTGAGTGAAGCAAAGGGAATCCCCAGTAAAGGTCAACCCAGATGTCTGTGAGCATACAGTGTGGAGTTCTCCTGGTACTTAGGACTTTTGCTCTGCAATAATAAAATGAGGTTTCTATCTCCACTGCCTTAAACAAAGTCCATTCACACCATGATACATCAGAAAAGGAGCCTTGGAGCACAAAATACCATATTCGCCATGGCAGGCTGTGCAGAAAAAAAACAAACTTGTAAAAACAGAGTGGGATAAATATAAGGAATAATATTTCTTAAGGCAGCTCCACTCTGATCTCTTAAGAGTTTATCAAGTGGTTAAGGAAGCCACTGGGGGACCCCTCCCTGATCATTTCTACGGAAGCCCCCCATGGAAAACTCTGCTCTGCTCTTTTAGAAGTTTACTGTTGCTTGAAGGCTTAAGACTTCACCTTGATTTCATAGGCCTTTCCAAGGGAGCCCCAGAGCGCTCCACTCTTCTCCCTAAGGGGTCAGTGGGCCATGGTGTGGAGGGCACCAGAGCTAAGAGAGACTGTAGAGAACTCTGCTCTATTAAGCAGGCAGCAGCACTACTCCAGCCTCAGACAGAGAGGGCTAGGAGCTTGGATCTCCCAAGGAATATCTTATAAACTCCAGGGGTCTGCCCTCTCCTGCATGGGAGCCATGAGAATAACCTCAGACACACCTCTTTCTCTCTCTCCCCCTGTGGGTCCAGGATGTACCATGGAAATGCCCAGCAAACTCTAGCAACCTTGCCCATAGGCTGTGTGTACCATTGCAAAAACTAAGACATAGCAAGAGATGAGTACAGAACGGCAGTCTAAATCGCAATACTATCCTTTAGAATTTTTTTGGCAAAAACAAGGAAAGTGGTGTGAAATTCCTTATGCTGTTTATCTCTGGAAAGGCCCCAAAACAATGATACTTAAAGAGGCTTCCAAGGAAGAAATTGAGATCATTAATGATCCTGTCCTCACACACCCATCTGTCTCTCAGAGGGATGCAGGTCTCTGCCACCTGTTTCCATCACAGCCTAGCACTGTCAAAGGGTCCCAGTATTCTCAAATAGGATGTCACTGCTGGATGTGGCCTTTTCTGTGTTCGTTATGGTTGGAATGTGAAATGCCCCATTGTAAGTCACTTTCCTTATCGCTAGGACAAAATACCTGGCACTCAAAATTTAAAGAAAGAGAAGTTTATTTTGGCTCACAGCTCAGAGGTTTCAATCTGTGCCTGGCAGGTTCAAAGACAAAAGTGGTCTGGGA
>NW_004524578.1:12618864-12620275 GCF_000260255.1 Octodon degus | reverse complement strand
AGTGAGTCTGGGGGGCATTCTAGATCTCAACCATCAGCTGTAGCCTCATCACCTTCTTTCATTCCAAGTTAGTTGTGGAGCACCTCACAGCGCACAGCCCCCCAGCGCTGGTCTCTGCTCTGCTGCTCAGTCCAGCACCCTGAGAAGCCATGCATGAGCTGCTTCCCTCTGATGCTAGCACCTCTCATCTCCGCTCACATGGTCGGATACTTGCCTATTTGGCTTCTCTATTTCCTCTCTCTTGAGTTTTCACCTGAGAAGAAGTAACGATAGTGACGTGGACATCTTGCTAGCAAGCATGACAGGCTCTTTCGGGTTGCTCTAGCTGTGAATATCACTCGTCATTTTCATATCGTAAGAAGTCCTCTGGTCGCCTGGTCCGGAGTGTGCACCAAGTCTCCTTGGGAAATAATTTGCATACTTGCCCGATTGTAACCTGGGTCATTTTTTTCAATCATTACAACAGAAAACATAATATTTCCCACTAAGGATATTTGGTTGTCGGCCTTTCTTTTGTAGATTTTGGGTAACAGACTTAGTTTATCAAGTAGATAAATAGGATTCTTCTTCTGCTACTTCTTTCCTGATTTGTAGCTCCTTTTCCAACAATAAGAAAAAAAAGAAAGGTCATGCAGATATACCTTCTTCCTCACAGTGATGTTGTGTGGATTAAATATGATCATGAACATCGAAATCCTTTACCAACTGCAAATCCAAGAAGTTATTTTTCCCTTGGTGAAGGCAAATGTAGGTTGCACATTTTCTCTGCAGGATTATAGATGTGTGGAGTTTTCATTAAAGCCAAATTTACCGATATTTATTGAACCTCTTTTGTTCCCATGCATTTGCTAAGCTCTTGCATGTACAGCATCTCATTTCATCTTCATAGTAAGGCTGTGCAATTCCTCGTATTGAGACCAATTTCACAGATTTAAAAAAAAAAAAAAAAAAAAAAGCCCCAACAAGATTAAATAACCTGGGCCGCTGGGGCGCCCGGCCGTCGGTAGCCTCCACCAGGGGAGCGCTTCATGAGAAGCGCTTCTACCAGGCTTCCTGGTAAAATAAGTCCATGGAGACGGTTGCCTTGCCCGGGCCGGCTAACCGCCGCTCCCGGAAGTCTCTCACGGCTTTGGTAACAATGGCGGGACTGGCCAGGGCAGCGCCACTTCCGGGGTCTGCCGCGCGCACTCACTCACGCACGCACGCACACACGCGTGGTTTACGTTAGCCCGGTTGCCCTTGAACCCGGAAGCAAATGCTCTGGGTTTCTCCCACTCCAGGATGGCTGCGTCTGAAGACAGCTTAGAGCTGCCTCGACTTCCTGAGCTGTTCGAAACCAGCAAACAGCTTCTGGAGGAAGCAGAAGTAGCCAATGAACCCACCGGCGCCAAGATAATCCAGGACAGAGTGA
>NW_004524578.1:12593435-12617669 GCF_000260255.1 Octodon degus | reverse complement strand
AAAATCTCTTTTATTCAAAAAAAAAAAAAGATTAAATAACCTGCCCAATCCCACACAGCCAGCAAGTGTTTATCAGCTGGGCTGATAGAGTATCTCTTCTTCACACAAGCCTCCAAAAAGTAGACCCCTTTCAGCTCACATTGCTGCCATATGAAGGGGTGGTCCCTGTCCTCGTTGTCCAGAATAGGTGGTGCAGCACACTCCAGCAGAAGGAAGGAAGAAGGAAAGAAGAGACTAGAGCCTAAGTAAAGCTCATGGAAGAGTCTGGCCAACACTCACCGGCGCCGCTGGCCAGAACAGTCACACGAGGGTGGGTGGACTGGCTGGCACATTACTACGGAACACTGCAACACAGCAACTGAAGCCAACTCGGTACAGGGACCAGTGCCCACAGCACCAGTACCTCCAAGGGAAATGAGCAAAGGGTAGTGACATGTATAAAAGCCAGCAACAACCATGAGGGTCTGCACATCTGTGGGCACGAAAGGGTATGGTGCTGGGGGGGATAACTGGAATCTAGAAGGAACAGGAGTTCTGGATGGAGGAGGAGAAAAGCCATCTTAGGGCTCATCTGCTCTGGCTTCTGGCACAGACTAAAAAAAAATTAAATTCTGCTCTATAGCCAAAAAAGACAGGCAAGTAGAAGCCTAGAAAGACAAGGATTTTAGGCAGTAACACATTCACTCCAGCCAAACACCAAGAAAGAAACTGACCTGCACCACCTTTGCCAGCAGAGGCTATGTGACACCAGGCCATTTGCCCATTGAAGGCTGAAATGAGACACCCCCAAGCCCCAGAGCCCCAGCCAGGGTGGTACAGAGAAAGCTGAAAAGGGATTTTTCACCTCCTGCAAGAGGGGCAAAATACCCTCGGGGCTCCCTGCAGTGCATTGGCGGAGAATGGAAGGGAGCTGGCCTTCCTCCTCCTTGGGGTAGCTGTTAAGAACCATGGCCCCTAAAATCTCATGTGCTAGGGTCCCAACACCCTCAACCTCAGGCCCTGATTATATTTAGAGATAGGATCTGTAAAGAAGACTTTAAGGTAAGACATGAGACACTCGGTTGGGCCTTAGTCTAATACGACGCATTCTCATACAAAGAAGAGATTCACACTCACGTAGGCACGCAGGAGAGGATGAAGGTGGGGCAGCACAAAGCCAGGGTGGGTCAGAGAAAGCTGAAAAGGGATTTTCATCCCCTGCAAGACGGGCAAAACATCTTCATAAAAAGAATGCAGAAAAGTCATTAAACAATGACAGCATCCCCTAAGAAGTGGCAAAATCAAACCCTGCAGATGGGGCTGAAGCTGATTTCCATGGCTAGCACATTTTGATGTTCACAATGTCCTGTTTTCAACAACAACCATCAGAAGGCATGTAAAGAAACAAACAAAGCAAACATTTTTATATGGAACATGGCCATATAATTTAATACAGCCAGTATGATGACGGTATGGAATTCCTTTTTAAAAAATTAAAATTGCAACTATCAAATATGGCCCAGCAGTCGCAATAGCTACCCATCAAAGGCTCAGGAGCTGTGCTTCCTGACACCAGCTCCCCATTCTAGTGAGCACCCCAGCAGCCAGTGACTGAGGGTTCATAGCAAGTTGTGCCTTAGTCAGGCATGGTGGCACACACCTGTAATCCCAGCATTTGGGAGGCTGAGGCAGGAGATCGTTGCGAATTCCAGGCCTACTTGGGCTATATAGCAAGACCTAGTCTCAAAAAATAGTAGTAAAAACAAGTCGATCCCTCAGGGTTCAGCATCTGAGGGTCACTTACTCCCCCCACATCACTCTATCCCTCTCACAGGAGGAGCTACAGTGAATCGTTAGATGCAGATGTATTGAAAATACCAAATAAATGAAAGGTTCCTTGTGATATAACAAACCTATTAAAATTGCAGTGTTCATCCAGTAAAACATTTAAAATGTGAATAAGAGAGCATAGTATTTATCCTAGGGAATAAAACAGTAGGGAAGGCCTTGTTCAATAAAATTTTAACTCCTACAATCTGTGACATCAAGTTCTATTTATCATGAAGGCCAAATTGTCACTTTTCATACTTTCTTCTGAAAACGTTTTTACACATGCACTCCCATTGATTAGAAGAAGTAACCAGGGAGATGGCTCTGACATTTTGTATTACTCTCCTCTTGTCTGATTTTAAGTGTCTTGGCTGAACCCAACCACACAGCTGGCTAGGAAAGCAAAGCCTGCAGCCCAGACCAGATGCCCTGACTTCTTGTTTCTCACCACACTCTTCAGGGTCCACAGGAAAACCGGAGGTCTTTACCAGGACAAGATGTAAGAGGGCTTTCCAAGAAGTAGAAAGCAATTCACTGAAGCTTTAAATTTTTCATTAGTTTTTAATACCAGCTTCCCAACGTGAGAAAATAACAGAGTACTACAGGGAGGGACACAGGGGGCTCCATGCTGGTTCCTTTCCAGTAATATTTCCCTGGACTCTGAAGCAAAACAAATAATTTGGTGAAGGCTGAAATTATCCACTGAGTATTCACTAAGCCCACACTGTTATGGAACAGACACTTTTGCCTTGTACAGGCTACTGACACTGGACTATTGCATTTCTAGGTACTGCATTCATGACATCTTTCTATAATCATCTGTCTCACATAGAAACCGTCTTGTCCGTGGATGTGCTTTCAGTCCAGGAACCAAAGGAAAGAAGGAAGAAAAAACTGAATCCTCCCTCCAAAGACTCCATATCCACAGGAATAAAACACAAAGTTTTAAGAACAGAAATAAGTAAGAGATAATTGTGAAATAAGAGATAGCTAGTAATAGAAGTCAGCACACACCATGCACCATGCTGCGTATTTAACATCTACTAATTCAACATTCACCATAGCTTGGGAAGATACTATTTTTAGCCCCACTTTACAAATGAGGAGACAGACAAGGCCAGGGAGAATAAGTGTTTACTTATTGGCTCAGTAGAATAAGTGTTTCCCTGGCAAGTGCAAGGGCCTGAGTTCAATCCCTGGTTCCGCCAAAAAGAAAACACAAATTACAAATGAGGATACAGAGATGAAAGGACCAAGGAGCTTCCCAGGTGATGGGCAGAAGTAATCAACCCTAGCAGAAGGCTTCCAGAGTCTGTTTACTTAACCTCCCTTTTGACACATGCCAGTCTAAAAAAAAAAAAAAAAAAAAAAAAAAAACCTCGGTCCAACTATAACAACCTTTCAAAGCAAATTCATAGGTTTAACACAACACCCCCATCACGCTGGTGGGTACGTGTAGCCCTCAACAAATCATACTGAAGGCCCCCTAGAGGATACACTGTGCATGTATAAGACAGTGGTCCCTGCAGTCCCATCACACCACGCTCTCCAGCACATTTGCCTGCCAACCATAATCCAGTTCCTGTGCTAACTGGGCTAAAAGCTCTACCTCACCTAACTGGTGATGTCGAGCAGAACTTGTAGGCACGATGCTCGGGATGGGATGTCTGTTTCTCCTTGACCGTGTTGTGTCGCACGTTCGCGCTTTGAGAGGCATTTCGGTCAAAAGGGCAGAGCAGCCATGAGTGAGATTAGCTCCCTTACGAGGTCAGTCGGCTCTGTCTCCTCCAGCTGCGTAAGGACGTAGTGAGAAGTCCCCAGTGTGTAGCCCAGATGAGTCTCCAGCTGTGATAGTACCCAAGGCCAGACCTGTAGCCTCCAGGACTGTTAAGTACAGTTAATAAGCCACCCAGTCTGTAGTATTTGTGACAGTGGCTTGAGCTCTGTTAAGATAAACAGAATGCATTTTTCCTATATTCTTGGTTTCCAACAAACCAGAAGTAACTTGATAATACAATGCTGAGTGCTGGGATTTTTTAGCCAGGACCCTCCAGCCCCCAGAATTGCCTGTCTCTGACCATGTATTTTGGGGTGTTCCATTGTTCCAGAGCCAAAAGAACAGTCTAAAATCAAATTTCAGTGTTTTCACGCTCGTTACGCAGGGTAGAGAGGCTGCCAGAGTCTCTGCAGAGCAGACAGCTCCCTGAGATGCGCACCTCAGTCCTTAGGAGGCCTGGCCATCCCTGGACCATCTAGATACCAAAGGGCTCCCCAGAAGTGCTCCTCCACTGGGCCAAAGACCATAGAGGCTGCCCCCCCCCCAAAGACATGACCTCTTGCTTCTCTCTCCATTTTTTGTAAGGTTTTCTTAATCCAGTCTGGACATCTCAGAATCAGCCAGGATCCCCCCCAAAAGACCAAAAAGCCATCAAGGATTGTTTAACCTTTTCCAGTTGAATGCCAAATTCCTAGAAGAAAATCTCAGCTTTCTGCCTCCTGAAGCCAGGAGATCCCAGGAGAACAGTGTGGAGCCCAGCAAGGTGCCCAGTGGCAGAGGACACTGGAACTCCAGGCGGCTGCAGGGCCACAACAATTGAGCTGAAGAGAAGCCAGAAGCCTTCGCTCTCCATGGAATCCCACTTGCTGTTGCGCACTGGCAGGCTCAACTCTGCCCGTGATGATGCAGCACTTGGAGGGCTGCAACAGAAGGGAGCTGTGAGCTTCTGAAGCCAGTTGCTTTCAAGCTGACTTGCCCAAGGACGGACAGGGGCCCTGCCTCTGTGCAAAGCTGTGGATTCACACAAAGGCTGTCAGGCCTCTCTGTTGCAGGGGACCAGCAGGGCTCTGGGACCCTCAGGGCATCGAATCCCTGTCTTCACAGCTTAGTGAGTGGCTTCAGTCATCACCGCCCCCCAGGAGTCTTTTCCACAGCAGAAATGTCCCTCCAGTGATAAGTCCCCCTGTGCTCCCTTTATGTCACATCTCCTTAGAGACACAGCACCCCAGCTTCCTGCCTTTCCTACAAGTTCTGCTCATTCGCTGTGAAGGTAAGCATCACTCTATCAGCTAGCTTGAGCATGACCTAGGGAGTGGTGGGGTGCTCTTCTGGATGTGCTGGGTTTGACAAGGAGGTACCCTCCTTGGTACTAGCCCCCCTGCTGCCTGGCTACAGTGAATGAAGTAGCGTTCCTCCACGGTGCCCTTCTATCACGTTCTTGCCTGAGAGGCAGCAGACCATGAACCAAATCCCCTTGAAACCCCGAGCTAAAGTAAAGCTTCCTCATAATTGTGGGTGGTAGATACTGAGTCCCAGAGACAGGAAGGCTACTAGCAGCATTCAGCCTGCATCCCAGGCCCCCACCACCACCGCAGCCATGACCACAACAGTCTTGGCTTCCTCTAAACCCCCAGGCAATTTTGAAATGTTCATTCCAATTTATCCATACACACCTTCCCACAGAGCCCTTTTGCCCTTTCAGTATCATGAGCTCTGCCTCTTTTGGGAACCAGTAACCACTGGTTGGAAGTAGCAGGCAAAAGATTTTAGTGCTTTCTAGAAAGAGAACTCACTCCACTGGCCAGTTCCCCTGGACCCTCAGGACACAGCCTTCACCTGAACACCTGCGACATCCTACAGTTTCCCCTGAGGGGCTGGGCTCTCTCTTCTACCCACCCATCATGTCCTGACGATCAGAGGGAACTCTAGTCCCACAGACCCAGCCACGCACTGTAGGTCCGTGGAATGCTTCTTCAGGACTCGGACTCACGGTAGTGACTCCAAGTGTCTTTCTTCACTGCCTCCCCTTCCAGGCAAGACTGACTTCCTCTCAGAGTTCTGAGGAATTCACTTCAAAGTGAGGCCTTAGGACTTGCATTGCAGGTCAGCTCCCAGATCTCGGGGAGGTCAAAGGCTGAGCAGCTCTACAGACTGAAATGACCTATAGGGAGGTGACTGTATGAATGAGACCTGACCCCCTTCTTGGGACATCTGCACCCCAAGATTATAGTTTACCTTTTGCAATTACAAGCCTCAAATAGTAAGTCATCCTGTGTCTCCCCGTCCCCTCGGCTCTGAGAGGCAACCTCTTGTGGTGCCCACTTTCTACACTTGGGCTCTGCAGCACAATTACCAGTGTCTGTTCTATGGAACCCCAAAAGCTGAAACAACCCTTTCTCTTCTGGGGCCAGCTCATTCCACAAACCATCCAGACTGTGAGACTCCAGCAGCTGTCCAATAAGCAAAGGTCACCATCAAGTGTAAACCACTAGGACTAGGACTTGATATTGAGCTCTTCTTCACAGACCTCATAGGGGAGAAATTCTAAAATTTCAGAGTCGCATGACCCTTGGTCTCTGGGTTCAGTGTCTGTAACCAGGCACTGGGTCGCTGTGTGTCTGAGAGCTCAGTTAGATGGGCAAATCCGTGCATTAGCCCCATGCAGTGGCCACTGTCTATCCCTTCAATGGGGATGTGGTCATCCTCCTCTTCAGTCATCAGGAAACCAAGAAACAGGTGTAGCAGGGAGAACAGGGGTGAGAAGAGCCACACCAACACACCCCTGGCACACTCTTGGGAACAGAAAGGATTGCCTTTGAAGGGATTGCCCTTCTTGTGGAGCAACGTCTTACTTCTATGATTGCTGAGACAAAATACCAAACACCCAAAGTTACAGGAGGAAAGGTTTGTTCATCTCTCAACTTGTAGAGGTTTCAGTCCATCATCAGCTGGCTTCAAGACAGGATGGCACATGGCAGAGGGCAGCAGTTCATGGCAACATAAGACAGCAAAAGCCACAATAAAGGGGAAAGGCCTCTTGCTGTCCTTTAGACTATATCCAGTTTACTGAGATTAGGGTGATGCCAGTCCAATCAGTAAAGTAACTTGATTATTCATCACTCACCCTTAATCCCAGCACCTTTAATTCCACCATTGCACTACAAATCAATCACACTAGAGTCAGCTGCCTCTAAAAAAAATCCTATGACTGTATGAGGGTTTGGAAGGGTATCTAGACACAAACCATAGCAAGGAAATGATCAGAATTCACTAAAGCTCTCTGAACTCGAGTTTCAAGTGTACAATGGCCAACCTCTCCACCATGGTGGACAGGCTGGAGCTCCCCCAAGGATGTCCATGTTCTGTTCCCCAGAACCAGTGACTGTATTATGTGGCAAGGTGAACTTGGAGTTTTAGGAGAAACTTAGGTTGCTGTTAAGTTCACTGAAATGGAGAGAAGATCCTGTCTCAAGCAGGATGAGTCAGTGGATCCACTGTGATCACAGGAGCCCTCCGAAGAGAGAGAGAGAGAGAGAGAGAGAGAGAGAGAGAGAGAGAGGCAGGCTAAGCAGTGTCAGAACCAGAGACAAATTTGAAGATGCTGGCTTTGAAGGAGAGGAAAGGTGTCTTACTTTCTCACTGCTGAGGCAAAATACTCAGTGTCCAAAGTTAAAAGGAGGAAAGCTTATTTAGCTCAGAGTTTATAGAGGTTTCAGTCCATAATCATCTGACTCCATGTAAATCTGGTACAAGACAGCCAGGCAACCATTCATGGCAGCAGAAGACAGCAAGAGCAACAAGCAAGAGAGAGAGACAGAAAGGGAAAACAAGTCTCTTTCTGTCTTCTATGATGCAATACCTGCCCTCTCTCTGTTCTAGGTCTACCCACACCCTTAATCCCAGCATTGGACCATGGATCAATTACAAACTGTAGATTCAGCCACCCCTGAAAAGCTTGTCCCCCTCATGACCACAGGTGGATTTGTAGGCAAAAACCATAACATTCCGTCCCCAGCTCCCTGAAGACTCATGTATATTCCTTTACTCAAAAGGTGTTTAGTCTACTCTAAGAGTTGCCAAAGTCCTAACACTTTCAGCATTGCTGAAAAGGCAAAGTCCCAAGTCTCTGAGATTTAAGACCAACTCTTAGTTATGAGCTCCTGTAAAAGTGAAAAGCTAAACACTTCCAGTATTCAATGGCAAAATGTTTCCATTCTCAAAGTTACAAACAAGAGGATACAAAGGAATGGGACTAAAGCAAGTTCAAAATCCAGTCAAGCAAACATTAAGTCCTGGGGTGCTACATGCAGGATCCAAGGCAATTTGTGGCAATATGTGAACTCCAAGGGGCTTAAGTAGCTGCACCCCGATGAAACTTCTAGTGATTTCTCTCTTGAGTCTTCTCTGCTCCCTCCTTGTAGTTTTCCTCAGACAGTCCATGTTCCTGAATTCCCCAAACTTTTGGGGTACCCACTGCATCTTTAGCTTCATACTCATAGATTAAACACTGCCCTCTCAGGGGCACACTGTCTGACCTCCCAGGCCTTCTGAAATCTGGGTGAAAGCCTTTCTGACTCCGCAACTCCTCCATTGAGTATGAGTGTAAAACCAGAGCCATGTGGATGATGCCAAGGTCTATTCCCAGCTGGGGCAGTAGCCGGCCTTCCCTCTGTCTTGGCTATAGGGGTCGAGTGCCTGAGTCACTGAGCACTCTGAATCCAATTCCAAGGAACAAGTTCTCTAGACTGATGCCATTCTGTAACATGGTGAGATGGGGCCCTTTTCTCAAAGCAAATCCTTTCACTTTTGTAATTTTGAGGCTGCAAAAGGTAGAGTCCTGCAGCTTCCTGTGATGCCCTCAGGCTATCTTTTCTATTCTGCCATTCCTTCTCAGCAATCAAGATCTCCTCTGCTCTATTTTGGCAGTCCACCATTTAACTGAAGCTTCCTTTCTGGCCAAACTCACAGTGTTTTAAATTATTCTGCTGGGCTCTTTGCTCTTTATTCTCAACATAAATCTGCCCCAAAGCCCCCAACAATAGCCATGCCACTGCCTCAATATTTGACTGCCTTAAGATTTCTTCTGCCAGATTAATCAGTCCACTTCCCTTAATCTCAGTCTCAGGCAAAGTCTCTGGACACTTGGCAAAGCAAAATGGAGACAAACTTTTTGCCAAGCCATAACACACACTATCTGGAATGCAACAGCCAGTACAGTCCTTCTAACTATCAGAAACCACCTGAGCCTGGTCTTTACCAGCTTCTGGTCTTCTGACCTCTCAGAATCTCCCACACAGAACAGTTTAAGGTGTTCCAGATCTCCTTTTTCAGTCAGTGTCTCCAAATCATGTCTGACTCTTCCCACAAGCCATTCTCAAAGGTCCCTGCCTGCATGATCAGGTGCAGTCACAGAAATGACCTCACTTCTCTGGTACCAAATTCTGTCTTGGTTCATTTATCATCACTGAGACAAAGTACTCAATGCCCAAAGTTAAAAGGAGGAAAGATTTATTTATTTAGCTCATGGTTTGTAGAGGTTTCAGTCCATAATCAGCTAGCTCCATGTCATGGTGGCACATGGAAGATGTGCAACCATTCATGGCAATGGAAGACAGCAAAATCAACAAGCAAAGAGAGAGAGAGAGAGAGAGAGAGAGAGAGAGAGAGAGAGAGAGAGAGAGGTCTCTTTCTTTCTGTCCCTTATATAGAGGCTACCTACCCTAGAACACCTACTAAGAGTGCTTCTATTTGCACTCACATCCTTAATCCATGAATCAGTCACAAACTCTAGATTCAGTCACCTCTGAAAAGTGACACCTAATGACTGCATAGGATAGAAGGGGGGGACATTTATACATAAGCCATAACATGAGGGATTCCAGTGGCTTCTAAAAATGGCTCCTAGAAATGGAAAAATATGAGGAGTGACCCTCTCTCAGAGCCTCCTAAAGGTATGCAGTGCCGTGCACACTTTAATGTCCACCACCACAGGAGATCTGTTTTGGACTTCTGGTCTCCACAACTGGAAAAGAATTGGCATTGTTTTGACCCATTCACCTCATGGTAATTTGTTTCAGCAACTGTAAGAACCTAAGTCACCCTCCATCTCTAACATCACTGCCACAATTTACTCTTCTCCCTGACACTTCAGCTCCTCAGACTTTAAACCACGGTGCCCCAGCTACCTCACTGCTATCTAGTCAGATGGTACCACTTTCTATCAGATAGGCATGGACAGCCAGGCATGGTGGTGCACATCTGTAATCCCAGCACATGGGAGGCTGAGGCAGGAAGATTGTTGTGAGTTACAGACCAGCCTGGGCTACAAAGTAAGCTCAAGGACACCCTAAACTGCATAGTGAGACCCTGATTCAAAAAGACAAAAAAGAAGTATGCATGAGCTCTGAAGAAAAACAGGAGCACTGGGCCAGGGAGATGGCTCAGTGGAATAAGTGCATCCTGGTCGAGCGCAAGGGCCTGAGTTCAATCCCCGGTTCCGCAAAAAGAAAAAAGAAATTGGCACACTTCCTCTCCCGACTGTTCCTGCGTACTTAGGCCCATAAAAACAGGAGCACAATATTCTTTGATTTAAACACTGTCATTCAAACAGAACAAAGTCCAACATTTCTCCATAAAGGCCAGTCGTACCCTCCCCCTGCCCCTGTGGGGACTGAAAGACAAGGAGGCATCATCCTATCCCTCGAGAAATTCACTGTCTCATTGGGGGGAAAACACAGAAATAGATTCCTAGAATCATCGCTGTTTCAGAAGCTAGGCTGAAGCTGGATTAGCCCAGCCTCTGTGGAAACTCAAGTGACAGAAGGGAGATGCTGCTCCCAGCCCCATCCACTGCACCCATAGATCCTTGCAGTGACGCCATCAGAGCACCAGCGGAGCACACTTGGGTATGGGATTTTTTAACCTAATGAATAATTCTGTCACAGCCAGGACTCTGAGCCATTGAAGAATCTATGTATATTCTACGTTGTGCTACATGATCTTTGTACTTGTCTGTTAGAGATGGATGGAAAATTCTAGAGACAGAAGCAGAAAAAAAAAAAAAAAAAAAAAAGGGCCTTATTTTCCCTTGAGGACATGGGAAGGTTCTGAAGGAGAATAAGCGCTTCCCTGGCAAGCACAAAGGTCTGAGTTCAATCCCCAGTTCAGAGAAAAAAAAAAAAAAAAAAAAAAAAACCTGCTTAAGAACAGAATCAGAGAACTCTATCATGAAACCATTTTAAAGTGTCAGTTCACTGCCAAAGAGTAATAAGCTCATGTTGTACCAAAAAGATCAAAGAAAAAGAGCTTTCACTAGCGAAGAAACTATAACATCCTGGAACACTTTCCAATAAGCAGCTGATTAGCATTAGTGCGAATGGAGTGCCTTGGTGTGGCGATTCTGCCATTGATACAGCATTTAAACGAGGCAGTAAGACATCCAATTCACTACACCTTGATACAAGGAAGCTAAACACCACACCTGACTGGCCAATCCCCCGCCCATCTAGAAAGATTATCCCTGAGCCATGTGTCAGCTTTGCAAGGATTGCTTATAATTGCAGTGTTCTGGTATACAGGGGAAAACATGAGCGACAGGTAGTTCATCCCATTAAGGCAATTCCATGTGGACCTGGTTCTCCTCCAACTCTTAGGAGGACAACTCAGGCCATGTTTAGGCTTCATGATTGAGATCGAATATTTGACCTGGCTTTTAAACTTGGTGTTTCCTTCTATATCCCAATTCTAGGTCTATACTGAAGTGATGGTGGCTAAACTACTATATGTCAATTGACCAAGCATCAACCAGGTGAACGAGGAGGTTAGGACTTGATAGAATAGGAGCGCTTGCTGTCCCTGGAGATTGGCTCTTGGGTTGGCCTGCTTAAGCTACTCACTCTTTAGAAACAAATGATGTCAGAACCATAGTCTTTACCTATCACTCACTGCGAGTCCACATCTACACCTGAGCGTGCTGTTCAAGGCTTACATAGCTCTTTATCAAGTGAAAGTGATCGTATTGTCTGCTGATCCAACTCCAGAAGTGATTTTTGACAGTCATGTCCCTACACTTGCACATCCATGGAGACACCCGTCTATTCAAGGCAGAGTAAATGACCTTCGCAGTGATTCAGCAGCTAACCGCTAACCTGTGCCAAGAGCTATGGTTAGGATGCTGCCCTGTATTCTGAGCTGCGTGCTAAATGTTCCATCTGCTATGCTCCTACAGAGGACTTCCTGTGTGCTTTGGCTCTTTGGAAGAGGAAGACGCAGGGGAACCTGGGTGGCTTTGAATGTGTGCCTGCAGACAGTCTCAAACTGTGTCCCTCTGTATGTGCAAGGTCCTGAGAGATATTGTGGGAGGCAGTGGCCTCGGCCGAAGCAGTCTTAGACACAGTTCAACACTATTCTGTGTTAGTGTTGCAAGCAAGGACTAGTCTCACTGACTATGGAAAGGTTTTGTCTCAATACCCAAGTCTCCATACTCTAGTAAGCCAGCTCTGCAGTTAGCCAGAAATTCTCTGTCCCTCTTTCCAGACCCACAGACAGCAGGAAGAGTTCCATACTTGTATTCCTGCAGGGAGTGAGGGATGTGGATCAAGGTATAGGCATCTAGTCATCCCATCAAGGCAGTAAAGGTGATATTGGTTGTGCACCTTTTCCAGCTGCTCATATACAACATCTCTAGTTGGATAGAACAATGATAATTATTTCAGTTGCTCCCTATCTCCTCACTTTTTAAAACTAAATTTCCAGTAGGATCTAGAAATGAATATGCTATACAGAAGGTTTACTAGCAACGGACATTTAACCAATTCCTCTGGTGTCAAATAATGACTGCTGAAATGGCCAGTTAACAATATATCAGGAAGCAACCTGGCATACCATTTATTTTTTTTCAAAGTTTTATTGATAAACAGATAGCAATGAGACAGTTTCAAATCAAATCAGAAGTACAGTTTCAACAAATAATACACTGCATATATTCTTCTTAGTGGTTAATTGCTGTACAAGATGCGGATTTGTGATCCTATTTACAAACACCATTAGAACAAATCATTCTATTCATTAAGAGAATGCAACTATATATCTATCCCAACCACTTTGAATACACAGATACAAAATGGACATTCATAGGCATACCCCATTTTTTCTAAGTTCCGTTATTGAATATTATGGGTGTGCAAACTCAGCAAAATATTCTAAAAGAGTCCAGTAGCCCATAATAGCATTGGGTCTCCTGTTTAACTGGCAATGTCAGAAATTATTAACCTGAGTCCCCCATAGCTCAACATAACAGCATGGCTTTATTTCCTATATTTCGTCTTCATACTTTTCTACTGGATGGTTAAGACCAAGGTAAAGCAGGACCTATGCAACAAGAGTTGTAGCTTTTTGGTCTGAGAAGGTCAGTGAAATGCCCTCAGGATTTATCCTGAGATCCTGTACCTCAGATTGTAGAACCTTTGTCAGTGCAGCCATGTGGATGAGTCACGGCCATTGCTTGGCCAATGTGCTCTCTGTGAAAGCCTGAGAGAGTGTCTTCTCCCCATGTGACTCTCCTTAGGCACACTCTACATCATCGATCACTTTCCTCTTTGGCCCCATAATCTTCTTGATCAGAAAATTTGGGACACTACCGAGGTACATGACGTTACAGTACAGGTTCTCGTATGTCCTGAGTCTTAATGGCATACCATTTGGATGCAATGTATTAAATGATATATTTGTTTTTCCAGTAAGATGGGTATTTTCTGTATCTAGCCAGGTACAACAATGTATATAGAGTTATGAGTCAAGTTGACAAGCTCAGAGCCACAATTACAAGCTGCACACAAAGAGCTCTGGAGACAGGCAATACTCCCCCAAAGTACTTGCTTTAGCTTGAGTTTCTAAAACCAGATCATGAAAGAACTGACAAGGAAGGGCCCTCGTGGCTTCAGAGCTTTCAAAACCATTGGCACTTAGGAGTTAGCAGGAGCCACCATAACAATCATGTAAATAAAAACTGTTAAACTTTTAAAGCATCTATCACAGCTGAGGAGGAAGAGGTCGGGATGGCTCTTCGCGTTGTTCTGAGGATCTCTTCTGTGAGCTCCCCTCCTGGGGTCCCCATCCGGTGTCAACCAAGTTGCTTCGCACTTGTCCCAGGCAGGTGGGAGCAGTGATTCCGCCCAATACAATTCCCCCTGATCCAGTGCCTCTTGGCATCCAGCCTCAGGGATCTGCTTTCCCTGCAGTACCCTCTTCCATTCAGTTCCCAGGACGCTCAAGGCAGGAGCGGCACTCTCCCTTCACTGCCACTCAGAACAGGGCTCTGAGCCTGCCTTAGATTATCATGGGGCCACAGGCATGGAGGAATTCGGGCAATGCACTCAAATATGATAGGCCTAATTATGTAACGTCTACTCAAGCTGCTAGTGACAGCATCCACAACCACAGATTGTGATGTTGTATGATCTGAGCCACCACTGTCAAAGCCAAGGACCCCAAAATAGTATAACATACAGGCTCATCTTTGGGTGCAATGGAAATCTTAGTGGGGAGACAACATGGCACGAACACTCATGCAATGGAATATCACCTAACCACCACGATGCGCTGTTTGTATGTTAGCAACAGCTACCTCCTGGAAGAAAAACGAACTGATTCAGAATCAGGACCAGAAAAAAGGCAGCTTTCAGAGCACATTTGCACCTGTTGCATTTTGAACTTTGACTCTTAGATATTAGGTAAGTAGGTAAAACTTTATTGACTTTTTTTTTTCAGAACCAGGGATTGAACTCAGACCCTTGCGCTTGCCAGGGAAGCACTTATTCTACTGAGCCATCTCCCCGGCCCCTTTATTATTTTAGAAGATAGACATATTTTCAAAAAAAAATCAAGTGAAAAAGATAAATTCCAAAATAATGCACTGACTGATACATGTTCTTACTTGAAAAAAAAAAAAGGAAGAAATTATTCAAGGTTTACCAGTATATATTTGTAATGGGTGGAATTACAGATGGTTTTCATCTTCCTCTTTTTGGTTTTTCTAACCTTTCTACAAGGAAGATAACAACATTAGGAGGTCAACAAACATTATTTTTCAGGGGCTGGTGAGATGGCTCAGTGGTCTAAAGCACCTACTTGGAATAAGCTTGGCAAAGCACAGGGACCGCGGTTCAATCCCCCAGCCCCACATGCCAGCCAGCCCCGCCCCCTGGTGGGCTGAGCTGGCCACACACACACACACACACACACACAATAAATAAATAAATGTTTAAAAAATAAATAAATAAAACTATAAAAAAAAAACATTATTTTTCAGTTCCTAAAAGGTGCTCCAACCACAAGGTGTTAGCCTTGTACTCTCTCTCCTTTCTTGTCTTGGATACACTTGGAATATAGCAACTGTCTTGTGTCCTTAACCCCTCACCCACTGCACCCAGTGTAAGAAATAAAGAGGAGAGGAAGGAGGACTGGCAGCAAGGATTGGCTTCACTGGAGATAGACAGGACCTCTGGCTCTCAAGTGCCAGGCATCAGCTCTGCTACAGAATAGGTGGTTTCTAAGGGGTAGCCATGGAGGAGGAAGCAGGAAACCAGCCATCCTGGGATCAGGTCGTCTTAGTCCATGGCTACTGGTCCGTTTCATGTTTGCATAAGATGCTCCATGCTTCTGAAGCTGAGGGCCTCTTGATCACTAACCAAACCAGTTAAGTCGGGGCACTGGTATTGTTATAAGGCTAAGAGAATGTGGGGAAGCATCAGAAATTCTGAGACAATATCTGTAGCAAACGTCATCCAAAAGTACTGCCTCCTCCCTCTGCCGAAGTCTGGCCTCCACCCCTACCTCCCTCCCTTGGCCAAAACTCTTCTGGCAAAAGACCAGCGTCCCACCCTCTCCTCTGCCAAATCCACCCAATGCTTTGCATTCCCTCCTTCTGCTGATCTCTATCTACACTGGCATTCAGGTACCTAACCAACATTAATTGGGCACCTATTGAACCACAAATCAGAGTGCAAGAAATTTTATTTCAAATATATAAAATGAAGTAAAATTTAGGAAAGCAAGGTAGTCAAGCTCCCTCTAGACAGGAGAGGTCCTGGGAAGGATACCCGAGAAGGCTTTATCTTAGGGAGTTAGAAGGGATCACAGATCATTGGGCAAGTGATATGATTTCTACTCTATAGGAAGCTACATGGCGCTTTGGGGAAGTCCCATTCAGCAGCAGGAAGCAGGAAGCCTGGCAGATGGTTTGTGTTTCCCAGCTCCATTTGGGGACCACTGTCCTTATTGTCTTACAGAATCTCAAATCCAGACTCACTAATTTCCATTTTTGATAGACCATATTACTAGACACCTTAGGGAGAGGTCAGCCCTTAAACTTGGTCATGGCCTTCTAGGAATTTGTTTGGGCAGGTGGGAGAGAAGAAAGTGGGCAATGGTCCCAGGGACACCCAAAGGACAGCTCTCCTCCTTACAGTACCATGCTCCCTACATTCTCTTCCCTACCTGCTCCCCTCCCCACCCCCACCTCCTCTGCCTGACCCTTCTACATCTCTTCCAGCTCCTCTCCCCCACCCTAGGCCATCTTGTCAGCAATCGTAGAGAAACCCAAGGATGCCAAAGACGGACAGTCCCACATGGCCAGGAGCGACCAGCGTTCCACATCCATCTCTCCACATCCCAACCCTGTTCCTTTTTTAAGTGGTGGCACCTCCCCAGGACCTCATGTATTTGCAGTCCTCCCACCACTGCAGAGGCCTCCTCTCTGGCCCCCATCCTTGACCTCACTTAGATCAGTCCCCTCCCTATAGACCTGGACCAACAACCTCTTATCTGGATTGCTCGTCCAACCCTCCCGCTGCCCAACCGCTGCCCATTCATGTTGACAGGATACAATCCAGGGGGAGCCAGTCCACCCTTGCCCCACTCCCTCCCCTCCATTGCAACCACCCCCATTTGTTTCCTTCCACGCCTCTACCAGTGGGTCCTCTCCACACCCTTGGATAATTTGTTCCTCTAGTAGGGTTTGGCTCAGGGTGTCAGGCAGAGAGACATTAGCAAACCTAAAGACAGACTGTGTGGGCATGAAAAACAAGGGAGATGAACTTGTTTTTTCTCTTTTCCTTTGCTTTTTTAATCATACGCTATAGAAAATCTAAATCCACTTATGGTGTGAAACTTTAGCCCAAGAGAATGCAACCTCCTCTGAGGATGCTAAGTTCCAGGGCTCAATGAGTCCAGACCATGGGGTAAGAAGTTTAGGAAAACCTCAAGGTCTCAAAACTAAATGGAAACACTCCACCTAGGGAGTAAACATTTGAAAAGTTCTTCCCTCAAATCGACCCATTTTCCTTAGAAAAGATCAGTATTCTCCAAAAGGAGGAAAGGCTATTCCCTGGAAGACAGTTAATCCAACAAATACAACCCGAGACCTCACACCACTACAGTTACTTTGCCGTTTGCCCACCTTCACAAGGTGTTAGCCTTGTACTCTCTCTACCTCTGGAGGGGGCTAAAGGTGTATTCTCTCTACCTCTGAAGTCTACTGCTGCAGTAAGCCCTACCTACACTCTACAAAGGCCTGGCTTTTTGTCTGAAATCTCTTTTTCAAAGGCACAAAAACAGAAGAGCAAGCAACACCACTTCCTGATGGTGCCAGGACCCAGCTTCCTACATCTCTTCCAGCTCCTCCATGTTGTGCCCCTCAGGGGCACAACATGGTCCCAGCTGAGGGCCCAGTCATGCTGAAGTGACCATGACACTTGAGCTTTTCATCCCAGTCCACTCACAGCCCTTCAGGGACAGCCACCGTGAGTGGTCACTGCAATCTCTGCTCTGAGCCCAAGGCCAGGCCAGATGCAGGTTCTGGGTACAGTGACTCAATGGCTGTCGCCATCAGAGGAGGAGGCCAGCACAAAGTGGACTCTGTAGCAGAGCTGGTTCTAAGGCCTGAAAGCCTCGAGGAACACCATCATCACAGGCTCCAAGGAATGTCATTTATGGTGGGATCTGGATTCCGCGGAGATGGGCTCCAACTGGAGGAGGCCGGCACTGCGCACCCCTTTGCCTGCAGGCCGGCCTCAGCCTGCAAGGAGACCAGGCTGGGAACACTCCCCTTCCCAGGTGTAGCACAGGGGCTGAAAGAGTAAGAGCACAGGAAGCTGTGGGTCCTGGGCCGCTTTCCCTGAGGTTCTTATCCCACAGGCTTTATCTTTGGTCTCTAGATGAGGTCTGTGTGTCCACTGTGCTTTTATGTGTGCTTTTGGAAAAGCGGGGCCTTCCTCTATCTCTAAAATGCTCTCTCAGGTCTTGGTAAAGAATAGATGGCAACACAAGCGTCCGCGGATGCGGGAAGCAGAGCAGCCTCTTCTGCAGCCCCTCCAGGCCCAGCCAAGCAACATGTAGTGGGGAACGCCCCCTGCAAGACAAAGCCACGCCCACCCGCCCCTGGGGCCCCCACCCAGCCCTGCCCCATCGCTGCAGGCAGCTCCACCTGGGAGAAAGGACGTGAGCCCTGGCAAAGAATGGGCTGGGGCCTGGGAGATAGCTCAGCGGCGTAAGCGCCGGCCTGGCAAACGCGAAGTCCCAGTCTGCCCCACCACCACCACCGCGAAAAAAAACAGAAAAGCAAAGAATGGGCTGATGGGAGTGGGAAGGACAAAACAGGTCCCCCGCCCAGACAGCCCCCATGGAGCCCACTGAGGACTGAACACCACACTTCTGCTAACTCAAGGAGACTCTAGGCAAGCGATAAAGGCAGCGACCCAGCGGCCTCTCGTCAGCTGTGACTGCCCAAGACCTGGGATGGAACTGAGTCATTAAACTAAGCACTTCCAGTGGACTAGCTGCTTGGCCCCCACGGAAAGCTCAGGAGCCCTGTACTCGGGTCTGGCTGGACGCGAGGCGCCAACTGCTGAGAATTTTGAGAAGATTCCAAAGGCAGTTGGAAGCAACTGTCAGACGGCAAAACCTCCAGGGTCTGAGCAGACAGGAGGAAGCAGGAGGCGGAGGTCCCATCCGGCAGTGCACAAGACAGAGGGGCAAAGACAGAAGGGGAGGGGAGAGGCCACGCACTGCCTGGCGGTCTCAGAAGCAAATTCTGCCCACCTAGGTGTCCTCTGGGGGTCTTTGCTCTAACGACTCTCTTACCCCACCAGGCTGGGGCTATGGCTGCCCCCTTCTGGTGCTGAGTTGTAGGCCAGTGCTGAACACTAAGGTCAAATTGATACCCAAACAGCAACTTGTTTTTACAGAAACAAATCAGCAAGGGCAGGTTCAAAGCAGCTGACCACCAAGCACACTAGCAAGGGGACCGTCCTAGCTATCTTAGTACACAGGTACTAATTTAAATTTAAAAAAAAAAAAAAAAAACCATAGTGCCCATTCTTATTGAAACAATGTAAGTGGTGAAGTTGTTTCAGGTGCTTAGGTACTGCCTCCTCCAAAGTATGTTAGTCACCTGTCCCTGGTTGCTGAGACAAAATATGGGATGCCCAAATTTAAGGAGGAAATGGATTATTTAGCTCATGGTTTGTGGAGGTCTCAATCCATAATCAGCTGGCTCCAAGGCAGGGTGGCGTGGCCCAAAGGCAGCAGGAGCATAAGGGGGACAAGCAGGCCTTTTTTCCTCCCTTGGAGTGTAAGCAGGCTACCTGCCCTAGGGCAGGCGTGGCGCTCACACCATCTCCATGCCCTCCTCTTGCTCAGGATGATGTTTACAAAGTGAAGATCCAGGCCTCCTGATGAGTAGCTTTAGTTAAATTTCTAAGCCTCTCAAGCTGATGCAATGTATCATTCATTACAGGGACTTAGAGATGTCTGTCCCTGGTCCTTGCTGCATGTCTGTCTGGCTATGTATGTGCTAGCTTCACAGGGAACCTGAAAGAGCTGGATTGGGAACAGGCTCTGGGTGGGCAGGATGCCCTCAGCATCCTAAGATTTCTTTGCAGGGCCCCAGGTTCAGAGAAACAGCTGGTAGCTCAATTAATAGAAAGTTAGGTCTGTATAACTGAATGACTTGGTGTCTAACAGATGTCACTGTGGTCACTTTGAAAATGTCCTAATATGCTGACCCTCCTGTGAGCATATTGTGGCATCCTGGGGTACCACATCACAAAATTTTGGAATGCAAAACACCCTGACCAGAAATCAGAGCAGAGATCTTTAGTACAGGGTCTTTTCTACCAGAGTAAGTGAAGCCAGGCACCTTTTTCTTGAATTTGTACAAAATAAAATTTAGCATTTAAGCCCCTGTGTTCCTACCCACGGCTCCTGAGTGCACAGTTCTGTTTCTCCAGTCAAATAATCTCAGCCTTCTCAGGAAGATTTTTCTGTGACAATCACTAGGACAGTCTAAAGCCCTCACTAAAAATGAAAGGACTTGGAAAGTGACTGCTGCCAAGGACTCCAACATTTCTTGCCCCCTCATTCATTGTACATGGAAGTTTGACCTCAAAGATGCACCCCATTTTCTTATGTACTACAAATACGTACAAAAGAGGGGGGAATCAAGAGGTGGGTGGAAGGGACAGGGAAAGGAAAGAGGATTTTTTTTTTTTTTTAGGAAAGAGGATTTTAAAAAGGAATTAAGATGTATTATGTACATGCATCAACTTCCCACAAGGATGCAAACATCATAGACCATGCACAGGTACTAAAAAAAGAAAAAAAAAATAGCACCCATTCTTACTGAAACAATGTAAGTGGTGAAGTTGCTTCAACTGCTTAGGTATTGCCTCCTCCAAAGTATCATTTTCCTCTATTCTGTCTCTGCTTCTGAGCTTTCTCTGCTGAGAAAACACCCTAGGGACCAACATCTCACTCAGGCCTGCGTCCTTCCCAGGTCTCGCATGTGGCTGTGGAGCAGGGCTGCTCGCTAATTGCATATAGAAATGGAAGAACGGGAGTCAATTCTCCTCCTTCCTTATCGGGGTCAAATGAAGCTCCACTCTGGGAAGCAGCCTGACCATCAGCTCATGGCTCGGCACCAACACCCACGCTCTCTCTTCGTCCAGTTCTTTTTGTTTTGGTGTGCTGCACATTGGGGAGGTGGGAGAGCCAGAAAGGGGTGGCAAGGACAAGAGGGGATGAGGGAAGAGAGGGAGGGAGATGGGGAAGGCTCACTCATCAGTGGCATTGTGAAGGATCTTAAAAGGAGCAAAGAGCTGTGCATTCTTGATTTAAGTTTCAAAAGCTGGAACTTCTAAATTTTAATCTGAGAGACCCGAGTTCGGTTCCTGCTATGTATTGCTGTATTGCCTACTCTCCAGGGTCAGACACTTTTGAAGAGCTCCATTCCTGGTATCAACAGTCTCTGCCAGCACAGATAATTCTAAGGTCCCTGCTAAAATCACTCCTGACGAAATTAAATGCATGGTGTGTTTTAGGCAGTGTGCTAGGTGCTCATAAGCACTTCCTTAGCCAAAGGTGCCATCACTCTGTGCAGCCTCCTCACTAGCCTGGCACAGAGAAGCCCCCAACAGTGCGCCGTCCTCCCCCAATGGCCCTGCCACTGGGCACTGCATGACAGCACCAATCATTCTCTTCCTGCTTCCTGCTCGCGCTCTGCACTTAGGATGCTGGCCTCTCTTCTTGACTTGGGGCATACTCTTGCGACGAATGCAAGACTCAAGTCTGCTGCGTTGTTCTCTCCAAAGCAGCCTGTAGCTAGCAACGGTGACTGCGTTGATCGAGGAACCCGCAGGCCCAGCTCAGGCTCACGTTCTTCAAGTTTCCAGAATGGCTTCGTTCCTGGACCCTCTGGGTCTGACCTGCCAGGAAGAGGGGCCCGCCCTGCCACCTCCAGCTCTCCCAGAGGATCTTGGGCTGCTTGCTTTGGGTGCGCACCCACAGCCCTGTCCACAGCAGAGCTCCAGCTGGGTGTGTCCCAGGTGCCCAGTCACATCCGCTGACAAATTCCTTGGTTCCCATTCGGCCTGGTCTTGTTCTCCCAAGACCAACTAGGCTATTTTGCCCTAGTCTGCACAACTCCAAGTCCCCAAAACAATGCAGAGCCACAGCATTTAGACAGCTGGAGATAGACTTAAAGCCCCTAGGGAGGCTTCCTGAAACTGCCCTGCCAGTCTAAGGGCCGATAAGCTGGACCCCTGACTCCCACCAAACAGACCCTGTTCCTCCACTCTGACTCACCCTTCGGGGCAATGTCCTGACCAGCCAATACCTTTCAATTGCTTTGGCCATATAATCACAGTAAGAAGTAAACTTAAGAAACTTTCATACTTACATATAAAACACAGGTAGAGATATACATGTAGATAGATGTACATATTTCTGAAAAGAGGAGTTGGAAAGCATTGAACCCATTAAGCAATAGCCTGAGGGTTTGGGGTTTTATCTTCCTACAATGCTGGCTGTAAACCACTAAATTGATTTCACAACCCACTAATGGTTTCCAAAGCAGAGTATGAAAAATATTGCTGCAAGAGACGGATGATACATTTCGCTGGAGCTTCCTACAGCAGCTTTTTATTCTTAAGTGATGCTAAGAACAGTTCCAAGCGGTCCCTCTTCTATTCCCATCTCTACCTCTGGAGCTTTTCTGGAGTCCTCCAGCTCTGCAGCGCAGGGAGTTTGGTCCCCAGCAAGGTCTCCCAGAGGGCTGGGGGAGGGGCTTGGGTGGCATTCCTCCTTGTGTCCCTCTTCTCTGCATCTTTTTCCTAATCCCCTAATCTATGCCTGAGTCGGGCACAAGAGTGTGGTGTGATTAGGAGTTGAGCACAAGGTGCTCTGGCAGCTCTGCTGGGAGAAGGGGGAGGGGAGCTGGGATGCTCACACCCTGCTGCTGGCCAGGAGCTGGGCTGCCTCACCCCCAGCCTAGGTGCACCTTAGAGGAAACATTGCCTGCCTTCTTCTTCTCCATGCCAGGTGGAGAGAATGCATCCCTGTTTGTCATCTAGAAAAACCTTTCCATGTCAGGTACCACTGCCAGACCTGAGACTCCAGCTGAAGACAGGCTGTCACCCACAGCTCCAAAGCAATCAGTGCTCAGAGACATCTGAGATGACATCACATTCTATTTCAAAAGGCGAAACACTGGGAATCACTAGACAGAGTCACTGACCTTTGATGGGGAAAATTCACAATCATCTGGCCCTCCTTACCTACCCCCTACAGAATGGGGCCAAACGAGGGTTCTCGGTCAGCCCAGCCCAGGTGCCCAGGAACCACAGCCTTCTGCCTGCACCATCTTCCCTCCACTCTTCATGGAATAGTGAAAGCTCTCTGTGTGGACTCATGATAGCCACTCAACCCGCAGCCCAATGCTCGGTCTATCCCTGTGTCCTCAAGGCTGGGGTTGGTGCCACAGACCTCCTGCGCCATGACAGTGGCTTCTGCCCAAGCCACTCAGGACTAGGACACTGATAATACAGAGTTCTCCATGTCCCTCCAAGTTCTCCATGTCCCATGGCAAGGAATAGGTACCATGAGGTTGCAGCAAAAGGAACACAGGGGCTCAAATGGGATCCAGGAGCCCTCTCTCCTCTCAGCCAGAGCACAAGGGGCCATCTCTCATGCCTCCTCTCTCCTTGCTTCTCCTTACTTCCAGCCCAGCCCCCTACAGTATCAGTATCCAAGGTACAGCTCCTAACTCACTGCATGACATGACTCGCTAGGAGACGGAAGCCCACACCCCAGTGAGGTCAGGGCAACATAAGCCATGTCCACAAAGAATTTACAGTGTCTTTGGAGAAAAAATGCTCAGATGCAGGAATGCACATGAGGGAGCAGGAAGAAAACAGACTCGTGTGGCAGCAGCCTTAAAGAAAACCAAGGTGAACCAGGTGCGGTGGTACACAGTGTCACTCCCACACTTGAGAGGCTAGGGCAGGAGAGCTGCAAATCCAAGGCCAGCCCCAGGTACACAGTATAAGGCTGAACCTCAGCCAAAAGCAAACACTGAAGCTGAAATCCAGCAAAGTGCTATTTTCCCCATGGAAGGAGTATCCCAGAAGAGGTGGGAGGGTGCATAGCACATGTAGTGAAAATTTCAGATGTTTCAGGACAGGACACAGAGGATGGAGGGCCTTAGAGGGTCTGGTCCCTCCCTCAGGTTAGAGTATGGACCTTAATCCGTGGGCATGGGTAGCTACAGAGGGCTTGGTGTGCGGGAGAGGGGCGAGGGGAGGTGCCAAGCGGTGCCAGCAAAAGGCACACAGTTGGGCTCACAGAAGAGGAAGCAGGAAGAACTGAGACTCGAAGTCGGGGCCCAACCAGGAGCCAAACCCAGACACAGAGCTGAGGGCAGGGTCCAGCGCAAGTAGCTGACTGGTCACATGGGGGTCATCACTCCCAGTGACACAATGACACCGTGAGGAGGCAGGCGCCAGTGAAGAGCATCTTCAGAGGGTCTATTGGTGTTTGATGTCTTGGAACCATGTGGGCTTTGTGCCTTAGGCCCCCTCCAACCCCCTCCTCTCCTTCCTTCTCTCCAGGCCTCAGAGAACCTGTAACTCAGGCCTGAATCTCGTTCTGCACTTGAGGACAGATACTCAACCTGCTGCCCCCCCTGCCAGGTGGGTGACACACCCAGTCATATAACACAAAGGGTACAAACTGCCCTCCTGAGTCCCCTTGGCACTCAACTGATGCCCTTGATGACCAGGAACTCTCTCTGTCTCTCTTTCTCTCTCTGTCTCTCT
>NW_004524578.1:12561174-12593330 GCF_000260255.1 Octodon degus | reverse complement strand
TCTCTCTCTCTCTCTCTCTCTCTCTCTCTCTCTCTCTCTCTCTCTCTCTCTCTCTCTCTCTCTCTCTCTCTCTCTCTGACCTTAGCAGCTCCTTTGCCTATAGCCCAGGCCTTCATGAGTGGCCAGTAGATTGCAAAAAGCTCCAGAGATCTCTGAAAACTTTGTGCTGTGTCCAGGAATACGCTCAACTCTCCTCTCCCATGGCCCAGTCATCTATCTGCTCCACCCCAGCCTGCTCTTTCCTGAGATACCGGTTCTGTTCTCCCTCAGTAGAAGGGAGGCCCTGGCTCACTGCCCCTCTTTGATAGCACCAGGGTCCCCCAAGCCAATTGCCTCTGCCTCCCAAATAGAATCTATGGGGAGCAGTGGAGTCTCCACCCCATTACCCTGGCTCTTGTACCACCACTTCAAGGAGCAGGCACTGTGGTAGTGATGAGGCAGGACTTCTCCCAAGGATGCTCTGGAGGAGGTCATCCCAGGCTCTGGGGCTCCCCAGCGCAGGACATGTTTGTTGGAGGGTAATACCACTGCAGTGGGCCTTCTTGTGTCTTTTTCTCTATACTTTGGTCTTGAAGGCAATGCTTGGATCACCAAAGACAAGCTTTCCCTGGTGGAACTGGGTCCTCAGTCCTTTCTACCAGAACCACCTCACAGCTGAAATCCTCCTCTGCCCCACTGAGAGGCTGGCACACGGGACTCCTATCGTCCAAGCCACAGGCCTACCACAGGAGAAGACAGGCCAGCCGCTGTCATCACAGTCCCAGCTCCTTCTGCTGTGGATGCACGTGGGATCAGCCCCTTAGAGGCAGCAGCAAAGAAATGGAAACTCACAGACCCGACTCTGGGCCGCACTCACCTCGGATATAAAATGAGGTCTTTGCACTTGGTGGATCATAGGCCACCCTCCAGCAAGGGCCATCCATCATACCCCAGCCCTGGCAGCTTGGCTTCACCCCAAAGCAATTAGTTCTGCCTCTTAAATGTTGAGGGCCGAGGGAGAACCCAGGTACAGCCCACGTCTGTGCCCCAGCACAACGATGCTTGCCTGAAGGGAGCTAGGCAGTGGCCCTGGCGGGGTGCACACACTGAAAGCCCTTGGTTCACTGCCACTGGGAGGCCGCACGGTATCAGTGAGACAGGCACACAGCGGGCTGTGCAAAGCAAGTCTAAATTACATGGCCTTTCCTGGTGGGCTGCAGCCAACCCCCCAAGCCTCTGCTCTCTCTCACTGGACTGGGAAATGACGGCTGTCTGAATCCAGCAGGCAGAAGAGGGCAGGGTCCTAAGCACCCACACCCTGCTTGCTTTTACCTTGTGCTTTGAAGCTTTCTCTGGTTTTCATCTGGCTTCAAAGTGTTTGGGATTCTTTGATAGGAAGCTTTTCTGAATTTGACTGGTGGATACTGATGCTTGTCTCCCAAAACCATGTTCAGGGTATTTGAAGGCCAGGCTATTTTCTGATGGGTGTGGACACTCTGCAGGCAGTCTCCAGCCTTCCCTGAGCTGCTGTGCCCTGACTGTGCAAATGATAGGGCTCCTTGCACTGTGAAAACTACAGGAGGTGGGTGGCCAGGCATGATGGCACAGGCCTGTAATCCCAACACCCATGAGGCTGAGACAGGAGGATCGTAAGTGCCAAGACAAAATGGTCTGCACAGCAAGCTCAAATTCCACTGCACACTGTTTCCAAAGAACAAGCCAGCAGGCCCATCTGACTGGGTCAGGAGCTGCCTTTGCCCTGCCTCCCCCATGCTAGAAAAATCCTACTCTCTCTCCCCACGGTTCACACCTTGTTTGGACATAGAGTAGCACAAAGTGAGCCAGGCCAACAGACTGTACTCAAGGTGTAACTTCATGCCTTCTCTTGGGCCACCCTTGTCCATCTCAGTAGGCTTAAGAAGGTTGGCTATCAGGAATGGGGGGTTGAGTTTTTCCCAGAAGACCCCCAGCTCCTATGCCAAGAGGCCCACCCCTTGTGGAATTTGCTTCACATTCAGGGCAAGTCACAAAAGGTTCTGGAACATTCTAAGTGTGTGTGTGTGTGTGTGTGTGTGTGTGTGTGTGTGTGTTTCTAAATCTTTTTTTTCTGCATAACTGGAGTGGGGATGTTCAGTAGGACTTTTAATGAAAGAGATGCGATTACCTCTATCTGAGAAAAACTAAAGTCACCTATATTTATATCTCTTTGTACATTTGGCCCATTCTGTCTATGTGAGGTATATAGTCACCCTTTGACGATCTTGTATTTACTTTGTGTATTTCACTAAGGCATTATCTAAACTTCATCTAAACCAGAAGTAATGTCACACCATGTTTGAAGTTGGAAAGAAGGCTTTCCCTAAACTGTTCTCCTAGAAAGAATCTCAACAGAAAAGCCATCATCCATCTTACTCATAAATAGCATTTCTCATGTTCAATATGATGCATAGAAAAAAATCCCAAAAAAAGCTGACCTCATTTCTACTCTGGGGCCAGTATCCTAGATTAGATCAAGTCTGGCTCCACTTATCGCTTTGTTTTCAATGTTTGTGGCATGTCATTGGAATGATTAGACATCCAAACATGCTTGTTTTGCTGTTAAAGGAATGACTTCCTGCGTCCGTCTGTATATTGGCTTGTGGTACTTTGAAGCGAACCCTGAGCGACAGCCTCCAATTGCGTTAGATCACCTGACTCCTTAGAGAAGAGACTCAGTTTGGTTCACGGGTCCGTGGCTGTCTGGTTCCAAGGCAGAAATGCCATGATGAAAGAGCACGAAGAGAGGAAAGCAGAAAAAGAGGGGAGAAGCAGGGGAGGGACCTGGGCCCCCAAAGCGCACCCCAGGGACCCTGCTCTTCCCTCCCAGGCCCCAGTCCTAAGAGCACACTTAGCTGTCAACTCATCAGTCAGTCCACTGCGCTCCATGAGCCAGCGACACCCCAAAAGGCCCACCTCTGAATGTGAGGGGCTTTGCCAGATGCTCCACGTTTAAGCCACAGCATCCATGAATATATAAGGCCGGGATTTCTTCCCTGCTCAACTAGCAAATGATTGCTCCGCCATTCACACTTCTTGTGACAGGTTTCATGAGAACTAGTACTATCCTAGCTCCCAACCAACAAGTTCTTCCTGATCAAAGACCATGCCTTTTATTGTCAACATCACCATAGTTTTCTCGTTGCCATAAAGGGAAATTGTTTTACACAGGACATTTGTATTGAGAAGAGGTAAAGTGGGGCAGATAAAGTAGAGCATTCACTTTTCATTACATGTATATCCATATCTGACACTTTTATAATAATTTGATGTTTTCCTGGTAGCCAGTTGTTTCATACTTTTGTAATTTTGAATTTTTTTTAAGTATTAACAAATGCTGTCTACTTTTTGGTTAAATCTAAATATATCCATCTCAGGCTAATGTTGCAGGCAAGAAGCTGAGGATTTAGGCATCATGGCCTGAAAGAAGAAACCTGTAGGAATAACGTCAGGCCATAGATTGCATTGACTTGTGACTCCACTGATAAAACATGATCTGAGGCGTACTAAATTCAGATCCCTGAATCAATGTGTATAGAAAGCCCTGACTTTAGAGGACTATGTCTTCCATCCAATAACAATCTTTAGTGTGGCTAAGTAGAAGTGTAGTCAGACAACCAATCAGATTGCGGCTTTTAGATACACCCTGGAGAATGAGGGGAAGGCATATTCTCATTTCCCACAGATACAGTATCCCTCCTTACAGATGTTCCAAAACTCACAGTGGATGTCTAAGCCGAAGATAGTACCAAATTTTATATATTCTATTTTTTCCTATAATACATATGACTGATAAATGTTAAATTATCAAGGCACAGTCAGAGATTAACAAATACATAATAAAATAGAACAACTAGAATAAGTTATTATAATAAAATTACCAGCATCACCCCTCTTACACTTTGAAACTATTATTAGCATAAGGGGCTACTTGAACATAAGTGCCAAGATGCCACGATGCTTAGCCAAGACAGGGTGCCATTCAGATGACAGGAGAGGACATGCCCACCAGGAATAAATGGATATGCACAGGGCATTGAACAATCAACAAGAATGAGGGCTTCTGGGAAATGGTATGCAAAACATTGAGAGGTTGAGATTCAACCCAGCAGTGTCTTTAGGGTCCACAAAATGTTTGGTGGAAGCCATTGACAGCTCCGTGGCATCAGCAGTTGCCTAACAATGCTTTCTCCCCAACTTTCCTCCGAATTCCCAAATTGAAATGCCCACCCAGAGCATGACCTCGTGGTCCTCTCCAGGCAGAAGTTTAAGGTCTTAATGGCCATACATACTTCCGGGGACACCAGTTTGGAGGACAGTGACCCCAGGCCTCAGCAAATAGAGACAGGGCCACAGACCATCCCCCTCTGTGTTATGTGGGAGACAGACTTCCTGTACAGCCTCAGCATCTGCACTCAGATTGGCTCTTCTCTTTTGCTCAATTTTTTTTTTTATCTGTTCAAGAGACATGACAGAGATGCTGTTGGTTGACATTACAAATGGCCACACATCCCAAGAACCTGACTCTGAACACAGCCCACAATTCTGTCATTACATTCTGGGATGGAGTGACACTGAGAAATACCTTGAAGGTGAAGTCAGGGCTCAAGAGAGACAGAGTCAGTACAGATGCACCCAACCTTTCAGGGCCGATTTCCGGTCCAAGCATACCCCACCCTGTGACAGGGAAAAGTTGGCCCAGAGACCTGTCCCTCCCAGTGGATTCTCCTTTCTGGGACTTAGGGGGAACTCTGAGAGGAAGAAGGTAGCCAAGGACATTTCTGCCCTCCCTATCGTCTTCAGAGACGTGGTAAGACGTCTGCTAACTCAACAGGGAGCTCAAAAGAGGGGAAAGAAGGGCAAAAATAAAGGCCCAGTCTGCCCTTGAAGAGTTGGAAGAAGAAATTACTTTTGGAAATTATCACAGGCAATGTCCCTTTGCCACATTTTAGCTGGTAGCTTGGGCAAGGTATGACAACTCATCTTCTAAAGATTTTTCCACTGGAGAAGTAGCAGTGAAGCCTGGAATGCCCCTACTAGGCAGTCACCAGACTGACTAGCCACAGGGACCCTGGGTGCCTGTCTTCCTTGAGCACTCAGCTATGTCCCTTCCTCATCGCTTTTTACTTACTCCTAAGCCTTGTAGCAAGCCACACCTGTCAGTCATAGGCATAAACAGTGGGAAGCTGCACGGCCCAGGCTTCCATTCTGAAGGACTCATCCACTTCCCCACGAAGTCCTGCCCCCTCCCAAGGTCTTCCTGAGATGCTGAGGTTCTACCCTACCAGGAAGAAGATCCCAGAGACTGAGTCCTCCCACTGCCCTGAAACTGTTTACTCCATTCTCTCTCCCGACCATTCTGGTGGGAGGCAGAGAGATGACAGCGAAGCTCTGTCATCTCCTCTTTCCTCTCTTCCAGCCTGCAGCCAGGTTTCTTCTTCTGGTCTGTGCATCTCAGCTACCCCCCGAATCCTTTTTAATTAAGTTCCCAAGGAGTTGCCTTCCTCTCCCAGGTCTCTTGGGAGAGCCTACTGAGGAAACAGTCGGAACACAAGGCTCACAATGATCTCTCAGGGCACCCATAGGCCAGGTCAAGTGACCTTCGGCCCTCAAGGACCTACAGAGGCCGTCTATACCTACTGGAGGAGGCAGTGCAGAAGTCTGCCTTTTATCTTTAGGGTTTCTCTTCCTCTGTCCACTGTGCACAATGCCAGGATCAGTTTTTAACCAGATCCAATCACCGTCAGAAGTGCATTACATGTGAGTTAACACTACACTCATCAGGGCAAAAGCACAAGGTTTCACAGAACAATACTTGCCCTTCTGGAAGCCCCTACTATGTGCAGCACATGCTGATATTTTCCATTCTACTCCTAGCCTATTACTGTTTAAGAGCCACAAAATTATTTCACCGCTCACCACTGGAATGCCACTATCAAAGAAGCACATGCTAGCCCTTGGACTCCCAGGCACCCCGGCAGCCTCTTGTCCAGGGAAAACAAGGCTAATGAGCATCAGCTCGTGGCGGGCTCCCCTCCCTGCCCATGTCTCAGTGGTGCATCACTGTAAACGTCTGGGACCTGGGCAGAGCCGCCAGGGAAGAGAAGTCAAGTGTGGGAAGCTGGCTGCAGGCACGTGGACCGTAAAGAAGGCTCCAGTTGAGTGTCTCAGCAGAGCCCGTGCTCTGAGTGTCATTCCAGAGTATCACTTGTGTTTCTATAGTCCCCACACACACTTCCTATCACTTTTCAGTTCAGGTACAAGGACTCACGGCGCCCAGTTGGGGCGGGCAGTGATTCCAGGAAGCAAGGTATTTCTCAGGCCCTTCCTACAGGGAAGACTCACAGGTTCCTCCTCCTGTACCTGGCAAAATGAACCCAGGAGAACTATAAGCCTTTCTCATACCTCCTCTCCACTGCTAACGAGGCACGTTTTACTTAGTGACCCACTAGCCAAGGAATCCTGGCAGTTCCTGAAAAACTCAAGTTTCAAGTACAGATGTGCTTATTGCCCACTTCCTGAACAACTGGTGTGTAGGGACAGCTGGGAGCCCTTTAGATTTTAGTTTGCAGAGTGTGAGCCAGAGCTCTTCTGACACCCTTTCCTGTTAGCCACCAGCCATGGATAATTCTCCTCCCCAGCTCATGCACTGCTCTCTCGGGAAAGCCGGAAGCGGCCCACAGCGCCTCATTTGCCCTGCTCCTCAGAAGCTGCCATCCGATCCACTGAGTTGAGTTCATCCTGAAACACCAGCCTCAGGTTGCCAGTGCTGAAGCATCGCCAGCGCCCAAGAGCCCAAGGCACTGGACACGAGGGCTGGACCCAGCCACAGCATGGCTCACGCTGCTCTGAAGCTCCTAGTGCTCCTTCTGTTGTTGTCTCCTCAAGTCTCCACTTTGCTGTTCCACCAGGGTCTGGCCCAGAAGAGGGCTCTTCAAGGTCACATTCATCTACATCCCCAGCTCCTATCCGAGCAAAGTCTCCTACGCTTTCACGGCACTGACCTCAGCCACACGCATACCCTGGCTGCCCCACGCACACAGCAAGATGAATTCCAGATGTGCAAGGGACACACAATGCCACCAGGAATATGTGGCCCATAGTAGGAAAATGATATGCCATGATCCAAACACAGGACAAGTGTCCATGAGCCATCAAGAGAGGAGGTCTAGAGGACACGATGACTGGGCTGATCAGTGCAGGCGGGTGAAATGGGAACTCAAGGGCAGCAGCAGGGGGACGCAAGCTTTTAAGTCCAAAAGGAGTGGAAGATGCCACGAGGCCAGGACAGGAGTCCGTGTGAGAAAGCTATAGGGTGGAAAAGAGGGACACTGGATGTTGGCTTGGCCAAACCGAAGCAAAAGACTGTTCGAAGCAGGCAGTTAAGATTCAGAAAAGCCTTCTAAAAGCCACATGGAATCACAACCATGATCAGCTGTCATCAAGCAGTGACTGTGGTGTCCAGGGATCCCATGACATCATCAGAGGTGGCACACAGCTCTGTGAGGCTGAGGATGGCAGAAGCATAGGGATGGCATGGTCTCGGCCTCCCAGGGCCATGAAGAACACACACCCTGGGGCCAGTAGCCTCTCTGGATTTATTTTATCCCTCCTCTATAGCTTCACTGCTGTGAAATGGCAAGAACTGTGTCTCAAGGATAAGCTCTTTCCTATTTGCATCCCATAGAAGGATGGGAAAATAGACCAATGATCCAAGACTCCCTGCGAGTCACCCCAGTGGACAAACTACAAGAAAGGGAATGGAACGCAAACTAGAAATCGAACCCCGTCCCTACCCCAATGGATTGGATCAGCCGCTTTCCCATTGCTGCAACGTAATACCTAATACCCAGTGTGTAAAGGAAGAGAGGCTCATTCTGACTCACGGTTCCTGTGGGGTTCAGTTCATGGTAGGCTGCCTCCAAGGTAGAAATAGCATAGTGGAGGGACACGGCAAAGGCAGGCTGCCCCATGTGTAACAGGCAAGCGGCAGAAGGAAGGGCAAGGGACACACCCTTCCGGATCATGCCCCAGCAACTCACCTCTTGCGACCGGATTTCTGAAGAGCCCAGTTAGCCGTGAACTCACTAATGGCCTAGTCCAGTGATGAGTGTAGTGTCCGCATGCTCCGCCTGCCTCCCAGAAAGTCCCACTGAGTACATGAAAATGGCAGGAGATATTTTCACTCCTGTTACTCATGGATTTACCACAGAAAAGTCCCAACACTCTATTGAGGGACACTGACCCCTTGTTCACATTCATCTTCATCTCTGGCTTAGAGCAGAGTTTGGCTCTGCTCCCTTTCAGCTCCTATCATGCCTTACTTGTGGCTGAAGCTATTAACAAAATTCTGCTGGGCTCAGATCAGGCCCTCAGGATGCCTGGCCTTATGCTGACCTTGACCTTGTGGTTACCAGGGAGCCGGGACACATTCTGAGCAGCCCCCTAGAAACAGAGGGGCCCTTTATTTGGCTCCAGAAAGCAATCTGAGCACACAGGCTGGTTCCCGCTGAGCTCCTTGGAAATGACTAATGCATGCTATGGTGTGTGAGAGCAAAGCTGAGGGGCTCTGGGTGGCGAGCTGCTTCTGCTTGTCTCCTTTACCCATAAGAGTCCCCTCACAGAGGGGAATCAAGTCTCAGGAGGAAAACAGCTGCTGTCAGGCAGCACCATTCAAGATGGCAGAACTGCTAAGGCGGGTCCTGGGCTGGGGGAAGATGACCTCGGGGCCCCTCCGTGCTGTGTTCTGGGGCTCTTGTGGTAACACACATGTGCAGTGTGTGCTGCAAGTGGCCCCCCATAGGACCTGATAGATTGCTTCTCCTCCACTCTCATTAATGTGTCCCCAAATATGCTCATGGGTGGCCAAGTCTTGCCCCACCTATCTGCCCCTAACTCTGGGACACAGGTGTATCTCCAGACCTGGCAAAGTCTGGAGGGCCCAGTCATAGCTCAGCCTATGTCGCTCTGAAGCTCCTAGTGCTCCTTCTGTTGTTGTCTCCTCAAGTCTCCACTTTGCTGTTCCACCAGGGTCTGGCCCAGAAGAGGGCTCTTCAAGGTCACATTCATCTACATCCCTGGTTCCTATCCAAGCAAAGTCTCCTACGCTTTCACAGCACTGCCCTCAGCCACACACATACCCTGGCTGCCCCACGCACACAGCAAGATGAATTCCAGATGTGCAAGGGACACACAATGCCACCAGGAATATGTGATTCATAGTGGGAAAATGATTTGCCACAGCCCCTCAAGGCACCCCAAAAACTGTCTTATGAGGGGGAGAGAGTGGTGCCTCCAGGCCAGCAGAGAGCTGGCAGGTGGGCAGCACAATGTGGCACATCCTTGGGAAACTGTTCTAGGCCTGGGGTCCTGCTCTTCCCAGCAGGGCTGACTTTGTGAATCCAAAGTGCTTGACTTTGCTAAGCACATCCAGGGTTCAGACTGCAAGGTCAGGCAGAAGACACACCAAGGGTTACAGTGTCCTGCTTTCCCAAGCAGCAGCATCTCCCCTAAAAGGAGAGGAAGTAGTAGGGTGTGGACAGGGCAGGGTACTAGTGACATTTCTGAAAACTGTCTGTGGCTCAGCATGACCTCTTTGTCAAAGCAGGACAGCAAGGGCAGTGGGAATGTCAATGGAGAGACAGGACAGTAAAGATGACAGGGGACAATAAGAAGCTCCTTCCAGACAAGGGCAGCAATACAAGGGCATGCTTTGGTCTTGTGTAGATCTGTGGCCCTGAGAACTGAT
Source organism: Octodon degus (assembly GCF_000260255.1). Lineage (NCBI taxonomy): Eukaryota > Metazoa > Chordata > Mammalia > Rodentia > Octodontidae > Octodon > Octodon degus. The sequence continues at coordinate 12,583,567 of NW_004524578.1, read as the reverse complement.
GATAAGGTCACCTGAGGAGAGGCAGGAGACCGGAGACTCCCTTTTCAGGGCAAGCGAGAGGAACTCACCCAGGGGGCCACTGCCACCCAGCACAGCAGCCTCACTGGTGACACACACACACATCTTCAATGGAGCTTAGTCACTTAGATGTAGTGGGACATGCTAAACTGCCATCATGCAAATGTGATGTGCATCCTAGTTCTTAATCCATGTAGTGGACAGAAAATACAAATCACTGCATCCAAAGACTTTGCAACTGGATCAAGTCCCTCATCAGTCTCTACTCTTGTGAAGTTAGACAATGAAGCCCTCTCTGATCTCCTAGGGTCTGCAGCCCCTCAGGCACTCATGACTCTTCCTCTCTTTCTGGGATATCCCTATCTCCAACCCACCTTGGATAAATGTCACCAGCTCTGGGGCTCTTTTGGGTCACTACTGATCTCAGACCCTAATATTCCAGCTAAAAGAACCTCAGCTTTCTTAGCTGATATGTGTGCTGCCTAGGCACAAAGCCAGGGTTTCTCTGACTCCCTGACTGTCCCTGCACTGTGTTTCTCCATTGGAGAGAGCCTTGTGTGCCTGGCATTGAGCTCTGAATTGCTATGCAACCTGCCCAGTCCTGCAGGTGCAAATGCAATGGAGGGATCTGCTCACCTCTGTGGTGCTAGCAACAGAAACTAAAGAAATGCCTTATATCCTGGATTGTTAGAAAATACTGAGTCTTGGAGAAAATCATTCTTGTATGAGAACAAATAAGCTGTAGGTGGGGTTCAGGGCCTGTAGCACAAGGAGAATGCACTCCTACCCTGAGGCCCTAGGAATAGGAAAGATTCTTACAGAAGTCCTGCTACAGCAAAACTGACCTGAGAATGTGACATGTCCACAGCCAGGGCCAATTTGTTTTAGTCAATCTTATAGGCTGGTGTGTCCCTGATGACCATATAAAGCTGGACACATGGTAGGTTCTCAGTAAATATTTGTGAAATGAAGAAATGAGCAAATGATTAGATGAGTTTCCTGAAAATTGTAAGCTGACTTGTGGGATCATGATGCTGAAGTTGCCCGACAGGCCAGCTGGCACCTTCCCTATGGGAGTGTTTCTCCCCAGGGATCAGACAAGGAACAGAGGAAACAGAAGCCTCCATCCAGCCTTTGCAGCCTCAAGAAGTCTGGTTTTCCTTGGCATCCAAAACTGATAAGTGACCCGAGCTAAGGAATTATTGGAAAACTAGATCCAGGGGCCACTGGCTTAGTCTGTAGGAGACCTCACAGGCAAGTGGATTCTTCCTCTTCTTTAGGCACTCGTGACTCTTCCTCTCTTTCTGGGATGTCCCTGTCCCCAACACGCCTTGGAGAAATGTAGAATCGCCAACTCTGGTGCTCTGCTGGGTGGCCTTGGTGCAGCTGCTTTTGCTCTTCCTCCAGGACTCAGCAAGCTGCCTCTCCACCTTTCCTGAAGCTACACAGCTCACTTTTCCATCATTCAGGTCTCTGAAGCTGTCAAGAAGCTCCACAGCAAGGAAGGGCAAAGAGAAGTTGTTAAGACTTCTGCTCCCAGGACTGGCCCACCAGGCCACTGAAACCTTCTGCAGGGGCCAATTATGACAGAAGGGTGGAACATTAGAAAAAGAAAGCTCTTCCTGAGAGCAGCAAAGAAATAAAGAATATTTTTATGAATTTCTTAGTGACAGTTATAGCAAAGAGAACCCAGCACCAAAAACCCAGCTCTCAAAGCAGTCTTTGCCTTGAGCACACTGATGGCCCCAAATTAACCAGCATAGGTATGGGGCTAGCAAGAGCCACCATGCAGCACTTGCTCATCCTGAAGGGTACACGCATAAAATAGAAGCAAACCAGAACAAACTCCACCTTCTGTGGACTTTCCCTAGGGTCATTCATAGAGGCTCAGCTTGTGAACTTAGATAGGGCCAAGCCAGGTCTGAGGCAACCTGTTAGAAGCAGAAAAACATCTTTTCTGGAAGAAAATAGCCTGCCCCAATCTTTAACCTACAAAGAAGGAGCCACCCCCACTGCCCACAAGTCCCAACTTACCAGGCACTCTTGATGGGTCACCGCCACACACATGCACATACACCCAAAGAACTCTGGAAGGCACCCCGCTAAGAGGTGGTACAGAAGCTGATTTGACCCCTGCAGAACTCAATGAGCCCTCACCATCCACTTTTCTGGGATGAACCTGGATCTAGCTGCAGGTTCTCTGTGACCTTGCTGGTATCCACATTGAAGGCTGCTGCCTGCAAGGTGAAATCCGTAACCCACACTATAGCTACTGAAACATGTTGCTCTAGTCTGGCTCTTTTTCTTTCTTTTTTTTCCCCAAGAGATTACACAGTTGTCCATGCCCTGACGATTCAAAGTCCCCAGCTGGATGTATTCATCCTGTGAATGCAACAGGAGCTGAGGGGGGCCTGCCTTCGAGCCAAGCCTGCTGGCCAAAGTCACTTGGCACTCTGCCTTGCCCTCCGTCCTCAGCCACACGTGGCAGAGGATAAACCGAGATGTCTCACACTGCTGATCTACGAGGTGTGAGATTCTTTTTGAGGGCTTCTGGGGAAGTACTATCACTGTTCAAGTAATGCACGAGAAGAAAAGGCCTTCTTTTCTCCCCTGGAGTGTGGACATGTCTACACAGGGCCTAAGAAGGTCATGACCGTCTTGCACCCAAAAGCAAAAGACAGGATTGTACATGGAAGACAGCAAAGCAGAGATGGTGGGGACCCGAGTCTGCAGTGTTGTCAGTTGTGACCTTACCCTCCTGGAGCCACCCTCCTTCTAAACTTCTTAATACATATGACAGTAAAGCCCTCTACAAGGAGAATGAGGTTGTGGGCGTAATAATGTCCCCCTCCCAAAGATGTCACTGCCTCAGACCTGGCTTTTCTGTGCTGGTTACAGTATAAAAGGGAATAAAGATTGCAGGTGGGATAGAGGTTACAACCCATCTAATGACTTCAAAATATAGGCGTCATCCTGGGTTAGGTGACTGGTCCTGCTGGGCCTTCAAAAGCATAAGACGTGATGAGAACAGAGGGCCCAATGGCTGTGTGAGGAGGACTTGGCTGCCCATTGTTCGAAAAGGGGCCATAAGCTGAGGCGTGTAGGCAGCCTCTAGAAACTGGAAAAGTTGAGGAATAGTTATTAATAAGAAGCTATTCTGATCTATTTTACTGTGACCCTACAATTGTTCCACAAAATAAATATCTTTTATTTAAAAAAAAAAAAGAAGAAGAAGAAGAAGTTATACAACTGTCTTACTAATCGGGTGGCCCGGTCCCAGAAAAAGTACCTAACAATTGGGCATTGTGTCCAGGCCCTTTATAAAGAAATTTTTGCCCCGAAGCTCAGAACATTTTCTCCTGACTCCTATTTGCATCTGCTCTGGGCCCTCTAGAGGTCGCCAGGCTCACCCCTCGGGGGCTGTGGCCTACAGGGGGCAGGAAGCAACTGCCGGATTAGCCCTGAGAGTGCTCAGGACAAGCACAGGGTGGTCGACGCGTCACTCAGGCCTTTTGCCTGGGTCAAATCCCATGGCAGGAGGAGCCAAGCTTGCTTTCTCTACTAAGAGGTTCTTTATTGCTAGAAAAGCAGTCAGCACAGGACAGAACCCAGAGTGTCCTGTGCGGTAAATAAACGAAACCAGACTTTGGAAGCCCTGGCAGCTCTGGGGCTCCATCTGCTTTTCCTGCCACGCTGGGAACCTTCCCTCTCCTTCAAGAATACAGGAGCCCTTCTCCTTAGCTTGTTTCATTTTCCTCTTCTTCTGTCTCTTCCTTTTGTCCAAGATCGGCCTGGTGCCTGAGCATCTGGCGCTTTCAGAGTACTCCTATAGGGAAGCAGGGGCCCACTCCACTCTCCTCTCTGAAGACACTCCTGGCGACACTTAGTCATAGGTCCTCAGACTGCCACCATCATCACCATCATAAGGGACCATCAGCCCACCACGCAAGGGCAAGAGCCAGGCTGGGCACAAAGCGAATTAAAGCTCTTGTCCATGCCTACCTCCAAAGTTGGCCAGGGAATGATCTGGTGACAATGGAGATTGGCAAACAAGCAGGTGGGGGTGTCAGAACAGCTGGCACCTTCTTAGAGAAACAATGTCACTTGCTTAGAACAGGGGTAATCCAAAGATGAGGTGCCCAGGGCTGATATGGACCATGTCAAAACTCAGAGGAGAAACAGACTCTATGCAATGAGCAGGGCCATTTGGATGGGGACCCCCTAGGGAGAAGGGGGAGGAGTAATTAATAAGGCAAACAGAAGGCAAGCAAAAAGAGCAGGGTAGATGTGAGTAGCAGGCTGGATGCTGACCTGGGTCAAAGGGGACATTCTAGGCAGGGGAAGGGAAGACTGAAAAATCAAGATCTAAGGCAGTCAGGTGTGCGTGTGTGTGCCTGCCACAGCCTAGCCCGATCTTCCCTGGAACTACCCCCAGCCCTTTCACAATGTCAAAATGTTACCTTCAAATATTTTGTGTAATGCTTGAGTCTGTATTTAACACTGTATTTAACTCTAATGCTTAGACTGTATTTAACACTCAAAAAAACAGCAAAGAGGGCAGATGGACAGAGGGCTGGAACCAAGCCTGAGGGCCTCCAAGGCAAGCTTGCAAAGCCAGATAGATCTCATATCCTGCTGGAGCCTGGCACCCAGGGGACAACGCCGCCACTCATAGAGTGTTGTATTGACCACTAAGGTCTACACAGCAAGGCAAAAGCATGTAGGACTTTCAGGAATAATCAACAACATTGGCTGGACAGAAATGAAAGGGCTACTGGAATGGCGGCCCAGGCAGGTAGAGCCAGGAGGGGGCTTTGCAGAACCTCCTACGCTAAGTTAAAGAGTTCAGGCTTTTCACGCGTTAGCAGGTAACAGGGAGCCGCTGGAGGTTCCCTGGCCAAAGGAGCACCTGGGGCACAGCCCCGCTTGGGAAAACTCCCCAGGAGCGATGCCGGAGAGTCCCTGGGCTGGATGCGTAACTGCAAGTCAGACCAGTGAGGAAGCTCTGAAGGAGTTCGGGACGGTGGACAGGGTGCCTTTGTGGAAGGAGACAGGGTTGGAACTCGCGATGGCCTCGGAAGTGATAGGAACCAGCTAGCAAGTGGCTGGGAGGCTCTGCGGGGAGGGCAGGAGAGGACAGACAGGGGCTGAGGCAAAGATGACCCCAGTGACGTTAGTGCCTGTGAGAAGTACTGACCTGAAGTTCCCCAGAAAGAAGCAAGGAGGGCTTAGGATGCAGCTGAGACACAAAATCCCCCCGGTTGCCTCAGGTGAAGAGGGGCGGGAGGACTTAACTGACCTTCACACTCCCCTCCCTCTCCCCCTGTGTTCTCAAGTGTACAGGCTTCAAGCCGCCTTGCTTTGAGCGAAGGAGTTATCTGTATCTTGTTAGACAGAGAAGTGTGGGACCCCAAAGTGTCCCCTGGAGAGACAGACACACACCTCGTGTGACACCAATACGAGGGGCCTGTGCCTCCCTGACCCCTCGTGCCGCTCATCCTTGCGTGCTATTTTCAGGACCACCTGGCTCCCCAGCCCCACCCCAATCCTGCTAAGAACCCACACGGCTGCCTGGCTACCCTGCTAATCCTTGGAGTTTTTCCCTTGGACCCCGCACCTACAGGAGCAGCCCTTAGGCATCCAAAGCATCCTGCAGACCAGAATAGGACTCCTCATGCCTTGAAACTCTCCCGCCAGGCGTCTACCGTCCTTCTACGCTGGTCTCAGAACCCTTCTTTTGGACTTGCAAAGGTCAGACCTAGCGCTACCGACGATTTCAGACTATTTTTCTCTTTGTGTCCTCTGCAGCTGTTTCTCCCTCAGGCCAGCAGCTACGTGCCAGGCACTTTGCTGAACTCATTTTCTCCTGGATCATCACACCCTGGGGTAACACCACCTCCCTCACCCAAACAACTTACACCTCACACAACAGATCCTACTGCCCTGTGGCATCCTTTTCCTTCCCAGATCCCCCCCTCACCCCAGGCTCTGGTCTTTCAACGCTGCTCTGCTCTCCAAGGGTCACAGCCGGCTCGCCTTCTCAAGTCCCACAGAGCCAGCAGGGCACCAAGACAAGGTTTAAGCTCAACCAATTTGCCTGCAGTGCTAGAGGAGCCCTGCAGGGGGCGCACACTCTTTTTTTTTAAGGACCAGTTCCTCCGCTTCTGAATCAGAAATTTTTTTCCCACCTGTGAGCTGCTGAGAAGGAAAGAAAACTCGTGTTTCTCTAAGTCTTTTCTCCTCACCAGAAAGACCCACCCAAATGTCTTGTTGATGCGCAAACATCTCTTAGACCCCAGGGCCAACTTCTGGCACCCACTCTCCCAGAATCCTGTATCTGTCACTACACCAAGGTCCTGGCGCCCCTTCAGGGCCAGCAGCAGCCTCCTCCAGGCTCCCTGGCCTTAGCTGTCAGGGATGGCATTTGAAGTCAGCCTGCATTCAGGATACGAGTCTGGCCACTGTGGTTTTGTCACAGCAAGTGTCCTAACGTCTGTGTTGGGGGCAGCAGGGTGATCTTGGGGCTCTGGGCTGTACCCACAAGGACAGAACTTAGAAAGCCGTTCAGTGGAGTTGAAGCAGGATGTTAGGGGACAGGCAAGCTGGGAATCTCGCTCCCCAAGACAGTGCCCTGCGCAAGCCAGGGACACAGGCACCTCCTGCAGTTTGTTGGAAATAGTGAATCTACTCGGTACCCAAGCGGGTAGGGCTGAGTACAGTACATACACAGCTTTCACATGTGTACCTATCCTGGGGGCTTGCAGAAGCCCCACCAGGCCTGGCTCCTTCCACTGTCGCCTCGGAGGGCTCTCACACCAGCACCTGTTCAGGGGACATCTAGCACTGCAGCCTCTGTCTCTACCCCAAGGTGTCCTGGCAGGGTCTCCACATGAGCAGATGTGTGGCTGGAGTCCCACAGCTGAAGCCACAGTCGGCCTGGTCATCCAGGGGAGTCGCCAGCCAGCGCTCCCAGGGTGAAGTTGACGGCCTTCTGACTCCTGGGACCTGGGTCACCCAGGGAGCGCAGCTTCCATGGAAAGGCACAGCATGGTGAATTCCAGGTGTCCAAAGCAGGCGCATCCAAAGCCATTCTCAGCCTTCACGCAGTGGCCGTGCCTTCCCAGTCTCCCCAAAACTGCCTCTGGGGAAACCATGGGGAACAGCATAGAAGGGAATACTCAAGAGACAGGATCCAGTCAAGTTGCTGAGGGGCCTCAGGACGGGTATCCCAGGCTTAGAGAAGATTGTACCTCCAGTGGCAGCAACAGCTGGAACGCACATAAACTCTGAGCTGGAGTTTCCTCTAGTCTTTGGGTACAGAAGGCCAGGAGCTGCGCAGTGGGTCCTCTGATCCACACACGGTGGGTGCCACACTGCTCTGCAGGGCTCTGGCCATCGTGCGACGGAGACTGCAGGCTGGAGTGTGAAGGCTCCTGGGCTAGTCTCCAAGAAAACTTCATAGTAGCTAGTGCAAAGAAGAAAAATTTTATTTTACTGGTACATTTTAGATATACATGATGATAACATTCACAGGGAATCTGTACCTGTGAGCAGAACAGTGTTAAAGCCCAAACCTTAATAAGGAAACTTTGCTCAATGGCCCTGGGACTAGGCTGATTTGCAACATGCCTAGAAGGAAGTAAAACTGGCCCCTTCAGAGGCAGGGTTCAGAGAAACAGACTGTGTATTGGGGTTGCTGGGAAGGGGCAGTGCAGAGGGAAAGGTCCCCAAGGCAGGGGCTCCTGGGCTGTCAGGGACAAGGAGCATGGATTCTGTGTCCTTGGAGCCCTCAGGGACAGGTGATGTCACACCACACATGCTGCCTCTTGTGGTCTTCCCCGCATCTCAAGATGCTGGTTGAACTCTGCCAGGGCAGGGCAGAGCAGGGTCAGAACTGCCCGGGGTCCCATCCTGTCTGCAGCGAGCAGACACGCTTGGCTGCATGGAGATCGCGGTACTGAACCTGGTGTAAAGACAGGCCTCGTCAAGATTTTGGGCTGAAACACTGGGGAGGCCAAGGGAGAAGGAGGAGGAGGAAAGGACGCCACCCAGTATGTCCACCCTCTGAGAGCGCTGGGCCCCCCTCTTGTTGACAGCACTCGCCAACACAGGTGAGCCACGGATCGCTGAGTCACCTCACCCTATAAGTAGGATATTTTCCGGATTCCGAAAAATGTTCTTAACATTAAGTGAAAAAAAATCAGGGCCTAGGGCCCAATTTTATAGTGGAAAAAGACGGCAAAGTGCATACCTAGGAGTCCAGAGGCCACTCACGGCCAGGCAGAGCTGCCCCTCCCCGGTGAGGTGCCTGAGGGCTCCCTGGCCCTAGCACTTTATTCTCTGCCAATCCTGGCCTGTCTTGGCCCCCGCAGATGCAACTTCTTGAGCCTTCCTACTCTCACAGCACCTGGCATGAATGGTCAGTAATGTACTCTGGGGAATCATGAGTGAGGGAAGGAGGAGCAGGAGAGGGGAAGGCCAATGCTGGGCCAGAAACGCCAAAACACCGTGGAGCACTGTTATTATGTGGGAAATTTCTCTCCTTCATGCATATCTGCCTTCCAGTATTTCAACCAGGAAAAGATCACTTTTACAATAATATATTTTTTCTTTTTTTTTAATAATATATTTTTCTAAGATTCTGCTGTTTTAATCAGCCTGCAGCATCTTCCACTGACTTCCGGTCCCACCCATGTCTAACTACTGCACCCAGAACTCACTAGACCTATTTTGTCTGCCACATTGGCCACATTTTCTAGAACGAACATGGCTCATGAGCCAATAGCCACCTAATAGCTCATAAAAGAAATGAGACTGGCATTTGGAAAGAGGGTACCCCGCAAATCCAAGTCAGATCCCCACATCTAAGGAATAGGTGCTCTGCTCAGGGAAGAGGGCAGCAACACCAGGAGTGGGAGCCTGTTTGACCAGAGATGGCCCATAAAATGGACAGAGCAGGGGACAGGGACACCTCACTCAGGTACAGTACCCCTGCAGCCCGACTTTGGGTCCCTAGGACTGAACCCACTCAGCAGGAGGGTCTGCATTACCCAGGAAAGAAGAAGGCAATCAGCCTTCTCTGTCTCCACCTCCCCCTGTCACATGGATTCACCCTCCCACAAGCAACCTTCACCCCAACATCTGGTCCCAAGGGAAGAGAATGGCCTCAGAGAACCCCTCTGCCCAGCTCTGTCTCTCTGTCTCTGTCTGTCTCTTTCTCTCTCTCTCTCTCTCTCTCTCTCTCTCTCTCTCTCTCTCTTTCTCTTTCTCTCCCCCCTCCCCATGCTTATGGAAGATTTGGATGATCTTGGTTGGAATCACCCCTCTGTGCACCTGGTCCCAGACCTTGGACCCTGTCCCAGCACTCAGTGGCGATATAGCACCACGTACAACACCCAAGCCTTCAGCGTAAGACAGCCCACTTCTAGCAAGGGATCTAGGCAGGTTCATTACCAAAGCCTTGGTGTCCTCATTTGAAAGTAGAACTGATAACACAGAAGCTATTTTGCAGTGTTGCTGTAGACATTAACACATTAGTGGTGTGCCTAATGGCATCAAAAGCACTTTAAAGACATTAACACATCCAATTCACAATACCCCAATGGGATAGGCACTGTTTAATTCCCCTGATACAGAGAAAGAGATTGGACCGCAGAGGTTCAGAATTGCACCTGAGGTCGCACAGCTGGTATCAGACACTAAATTCGTGGGAGGGAGCCTGGTTCGAGCATCCCCGTTCAGCATACTACAGAAGTGATGTTCTTTAAAATAATGCACGTAAACTTCTTATCATGATACCTGGAACACAGTAAGAGCCCAATAAATAGCAGTAGCTGCTATTTCCAAGTGCCAGGGTGCAGATGCATCACCAAATCACCCACGGTCAGACCTCAGCTGCTATTCCAACAGGTGCAGCAGCCAGGTGTGCCTACCCCGATGACCCGGGCCACCCAGCGGGCCCCACACCATCTGTGCGGCACCCTGAGCCCCTGCAGTGTGTGTGATAACAGGACAGCTCATCTACCTCATGCCTGTCCCCACTGTGCGCAGCGTCCCCTCCTCCCTGCACTGTGGGAAACTGAGGCTTGCAGTGTCTGCACAGGATGAACAGAAGGGAGAGGGATCCACCAGGCAGCATGGGTGCCCCTTGCATAGCTTCCGAGTGACAAGGAGATGGTTCCATTTCATTAGCTACTTTATGTGATGCTTAGAACAACCAGCCCGCTCTTCGCTTTCTACTCCAGAACATTTCCTGTAATTTTTTTCCACGGGTAAGGATTCCAAAGTAAGAAGAGAAATATACTCGGGCACTTAGCAAGCCCAGAGGGCACAGAGAGGGGACAAGAACATCAGCAAACAGGACGGGTGTCAGGGTGGCTGCACCAGTAATAGTGTCCGAATCTTACAACGTGGAGAAACAATCTCTAGAAAGAAAAGTGTGCATGCAGTCACCCAGCAGGGCCGACCTCCCAGCTCATCTGCACATCCCTGAGGAAAAGGAAGCAGTAGACCATCGCCTCAGAAGCAGACTCCAGCCTGGCGAGTGGCCCATCACAGCAGTGGGGCGCTGAGTGGTGTCCCCAGATAAGAGCTGGACTCAGAGGGCCACTACTTTCTCCTGGAGTTCAGTCCAAGCCAGGGAGGAACCCCTGGTGGGGACGGCAGCGAAGGTGCCCTGCCTCCTTATCTAGCCAGCAGGGCCATTTGCTTGGCGCAGCCCAGGTTCCACACAGGGGTACGCAGCCCAGCCTGTCCACCAAAGCTCCATGCCTGCCCACTTCCCAGGAAAACATGGCCACTCCCGGCCTACATATGAGCTCCACAAAGGGACACAAGAAGGAAGACCTGTTACAGGCTCTGACTCTGGCTCACAAGACCCAAGGAGATAGGTAGGCTCTGAAGGTGTAGCCCTCAGACCTCTGTCTCCATCCTGTTGAGGGTCTTTTGCCCTGAGTGACATAGGCCTGGAGCTCAGACATCTGATAACATCCTGTATATGAGCTTTTAGGACTCAAAAGCAAAGTCCCACGTGGGCCTCTCCAGCTCCATTAGGCAGTTCACTCTCCACCCACCACCCACCTGACCCCACCACCACCCCTAGGCCTCCCTTCTGCAGGCCCTTCCAGGCCACACCTCACTTTCGCTGCCAGTGTCTGGCATTCAGGGATGAATGAGAATCATCATTCGCAGCTTGCTTCTTAGGAGACAGAATTATGCCAATGGCACCGACCAGAATGAAACTGATCAGTGTATCCAGAAGTTTCCGCATATCACAGGACAATGTTTTTCCTTACAAAAACACTATTGTCTGTCCAGAAACCAGAGCAAGTGGTTAAAGAGGCTGTCTCAGGACTAAGAAATGTGGGACAGCAGAATAGCTCACTGGTTCCAGAGCATTGACAAAGTAGAGGCACCCAGGACATGAACGTGCAGCACAAAATGGCAGTGGAAATCCAGGGCTCTTCGGCCCACCTCCCAGGCCTCTGCCCGTATCCCTGTGCCTCTGAAGGTGACCTGGGGAGCCCTGGCCTCTGAGGGAGCCTCACGCACACAGCTTTGCCAAACGTCCCTTCTTGTGGACAGGATGTGTCCCGGCTCAAGAATGAAACTGTCTAAGTTTTATCCTCCTACTCACAAATCCCACCCACCCACCCCCATTTTTCTGAGCTGTTAATTTCTTGGGCACATTTGGTATGCCAACTTAAATCTTTTGGTGCTAGGATGCAGCTTAGGCCCTGAGTATGGTAGTACCGGTTCTTTTTCTTTGGCTTCGTCTTTGTATGTTTGCATTTGTTAAATTGTTACGATCTAAAGGAAAAAGACTACACTAATGGGAGAGGTGGGGCATGAGGGGTTTGTTTGCAGCCCTTCTGTGACCCATAGTAGTGTAGAAAAATACACAAATGTGCTGTTTCAAGACTATAAAATATGCCAAGAAGAGGAATCTAGAGAAATGTCTGTAATGTTTCCAGAGCAACAGAGTGAATATTTTGTAACTCAAAGTGTTAAAACATGATAGATTAGTGCAGGAATATTACAAGAGGGTTGTTCAGTTGATGGTGGCTTTTATTTGGCTTAGGTTTACATTTTGTGTGGTGTTTACTTGCCCATCTGAGGAGGATGTATTAGGGGGATGATTTGCTAAATGTTGTTAATGTCCTCTAGGGATGAAGCAGTATCAGGAACCACCAGGACATGAGTGAGGAGCCCAGGGTCAGAGAGACAGCCTGCAGAGGGATCCTTACTGCCCATGGACACATAGGCATGGGGAGTATTGACACCGGGGGAGGCATTCTGCCTTCACACTGGAGGACGGTTTTCCTTTCCCTCCCTTACACAGTCTCTTATAGATTCCATCCCTTTAACCCACCACAAACACCTCAGACTGGCCCAGGGTCCTGACGTGTGTTGTTCTCACTCATCTTAAAGTCGTATCCCCTCCTCCCGCACCCGCATACTCTGGCATCACCCACGCTCCTGATCTGGCCTGGGTGCCAGCTAGTCCAGCCAGCCTCCGGACACCATTCCCCTGCATCCACAGGGTACAGGATTTGTTAATTTTTCCACCCCCACTTGGGAGTTCTTATTTGTGCAGTAGTGGTTTGTACCTACATCCTACACCCATGGTCCAGCAACCCTCAGAAATTTTATAGAAGCCATCAAATAAATAAAACTCCAGCTTTCAGTTCATATTTTTTTCTTTAAAATACCTGCATATTTTTGTGATGCTTCCAAAAGTAGATTTTTAAAAATGTAAAAGTAGATTTTTTTTTGGGGGGGGGAGGCAGAACCGGGGATTGAACTCAGGCCCTTGCACTTGCCAGGGAGGCACTTACTCTACTGAGCTGTCTCCCGAGCCCCTAAAAGTAGATCTTGATGACTTATTTTGGGATCCTAGCTCAAAAGAATCCATATTCAAATTCAGACGTCTCCTGCTCTTAGGGCTCTGTGTACTCTTATTTAAAAGCCATGGGCTTGAGGCAGGAATTTTGTAGTTTTCAGAGACAGTAATTCTACATTTGTGCTCATCAGCTTTTACTGCAGCTGTTGACTTCACTTGTTTTTCTGCTGTAGCTTTCACCTTGGAATTTCTAGGTTCAAGCCTCTCCTCAGCACACCTGACGGTCTCTGTGTAGATCGTGGAGCTTCTTGCAACAAATGTGTGCTTAAGGGGTTGCTCGGAAGCAGTCCGTTTTCTTCTGTTCGCTCTTCTGTTGTAACTCTTAACTTGGAATTTTCAAGTTCACACTTCGGTAGCCGGCGATGCCCCGCCTTCGTCTCAGCACTTTGTACACCGCCGATCCTGTCCTCCTTGCAACTTTACACTCCATGCTAGGTTCTTCCGTTCGCAGCACAACAGCCTCATAACGAGGGAGAGGCACCCACAGACCTCTGAGGCTGTTTCCTGTGACTGAAGCCACCCAGGCCACCATCACATGTTTGCTTTTTGACCTGTTCTGCTCTGCGGCAGGCCCTCCTTGCTCATGGCTCAGGCAGCGGTTGGAGTGATTTCTGTGGCCGCGTCCGAGTCTGCCGAAGAGGCTGCACTGTCCTAGTCAGCGGTCACCTGAGGGCCTCCTCTTTGCCAACAGATGTGCACTGGCTCACTGCATGCCCAGCCACAGCAGCTTGGCTTAGCAAAAGCCCATCCCTGGAAAACAGAGCTTAACAGTGGGACTCCCTGCTAAAGCTAACAAGAACTAAAAATAAATTAACAAGGACACCCAGGAGAGTCAGACCTGCTAGCTATTCTGTGGATGCTGAAGGGGACACCGGGTGTGGCCCACAACAGCCCATTCTATGGATGCTGAAGGGGACACCGGGTGTGGCCCACAACAGCCCCACAGAACAGTCACATCTAATTGGTTCCCATCAATAATAGAAAACAAACCCTGTTGCTCTGTTGCTGCTTTAGGTACACTGAGGCCCCATCGAGTGTTCTTGGATAAACAGGAACCCCAGGAATCCTGGCACCATGGCTGGTGGCAGGCGCTGGCCCACCTGTCAAGGGGGAGAGCCTCAGGCTTCATGGGAAGGATTCTCACCTGCCCTGGTGGCTTCTGGGTGGACAGGTTCCCAGAGCCACTTCACCACACACACACACACACACACACATCTGTATAAGAGCCAATGTAACCCAAACACCTTGCAGGGACCCAGCAAACTGTCAGTGGTCAAAACCTAAGCAGTTCTAGGGGCCGCAAATTCACGATGCAGCTTCTGGGGAGCGAGCAGGAGCCTGGGTGATGGGAGGACTTGCTAGCCAGAGGTGGCATGGAGTTACCACCAAACCCTGTCCAACCACTGTCCCCTATTCCCAGCCATAGTCCTCTGTTCTGATGCTGTGACAGCACTGTCCTCCCTCCTTCCCTTCCTGTTCCCTCCTTTGGGACGCTCTGCAGATGGCTTTGGCAGCCAGTCTCATTGAAGGTTTGGGGCACTGACACACCCCACAATCTGCTCTGAACCTTACTCTTCTGGGTTGTTTCCCCCTCATCCATTAATGGTGTCTCTCAACCCAAGAACCTCATGGAAGCTGACAGACACAGGACACAGGACACGTGCTTTTGGAGGACAGTGACTCCAGGTGCCTACAAAGCACGTTTTCTAACAACGGCTGTTCTAACCTGTCCTACAGTTTTCTTTGTGTAGAAAGGACGTGGCAGAGGGGGACCCCCACTGAACTCCCGGAACTGAAGGCCAAGCTGCAAGATGCCCGCACTCCATGTGTGGTGAGCAAGGGCCATGGCACCCACACAACACTTCCTGCACCCCCTAGTAGCAGAAGGAAGCACCTGATATGAAGGCGTTGAGGGAGAACGTGCCCCTGGGGGGACCCGGATGTTGGGAGACCCACCCTCGAGCACTCCCAGGCCCCAGTTTTGCTGGGAGGAAGAGCACCCCGGAGGACTCCAGTTGCTCTGTACAGAGCAGGCTGAGGACAGGAAGAGTCAAGGAGACTGCATCCCGGCTTCTTGGTGGCGTTAGATGGGAGCAGCTTATTAGCACTGCCTGGACAAAAGCCAGCTACGAGACACAAAGGAACCAGCAGCTTCGAAAGAACTGGAGACCCCAACACACCCCCCAAGCAAGGGCTGTGTATCTTCAGATGCAAGAGCCAGCTTCCAGGAAAGGAGCCATAAACCCACAAGCAGGTGTTAGAACCTGCACATTTCCCCCAGCCCCATGTCACTCCCAAGCCCCTCGCTGAGTGGGCAGGGCCCACTCGCCAGCTGCCCGGAAGGTGCCGCAGCGCAGGCCCAGTGCACATGGCGTCTGCAGTGCCCAGGACCTGCGGGTCACCCTCAGCAGCCACCCCTGCCAGCACCAGTGGCAGGCTCCGGGCTGGCAGAGGCACGGTGCTTGGGCTTCGGGCAGAGGCCCCAGCTACACCCGCCCGAAGGCCGAGAGGTTGCAGCGCTGTGAGGTAGCCTGGCTTCCGCACGCCACGCAGGCAAAGATAACGTGGCCCCATGCCAAGGCAAACAGACAGCAGGGAGACGGAAAGTGAACAAAGCGTGAAAGGAAGGGAATGCGGAGTGGCCAGAGCCACATGAGGCTGTGACAGCAGGCAGCAGGGGCAGTGCTGCCCTGGGGCGGGGCGGGGGGGCACCAGGCTTCCCTCATCCTCGCAGCTCCGCACAGCTGGTGCCCCTCGTGACACCCCGTCCAGCAGGCTCCAGGAGCCAGGTGGCCCTATCCATTCCCCCACCCCCACAGTCACTTCAGGAAACAGAAGAACCTGGAAGTGGTGTGACCAGGAAGGCAGGAGTTCTCCTCCAACACAGTGGAGCAGGACGATAAAAACACGTGGCCCCCAGGCAACACCAGAAGGAAAAAGAAGTGAGGAAAAGGACACCACTAAACCAGGCACGGTGGTGCCCATCGTAGTGCCAGCACTCAGGAGGCCAGAGCAGGACAATGTAGAGACAAGCCCAGCCTGGGTTACAGAGCAACCTGTGCCAAAAAAAGAAGAGAAAGGAAAAGAATCCATCTTTAGAACAGCATACCAGGGCCCCAAAGGTCCTGCTATTAGACCAGAACAGAGAAGCGCGGCAATTGCAGAAATACGGGGCTGGGGCCAGGTTAAATGGGAGGCCAGAATCCACTGAGAAGCCCCTGAGGTCCAGCTTCCAAGAGACAGGTGTCCGTGGGCCATGCTGTCGCCTCAGGCTGGCAGATGAGCCCCGCCCACCTCCCTGCAGCCAGGAGGCTCGGTGCTCCACCCAGCCCAGCCCAGCCCTGCCCCACTTCCGCAGAGTCCTACTGGGGCTGTGTCCCACCCATTCAAATCACCACTCATTGAAATGACCACAGTTATTTCTTTAATTATATTTTTAAGACAACACAGAACTGTTGACACAGCAGAGAAACATTATTTTAAAAGCACAAACAAAAAAATATACGTGTTGCTATCCCAAGCTGTCTAGCGCCATCTACTCAACTGAGAAAAGGAATTATGCCCCAAGAACACACACACACACACACACACACACACACACTCACTCTGGAACACACACACACATGCATGCACGCATGCACACACACGCACGCACACACACTCACACACGCTCATGCATACATACCTTTATTTCCCTGATATTTGAAATCTGAAATTCTTTGTGAACTAGCCATGCCTATTTCTGCTGGACCCTGTAAAGAAGGAAGAGAGAGAGAGAGAGAGAGAGAGAGAGAGAGAGAGAGAGAGAGAGAGCGCCATGAAGTGTAGCCTTCCAGAGGAGCTACCTCCTGCTGTAAAGTCTCACACAGCCATTTCAGGCAAGGCTAGAACTCAACAGGGGTGAAAAGATGGACAGAGGCCAGACATCCCTGCATGGCCCAGGAGAACACAGTGTGCACGATGCTACACGCACCACCAGGAAGGACCCCGCAGGTCCTTGGAGGTCCTCAGTACTCCTGATCGTAGTTTTACTCTTGTCAGCAGTTGTTTTAAAAGCTTTCATTTTAACCAACATGTTCCTGCCCTTATCTTCTTGATAAGGCCAAAGACCTCTCAGAGGAGGGCAAGGAAGGGGTGACATGAGAGAAGGGCATCCAAAGGGCAGCAAGGCCACTCTCCCTCCCACAGTGACTGGAAACAAGCTTGATGGGACAGTAGGAGCAGATGCCGGGGGCGGGTGCACACAGCAGAGCCACAGGGTCATAAATAGTGTTTGTTTTGGTTTCTACGCTTGGGAGGAGAGGCAGCTCCCAGATCCTTCACCCCACAGGGCACCGACACACTGGAAAACAGGTTTTACCTGAAGAAAAAGAAAGAGCAACAAGAGTCAGTGATCTTCCGGGCAGAGCACCCCACCCACCAGGCACACCCTGGCCCCCACTACCACCCCCATCCTGGGAACCGCTGTAGGAGTCTCCTTCTCCATCTCAGGTCCTGCCACACAAGCTGTCTTTTCAGCCCCAGGAAGCTCCACACACCATGCCCCCAACCACAGGACCTTTGCATGTGCTGTCTAGAAAGTGCACTCCAGCTATTTGAAGTGCCACTTTCCCTCAGCCCAAGCCCAAGCCCCTTCTAGCTTGCCACATAGCCACCCTGTGACACAGCCGCGTCTTTCCTGGTATCCCTCCTTCCTAACCCTTCTACAGGTGCTTTCACTGGGAGTCAGCAAACTTTCTGTAACAGTCCAAGAGAAAATAGTTCTGCCCTTGCACCTCCTGCGGTCCCTCCTTCGCTCCTGGCTCATGGTGAAGTGGGCACCGCACACCCCTACCTCACTACAGCCCCAAACAACAGGGCCAACCATGGACTCAACCTTCCAAACTGTGAGCTAAAATAAACCATTTGTCTTTTTAAGTTGATTATCTTGGGTATGTTGTTACAGTGATGGAAAGCTAAGTAACACAGCTGTATAAAAATACGCAGTGGGCTACATCCAGCTTATACCTCGGCCTTCACTGTCTGAGCCCAGCTCCTGGCCAATTTACACAAGTATGTGACAGCATCCATCTCTTGCTCACACTTTGCATTTGTGCAGGCAAAAGCCACAGCGCAGGTTTCTCACTTTACAGTCCAGCCCCAGAACAGGGTCAAAGGAGTTCAAGAAAGACTGGGGCAGAAAGCTTTGTGAGAAAGTAAGTTTGAGAAAGAATCTATTCAAAATGTCATGTAAAGGAGCGTAGGGGCCAGGAAGATAGCTCAGTGGAATAAGTGCTTGCCTGAAAAGTGCAAGGTTCTGAGTTTGATCCCTGGTACCAACCCCCCCACCAAAAAAAAAGCTTAGAAAAAGGACATCTGACCAGTAAAGCTATACTATCTCCTGTTGGTATTAGATTACCATGGATTGTATATCCATTAGAAAGCCATAGATATAAAAATGGAGGTACAGTGGGATTTGAGGACTGGCTGAGCTTTCAGAGACCAAGCCCTGGAGCAGCACACACGTGCTGCCATCCACAGCCACCTGAGCAGACTCCCCTGTGGACCTAAGCTGACCACAGCAGCCATGGGACCCAGCAAGGGCCATCGTTGGGGTCCACACGGGGAAAATTCAGGGTGTTCAAGAGCCCACCGGGGGAGGTTCCCGGAACACACCTGGGGGTCCTCCACCAGGTTCCCCACTTTCACTTCATCCCACAGGCTGCAGTCTATGTCCCTCACACCTGTAAGAATTAATAACCCCACACACACACACACACACAAAAGAACAGATAACCTAGGAAGGAGCCCTGGTGCAGGGGATCCCATGTAGCTCACTATTCGTAAGGAGCACCTCACCACTCCTCCACTCCCTCCACCACGGATCTAACCCTCCAGGATGTGGGAGGAGCCCAAATGCCTTCCAAGGCTAACAGCCGAGTGGACTTGGCACTCAGAGCCCCTGCGTTGGGCTAGGGTAAGCCAGGTTTGGCTTTGGCTTCCATGCCCAGCCTACCCCCACAGCAGCCTCCTGCAGTGAGCAGCACTGAACGTCCTTTGTTCACAGCACAAGATGCCAGGCGCTAAACTCTGCACTGCAGCCAGAATCTCACCAGGTCCTAATTATCTTCCTGCAAGAAGCTCTACCCACAAAGAGGGCGGGGTGCCCCCCCCCCCCGTTAGAATGCTAGGCCACACCCCTGCTGGGACCACATCCTTTTCCCCAAATAGCCGGAGACCAAGCCCTCCATCTTGGCAGGAGGCAGGGCTGGCAGAAGCTGCAGTTCTCCCAGCAGCACACCTTTGGCTGCACATGTCACAGCTGTGAGAACACCTGCCACACAAGCAGGAGGAAGAGCAACATCTGCCTCGCTTTGGGGACGCCCAGTGAGTGTGACAAAAGTTCCTGTAATAAACCAGTGATGCACAGTCTCAATCCTCTGCAGCCACAGCATGCTGGGCCCACCAAACTCAAAACGCGAGTGAGATCCAAACGCCTCTTGAAATCTGGAATAATTTCAAAACCCCAGAGTTGTCTGTGTTCCCCTGAGCTATCATCTCCCCCTTCTAATTAGCCTTTTTAAGTACAGAATTGGGAACACACTGCAACAGATCAGCCCCACCCTGCATCTGGTCCAAACCCTAGAGGTCTCGCACATGGATTACAACAGCCCAGTTGCACAGAGCCCAGAAAAAAGGCTGTCAAGAAAAGCTTTCCCAGGAGGCCTGGCTCTAGCTCAGTCCTTTAAGTGGCTGCTTCCGCAAAGCTGTCAGCCTCAGGTTGCTGGAGTTCGAACCTCACAACTCTCCCGCTGGCCTAAAGTGCCCTGAAGGCATTCGACAAACAAACAAAAAAAAAAAAAAAAAAAGAAAGAAAAGCTTTCCCCTCCTGCTTTCTCCTTCCCTGCTGCAAGGAAGCTGAGCACAGGCTCTGAGCCACAAAACATTTCCAAAAGTGGCCTCGGTGGTAGTCAGTGGCAAGGTACCACGTTACTGCCTGGCACCTCAATCACTACTTTCTTCTTTCCGCTGGATCATGAAATAACCCCAAGCCACTATCCAACCACATCCAACATAAAGGTAGCGCATTTCCTACAGAGATGCAAAAACAGCGTGGTCGAGCTGTGTCTCAATGGGAAACAAAAGAGGTTCCTGGGAACAGACTGTCACGGTGCACACAGAGACGGTCTCACAGACATGACAGTGCAAAAACAAACAAGCAAAATGGACCAGCAAATCTGTTCTACTGTGCTTGGTGACCTGAAAAGTTGCTTGTGACATACAGAAAAGGGTTCCTCTGGAGCAGCAAAGAAAAATTCCATAGATATGTTCTCACACACACTCTAGCGGCTACTGTTTATGATGAGATATTAGTGAAGCTGATTTTCCCTGTCCCTTTTCTGTAGTTTCCTGCAGATGTATCCTACCTGTGATAAGAAAACCTATTACTATGCCATCTACCCAGCCCATCCTCTTCGCGGTTTTGTGTCCTGCAATTCATCTCCAGATTCATCCACATCCTGATTTCCTTTCAAATACAAACAGTGTATGTTCGGGTTTGTGTCTCGTTGTCCCCCCAAAGCCTCATGCAGTCATAGGGTAGCCTCTAGGGTTTGTGATTAATACATGATGCGATGCAGGTATTATGGGTGTGAGTGTTGCTGGGATTATGGGTATGACTACCACCCCACAGATGGCCTGAATGCAATGTAAGGAAGGGAGAGAGGTTTGCTCTCCACCGCTGCTCCTCCATCTTTGCTTTTGCTGTCTGGCTGCTTTCCACCATGAACTGCTGCCCTGTGCCATTTGCCACCCTGCCTTGGAGTCAGCTGAGTATGGACTGAAACTGCCACAAACTGTGAGGTAAATAAACCTTTCCTTCCCTAATTTCAGCTGTCAGGTATCTTGTCCCAGCAATGAGAGAGAAGTAACAGAGACACAGCACACACTTCTAACACAAGAAACATGAAGTTCAGTCCTGCAGGACAAACTGGGAGGCAGGGGCTGACAACAGCAGTGAGTATCTGTGGGAAGCAGCTAACGCAGGGGAAGTCACAGGATAAATGCTTGCACAGACAACAAAACTGGCGACCAAGGAGCTAAATACACCATGCAAGAAGCCAGAAAAGCAGAACACACCCAAAGAAAGCTGCAAGAAGGAAACAGTGATCTACTGAAACTGGAACGATAACAAAGAGGATCAAAGAAGCCAAAAGTGGGTTCTTTTTGCACACTAATGAAATTAGTGTCCCTGTAAGACTAAGCAAAAGGACACAAGGTAAGAATAATTAGTATTTAGAGCCCAAAAATGACCATCTCCACCCATGTTACAAAGAGTTATAAGATGATAATAAAAGAACGTTGGGAACAACTTGACTATGACACATTGGAAAACTCAGATGAAATGGATAAAATCCCCAAAACTACAGCTCATCAAAGCTGATCTAAGAGGAAATAAAGACTAAATAGTCCTATTAACTCTTCAAACCATTGAACATCAGCGGTTTTCAGAATTCTTTCACACAAAAAAAGCCATCAACCCCAGCCAGTATCAGCATGATCTATTAAACATTTAGGAAACAATTGCAATCTGACACAAACCATTCCAAAGGAAAAATTAAGGACATACACCCCTATTTGTTTTATGCAATTAGCAAAACTTTTGCCTGAGTCCAGCAAAGGACACAACACAGTAGAAAAATGTCTGGCCAGCTTTTGTCATTAGATTCAAGGAAGTCTGACAAAACATCAGCAAATTAAATAAGGCAATGTGCATAAAAACAGCGTAACAAGCCAGGCATGGTGTCACGCACCTATAATCCTAGCACTCAGAAGGCTGGGGCAGGAGGATTGCTGCAAGTCTGAGGCCAGCCTGTGCTGCAAGGTAAGTTCAAAGTTGTTCTGAACTACCTAGTAAAACCCTTTCTCAAAAAGAAAGAGAAGGAAGGAAGGAAGGAAGGAAGGAAGGAAGGAAGGAAGGAAGGAAGGAAAAGAAAGAATAACATAACATGACTAAGCTCTCTTTATCTCAGAAATGCTAAACTCGTTTAATATTAGAAAATCAATATAAATTCACAATATTAATAGAATAAAGAGAAAAATATTACTTTCTCAAGAGTTAGGCAAAGCATTTAACAAAACTTAACATTACCATACAATGACTAAAGGAAAACTACCTGGAGGAAAAAAAAAAAAAGGAAAAAAATCCCTTTGGAAATCCCTTTTTTTTTTTTTTTTTTTTTTTGGCAGAACCAGGGATTGAATTCAGGCCCTTGCACTTGCCAGGGAAGTGCTTATTCCACTGAGTCTTCTCTCCAGCCCAAAATCATTATTCTTAAGAGGTCAGATACTGAAAGTGTACTCTAAAATTTAAACACCAGTTATCACCACTTCCATGTAACACTGACTTAGACATCAAGTGTACAGAAAGCCTTTAAAAAAGAAAAAGTGGGATAAAATGTGTATGGACTAGGAAGCAGACATTCATCACTCTAG
>NW_004524578.1:12552903-12561074 GCF_000260255.1 Octodon degus | reverse complement strand
ATACTACCAGAATTAGAGTGTGGCAGGGCCGGCAAGATAGCTCAGCAGACTAAGTGCCTGCTTAGGCAAGCACAGGGACTGGCATTCAATCCCTAGCTCCACATGTCGCACGGGGCCCACCTCCAGGCAAGCGAGATCGGGAGAGGCAGCACATGCCTGTAATCCCAGCACTGGGGAAGCTAAAAACAGGAGGATCACTGCTAGTCCAAGCTACACGTGTAGTAAGACCCTATATTAAATACCAAATAAAGTAAGGCAAGGTCACTAGATTTTTTAAAAAATAGCTTTAAAAACCAACTGCCATGAACATAAAGCTTTTAAAAATTTTATCTTCTTGAGCCGTGTCAAACCTCAGGAGCTTCAATGAGCTACATGAGTGGGGAAAAAGCCCACCCATCCCCACCACCATGACGGGAGCCACAGTGAGCCTCGGGAACCTCAGTCCAGAGGAACCCTGGTGCCTGGCCCACACTCCCACACTGCAGGATGGCCAGCTAACACAGGAAGCACCAGGGCCAGGGCAACTGGCTCACCCAGAGGAAGCCAGGGTAAACCCACACTACCAAGGGCAAGCATTTTGGACACAAACTCCTAATTTGTGATGGGGTCTGTTATGTAACTATAGAGTTTACTTTGATCATCTGAAGTTACAAAATCAAAAGTGACCACAGTTCGTCAGTTTCTAAATTGTGTTTATTGCTAATTTTACTACTGTAGTTCATATGTCATATCTGTTATAATTAGTTGGTCTCTCTAGTGTGACGATATCGGGAAGCTCTGGGGTAATCTCACCACAACCCTACAGCAAAGGACTAGGGACTGAGCCAAAGAGAAACGAACATCCCAGTGTCAATTAATTGGGAAAGCAGGATTGTTGGACAGACACTAACCAAGAGTCTCCTATAGACAGAAAATATCCCTGAAGTACACAGTATTCCTGAAGAGGCCTTGCTACAACTGATATAACTACCTACTACCAACATTCACAAGGATCATCACAGAAAACAAAACAAAACAAAAAATCATGAAATAGAAATGTCAAAATGAAGGAGCAAAATGAAATCTCAGACCTCCAGCCAACCTAGGACAAATCAAGGAGACATAGAAGAACTTGGAAGTCGTATACCTGAACTTTCTGAAATGATAGCAACTGAAATAAATAACTCCATCAGGCTATAGAAGAAATCAAACCAGAAATAATCTCTTAAGACAAGGAAGAAAGGAAAGGAAAGGAAGGAAAGAAAGACAATGATGAAAGAAATACTCAGCATATCTAAGGAACACATAGACAAAAAAAAAGAGGAACACACAAAAATAATAGAAACCTTGAATGAACAATATAGCTAAGAATTCACATGCATGAGACAGATTCAAATGGATAGCAAATTAAGAATTCCACTGAAAGCTGGAAAAATTCAATTGAATGAAACTGAAAATAGACTTTCAGACCTTGAAGACGGCATCACAGCTATCAATTGAGAAAGCAGAGCTCTCTTAAAAATAAGAAGGAGGGGCTGCAGACCTTAGCAAGCACAAGGTCCAAAGTTTGATCCCCAGTACTGCATACTGTGCTGACCCCAGAACCAGGTCTGGTGGCACACGCCTGTAGTCCCAGCGCTAGGGAGGCTGAGACAGGAGGATCACTACAAGTCTGAACTTCATAACAAGACCCTATACCAAAAACATAAAAATAAAATAAAGAAACCAGGAAATAATTCAACAGCTGCAAGATCATGTGAAGAAAAACAATATAAGACTTTAAAGGTGTCAACAAAAATCAGGAGTCAACACGGATGATATAAAAAGACTATTTGAAAGAGTAACAGCAGAAAATTTCCCAAGCATGGGAGAAGAAACTAGCATACAGTAAGTGGGGCAACATAGAACTCCAGTTAGCCATAACCAAAATAAATCTATAAGACATATAATAATCAAGATTCTAGAAATGCAGCGCAAGAACAGAATATTGAAAGCTATTAGAGAAAAGAAGCAGATCACTTACAAAGGAAAGCCCGTCAGAATCAAGGCAGATTTCTCAACACAAACCATCACATGAAAAAGAGTTTGGAGCCGGGCTCATTGGCACACGCCTGTAATCCTGACACTCGGAAGGCTGTGGCAGGAGGATCATTGTGAGTTTGAGACCATCCTGGGCTACAAAGTGAACTCAAGGCCAGCCTGAATGGCACAGAAGGACCTTGTCTCAGAAAGACAAAAAATAAATTTTAAAAATATAAAAAAGAGCTTGGAATGGTCCAAAGTATTTCTGGTCCTGCCTGAAAGAAAACAATTTCTAACCCAGATTGATGTACCCTGAAATTATCTTTCAAAATTAATGGAGAAATAAGATAC
This sequence comes from Octodon degus, assembly GCF_000260255.1. Lineage (NCBI taxonomy): Eukaryota > Metazoa > Chordata > Mammalia > Rodentia > Octodontidae > Octodon > Octodon degus. Next base: position 12,558,722 of record NW_004524578.1, on the reverse strand, counting down.
TTTCATGAGAAAGAACTGAAACCACCAAACCAACCCTATAAAACATACTGAAAGATAGTCTAGACAGACATAAAAATGACCACAACTCCACAAACAGCACTAGAAAGGAACCACCAAGCAGGACAAGCAACTACACAGAAGCGCGGTGTGGCCAGTTCAGCCCACTTCTTGTCCCTCCCTCAGAGCCAACCAAAACTGCCTCTTGGGAAAAGAAGTCAATAACTATCCTCAACCGGAGAACAAGCGCTCCATGGGCCAGACCGCGGCTCACAGTGCTGAAGAGGCCAAGGGCCGCCACCCCTCTGCAGGCCCAGGAGGACACCGCTGTCCCCACCCCGCACCTGTACTTGATGTCAAACACTGTGGCGTCTTCATCCTCGTCATCCTCCTCATTTAGCGGGGCCATCTCCACGCGCTCGGCCGGAGTGGTGATGATGTCGTACTTGCGGGTCTTCTTCAGCCTCTTCCCCGACCTGAAGGGGACAAGCATGATGGTGAGCAAGCAGCAACACCAGCAGGTTCCCTCCTCCCATCATGCTCACTGCAGCAACCCGTGTGCCGCCTCGGACCTCGGGAGTCAGACATAGAGCCTGCCAATCCGTGCAGTCCTCACTCACAGCAGGTAGTGCCAACAACTCAGAAATCAAGATTTATAATGTCTCAATGTAGTATTTTGATTTTGCTTTTCCTGGGTGCTCTGGGGATTGAACCTGGGACCTCATTCGTGCCAGACAAGTGCTATGCCACTGAGCTACACTCGCAGCTGAATGAGACTTTTTTTTTTTTTTTAAGAGAAGGTCTACAGGGTGATCAGGGTGTCACTACTAGATTGGACTTGTAGTGATCCACCTGTTTACAGCCTCCCTAGGGTTGGGATTACAGGCGCAGGCCACCCTGCCCAGTCTCAGCGCACCCAAGGGGCGGGGCCAGCACACCATGTGGATCGAACCCCTGACCCCTGCACCTGCTTGCAGGAGCTTTAATCCACTGAGCTATTTGGCCAGCCCTTAAATGCAACATTTTTCAAAGGCAAAATGCACACAAAAAATCCATGGTGATCAAAGGGCTCAGCAAGGACAGGATCTAGCAGGTGGGGGCAGCTGAGTCAGGGCCTGGCAGCATCCTACTTGTGGGGTCTCAGGAGATCAATGAATCCCTGAGAGCCTCACTTTCTCCTTGGAGTTGTTTGAGTACAAAGGGAGAGAACCCAGCCACGAAACCTGATGGTCTCAATCCTCATTGCCAAAGTTTCTCCTTCCCATGGTCTTCACAAATCTTACTTTTCTTGTTGCTGAGAGAAAACGCCCAACACCCAAAGGCAGAGGAGGAAAGGTTTATGTCAGCTCAGTGTGTGGATGTTCCAGTCCATAGCCAGCTGGTTCCAAAGCAGGGTGGCCTGATGGAGGGGCATCACAGGGGAGGAATGCTCCAAGGCAGAGCGGGTGGGAAGGCCACAAGCAGCCGAAGCAGCAAGAAACAGCAGCAAGCCTGCCTCTCCCTTTTCTTGCACCCAGGCAATCAGCCCCAGAGTGGGCCTTTGCTTATCCACTCCCTTGATCCCCACATCACACCCTTCATCCATTGCCACGCCCCAATCCCACCACCTTCAAGCTCCCCCATCTATAAGCAGACATCTAGATGCACACAAGAACATCACAGTAAGCACACAGGCACGGGTGTGAGTTGACGGGATCCCAAAAGTACGGTGAAGAGTACAGCAAGGGCCAGGAGTGGTGCTCAGAGTCTAAGTCGGGACACAGCCAGCGCCTCACCAGGCACCCAGAACATCCCAAACACACTTGGCCCCACATTCACTCCACCTCTGTCCCCAGGGAAAACAGCCTTCACATTCTTCCCTAAATGGCTTAGTCTCTCAGCAACTCTATCCCCAATTCTGGATGGGAGAAATTTCAACTCAGAAAGGCTCTTTGTGTCACAGCAATCCACAACAAAGCCACAAGAAAAGCCAACTATTCTAAAACTCCCAGTCTACACAGACCCATGTTACCACGCCTTTCCTAGGACAACAGCCCTAAGTCACCACCTGGGTGGCTACCTGGAGGAAGGGAGCACCTGGTTGTGCGGAGGGGCAGGGTTCCCTCCTCTGTCACCAGCACCAGGTACCTGAGCTAAAGAAGCAGCTGGGATGTTTTAGAAAAGGGCACATCCTTAAACCCATGGACTTGAGAGAGCCCCTGGGACCGTCAAGGTGACCGTGCCCAGGGTCAGGCTGAGGGTCACGGCTGTGTGTAACCCTTCTGCAGGTATCTTGGCAATAATCCTGAATCCCCAAGATGACACCTGAAGAATGCCAGTGAACACTGCGAACCTGAGAGGCCCCCTGGGCACCCAGAGAGGAAGCTGCACGCTGCCTTGAGTGTGCTTGATAGTGTTTCTAGATGGGGCTAAATCTGAAGGGATAGAGTCAGCACATAGCTCACTGTCCCCAGAGCAGTGGCCTCGTTAAATCCGGAGAAGGCTTCACAGAACAACAGATCCCTCAAGGGACAGCTCCTACCGGCGACTGCAGGTTTTACCCAGCCTGAGTCTCTAGTTTGCAGGGCACAGACCTTGAACCCTTCAGCCCCACAGTGCTCACAGCATCACAAGCTGCCCTCCAACAATATGTCTCTCTCCCTCCCTGTCTCGTGCACATGCACACAATCGGTTCTGCTCCTCATAAGTACAAAGGGCCATTCACAAGAGCCCTTGTGCATGCTTCAAATGCCAGTTTTGACACAACGAGCTGGAGAAATTACAACTCAGACAACTGGCTGTAAAAGACAACACTCCTTAACAAAAAAAAAAAAAAAAAAAGCCATTTATTCTGTATTTCTGCTATTCTACTGGATCCACACTGCCCAGGGACCTTCAGGTCCCCCTGCCCACCTGACCCAGGCCAGAGAACTGAGCCACCGTGGTACAGACAGGGAACACGAGAGATGGGAGACACACGGCACAACAGCCTGCCAAGTCCCACTCATGCCTCTGAAGATGGCCACTACCATCTTCAAGGTCTGCTGAATGTGAATATGCTCTTTTCTCCTCTAAAACCCAAGTCAGAATTAATCTCCATTTGAAAGATGGAGAGGGTGGAAATAACCCGGGGTTTAAAGGTTTCAGAAGAGCTCAACATTCACCATAACTGACACTGGCGTCTTCATAAGAAGAGCAAGGGACCAGACCCCTACACACCCTGTCTCTTGCCTCCTAGGAACTCCACCAGCAAAGCCACCACCAGGACTGTGGCTGGAGCGGCGAGCCAAGAGTCTCTTTTCCTTATAACTTACCCAGTCTTTGTATTACTAGCAACAGAAAACAGACTAACCCTGTGGTTTTTTTGGTTTTTTTTGTTTTGTTTTTTTTTTTTAGGAGAATCTCACTTGCTGAGTTGCCACGCTGGACTCAAAACTCATAGCCCTCCTACCTTAGCTTCCTGGAATGCTGGGATTATAGGAGTGTGTCACACAACCAGCAGCGCTGCATCTTTCTGCATCATATTAGGCCACAGGGGCTGGAGGGGAGCCCAGTGCTTGAGTGTGTCCAGCGTGTCTAAGGCCCTGGGTTGGAACCACAGCACCACACACGCAAAGGGTCTTAATCACAGTCCTTAGGAGTTGCCTACTTGCTGGGCGGTGGCACAGCAATTCCAAGTGGGTTCGTGTACACAACTTCGAAATAACCCCACAGGCACCACCAGATCTTACAGCTGAGGAAACTGAGGCTCGGTGAGGTCACCTTGAAAAACCCCGCATTTGCAAAGAGGCGGTGCGCCAGCTCACGGCTTCCCTTGCTCCAGCATGGCTGCAGCGCACCTTGCCACCACATCATTAACACTGAAAAGCCCTGGCCCTCCCTACACTTCCCAGACGGTGTGACTTTAGACACACTCTCCTCCCTCGGGTGACTCTCCCGTGGGACACAGCCAGCCAGCACCCTCCACCTCCTCTGGGTAGCTTTTAGCCTCCAGGCCTGGCCGTACCTCTGCTCTATAGGAGCAGACCCAGGAATGAAGCCTGGGCCAATCAGCGCACTGCAACCTCCAGCCAGCCAATGGCAGGTGAGAGAAGAGGAAAGCGGGACCAATCAGAAGACAGAAAATAAGACCTGAAAGGGAGCCGGCTGAGGAGGGAGAAGGACAGAGAACAAGGGACTAAATCAGCTATGAAGCTGGACCTCCTGCAAGACTGCAAAGCTACCTTCTCTTTCACAGAGTGACTCCAGACTGGGTTTTCTGTCACACACAACCTAAAGAATCTAACTGCCACGGGGCCTCTAAGGAAGGCACAGCAGGTCATGAAACTCCACTATAAGAATAAACACCATCTCGTGCTTGCTTCACGTTTTCACAGCAAGCCTTCTACGTGCAGTATAATTTTCCCATTCCTCAACTGCTTCCCTTGCGCTCCACACCACCACAGGATGAGACAACTCAGCAACAGCAGCAAGAAAGGTCTTGCTCGAGGCCCCCTGTGAGCAGGTTTCCAGGGGACACACACTGTGTGTGTGTGACACCTCACAGGACTGCCTACAAGCGCGACTTAAGGAAGAGGCCAAGACCACACTGCTGCGGAGCTGCTGCAGTCACTCAGCCAGCAGACAGCGCCCACATCCAGCCCAGGGGCCCGGGAAGTAGACGCACGCGGTACCCGGTTCCAGGAGGGGCAGAGTCAGAGGCGGTCAGAGCCCGGGGTGAGGTCAGAGGACCTCGCAGCCCGTGGAAACTGCCAGGCACCGCACTGCCTGCTGGAGACAAGGGAGACTGGAGAGATAGGACAGGGAAGAGATGCCCTGGCCAATCCTCAGTGACACAGCCCGGGGCCTCCTTCTGAGGTCTCCTTATCCGGATGGCAGAAACAAAGAAACAGTAAGCAGTCATCAAGCGTGGGGTGCTCTGAGCTGTAACTGCGGACTTTGGGCTTTTTATCTGGAGACAGGGCCTTACTCAGTGCTCAAGCTTGGATCCTACCGTCTCAGCCTCCTTCAGGACTCAGATTAAAGGTGTATGCCCCCACGCCAGGCTAGCACCTGCTAGTTTAAGTACATATCCACAGGACGTCTTCAGAAGATGGGGAAGTCCTAGAAAGGACCAGTCAATTGAAGAGACCTTGCCCTCAATCTCAAACATACACTTCTAAAATGAGAGAGGAGAGGTTCAGAATTCCTCTACTCTGCAGTGTAATCCCCCAGCCCGAGGGCTTGTTTACTCAAAGCTCTTTGAACAGCTGCTCTGGAGCCTTTAGACACACAAACCCGCCCAGGGAGTGCGCCCCAACCCAGTCGGGGACAGGCCCATTTCCCTCACACACCCCCATAAGAGAAACATAGCTTGCCCAGGCGCTCACGGGATGCCTGGGTGTGGAGCTTGGCAGTCAGCCACACAGGCAGGGAGGCCTGAGGCTGAGGTTCCCATCTCAGCCCTCACAAGCATGCAAGCGCTGCCTACCCCACCTGTCTACCCCACATGGCCCTAAGCACGCCCGCCCATTCCTTCTGGGAACACCCCAGCCAGGCTGAGTTTCCTCCTCCCTCTGATTCCTTCAGTCTCCATTCACAGGTGCCACCCTGGCTGTGGGGCACAGCTCCTCCAAGGCCCGGCCCTCCTGCACCTCCACTCTGTGGGCTAATATTAAAGCAGTTACCATGACACTGCAGCTCTCAGTGCCAAACGGTGGGCACACAGTGGCACAGCAGCCCCCAGCGAAGCAGGAAGAGTGCCCACTGTGGAGTCAAGGATGCCGATAGGCCTAGAAAGCCCGGGTCGCAGCCCTCGCCCCACTCCCCGCCTTCCTTTCTTCCCTGCTGCCCTCCGGGGACCC
>NW_004524578.1:12545809-12551173 GCF_000260255.1 Octodon degus | reverse complement strand
CAGGAAAACAACTTTGTAGTAGTCAGAATGTTATCCTAATGTATATTGTTTACTTTATTGTAAATAATGGTGAGCAGTGGTCAATAAATAGTTTTATATTCCTTTAAAAAAAAAAAAAAAAAAAAGGATGCCGATACCAGGCGACGCAGTGTGACCAGCCCCAGACAGCAGCAGGGCCGTGGTACTCCACAGCCTGAGCTCTGCACGCTCTGGCAGAGGGCAGGCAGCACTCCTCAGTGCTGGGTGACCCCACCTGAGGAAGAGGCACCCGATACACACTCCCAGGCAGCAGGCGGCCACCAGGGCTATAAGCCCCACCAGGTGTGGTTTTCAGGCAGTTGCTGCTAATGAAAAGGGACCAGAAATCGAATACCCAGGAAACAACAGCAAGAATGAGTAAGTGGGAATGCATCCCATTGTAAAGCTTTCAGGAAGCAAAGATGACAATGAATGCCGTGAAGAGTCAGCTTACAGGATGAGAGAAATCTTTGCAGCAACTCCTCCAACAGAGGATTAATGCCCAGAATATATAAAAAACACAAAAACCTTAAAAACAAAATCACAAGTAATCCAATCAATAAATTGGATAAATGAACTGGACAGATACTGTACTTCCTAAATGAAGTACAAATGGCCAGTGGATACATGGAAAAATGGTTAGCCATTAGGGAATACAAATCAAAACTACCCAGAGACTCCATCTCACCCAATCAGAATGGCTGCCAACAAGAATACAAATAAATACATGCTCACGAAGATGCAGGAGAAGGGCTGGCGATATAGCTCAGTGGATTAAGTGCTTGCTTAGGTAAGCTCAGGGGCCAAGGTTCAATCCCTGGCACTTTATGCTGCACCATCCCCACCCCCAGGCGTGCTGAGCCGGTGATGGAGTCTGGGTATGGTGGTGCACGCCTGTAATCCCAGCACTAGGGAGGCAGAAATCAGGAGGATCACTATGAGTCCGAGCTTTGTAATGAGACCCTGCTCATGTAAATTAGTACATCCATTATGGAAGTAGGCATGGAGAATCCTGAGAAATACAAAAAACAAAAAATACAACTACAACATGACCTAACTCTACCACTCCTTGGTGTATATGTAAAAGAATTAAAGTCAGCATACTATAGGGATACCGAATACTTATATCTACCAAGGAACAATTCACAATAGACAAGTTACACAATCAACACAGGCGCTCCTCACTAGAAGAGAAATGCGGTATACAAACACCATGGAGTACCAGTCTCAATGTCATTCATTTGCAGGGAAATGGATGGAAATAAAAATCGTCATGTTAAGGGGATGAGCCACACTCAAAGACAGGGATTGCATCTTCTCTCTCATATGTGGAATCTGGAAAGGGGGAAGAGGTAGCTGGCATAAAAGTGGAGGGAAGACCTTTAGAAAACAGGAAAAGGATTTGGGGGGTTGGGGGGTAGAGCAAGGGAGGGAATGAGGAGAGGCAATCGAGTGTGCTCTACACAGGCGTGAACATGCCAGGAGGAGACAGGTTATTCTGTGAAGATGCTATACACTGTCTTTTTCAAAAGGCAGCCAAAAGACATGTGCATACACACAAAAAAGCATACCATCTCTCAGTCTCAGAAAGACAGCAAGCCACCTAAATTAACCTGCAAGTTTAATGAAATATAATATAATAAAATACTAACAGATTTTTTTTTGCTGAGGATCTAGAGCTTCCAGAGAATGTGAAGATCCAGGAGGGCTCCGAGATGAGGATAAGGAGGAAGTTGGTCTCCCAGAGAGGACATGCTGTCACAGCACACTAACGGAGTTCCGCGGTGCTGCCACACTAGCAAGCAGGTGTTGTTAAGGTGACAGAAAAGAAAGTCCAGAAATAGGCCCAAATACATCCGTGAATTTTGAGGAGGAAAAGTCAATATTTTGCTGATAGCAACCAACCCCTAGCTCACATTTTATATCCACCTCAAAGGGGCGACCTGCGAGACACACCAGGTCACGTGACACAAAGCAGCTCTCTTGGATGCAGCAAGCACACTCTGACCTCCAGGAGCCCGGCCCTTCCACAGTCACCGTCCCTGCCTGTCCAGGTGGCAGCCTCTGTCCCAGCACCCTGAAGTCCCAAAGGCCCCAGGTCAACAACTCCAGCACTCCAGCTCCCTGGAGACACAGGACACCATAGTGTGTAACTGCTATGACATAAAGGAGCAGACAGATGTGACTACGAGCACTGACCAGGAGACACCAAGAATGGCACCATGCCTAGCCTAGAGGGGAGGAGGCCACCCAGGCCCTGCCCCTACTGTCCTGTGAGTCCCCGTCTGTCCAGAGAAGCAGGGACTCCAGGTTTTCACGAAGTCCCTCGATGTTTATGTGTCCTCGTCTGTCTCAGATTTTGAGTTTTGCATGTTTTTGCGGCATTGGCAATGAGCCTAGGGTGTTCTGCCACTGAACTGCGTCCCCAGCCACTTGGGTTTGCTCTATTTTGTTTTGTTTGTTTACCTTGAGACAAGGTCCCCCTACAGTGCCTAGTGGGACTCTGGATATGCAATCCTCTTGCCCCAGTGCTCCCCAAATGCTGGGACTACAGGTACACCCCGCCATGCCTCACTCAAGTGTCTCAGTTCATAAAGTCACTGTGCAATTGGCCAAGCAATGGCCGTGACTCATCCACATGGCTGCACTGACAAAGGTTCTACAATCTGAGGTACAGGATCTCAGGATAAATCCTGAGGGCATTTCACTGACCTTCTCAGACCAAAAAGCTACAACTCTTATTGCACAGGTCCTGCTTTACCTTGGTCTTATGCATCCAGTAGAAAAGTATGAAGATGAAATATAGGAAATAAAGCCATGCTGTTATGTTGAGCTGTGGGGGACTCAGGTTAATAATTTCTGACATTGCCAGTTAAACAGAAGACCCAATGCTATTATGGGCTACTGGACTCTTTTAGAATATTTTGCTGAGTTTACACACCTATAATATTCAATAACAGAACTTAGAAAAAATAGGGTATACAGATGAATATCCATTTTGTATCTGTGTATTCAAAGTGGTTAGAATAGATAAATAGTTGCATTCTCTTAATGAATAGAATGATTTGTTCTAATGGTGTTTGTAAATAGGATCTCAAGTCCGCATCTTGTACAGCAATTAATCACTAAGAAGAATATATGCAGTGTGTTATTTGTTGAAACTGTACTTCCGATTTGATTTGAAACTGTCTCATTGCTGTTTATCAATAAAATTTTGGGAAAAAAAAAAGTCACTGTGCAGATCAAAACAAAACTCAAAAATGCATTTGGGGCTCAGATTTTCCGACACGTGCACCACCCATTTACAGACTCTGCCTTCCCTTCCTGGCCATGGCTTACTGGCCACAAGTGCCATGCATGAGTGTTGTTTAACCATTCAGCTAAAAATTCATGAGCCCAGACAGATATAATCACACACACATTGAACCCAAGTCTTCCTTTTCTCCCTCGGCAGGAAGTTCACTGTCATCAACAGGTACTGGCTATTATTTGTATGACCCAGCTGCCTCCCCTCCCCATCCGCTGGGAATAACAACATGGGGCCACAGTAGACGGGCCCCAATACTGGCAGCAAGCGCACAGTACAGTGGGCTGCGGGGTGCGTGTGCCTCATGTGGAATTCTCCAGCATGGCCAGCCATCCCAGGGAGCTGGGCCACAAGGCTTGGGACGACCTGTCAGCAGTTTCATCTCCCTCTGTTCTTACCCTGTTTCTCTTTCCCTCTCTCCATCCCCAAATAGATCGATCAACTCCCATTCCCCAAGAAAACCCATCAAGCCAGGCTGGACCTGTTTGGGCCTGGCTGAGACCTGCCTTCCAGCTGTTGGATGTTTACAAAGGGCGGGGCCTGCTGTTTTTCCAGGCGGTGTCCCATGGGGGAAGAGAGGCTTCTGGCAGTCAGAACCTCCCCGGCAGCTCCACTGCTCTGGCCAGCGGAGGATAGCCAACAGGGACCAGGCAAGGGGCCCAGGAGCCCTGGAAGCGCTGGGCCACACTTAGCACAAATGGCCTTGTGTGTGTCACCCAGGCCCGAAGCCTGCCCCGCAGCACCACTTGTCAAAAGCCACCACTTGAGGCAGAGGCTCACACCCCGCCCCTAGCCCCCACCCCGTCCCCACTCCCACCCCACTCCCCAGCCCAGCATCCAGCCCAGTGGCTGGCATCCTCTGCAAAGTTTCCCTGAAGCCTCTTAAGCATCAAGCCTCTTCCTGGCCTGAGCACCCCTTCACGATAACCCCCACTCCCCAGGCCTGTCATGGACAGCACCTCCCCAGGGCCCCATCCATCTTAACTTCCTGCCTCACCTACCAACGGTTCATCCACCCAATTAGCAAACAGGGAAACCTAATGGACAACCATGTCTAACACGGTCCTTGGACCACGGGCCCCACCTGCAAAGCCTCGGCCAGCTCCCCCAGCACACCCAACGTCTGGGCTGCCCTCGGTGTCCTCCAGAACCCCAGCACCAGTCAGTCCTTCCCAGCCTTTGAGTCCCCGAGCAGGACACTGTATTACTTTGTACCATGGGTAAGAAGTAAAATGGGGTTCCTGACAGCACCCCTCATAGGGGCAAGGAAAGATAAAGTGCTTCACACCAAGTGTGGTACACACTAGGGCTTTCTCTACTGTTTTTTTTTAATTTTTTTATTTATTTATTTGTGTGTGTGTGTGTGTGTGTGTGTGTGTGTCCAGCTCAGCCCACCAGGGGGCGGGGCTGGCTGGCACGTGGTACTGGGGGATTGAACCGCGGTCCCTGTGCTTTGCTAAACTTGTTCTAAGTAGGTGCTTTAGAGCCATCTCACCAGCCCTCTACTGTTTTTTGTTGTTGTTTGGTGGTAACAGATCGAACTCAGGACCTTGCACTTCCCAGGCAAGCACTTACTCCACTGAGCCACCCAACCCCCAAACCCGCTCCAAGAGGTGACTGTAAAGCACTCGGCAGAGCCCTGTCTGCTGTGCTGTGTCTTCTCCCAGGAGCTGGGCTGAGCGAGAGGAGATGGGGCTGCAGAGGCCAAAGCTCAGCCGGCCACATCGCAGAGGCCCTGACAGGGCACAGCTGAGCACCCACACCCCAGGCTCACTGCATCCACATGGACAACTCACCAAGCAGCCCTGATCCCTCCTCACTGGTAAAACAGTGTGGAGGGAGGGAGGTCAGAGGAGCCCCAGATGCAAAGAGAGCCCACACCTATGAGCTGTCAGGGGCCCGGGCCCCAGGTCTGGAGGAGGAGCCCTGCCTCAGCGCGTCACAGCCTCTCCCTACTGTGAACTACAAGAATAGGTTTCTAGGCCAGGGAGATGGCACAGTAGAATAAGTGCTTCCCTACAGAATATGAAAAAAAAAAA
>NW_004524578.1:12537575-12544484 GCF_000260255.1 Octodon degus | reverse complement strand
AAGCACAAGGGTCTGAGTTCAATGCCTGGTTCTGAAAAAAAAATAGGTTTCCTCCTCCATGTGCCCCCAGGAATATAACTGTAAGTCTAGGCTCCCGGCAGATTGCCCTGAGATTAAGGAGAAATTTTTTAAAAAATAATAATACTATGACTTTAAATGCATGCTCCCATGACCTGCCCTTGCAAATGGCCAGACCCAAACCCACAGCTGGTAAACCCAAGCACCCAACACACCCCAGGCCACCTTCTCTACTCAGACCAGGAGGGGCCCTCCCCTGATGATCTCCCTGCAGGACCCTCCACAGACGGGACACCAGAGCCCTCCCTGGTCCCACTGTCACCCCAATTCACCTTAGATGTGCCTAGCGTCCCAAGAGAGAGACACACACACAAAGGACACGGGGCACACGACTCTTCAGAAAAGCCATACAAGCCAGAGGCCTTGGGGTTAGATTGAAGAAGGATTTGCCTCCCTTTTCAATTTGATAGACGGAATTTGCGGCAGATGCCAAGAGCTCGTGCCTGTTAATGAAGGCAGTCGCCTTCATGGGGAGCTGAAGATCACCCACATCATCTGAAAGGGGCCAGAGCAGGTACACCCATCTGATTACTGTGGCCACATGGCTGCAGCCTCATTTCGGAACAAAAGCAAGACCAAGAGGTCGGCTATCAATGGCATGTGTCCTAAGAATCATATCTTTAAATGCGGTAGAACACTCAGCTGCTCAAAGGGAAGTAGGGGCTTGGTTGGCATGACCTTCTTCTGAATACCCAACAGCCCTTGGAAGCTGTACTCTAATTAATGATGGGAAACAGGTGCCCAGAACAGTCCAGGAAACCACTCCCCTCCATCACCCAGCTGGCCCCACTACCAGGATTCCAAGTTTCTCATTCCTAAAATTGTGTGTGGGGGCTGGGGATTTGGCTCAGGGGTAGAATGCTTGCCTAGCAAGCTGGAAGCCCTGGGTTCAGTCCTTGGCACCAAAAACAAAACATAAACCTCCCCTAAAAAACAGTTCAACAAAAAAAATACGGTAAAATCAAAAAAGACCAAAAACAAACAAGGCAACTAAAACTGTGTGTGTTTAGCACTGGATGATTCTTTCTTGAGAGGCATTTATGTTCACTGCAGGATGCTGAGCAGCATCCCTGCCCCTACCCATGAGATGTCAACAGCAGTCTCCTCCTCCTCTATCCCCCCCCCCCACAGTCCTGACAGCCACAAAGGTCTCTGCCCACAACCAAATGACCCCAGAGTGAAAGCCTGCCCAGGTAAGAACCCTTCCACACACCATGATGTTACAAAATTAAATCAGGGGCATGTCTACTCTTTTTTTTAAAGAATCCCGATTGTCAGCATCATATTTATTTAACACTCTTCACCATTTGATATAAAATTAAACATGCAATAAGTTGAATATATCCCACCTCTATGGTTTTCTTCTTCAACCTGGAGCCTTGATCCCCAATCAGAAATCACCTCCCAATACTAACCAAGTTCCGTGTGGTCTCTCAACATCATGAAAGGGGCGGAATCTCCTACCACAGCTCCATCCAAGCTTTGGTTTATTGAAATTATGACATACAAATGAGCAATAATGACTAGAAACATTCAATGGCAACCTTCCGAAATGCTAAAAAGATTGAGTTTTTATATTTTCTTTAAACAACTTCCCTTATTATGGCAAAGGGAAATGTACACACAACAGAAAGTGGAGAGAAGCCAAAATGAGCAGGAAACCTTTGGTTCCTTTGCAAAGACCTGGCTTAGCAGCTTGCACTTCTGTGACGCCAGTGTTCCCAAGGCCCATCGGTGTACACTTCTGTCACCAATAGAGGACACCGCGAGGTCACCTAGAATTCATCCTCCCAATCCCTGGAGAAACATCAAACTGAACTTTCCTTTGAGATAAGAGGATTTTACAGAGATTTTGAAATGAAAAGGAGCCAAGAAAGCAGCCCACAGAGATGGGAAAAAAACAGCCTGCACTGGAGAGCTGGGGGGTCTCTGCTGAGACTAGGAAAGTCATGACTGCAGGGTGACAACTTCCCTGACTTTTCCCCTGTCCACCCCACAGGAGAAGCTAAAGTCAGAGCACACACACACACACACACACACACACCCCAGACTTCAGGGTGAAGTACTCTAAGGGGGGTGGGGGTGGGGAATGTCCTGATGCCAGCAGTCACCACCTACCTGTCCCACCCCTGAATTTGTGACCCCTCCAGATGTTTTGCAATAGAAAAAAAAAAAAAAATCACATCCCGGTGATCTGTGATCCCTGCAGTTCAGGAGACTATGGTGGAAGAATGGAAAGTTCCACCACAGCCTGGACAGTTTAAGGACTCAGCAAGTAAAAGGACTGGGGATATGACTCAGTGAATGCCCTGGATTCAACCCTCAGTGCCAAAAATATAGGATAAAGTCAAGAGAAATCCCAGTTCCACCAGAGCCACCCTCTCCGCTGATTGCCTTGCCACGCTCCCAAAGGCTCAAGTCAGCAGCAGGCGTAGCTGCCCCAGACACCAGCAGGCAGAGCACACTCGCCCCTCTGGAAGGTACACTGTCTCCACACTGCTGCCCTCCCTCCAGTCTCTTGTCTAACCTTGTTCTTCGTGGTAATATACAGGAAGAGGTGGAAATGATTCTGTACACAGGGAAATCAGACTATTAAGAAGGACAGGAAGAGACTGGAGCTCAAGCTCAGCATAAAGTAAAGAAATGCAAAGCACTGTGGCACCAAGTCACAGCCCTGTAATGGGAAGGCATCAGAAAGTCAGCTTGAACCAAGCAGTGGGTAGGACACAAGGGTCTGAGACCCACAGGCCCTACAGGGAGGGCTTAACCTGGTGCCTCCAGGACAGTCAAGTACAAGCACCCTGGGACCAGAAGTCCCACTCCCAGGTGTACAACCAGATAAGCGCTGGCCTGAGACGCAGCCCAGGATGCAGTGAAGAACCAAGTGCACACACAGGGACGGAAGCAAACGCGTGTCACCCACCTGTGCGGGAAATCAGACCATGCATGAACATATTGTGACAGACAACTGCATCACAAGGAGGAATTGCCTGCATCGCCACACACGCTTACACGCTAACAGATACCTCTGCACATTCACAAAGGCGCCTATTTATCACCTATCTCTTGGCATCAGCTCACACTTGCCACGCTTTTCTGTGACGTGTTGCACGCTCAGGTGCACAGTCGGCATCACATCAGGGTCACCACTTTCGACGACTGTCAAGGGTCACCATCATTACTTAATCAGGGCCAGCCGGTGGGCATGGGTTATTTAAACCTCTTCCCTGTAGAGCAGAACTAGATATTTGCAGAATATCTCCACAAATCTTGCTTCCTCGCTTAATCATTAACACGTGAAGCTAAAAACGCATACTGCAGTGAAAAAAAAAACATGCATACAGAACCCTCCAACTAAAGGGGCATATACTTTTCCCTCGTTATGATACATAGAAAACTTCATCAGTTTCCGCAGATTCACATTTTCTTTTCTGTCGTCTGCCAAGATGTATTTTCCAGGAAAATACCAGCGCAAATTGGCTGAACCACAGCCTAATAAGCAACCACCCTCCACTCTTCCCCTTTATCTACACTGGAAAGAGGATAAATGGGCAATAACAGAATTCCCACCTCCCGGGTGGCCCCCCGTCAGCCACGTACCTAGTCACACAGGACATGTTTAAGACATCAGCAATCCGAAATGCTCAGCAGTTCAGTGTTCTTCCACTAAAATTATCTTTATTAAATGCCAACCTGAGCCTGGAACCACGCGAGATGTTATAGAGACATGGAAGGGTAAGGCTCAGCCCTGCTCTCAGGAGCCCGCAGCCTGGCAGGGCCAGAGGACACTCAGAGCCACTGAGGACACCCAGCAGGAAGTTTAAAACTTGAGGGTTCATGGGAGCTTGGAGGGTCCGAGCTGGGGAGGCTCCTCAGACCAGGAAACCCAGGAGGGCACACAGCGATGAGCCAGCTGTGTGGAGGGGAGTCCAGGCAAGAGTCAGAGTGGGCTCAGATGCCAGGGCTCACGGTGACTCTGGAGCATCCCTGGGAGTCTAGCGGCACTGGAGCAGTGGGGTGGGGGTGGGGTGGGGCACTAGGTGGAGCCAACGCAGGAGCTGCACATGGAGGTAAGGCCCTGCTCATCAAAAGACAGCCTTTCCTGCATGCTGAGGAGTTTGTATAGGGGACACGAGAAGGCAGAGGAGACAAGACCAGAATCCCTGCAGAAGAGGGAGGCTAGGGTGGAAGGGGAGAAGGACAGATGTAGGAGCCTCAGTCTACAGGAGACCACAGGATCCGGAGAAACAGGCAGGAATGCACCCTGGGTGGAAGCTGCTACAGGTGGAGCTTCAGCAGGTGGAGCTTCAGCAGGTGGAGCTTCAGCAGGTGGGGGTGGTTTGGTTGGAGGTAAGACAGTCTCAGGGGGCTTGGGTGACATGAAGGCCAGAACTCATGGCCTGCAGGCTAAGGAGCTTCAGGTCAGTCCAGGACCAACCACGCCCCAAAGGAACATGAGAAAGGAGAGCAGCCACAATCCTGTCCACCAAAGAGCAGACCAGGTACAGGGCCTGCCTTGGCCATCAGACTCATCGAGTACCCTAGAAGCTGGTGAGGCTGGTCCCCTGTCTGGGGTACAACATGGAGCTGGAGGCCAAGAGGCCCACCCCAGCTCTCTATCAAGTGCTACACATTCTTGTCTAAATCTGAAGCCAGGGTGGCAGATGTCTACCTGGGGACTCATCCCAACAAGAACACCTTCCGGGGAGAGGAGGCAGATGGTGCCCACAAGCAGCTTCTGCACTGAAGAGGCACCCTCCCTCCCATGCCCCGCACCCTGGCTACAAGGACACTCCCCTCGGGCTTGAACGCAAGGCTGCGTGCCCTCACATCTGGCCTTGCACAGCCTTCTTTCTCTCCCACTCCTGGGTAATAAAGAGCAGACTGGCAAAATATTTCAAATACCTTCTTTTAAAAGTACACAGCCTTGTGGGCACGGCCTATTTTGAGCTAAATGTTTCAACCCTCCAGACTCAGAGCTGCTGTAGGCATGAGCTTGCCGGTAGCACACAGTCAGGAAGTCAGGATGTGACAGCGGGACCCTTGCAGAACACCAGGTCCCCATCAGGCCCAGGACAATCTGGGTGTTCCGTCCTTCCGGGCTGTGTGCTGAGTGCAGGAGCTGGGCCCCAAACTCAGACCCACTGTGGCAAAACAAAGGTTGTGCTGAAGGGTAGATGCACGAGGGCAGCACTGGGGAGCCAGAAAAGAAAGCAACAGCGCGCATCCAGGAAAACAACACAGGAAGGAAAGGGCTAGAGCCAGGCGGGCGCGGCTGCGTCAGGCTTGGAAGATGCATAGTAACCGGGTCAGAGGTGGGAAAGCACAGGTCAGTGCCACGGAGCACAAGGCGAGGAGCATAGGGCCGCGAGGTGGCCAGGGATGGCTCGGAAAGACCCTGCGTGTCACCCTTAGGGAGCCGCATGCCTAGGCAGTGGCTCCTAGGAGCCACTTAAGTTTGTAAGTGGAAGAGCAAGGAGGGGTGAGCCAGGAGGGCATCAAGGAGATCACACAGCAAGAATAACACAGCCTGAGCCGGGCAAGCCATTGTCAGGGGAGGATAGGATCACGCGGGAGGTGGACCCTGCCCCGTTCTCTCAGATCCAGGGCCCACAGAACCAAGAGTAATCCCAGTGGACAGCTCCCAAACCTGCGTTCCAAGGCCTGGGTTTTGATCCTGCCCTAGAAAATGCTACATTCAGAAGGGCCATCAAACCAAGCACAGTAAGAGTGCCTACAAGCAGAGGCGACAGCAGAGTGACTGACACATACCCCAGAGCTCCAGGCCCGCCGCTGAGGAGCAGGACATGTGCAGTCTGCTTCCTACACAAACAGGATTCCCAGGCATTCGCAGGAAATCCCAGCTCACCTCCCCTGGGGACCATCCACCCCGCCACGCCAGGGACCTTCCTAAAGTCCTGGCCACTTTCTCCTTGACCTTCCTTAGTCACCCCGCAAAACTCTCTCTGAGCAGCTGGTGGCCCTGGGAATGCTCATCAGGACAGCTTAGTTGTGGCCTAAGAGCCACAAGAACCCCCTGTAGTGGATGGTCGCTAAGGCCACCAGAAGTAACCAGGCATCTTGAAGGCCAACACCAACTCCAGGCCTAAAGCAGACCTCCCACATCAGTCCTGAGGGCCTCCCCCACTTGAGAAAGAGAAAGGAAAAAAAAAAAAAGCAGCAAAAAAAGAAAACAGGAAAAAGCAGATGGGGCGTGAAGGAGCTGCAGATGAAGAGGGCCGAAAGGACAGCAAGATTCAAGCTGCAAACCTCGGTTCAAATCCCGCCTCCACCCCTGAGTTCACTTGACTAAGCTAGCGCATCTCCTGGAAATATTTTCCTCCTCTATGCAATGGACATAAAATAAACCCCATGGAAAGCAGTGAAAATTCGCAGCACTGCTTAGTGTTAAGCATTAGCAAAGAATTAAACGGAAACGAGTATTTACGATACCCGTACAGCCTTAGAACGGGAAAGAATTCCACATTTGTGCAGCAACAAAAATGCTGCTGCCCTCCTGAGCCCAACCCTCCCAAGCAAGGAGCAGGGGGCAGGTGGTAGGGTGGCAGGGGCGCCCCAAGCCGCCTACCAAGCCCCGTCACCTGTGGCACCGGGCGGCGCAGGCGCAGGACCCACCTGAAGACGCGGAGCAGCAGGCAGGCGACGAGCAGCGCGCTGAAGACGCACGCCACGATCACGGCTGCCTTCAGCGTGGGCAGGTCGCGGAGCAGCGTGGACAGGCGAGTCACCAAGGCGTCGCTGCTGCTGTTGGACCGGCCGCCCACCGGCCCAGACCCGGACCAGGTGGCGTTGGCGAGCCCCGGGCCGGGC
>NW_004524578.1:12532946-12536885 GCF_000260255.1 Octodon degus | reverse complement strand
CGTCTTTCTCCCCAGCTCTTACCTAAAGCTTCCAGGTGCTTCGTACCTCCGCGTGCGCACTAGATTGGGAGGCAGATCTTTGCTTGGGCACTGGAGGTGTGGAACAGCACTTGGGAGATGTAACACCTCCCACGCAGGCCGAACCGCGTTTCAGACTCCAAGGAGTAACCCCCTGCTGCCTCTGGTTTGTAAACTAAATGGGGTTCAGGTGGAGAAAGCTGTGGAGGCTCCAGTGGAAGAAGCAAAGGTGGGGAACCGCCTTCCAGGAGCTCCCTGACTTCCAGGCATTCCCTGAGCCTCGGGGCGCCCCCTTGCACTCTGAGGGTCAATCCTGGAAGGGACCTTAAACAACTAAGTTCTAGTCCAGCTAGAGGAGACGGGCAAATGCAGCAAGGCCTCCCTCCGTGTTGTTCATAACGAAGAGCATGATAATTTACCCAGCACTTAGCCCCTTAAAACAGTACACTTAGGGGCTGGTGAGATGGCTCAGCGGTCTAAAGCACCTACTTAGAACAAGCTTAGCAAAACCCAGGGGCCGGCGTTTCATTCCCCAGCACCACATGCCAGCCAGCCCCGCCCCCTGGTGGGCTGAGCTGGCCACACACACACACACACACACACACATAAATAAATAAAAAAAATTTAAAAAAAAAAGTACACTTAGGACAGCAGAATGTGGGTCAGGACACGGAGCCCGTGGCCAGAGGCTGCCCCTGGCTCCCGTCATGTGGGCCTTTCCAGCATAGCAACTTGTATCATCCAAGCGCACAAGCCAAAATGGCAACAGAGCGATTCTGCAAGCAAGACAGAGGTCATGATTTCACCAGAAGCAAGTCACGGGTTTTGTCCACTCTCAAGAAAAGGGGATCGGGACAGCAGTGTATCAGGTGGTGGGAACCTGGGTCTCACCTGAGAAACTCCCTGCTGCATGTAGTGTGACACAGTCCAAGGAGGTGGGTGCGGGTTGAACATCCTACTGTCAAGAGATTCACCCAGCGAGTACTGTCTGAAATGCGTCTTCAGTACCCATGCCGGCCCCAGGAATGGGTCACTGGATAGAGGAGGTAGGGGAGGCCAGCTAGAGAAGCGGGTGGGACCTGTCAACTGCAGGACCTCAGGGCGGAGGAACCTCCGTGTGGAGCTCTAACAGCTCTCATGGAATGTGGGTGACAAAGATGCAAAGCCACAAGGGCCCTGCCATTGTGGCCCTGAGGGTGACTCATCCTGGGGCTCCCAGACCCAGGGTGTTCTTGTGGTTTTGCTCTTGTTTTCCTTTCCTCCTTTGTTCCACCTAAGTTTGCTCAGCAGAGCCAGTTCTTCCCTTGGCCCTTCACCTCTCACCTTTGAAATAAACATTTGGTACCGTCTTTGGTGTGAGTCATCCTAAGCTTTGTTCTAGGCAAGAAGCACCTGGAATATGTGCGATTGGCAAGCCATCTTTAAAGGAATTACCTGACAACAGTGCACTTAAAGGTCTCCTCCAACTCTGACATCCCCCTTTCTGGTAGGTGAAAAGTGTTGCCCTGGTCTGGAGCCAGCATCTTCGTGTCACCATGGCCGTCATCATGTGAGGAAGTTCCTTTAAAAGCAGCCTTGCAGGGCTGGTGAGATGGCTCAGTGGTCTAAAGCACCTACTTAGAACAAGCTTAGCAAAAACAAAGGGACCGCGGTTCAATCCCCAGCACCACATGCCAGCCAGCCCCGCCCCCTGGTGGGCTGAGCTGGCCACACAAATAAATAAATAAAAAATTTTAAAAATAAAAAATAAAAGCAGCCTTGCAGCTCCACGATTTCATAGCTCTGTTCTCTAGGCATAAATCTGAGAAGGGAGGCAGCTCAGCGGCACAGCACTGGTCCAGCAGGCAACAGGCCCTGGGTTCAATATGTAGCAAGACAAAAAAAAACCTCCTGTATGGTATAAAGAGGGCTTGCCCTTGGCCAGAATGAGAGGTTTTGACCACTGAGTTACCTTGGCCAGGGACCTAACCACAGAATAGCAGTATTTGAGTAAGGGACAATAAGATTGCGTAATAAGCATCCATAGAAGGGGGAAGTATCAGTGCCATTTTCCTTTGCTGCAATTCATGGGCTGATGTGGACTTGTGTGAATGTTTAACATTAACACCAAGAATATAGAAACCACGTAACAAGGGTTAGTTTACCAAATAAAACTTTATATTCTTTCATTCTTCTTCGCTACTGCTTACTTATAAATTGTCCTCCATCAGTACTCCTTAAACATCTTGATTCAAATAACCGGAATCATGGGCCCTTTGAACGGAGCCACAACGAGTTTTGGTAATTCTGGGAGGGGGCGCCATTGAGAACACGTTCCCTGGCTTCCGGTGCTCACGGAACCACTACAGCACTGCACAAGTTCTGGGGGGCGGGGGTGCTCCGTGGACCTCTGAGGATCCTGAGGCATTTTCAGGCAGTCTTCAAAGAGAAAACTACTTTCATGATGATGCTAAACATGTGACTTGGCTTTTTCCTGTGTTGACGTTTGCTCCGATTGGCGAGGAAAACACAACTACTCCGAGGCAGATGGTGCCCCTGAGAACTACCCTCTCCCCTCCCGTGCTCCACGAGACCCAAAAAGCCAATTTCACTTTGGAATTCCCTTCAAGTAGCCATGAAATTATTAAATCCTGACCCTCGAGAGCAGAACATTTTACTACCATCTGTGATGAAGCAGGCAGGAAGAAATCAATCATTTCCGGTGCTCACGGAGCCCCTGATGGGCTCCCAAGAACGCAAGTGTGCAGGAAGGGAAAAGAAAAAGCAGGTCTTCCACTTGTGCTGCTGCACACAGAGCTACTGAACGCACTGATTTTTTTTTTTTTTTTTTTCACGGAACAGCGTTTTTAATCAAAAGGGTGACTGACAAACTTCACGCCAGGCCTTTGGCAGGCATCTTCACAAAAATGAACAGAACAAGCCTGGCACTTCAAGGACACCCACTGACAGTGGCCCATGGTAAAATTCAAGCCGTCAGCTAAAAACATGGATTTTTAGGAAACCTGTCAATTAAGATGGTTTTCTGTTCCATGCGTGACAGTTTCTCAATACTTCACAACTTTTTCTCATAAAGCTATAAAAAGATAAGATTTCTTGTGTTTTATAGTGAAATATGTCAAAATTTTGAAGATCTGCACAAATTAACAATCATGTTTTTCCAAATGACCAGTGGACAAGGTTATAAAATCATTACTGAGTAAAAAGCCATCCAAAGTGTAAGACAGACAAGTAGACTTTGACAAAACTAAGTATAAAACATTCATTATTATGGCTTCATTTTTGACAATGCAACTAATCTTTAAGAAACTGCTAATTAGGGGCTGGCAAGATAGCTCAGAGGACTAAGCGCCTGCTTAGGCAAGCCCAGCAACCAGGGTTCAATCCCCAGCTCCACAGGTGCCAGTCCTGCCCCCCAAGACCGGGCTTGGTGGTACACGCCTGTAATCCCAGCACTAGGGAGGCTGAGACAGGAAGATTACTATGAGTCTGAACTGTGTAGCAAGACCCTGTACCAAATAAACAAATAAAAGATTACTAATAATAATAATCCACAACAGATTAAATACACAACTAGATATAAGGATCCAACTCTTTGCTATTAATCGAGATGCAAAAAGATACTTGCAAAATTATCAAAGCCATACTTATAATTTTTGTTTTAAAAAATTAGTTGTTTTTATTATATTTAACCTAATACAACCAATAAATTACCTTTTCAACATGTAATCAAAATAAATTACTAATATTTTACATAAAAAATAAATAAATAGTTGTTTTTCTTTAAAGTGTCATTGAGGTTGATCAAACGCATATCTGGGATCCTGCCACTCGGCAGGCTGAGGCAGGAGAACTGCTGCAAGTTTAAGAACAGTCCAGGCTACGCTGTGAGGTCGAGGCCACTTTGGGATACATCGCCAGACT
>NW_004524578.1:12529656-12532325 GCF_000260255.1 Octodon degus | reverse complement strand
TTTGAGAAATATCTTTAAAAAACGGGCTGGGGCAAGGGAAGGAAATCCATTAGGATATTTTCTGCTATAAGAACTAGAAAGCTCAGGGGTTGGTAGGTAGCTTGGTGGTCTAAGGGCCTGCCTGGCAAGCACAAGGACCCGAGTTCAATCCCTGGTACTGCATGTCATGCCAACACCAGGATGCCACGCTGGCCCCAAACCCAGGCATGGTGGCGCGGGGCTGTAATCCCAGTGCTGACACAGGAGGATCACTGCAACAAAGCAAGACTCTGTAACAAAGGAATAAAAATAAAAATACAAAGTTCTACTTGAACTGACTTCAGTAGACCTGAAAATCTCCTCTCTCATGTAAAGTACCCAAGTTGACTGCTTAGCAACTATACCATGCCAAAGATGTTGGATCTTTCCATCTCTCCACTAAGCAACCCCCAGTGTCAGCATCAACCAGTACAGCAGGTGGGGCCGCCCGGTCACAAAAGGGCTGCCGAGGCAGTCAGGACATACGCTTTCTTTTTCACATATAGCAGATGAAAAAGAAAAAGTACTTTTTCCACCTGTGAAATGAGAACCCATTATATCTCATACCTAGCTGCCCCTCCAAAGCCTCAGGCAGTTATGGGTGCAGATTTTTGAAGGTGGCTGGATCTAGGGCAGCCCCTGTAAATTGAGGGTGTTGGGCATTCTGTCCAGCAGTGGGCAAGTGACAGAGACAGGAGGGACAGCCTCCGCAGCATCCCGGGCTCCTCCTCCTTCCCACCAGAGCCCGCTCCTCCTATAATTTTCTATGCGAGGTCCAGCCTAACCTCACTTCTAAGGCAGATCTAGCCCAGCTGTGCCTAATATTTCCCTGCAGGGCTTTAATGCAAGCTGGACTGGTTAGACCAAAAAGAGGATGTTTTAAGTTATTTTTCTCATTGCTGAAAGAAAACACACAACACCCAGATTTGCACACAGGAGGCAAGGTTTATTTCAGTGCATGGCTTGTAGAGCCCCAGCCCGGTATGGTTGGCACCACCCACAAGGCTGGTAGCCTGGATGGCATAAAAGGGAGAGGCAGGACGCTGCTGTGCTCCATGTTTCGGCTTCACTGTCTCCTGCCCGCCCTGCCATGGACTGTTCCTCCTCTATGCTGCCCCTCTGCTGAGCCACCCTGCCTTGGACCCAGTTTTATTTGGGGTCATAGTTTTAACCCATGGTCAGCTGGCTTAAAGCAGGAACAGGATGGCAGAGGGGCAGGCAGAGGGAAAGCTGCTTCACTTACCAGAAGACAAGGAAAGGGGAGGAGCCGGGGGCAGAACTCCAGCTTCCCAGGCTGTGCTCCCCTGCCCACCTCCGGCCAAGCCCTGCTACAGTGCACTCAGCTACAGACTCACCAGGGGATGACCGTGCTGTACCTACAACCCCCTCCCCTGCCACACTTGGGATTCTTCCAGGAGACATTTTAGATCTAAACACGTTCAACAAGCAGGAACAACTGAGTCCAGCTGGTGTGTGGAACCAGAACCAAATGCAGACCTCCCTGGAGCATCCAGTTGGGACGCAGCCCTGTCTGGCCCCTGTCCTGCTGGATCCATGGTCACCACTACCTGCTCTGTCACTGAACAGAAGATCCAACAGCCACTGCCACCGCTGAAAGAGTGACTTCTAGCTGCCTGTAGATTGTATCAAGGTAGAAACTGCTCAGTAGTGTTAAGAGAGAAGAGCAATCAAGAAAGATCACAGGGGCCTGCCAAATAGCTCAGTGGATTAAATCACCTGCAAGCAGGCTCAGGGCCTGGGGTTCAATCCCTGGGCCTGCCGTTGAGACTGGGCATGGTGGCATGCACCTGTAATCCCAGCTCTTGGGAGGCTGTAAGCAGGTGGATCACTAGTGGTAAGACCCTGAACACCCTGTAGACCCTTCCCTAAAATACCGAAAAGAAAAAGAAAGAAAGAAAGAAAGAAAGAAAGAAAGAAAGAAAGAAAGAAAGAAAGAAGGATAGATAGATAAGGGCAGCCTTTATCTCCCATATTCGCTGTGTCACCGTGGGCTGGCTCAGTCCAGGGTAAGTGGGCCTTGGGCGGACATGGGGACCCGGGGAGCAGGGCAGAGGACAGTCTCCATTCTCCAGGCCCAAGAGCTGACTGCAGCAGCAGAGCAAAGGAGGCAGAGGGACCGGCACCTCCGTAGAGACTGTCCCTACGCGTGTGACCGTGGACACTTGGGTTTTCCTTTATCACAATGTTTTAAGCCTCTGTAATACATACATCTTTTTTTAAAGGAAAAAAGGTCTATTTAGTTCACAGATTGTCATTGTTTCAATCCATACTCTGTTGGCACACAAATATATCTTAATTCTGCAATTTTTCATATGCAGTAGATGTTTTATTCTCAAGTATTTTATTACCTAAAATTAATTTTAGGTAATAATAAGAATCATCTTTTTAATGTAACTTTGGGGAAGGTTTCCAAGGAGGACCGCAGGCAGCCACCTCACCTGCAGAACTGTCCTAGCGTGAGCTACAGTGCGTTTTATTCCCTGCTCGAAATGATAACATGACCACGTGGTATTCACGCCTATTTTATAAGTAATTCATCTTTTCTTGCACAGAAGGAAACAGTGGCGCGTGTATAAGGAAAAGGTGAATTCCAGATACTTTTGGCACCATACTTTAATGCTCTGTGGGAA
>NW_004524578.1:12512786-12528991 GCF_000260255.1 Octodon degus | reverse complement strand
AACTCTATGGTACAAGCCTAGTTCATTTTCCAAAATTGTCGGCCCCACATGATCCTCCCTTGCCTTCTCCTATAATTTTTTTTCTTTGATGTAAGTTCTATGTGGCCCAGGAAGATGTTGAACTGAGATTCACCAGCCCCAGACACCCAAGTGCTGGGATTACAGGCATGCAGCACCATGCCTACCTCCTGTATAGTAATTCTGTAGGGCAGATTTAAAGGGATAAAGAAGCTCCAGCTATCAGGGGCCCCGATTCATCGAGCCTTCCCTGCATAACTGCACTTAGCCTTCCCACCTAATGGGAAGTAAGGATGAGCATCCCCATTTCCCAGATGGAGAGACCGAGCCTCATCAGTTTAGGGAGGCAAAAGGGGTTCGTGTACCTAAGCAGGGGAAGAAAGGTTTGGCCTGCCAGGGTCTCCCATAGGTACTGGGGGCTTATTTCTCTGCCGATTTGGAGAAGCAGCTGATGATCCATCTCTGAAATGAAACAAACACTTCATGGTGTCCTAGCCCATCCTCCACTTCTCCCAAGTGCGTCAGCAGCCTGTGTCACCTGGAGGCCTCCTTTCCACAGTGACAGACATTTCCTGAGCTCTGGGGCACCCTGCCGGGATGAAGGCCCACAGGACGTGAGGTCTCTGGCCTCCGTGAGAGCCATTCTGATTTGTAGGCCTGTTGGCTGCTAGCTGGTCACTGTGAAACCAAGTTTCCAGGCAAAAGAGAAAAGGATCAGTAAGAGAACACCGCAGGCTTCAGGTCTGCTGCGCTTAGAGAAGTTCAGATGGCGCTAGCAGCCAGGCAGCACCCAGGGCCTGTCTCCCCTGCAAGGCTCGCGCTGGGGCTGTTCTGGGGGGGTGGGGAGCTGAAGGCCTGAGGCATCAACAATTGCTAGAGACCACAAGAGAAGCAAGACTCAGAGCCAGGCCTGGGCCCACTGGAGTCATCAGTGAAGATAGGGAGCCCTGCTGCACCGGCAATGCCCCGCTGACGTTTGGAGGAAAGTGGGTGACCCTGAGGCCCTACTATCAGGCACAATGCACCAGATCCGCTAGCAGTGTCGTGTGATTTCTCTTATATGAGAAACCCACAGTATAAATAATTTAAAAGGCAAAGTAAAACAGAGAGGATTCAAAATAGGGAAACAGGCCCTCGGTAAAGGGAAAGGGGAACTAGAACTGGAGGGGAGAAAGAAGGGAGGGCAGGGAGAAGTTAAAAAAAATTAAGACAGCCGGGGAGATGGCTCAGTAGAATAAGCGCTTCCCTGGCAAGCTCAAGGGTCTGAGTTCAATCCCCGGTTCCAGAAAAAAAAAAAAAAATTAAGACATACACTTATCAGCTCCCCACACTAGATGTAGTCATTGTACACAGCAAACATGGACTCATAATTTTTGTTTTTTGTTTTGTGACAGGATCTCAATATGCAGTATAGGCTGCCCTCGAGCTCATGGCAATCCTCCTGCCTCAGCCTCCTGCCTGGCTAATTTTGTTTTTAAGGAACTGTTCTGTTTCCACAGCAGAAGGCGCAGTGGATTGGGCCAGGGATGCAGATACCCACCCATGTACCCTGACCTAGTTCACGTGGCACCTCCAGCCCACCTGTTTGTTTTGGGAGCCACACTCCTGTCCTCCAACCCAGCCTGCCAGGACCCTCCAGGGAGAAGAGGAGGGTACTTGTAGAAGAACTGAGGCAAGTGAAAGAAATCCAGGGCCTTTTACTATACAGATGACAGCAAACTTGTCTACAGGAAGCAAATTTAGACTTGGATTGCAGCTGACATCTTGAGGGACAGGATCCAGGACCCTTGTGGATACACAAACCCAAACCTGTACATTTTGTGTGTATGGCATTAGGGATTGAACTCCAGACCTTCTTCTTTCAAGCCCTTTTTCCCCCAGCCCTTTTGTATTTTTTGTTTAGAGACAGTCTCCTAAATTGCCCAGACTGAGCTTAAACTTGTAAGCCTCCTGCCTCAGCACCCCAGAGTGCCGGGATTGCAGGCGTGCCCACCTCACCTAGCCAGGGACAGCTTTTTAAAGTATTTCCCACCCATGGTTTGTTGAATCCCCAGATGCAGAATCTGTGAGCGGAGGACCAAGAGAACCCCTCTACTGAGTCAGTAAGAGAAAAAGGATACAAGCGAAACAATCAAGACCCTCCGATTAATCAGCCAATGGTCAAACCTCCTGAGGCCCCTGAGTGTGGCGGATTTCCCAGGATGACCACTTCGCTTTAAAACCAGGTTGGAGCCAGACAGGACAAGAGGAACAAGTGTACCACTTCACCTGGCCTCTCACGCTTGGCTGTTTTAGCCTGTGGCCTGTAGATCTCCTGTCTTCCTCAGCCCATGCCTGCGCCCAGCCTCTCTGGTCCTGTTCAGACACAGCCTGCATTTATTGAGCATTTACTCAATATCAGGCCCGTGCGTCAGTCCCCAGGGAAACCTGACAATGATGCTCTGCAGCAGAGGGAGCAGCAGAGACTAGGGGTGGGCAGATGTGTCTATGTCACCAGCGTCTGCTTGCGCTGGAGCCTGCATGCAGTCACCATGCTCTGCTATGACAGCATGCAGGAGAGATGGGGAGGAGGACAAGGAAGGGCGGGAGGGAGGCAGGGATGGAGGGAGGACAGTGGGGGAGATTAGTGAGGAGTGAGGGGGGAGAACTGAATGTCCTCCCTCTCCGGAGGAGGACCTGTTACATCTCAGAATCAGCCCCTTGGGAAGGATGGAAGGACAAAGGACAGAGGGAGGATGGAAGGAAGGACGTGGCCCCAGCCACCACTGGCTCCTGGCCACATCGCCTGTGGAGCTGACAGAGCAGCAGCTGCAGCTCCCTGGGCTCCCACCCGAAATGAGAGTGTTATCATAGGATATTCATGCCTAATTTTATAAATAATTCATTTTTTTCTGCATAAATGTAAAATAGCCTGAAGCTAGAATTTGTAAAAGCAACATCAGTGCCTTATTCATAAAATAATAATGTGCTCGTTTGCAACAGAGTTTGTGAAAGTCTTGAAGCCAAAATACCCCTCGCCCTCCTGGCTGGAGCGGGCGGGTCTCAGTGCGCACGGCCAGGCCTGTGCTCGCACTCTGAACCCCGGCTTTCCCACGTCAGTTCCCTTTCACCCGAGGAAACGTAGCAGATAACTTGGCACAAGGGCGTGTTGTGGGAGCCCAAGCCCGAGAACACAAATGTTTCTCTTTTTTTCAGCTCTGTTAAAATAAATTATAAACGGAAGAATAGTAGAGTCTCTGGTCAACACCAGCTGTGGGCAATGAGGCCAGGAATCGTCAGTGCTTTCGAGAGTCTGTTTCCCAAGCCTGACCCGCACTACCCTCTGCAGAGGGACAGCAGTGCCGGGAGCTGAGGTCACCATGGTGCAGCCAGCTGTGCTGCATGAAGCTGGCTCTGGGGTGAGCCTTCCCCTTCCCACCCAAGGGTATGTGCTGGCTTAGTTTTCATGCAAGAAAGGTCTGTTGTGTGCCCTGTGATGATTTTTATAGTTCTAATATTGCTTTTGTCTAAATGCCTTCAGAAAGATTCCATGACATTGATTGGCATAGGGTGATCCTCACAGTTTGCTAGGAACTGGGGGTTTTCTGGAATAAGCAATTTTGCAGGCTAAGCTAGGAAATCCCAGGCCATCAGGACCCCTTGGTCACCACACCAGAGCAAATGGAATGTGGACCCCTGGGACAGAGGCAAGAGAGAAGATACTAGCTGTAGCCTTTCATGAGGTTGGGATCTTGCGCCATGTGTATAATGCCTGTTTAAAAAGATAGGCACAGGGACCAGGGATGTAGCTCAGTGGCACAGCGCCTGCCTGGCGAGTACAAGGCTCTGAGTTTAATTCCTGGTTTAAAAGAATTTAGGTAAATCATCTGGGACAGAACTATTTAATCAGGAGAGCTCTTGGAACAATAAGCAGAAGTTTATTCGACCTATGCAAAATTAATATCTGCTTTATTTCTGTTGTTGAAATATGACCTCCAAAGGACTTTACCAAAGGAATTCATTGGCCAGGAATCATGATGATGCCTGCCTGCAATCTCAACCCTCTGGGAGGCTGAGGCAGGAGGATTGTAAATTCATACCCAGCCTAGGCAATAAAGCAACTCAGCAAGACCCTGTCTCAAATTTATAAAAGGTTGGGGGGAGGGGGGAGTCAAAAGGTTTGGATTCAGCAAAAAGACCGAAAGACCAAAAGCCCTGAAGACAAGCACAACACTACCACCCAGGAAGATGATGAGGCTCCAGCACTGATGCTCTATTCTGAAGGCCAGAAAACAGAGGCAGGGAGAGTGGCCCAGCTCCCCAGGCTTGACGGCAGTCTGCGGTGGGGCCTCCGAGGCAGGCCTCCTCTCTACTGGCCCACTGTACATCTGGTAGTGTTGTCCAACCCTGGAAACCGCAACCTGCCACCAGGGAGAACTGCTGCTATCAGTTTCTCAAGAGTCCCCTAGGAAACGCACAGGCGACCAGTGAGGACTGGGCTGGCCATGGAGTCCTCCAGCCAATCCAGCCCCAGCAACCAGGGCCACCCACTGAGACCTCCCAACAGAGGAAGGCAGGGGAGAACCCTAGTCCCTGAGCCAAGGGGCACCGTCTGTCCAGCTCATCTTGCAAATCAGCATTTTTCACTTCCACATGAAAGTCGTTTCTGACGACCACGACGACAAGGCAAAGAACAGCTGGGCAGAATTAAGCCAGCTTCAGCCGCCTTTGCCCAGAAAGGCCAAGGGCAAGGATGGGACAGCCCACCCTTCAGGTGGCCGTGTGTAAACTGCCCCAGCTCGCCTGGGGAACCACAGCAGCTGTGTCTCCTACCAGAGCCCAAGTAGGAGTCTCCCAGCCCAGAAGTCACATGCCCTCCACACCTGTCCCCACAGCGACTCTCACAAGCCACAAAGGCCCAAATTAGACCTCACATCTGCACAAATTGGTGCTTTGATTCCCAGCAGGGCTCAGCCTTTGAAGGATTGGAACACAGGGAAACTAGTTTTAGAGATGACCCCTTGCGGGGGGTGGCTCCTCTGTCCTCGCCCACAGTGAAGGTCCCAAGGCCGAACACCACTATCGACGTGGGACAGCTGAAGAGTTAAAGGTCCTAACTCAAGCCATGTCTCCTCACTTTATGAATCTAAACGGCTTTTGCTCATATGTTTGTCATTGCACTTAAGGCAAACAACTGGGCCTCACCAAGCCTATTTCCTCCTTTGTATAATGGTAACTCTATGCATAAGGTTGGGGCGCTATTTGTACAGGTAGGGTTGTTAAGGGATGGCTGGCCTGTCACAAGCCTTTGACAAATGCCAGCTCATATTTCTATTCATTAAAAAACACAGTGCATTCAATAAAGGTGGGTTTCTTCCCCACAGTAAATAAATTAATTCAGGTGGCCTGAGATGGGGAGAACTCTTTTCTTAGGTCAGGGGTTGGCTATCTTGGTTACACATTAGGATCACCTCGGGGGCCTTTTACCAACCGATGCCCAACCCAGACCCATTAGTTTAAATCTTCCAGGATGAAGCCACGCCTCAGACCATTTAAATCACTCCCTGGTGATCCTAAGAGGCAGCCAGGTTGAGAACTACTGCTACCTTCAGGCATGAGCTGCCGGCTCTTCACCTCTTAATTGCAGTCTTTCTTGTTTTGGTTTTTTTTGGTTTTTTGGTTTTTTTTTTTGGCGGAACCAGGGATTGAACTCAGGCCCTTGCGCTTGCCAGGGAAGCGCTTATTCCACTGAGCCATCTCCCCGGCCCCAAAAAATGCAATAAGGACTTTTTGGGGGCTCCTTGAATGCCTTCAGGGCACTTTTGCATGGCTGAAGTGTTGTGGGGATCGAACTACAGCAAACTGAGGCTGCCAGCATTGTGGAAGCAGCCACTTAAAGAAAGGAGCTAGGGCTAGGCCCCCTGCAGTCTTTCTTAATGGTTACCCCTAAACTAGCTGCCGCTGTCAACAGAAAAGTTTAATGTGCTTTGTGCCTTCGCTTGGGCTTTCAAGGCATGCATTGGAAAATTCTCAACACTGAGCTTTGGTGCCGGCTTCCAAGCCTCTCCCGGGGTGGTTCCCGCGTGCCTAACAGCCTCGCCCATGCCTGGCAGAACCCAAGCTCCCGCTTGCTCCCAGCTGCTCAGAGCCTTCCGACAGGCCTCCAGCACCAACATTAGTGCTCCATGGAGCAAAGTAGGGCCCAGATTTTGGAGTCGTGCAAATAGCCAGACCGCAAAGGAAGCCAAGTCAGCCCACGGCACGAGGCAGGAGAAGCAACAGGCTGCAAAATGACCAGCAAGGAGCAACTGCCAAATTAGCTGGCAGACACAGTTCTTGGGTACGGCCAGTGTTCAACAGTTTGGAGAGGTTTACCAGCAGTGAGTAGTAGATACACACTCAGATGAGCTTTTTTTTTTTTTTTTTTGGGGGGGGGGGGGCTCAGGCAGGATGCCTTCAGGCATGAGAATCTGGGGATAGAACCACAGCATCCTGAGCCTGACTGCTTTGTTGAAGCAGTTGCTTAAACAACTGAGCTAACTGGCAGGCTCCCTAGATACGCACTTAGTACATGTTCTTCTCCCATTCCAAAAACAACGGAAAGAGAGGTGCCCCTTACAGTGGACCTTAATAAGGCTAGAATGCTAGCAGTGCCTTCAAGTGAACACGAGCAATCTTCAGATTTACCAAGTGACACATCATCAAAATCAACAGAAGTTTCTCTGTGGCCAATTTTGAGTCCTGCAGGATCGGCAGGCCACACCTCAGCAAGCACAGCCCGGTGCTAGCAATATCATTTGTGCCTCTTTTTTATGAAGAGGGTATTATTAAAAGCAAAATGTAGAAATAGCTACAGAATAGACCTGTTGAGGTTTGTGCTTAGTTGTCGCCCCAGAGCCTCATGCAGTCCTGGGGCGGCTTCTGGAGTCGGTGATTATTTTGGTTGTGGGTGCTGCGCCCACCCTGGGGCAGGTAAGCTGCAGTGCAGTGTAAGGAGGGGAGAGAGGCTTGCTAGGAGCCACAGCTGCTGCCCCTCCCTTTGCTCTTTTCGTTCTTTGCCACTGCCATGAACAGTTGCTCCCTGCTGCGTGCCGCTCTGCCTTGGAGCCAGCTGAGCACAGCCTAAAACCTCCAGTAACTGAGCTAAATAAGCCTTCCCTTCCTTAACTTTGGGTGTTGGGTATTTTGTCCCAGCAAAGAGAGAAGAGTAACTGAGACAAGACCTAAGGCTGCGTCTTTCCATTACTAAGCTAGTGATTCATTTTTAATACTACCTCCTCCTAAATCCCATCAAATAATGTCACTTTTTTTTCTGTCACATCCGTGTAGTTTCCTCTGGTCTTGGTTTATAGGTGCATAAGAGCACAAGCATAAGCGGTACCTAATTTTATTTTATACCTAATTAAAAGACAATAAAATTAACTCTCCTCTCTGCTGTCAACTTGGATCATGCGTCCCCAGCTAATTTCAAAATGTATACAGGTGACACATGAGAATCAGTCACACATGTGAACTCCTGCTGGGCCAGAGGTTAGAGCTGAGTATAGACAGGGGATGCTTTTTGGGCCCTAGATCTGCCTGGCACCAGAGGCAGAGGCTGATCCGTCCCTGGATGAGCCGAGTCATCGCACCACCATCTCCACTCTGCTCACACCGGCCCTGGCACACCTGTTTCTCCAGAGCCCTGAGATCTGCAGTCCTTCCCATTGTCCCCCTCCATGTGACAGTAGCTCAGCATGTGACAAAACCCCAGCTGGACCAAAGGAGAAAAATAACTGAGACGTACCCCAAATCAGAGAACCCCAGGTTGCAGCTAGATCTTAGAAAAGTGCCAAAGTGAAATATTTATGTGCTGAGCTTTGCTCTTCTACCTAACTAAAAACACTTCCCTTCCATGTGGTCCTACCCGGGGCTGACCTTCACCATGTCCTCCTCTCTGCACCCCCAGCCATGGCCACCACGCTGCTCCTAAGCAGTACACGGACTTGTAATTCTAAAATCATGTTCCAGGCGACTGGCTCACTGGGAATCCTGCAGAGGCTGCCAGGGACTCGCCCAGTGCATTTGAGGTCCAGCAACTGACTTGGAAACATTGGAGCCTGACAGCTGTTCAGTGGCTAAAGAGAAAGACAGAAACAGGAGTCTACACTGGCGTCTGACAGACGGTCACTCCTGCTCCAGTCGACAGGAACTGTTGCAGTAAAAAGCAATCAATCAGCCATGTTCCTGAATCCTGCCAGTCCTGGCCCAGAAGGACCATGTACTGTCCATCCTGGAGGCCAAGTGCTTATAAAAACTTGGAGAGAAAAACTGCTGACCAGTCAAAGCCCCTTCACAGATCCAGCCCTAGCCCAGGCCCGGGAAGGAGGTCCTGTTCCTCTCAGGAAGGAGATCAAGTCTTCCAGATTCTTCAAAGCCAAAATGCTCACACATAAGGTAAGGTTCTGCTGCTGACCACATTTTCTAGTATGACTGAGTCTTTTTAATTTCTGTGTAAAACAAGAGACAGAAAAAAGTAAAGAGGAAAAGATACAAAGAGCCCTGTTCTGACCATACCTTCCCCTAGATAAATTAGAATTTTCCCCAACAAGGAAGGATAGATCTGTCCCTAATTAATGTGTTGAGAGAAATTAGAAGCTACCACTGCATCCCATGTCAAAAATGCCCATCACCTGAGGAATGGATGAAAAAGATGTGGTATGTTTACACGATGGAATACTACTCAGCTAGAAAGAAAGACAAGCTCAAAGCGTTCGTATGTGAGTGGATGCCACTTGAGGCTATACTCATAAGTGAAATAAACCAGACCCATATGTGTAAATATCATAGTCTCCCTAGTGTAAGAACTCAAAAGAAGAAATAAAACCTGAAAAGTATAACAGATATAGTTAAACAGAAAGAAACAACTTGAGGATCAAACATTTGAGAGGAGAAAAAGGAAAAAAGATAGGGGGAAAACATACAAGTATATATACAAGAGGGCTGACATGATTGTACTAAGAATTTCCATCAGTTTTTTGAAAATAATAGTTAATGTGTAGAATCCTAACTTTGATTAACTCTGTATGCTGATATCTGCGAACTAAGCAACCACATTGAGGACAGCAATGTATAATACAAAAACCATGTTTTAATACCTGTCATCTTGGCCTTCTAAATGTGTACTGTTTCTAATGCCATATCAATTATTACTATACTCTCTTTAAAATATTTTTTACAAAAAGATAATGAAAGAGACAAAAATAAAAATTTAAGATTTCTTGAAAGCATGCAGTAATATTCAATCATATGTCCAATCTTGCATAACTATATCTGTTAATCTAAGCAACAGATTTAACAACAAAAAGGATAATATATCAATCATTGTTAATCAGCTATTTTTGTTTTGAAAATCTGTAACACATGTATTGTTATATGTTACCCTGTTTCGGTGTTTGTGTTTTTCTTGCTCTTGTTTTTACACTTCAAAATAAAAGAAAATTATAATTAAAATTTTTAAAAAGCCTCTTCACAGTATCCCTTGCCACATCCACTGCAGGAAAGGTGGCAGAGATAGATCACTGGATTCATCTTTCTAGAATAAAGCCAGTCCCATCTGCACTGCCTAAAGAACATCATTCAAATGGAGAAAGGTAGCCTGTGAGTCTCTTGAGACTTAAGATTTCTCTTCAAAAAGCAGGACTCTGGCCCTGCTACAGGAAGCATGGAAACCTGGCCTGCTCCTCATGCTTGGGCCATCAGTGGTCATCAACTCTTTTCTCACTGTTTTCTGACAGGTTTTCCTTTCTTCAAGCTGGCCAGTGAGCCGGAGCACCCCAAGGTAGTTGGAGAGCACATGATCCCCAGTAGGAAGGGCCTATCGCCCCTTCCAGCATGAAGAAGTATGGAATACAGAGACCTCCACTGCCTCAACATCCCATAAAGAATTAAGGGGATTTGTGGGAGGGGATGAGAGAGCAGAGTAGGGCATGCACAGCTGGCTGAGGAAGTAGCCAAGGCCTGTTGATGACAAGACTGGGGACACATGGGCACAACAGTTCCTGTGGCCCTGTACATGGGCTTCTCAAAAGGGCTCAGACAGGTTTTGAATAAAATGGACTGGACCTGACACCAGCCTGAAGGGTGTGGACCCCGCACCGCCTCTCAGGACCCACACCTAGAAGTTCTCATGGGTTTCCTCCAGATTTTAGAATGTAGGTGCCTAGAAAAGTATGCTGTCATGGCTTTCTTCCTGGTAACCTGCCCTGTTTCCTCCAGGGTGTCCCTTTATTGCTTTTTCTCCTTTTATTTGGCCCAAGGTTGCACCATGGAGCCAACTTCTCCCCCACTCTTCACTTTCTCAAATAAACCTGGCCGTTGCTGTTTTGCTTGTTTCGTTCATTTCTTTATTTGAGACAAGAAGAAGCTTGAATCTATCTCCAGAAGGGAAAGTGAGCAACCCAGCATCATTTGGTGGGCCAGCCACTTGGAAAAGGAGCTACCCAAGAGTTCAGAGAGTGATGCAAGGAAACAGGGGGATCGGAGTATAGCCAGCCTCTGAGCAAGGCAGCCAGCTCGTGGAGGGCCTCGGGTAGAGGCGGGCGACCAGCCGTGCGGGTAAAAACTGAGAAGAGACAGTGAACCGGGAATCCAGTCAAAGAATAAATTTCTTCAGGCAACATGAAATACAGCCTACTAGGACCCTGAAGGGACTTGCGGCCACTCCCTGCCTACTGAGATCCTGAGATTGAGGACATTATAATGCACATTACCCAGTTCCTTCTGAGATCCCAGCTGTGTCAGTTACTCTTCTCTCATTGCTGGGACAAATTCCCGACACCCAAAGGAAAGGTTTATTTAGCTCACGGTTACTCGGAGGTCTCAGTCCATGCTTGGCTGGCTCCAAGGCAGAGCGGCACATGGCAGAGAGCAAACTTTCATAGTAGCGGCAAAGAGCAGAGAGCAAAGGGAGTGGCAGCAGCTCAGGCAGCCAGCTAGCCTCTCAGCCCTCCTGACATTGTAATGCAAATCACCTTCCCCCCCCCCCGCCCCGCAGGCGTAGCATCCACACCCACAATAATCAATCACAAACTCCAGTAGCTGCCCCGTGACCACATGAGGCTTTGGGGGGACACCTAGACACACCAGTTTACTGTAAGCCCTGTGTAAAAGAACTAGACTAGAGAACCTGAGTCCCAATTGGTCATTTTAGATCTACAGAGACATTTGTGATAGGTGATCACTAAATGATTAAGGATCCCTGTACCCTACTTGCCTATAAGAAATTCTAAATTAAGAGACCATGCAGCCACCCGACTCAGCACCCTTCCTAGAAATCCAGGAGCTAGTCTCCTCTTTAGTTCCAGTACAACTTTCCTAACCTACCAGAAAAAAAAAAGGCAGTGTCCCTAGTTGCAATCTATTGAGAGTTCAGACCAGCAGAGGGAGGGTTTTGTACCCACACACACCACGCAGCCAACCAGTGCATGCGTCTCTAGCATAGTCTGCGTGTCCACTATTGTACTATGAGACACAGAAAGAACGCTCTGAGATCCGCTAACAACCTTGTGAAGGCCATGGAAAATTACACAGGAAATGTAAGACGGTATAAGGAGATGACAATGCAACTACCAGGCCTCCTTCCCTGACCAGCCTCACTATTCTCACCACTGCGGCAAGCCTGAAATCTACCCTTGTACAAAGGCCACTACATACCCAAACGGTTGGTGATTTCCCTGGGTGCTCGCTTTTCTGTCTGACCCCTCTGAGACAGCACCCTGGCACCTCAGCACCGGGGCCTTCTTGCCCTCTGGAATCCAAAGACAGGAGCAATAATCCCCACCCTCAGCATAACCCTTAAGAAGATGAGTGAGGACCCCAGGAGGCTTCTAGGACAGCAGCAGGGTAGAGTCTTCTCTCCAACCCTTTGCTGCTGGAATCTAGGGTCACGTTAAGCAGATTCTCCTGAGTGCATTATCCAAATGATTTTAGCATCGGTGATGATGGCACCATCGAGAAACACACTCAAGACCTGTCCACCTGCCTTCAGGCACAGACTGTACTCTGAGTCACTAATCCTCCCTGCAGCAGATAACGATTAGATTCTGCTGCTTCTGGGCCACTCAACCACATTTGTATTGCTGGGAACAATGTCAGAATTGTGCAGCTCAGAGCTCTAATGCCTGTCACAGGTTGTTCCCAGGTTCATTCTTCTCTCTCCTCACTCCAAGCCTTCTGAGCAAGCAAATGAGGGCTCTCAATTGTAAGTGATTGAGTTACCGAACCAAACTGACCGGAAAAGGCTGGAAGCAAACAGAATAACAGCGAAAAATTTGAATTGAGCAAAAAAGAATTGTACAGCAGGGAGCAGCTATCAATCTGAGCAAGCCGGGGGCTGCTGTTAAGAAAATCAACTTAAGCCTTTATACACATCAAGCACTCCATGTTATCTAAAAGAGGCTTGGAATATTGTATGAGGCATTGTCTTTAGAGACAGTGAACATTGAGAGAATTTGGGGCAACCTAGCTTGGGCACAAGACACAGACATGGAGTTGGTCATCTCCAAGCTCAACCAACTTGTCTTAGAACACCATGGTGAAGCACCACCCAAGGAAAGTGATTGCATGTAAAATTTCCATCACGTAGGATACTCAGTGTCACTTAGAAAATTTAGTGCAAGCGACCAACTATCAGAATGAGAAAAACTGAGATCCATCCCATCTTCCAGAGCCAGGGAGCTGGGACCCACTGCTGGAAGAAGTAGGGAAACTATTTCCCATAGTGCTCAGGACTCAAGCTCTGATTGGTCAGCCTGTGGCACAGGCCGGCAGCCTGTCTGGGATCATGTGGGCACTTTGAGTGACAGCTCCAAAATCCCTGCATACTTTGGGGTAAAGAAAATTGTTTTAGGCACTGTTACCATAAGAAAGGGAGGGCAGGCCCCCATGGCACAGTAGAATAAATGCTTGCCTGGCAAGCACAAAGGCCTGAGTTCAATCCCTGGTTCAGCCAAAAAAAAAAAAAAAAAGGAGAAAGGAAGTCAAGCAGACAAACACATACCAGCTTTTCCACCTCTCACCCAATTCTGAGCAACAGAGAATTGAGAGATCTCAGGGCATACTTGCATATAATAACACTTCTTATCTACAACTACTTCTTTTTTTTTTAATTTTTTATTTATTTACGTGTGTGTGTGTGTCCAGCTCAGCCCACCAGGGGGAGGGGGCTGGCCGGCATGTGGTGCTGGGGGATTGAACCGCCATCCCTGTGCTTTGCTAAGCTTGTTCTAAGTAGGTGCTTTAGACCACTGAGCCATCTCACCAGCCCCTACAACTATTTCATATAAAGTACATTGTATATAAAATGAAATATGGTCAACAATTTCTGACATTGCCAGTGAAGCAGAAGACCCAATACTATTATGGGATACTGGACTCTTTTAGAATATTTTGCTGAGTTTATACACCTATAATATTCAAATAATGGAACTTAACAAAAAAATTGGATACAGATGAATGTCCATTTTATACTTTGTTTTCAAAGTGGTTGGGAAGATATATAGTTACATTCTCTTAATGAATAGAGGGATTTGTTCTAATAGTGTTTGTAGATAGGTTATCATGTCCGCATCTTGTACAGCAATTAACCACTGGGAGGAATGTATGCAATGTGTTAATTATTGAAACTGTCCTACCAATTTGGTTTGAAACTGTCTTATTGCTATTTGTTTCTCAATAAAATTATGAAAATAAAATAGAATAAAATGAAATATGAAAGGGTGCTCTCACTAACAATGCTGGCAACATGAAAGCACATATCTCAGTGTAGTAAGAAAAAAGAGAACAAAGACAGAAAACTTAGAGGTAGAACTTTTATTTTTTAAATGAAGCATGTGGGGACCATAACCCTCTCTCCAAAGTGATCATGAACTTGTCCATCTATACTCTGACCCTAATGGTTTCCCCAAAACTATAGGGTGGCTGACCTACTGCCAGGACACACCCAAATCTTCACAAAGCATCATCACCACCACCCCTTTTTTTTTTTAATTTTTATTTATTTATTTTATTTATGTGTGTGTGTGTGTGGCCAGCTCAGCCCACCAGGGGGCGGGGCTGGCTGGCATGTGGTGCTGGGGATTGAACCGCGGTCCCTGTGCTTTGCTAAGCTTGTTCTAAGTAGGTGCTTTAGACCACTGAGCCATCTCACCAGCCCTGAGAAGTCTTTTATTGAACCACATAATTACTATCTCTTATCTCCCCTTCAGAGTTTACCAATGAAGAAATCTTATAATTTCATTATGTATTTTTTGTTTGTTCATAATATATTTATTATTTTGTGTAGATATTGGTATTTTTTCTACTTATAATATGCATATAGAAACTCCGTTATTTATTTAAATGAACCCATGTTTAGCAAGCAGGACTAGGTAAGGGAGTCCAGTTTCCTTGGAGCTACAGAGTCTGGACAAGGGGAGGTCAGTGCTGGAGGAGGAGATGGGGTCTCTGGGAAGCCAGGCTCTTCCCAAGCCTCTCTCCCTCTCCTGTGCCTGCTGCTGTGTCCTCACTGCCAGGTCACTTCTTCAGAGACCCCAAGTTATGCTATGTGTCTTCGTCTCCTGTTACTTCTTTTTTTTTTTTTTTTTTTGGCGGAACCAGGGATTGAACTCAGATCCTTGTGTTTGCCGGTCAAGCACTTATCCTATTGAGCCATCTCCCCAGCCCCCTCTCCTGTTACTTCTTGATGAAGACAAGCAATCGATCATCATTTCAACATTGGTGTTGACTTCATTGTTATTTTGTCAGGCCACTAGTTGAAAAGTTTAGGTAAAGCAAATGTTCATAAATGATCACATTTTTTCAGGGACCCCCATCCCCATTCCAGAGGGATGGGACAACAGGGGAAAAGAAATCTGACACGTGTAGAGGTAAACATCACTCACAAAACCATGTGTGATTCTCCCACAGGACATGTGCACAAAAAGCTAGCCAAACAAGCAGTCCGTGGAAGAAAGTGCTCTGTGTGAACCATATATTTATTAATTATTAACCACCTTTCTTGATTGCCTGGTTTCGTTGTTTTTTTCAATAACCCAATGTCAACCACCTTGATCATTAATATTTGTCGCTGTTGACTCAGTGACACACTCAGTGACGGTGCATGGAAGCCTGCCAGCCAACACCTGTTGACCAGATCCTGCACACCATCCCATCCTCCACTGTGTGGGTCCCACACGGCTCTGCCCCTCCAAGACGTCCAGTTTCCGGGACTGAGTTGACCTCCTTTCCAGCCCAAAGAGTCACTCACACAAGCTGGTTAAGAAGCACCGCATCCCCTCTTCCAGCCCACAGCTTTCTACCTGGGAAGGGCTCCTGGGTGCTCCACATATGAATCACTTGCAATGGCTAGTCCTGACTGTCGATTTGATTGGCCTGAGAGACCGCTTGGAGAATCACACAACACACTTGTGGGTGAGTCTGGGTAGCGGATGAGGGCATGACCTCCGTCTGTGTCTGCTCCCCCGCTCCTTCCTTGGTAGTTCTTTCCCTGCTTCCTGTTTCCTGTTCCCGGATGCTGTGGATTGAGCGCCTTTTCTCCCCAAAGCCATTCTGCCTTGACGGTGATTGTGGGCTGAAGCTTTAATAAACTCTTCCCCTTTAAGTTGTGTCTGTTAGGTACTTTGTCCCAGCAATGGAAAGCTGCCCAATACACAGGTCAAGTGCTCACAGCAGGAGATTTAAATGTCACTCTTTCTCTAAAATATATGTTAGCCTGATGCTAGTAGCTACCTGTCATCTTTTTCATCCTAGCCTTTCTTGGCAGGAATATCCAGTCTTTCTGGATGGAATGATTTGGGGGCATGGGGTTAAATCCAACACAAGCAATTAGAGGCCCTATCACTAGTGTAGCATAGCCCTGCCTCGAATTATCAGATGTGCAAAAGCAACCTTCCCCAGCAGTCTGCCACTGAACTCTAATCTCCCGGAACCCCCTAAAACTGATGAGGCTCTACAGTAAGAAAGTCCAAATCTAAGAGGGGGTGAGTCTGTTCCCTGCCAACAGAAGTCACCTGGGAAACCAAAATAGCAACCCACTGACATCAAAAGTTTTATGTTTTTTAAGACACTTATGTGGGGCTGGTGAGATGGCTCAGTGGTCTAAAGCACCTACTTGGAACAAGCTTGGCAAAGCACAAGGACTGCAGTTCGATCCCCCAGCACCACATGCC
>NW_004524578.1:12506202-12508039 GCF_000260255.1 Octodon degus | reverse complement strand
CGCAAGGGCCTGAGTTCAATCCCCAGCTCCACCAAAAAATAAAATAAAATAAAATAAAACCAGTTGAGGGAGTTGAGGGAGCAAACAAACCTGGGGAAGAATCCAAGAATATGAGGACTGTGCCCTGCGGCTTAGTGTGTCACTAAGTCCTTTGCCTGAGAGGCGACCAGCCCCGACACATACGGGCAAGAGACGAGCTAAGACACTATGGATGGCTCTGATAAGCGGCCAGCGGCCAGCGTGCAGCTCCAGGGCTGCAGCTGGCTTAGCCCTTCCGAGTGTGGTCAGGAACTCTAGAGCTCTTAGGTTATTGTTTGAAATTCCCTGGAGTTTAAATGTTCCCTCCGAAAAGAAAATACTGCGAGAGCCAAAGAAAACATGTTCAGCAAGCCAGACGCAGCCTGCAGGTCGCCGGTCGGTGGCCTTTCTCCATATCTTGCTCCTAGAAGGTGGGGCGTGGAAAGAGGCAACTGGGACTGTGGGTGTACATGTTCCTGTTTTGAAAAGCTGAATCCACAACTTCTGGAATGGCTTTTCTTTGTTTTTCTTGACCTGTGGGACCTGCAAAGCAAAGGCGGGGGACGCTGTGGGACCCTCGGGTGTTCCTCCCACCCCTTCTAGCTCGGTCAAGAAGGATCTCACTCTAAGATTGGGAGAGATTGGGTTTCTTCTCCCTGCCGCCGCATTGGCCTGCTCCCACCCCCTTGTCCTGTCTTTAGTTTCTCAAAACTCATTGGGGATTTTGTTTAATGTTCTTTCCAGACAGTAGCGGGGGAGGGCACTGTGGTTTTGTTTTACTTCAGTAAAATGCTGTTGTGTGTCAAGAATCAGATGCAGCGGCGCACGCCTGGAATCCCAGCCCTAAGGAGACTGAGGCAGGAGGGCCACTACAAGTTTAGGACCAGCTTGGACTATATGGTGAGACCCTGTCTCAAAACACACACAAAAATCAAATGAAAAGTAAATGTGTGTAGGGTTTCCCAAAGGGAACACAGATTAATTTCAGCCTCTGAACCCAGGCCCTGGCATTCTGTCCTCTGAGTTTAGCTGTGACAGCACCTGCCCAAGGTCTGATAAGCCCATCTGAAGTCACTGTTAGCTACTTGACAGCAGGCTTCAAATGAACACAGGCTTTGACTCCTTAGAGAGAGCTGAGCTGAAGAGAGCCATC
This sequence comes from Octodon degus, assembly GCF_000260255.1. NCBI lineage: Eukaryota > Metazoa > Chordata > Mammalia > Rodentia > Octodontidae > Octodon > Octodon degus. The sequence continues at coordinate 12,506,868 of NW_004524578.1, read as the reverse complement.
TTCCACCAACTCCCAGCCTGCGGGTGACTGAAGAGCCCTCCCAACCTCTCCTGGAGCTCGGTGCTGGTGGCTGCGTGCAAGCCAGAGAAATGCAAAGGTCCCAGGGGCAAGAGCAGCGGGGCCCGCCATGCACACGCCCATCTCTAATTCTCAAGAACGGCTGTGAGCATCCTGGTTGGGAGGCCCTGGCCAGGCAGCTCCTCTATATGTCCCATCCAAGCCACTCAAACCCCAGCTGACAACAGTAAGACGCTGTAACCAGGTACCAAGGGTGTCTCCTTTCACAGCCGTTTAAACAGAGGACATGGGGCCTCCAAAGTACTCACTTCACTTTGTCCTCCACCTGCGACATAGTCAAGTTCATGTCCCCCAACTAGGCAGAGAGAAGTGACCTTCAATAGCCTGTGCCCAAGCTGTGCTGGAGAGGACAAGAAGAAGGGGGGCATTAGCGGGGAACAGGGCTCCTGCAGGGGCTGGCAGACTGCGGAGGGGAAAGGAAAGAGGACGGGACTCCAGATCTTCGGGCAGCCACTGCCCAAATGAGGGAGTCTTTTCCTGCAGACTCAGAGAACGAGTCCCCATTATGTCCAAGGAAAGAAAGAATTAAAAAGGAAACCAGCAAAAAAGGGTTCCTGCTCACCTTTTCCCTATTTTTCAAAAATATGT
>NW_004524578.1:12505032-12506012 GCF_000260255.1 Octodon degus | reverse complement strand
TATATATATATATGTTGCCAGAATCATGGAGAGAAGTAACATGTAACAGGAAAAGTACGGAAGCTGTGGCAAACAGAAATTGCACCTCCCACGTACCAGGGCCAAGCGCTTCCCGCACACTGTTACGGCTTGCCTTGTGAGTGTGTGACACCAGACTAGCCCAGTGGCTGGCTTAGAGAAGCTCAGAGTGTGGATGGTGAGTTTACCAAGGAGGGACAGCCACCTTGGGTGTGGACAGCACCAACCAATAGGCTTGCGACCTGGGTGGAATAAAAAGGGAAAGGAGGAGGAAGGCTCTGTTGCATCCTGCCTGCCCGCCGTGGTCTGTTTCTGTTCGTGTGCTGTCTTCTAGTTGCAACCAGCCAACCATTGCCTGAAGCTTCTACAAACCATGAGCTAAAACAAACCTCCTTCCTTTAACTTGTGGGTATCAGGGATGTTGTCCCAGCGATGAGAAAAGTTACGAAGACACATATAAACTCTTTGATCTGCACAGCTCAGTGCGGTAGGCATTTGCCGTTGGCTCCTGATGAGGAAACTGGAACAGAGAGAGGTTCACGGAGTTGTCCCTGGTTACACAACTGAGGAGTTGCGGGTTCCAACCTCGGCAATGGGTTCCCTGAGCCTCGGGATTCCACTGCTTCCTGCAGTGAAATGTAATGAATAACAACAAAAATATAAAGAAAACCTCTCCCTGTACTTTCCCCCAAGCAGCAGTGGAAGCTCAAGTGAATGACTTGGGGCTCCTAGAATGACACACACAAGGGCAATGGTGAATGCTATAATGGAAAGGGCACAGAACCATTGATCTCTGAAATGCATAATTTCCTCATTCTATAGGTGAGAAAACCAGGATTTCAGAATAAAACGCAATAGAACACATGAAATATTTTAAAATTATGTTATTCTATCACTTCTCGGCCTTTTGGCTAAGATCAAGTGTAAAATTATGTTATTCTATTCATTTTTTTTGAAGATAC
>NW_004524578.1:12494233-12504411 GCF_000260255.1 Octodon degus | reverse complement strand
TATATATAAAAAAAAAAAGGGTTCAGAAAATATCTGTCTAAGGGGCCAGGGAGATGACTCAGTGGAATAAGCACTTCCCTGGCAAGTGCAAAGGCCTGAGTTCAATCCCCGGTTCTGCCAATATATATACATATATCTGTCTCCCTCCCTCCATCCTTCCCTCCCGGGGCCAGATCTCCAGTCTTCCTCCCAGACAAGCAGTGTGGCCAGCTTTTTGGGTGTCCTACCAAGGATGCACACAATCGAAGACCCATTGTTTTCTTTGTTACTCACAGCTGCCGCACGCACCGTCCTGCCGCCTGGTGTCTCTCTCGTAGGGGATCTAGACAACTCAGCGAGCCTCTTCCTGCCCCCCACAGCTATGTTGCTTCTGCTCTCTGGGATCCCCTTGCTTGCTGCAGGGAGCTGGAGGGAAACCCATCTCCGAGCCCTAGTGAGAGTGGCTCCGTCTGTAGTGGACACCACAGCCGTCCCGTGGCCCCTGCCCACGCAGGCAGATGGCAGACTATGGCACCCGTGGCCTCCACCACAGCGCTGATGGCACTTGCAGAGGCTGGCAGAGTCCCTGATGGGGACAGGTGGGAGCACAGTGCCCAGGGACGCTCAGTTTCGGCTTCTGCTCTTTGCTCTTTACCTTGGGGTCCTATAAATTTCAGGGATGCCGCAGCAGCCTAAAAGATGCACACTGCTTTGGCAGTGACCACAGTAAGCTCACCCCTTCCAAGCTGGGCTTGTGCGAGTCATCCTCCCCACTCAGAGGCAAGCACTTCTTTTTCGTCTCTCCAGAAAAATTCATGAAACAGAAGCCCCTCCCAGTGGGCATTCAGCTGTTGTCTCACCTCCTACTGCGAGCACACAGTGCTGCAGAGAGCCACTAAGAAATCCACTAACAATAAACACCTCTTCACACATGTACCCACATATCTGCACAATGAACTCATAGGCATGGAACTGTTGGTATGTGGCTGTGTGTGTTTCCAATTTTGATAAATATCAACCCTATTGTCCCACATTAAGATATCACCAACTCACATGCATTGTATTAGTCTGTTTTCCATTGCTATAACAAAATGCCTATGGCTAAACACTTTATTAAGAAAATAGGTTTGTTTGGCTCATGACCCTGGAGGGTCTAAATAGCAAAAATAAAAAGTAAAATAAAACAATAAATAAATAGCCTGACTGTGTCATGAGCCAGCAAAGGGCATCATTGAGGTGGTGCGGGTCAGAACTGATCACACAGCCAACCAGGAAGCCAGAGAGGGGAAGGGTTGGTCTGGCTCTTTTTAACAACTTGCTCACACACAAGCTAACACCTTCTGTGAGAGCAGCATTAACCCCCCCTGGAGTGGGGTCTCAGTGACCCCATCACCTTCCACAAGGACCCACCTCTTTGCCTGGGCTTCACTAGGTAGCCCAGGCTGGCCTTGAACTCAAAATCCTCCTGTATCAGCCTCCTGAATGCTGGTATTACCCATGGTTGGACTACACCCAGCTGGATTTACCCTGTAAAGATTCTAACACCCAGGCTGGGGAGATGGCTCAGTGGTCTAAGCACCTGCCTGGCAAGTGCAAGGACCCAGGTTCTATCCCTGGTACCACACGCTGGGCTGGCCCAGAAACTGGGCATGGCGGTGCATGCCTGTAATCCCAACACTGGGGAGGCTGAGACAGGAGGCTTACTATGAGTCCGAGCCGTGTAGCAAAACCCTATACCAAATACGTACATACAGGAAATAAGGAGATAGATCTTTTGCACATGGGAAGGGAACCAAGAGTTGGAGGGAGAGGGTCGGCCAAATAGCTCAATGGATTAAAGCACCTGAAAGCAGGTGCAGGGGCCGGGGTTTAATACCCGGGCCTGCCTTGCTGGCCCAGCCCCCAAGGGCGTGCTGAGACAGCGGGTGGTGGCGTGCACCTGTAATCCCAGCACTTGGGAGGCTGTAAACAGGAGACTCATCATGAGTCTGATCTAGTAGTGAGACCCTGAACACCCTGTAGACCCTTCCCTAAAAAATAGAGAAAAAAGTCGGAGGGAGAAGACGCGATGAAAAAAGAATTCATTTGTGTCATGCACACGTGCCGACTCCCACACAGGCCTAATCATGGTGTCCTGCACACACAGGATTAATGGGCAGGCTCAGGGACACCCCAGTGCATGAGCTGCTGATGGGGACAAAGCACCCCTGCGCCATCATGGGTGTTGGCAGAGGGTGCCCAGCTCCCTCCAGCTGAACACTGCTTGGAGAATCACAACCTGTACCTCCTGCCCCCGGGGGTCTCCAGGAAAACCTCAAAACCTTGCAGACCTTCCGGACTTCATCTCCAAAATGACTTCGTAGGGACCCGCCCTGCCGTGTGGGGGCACACCTCCCTGAGGTCCTTGGGCACTGCACCGCCCCTCCCGAGTGACTCATGGTGACACCTGGCCACCCCCATCCCACACTGTCCCCAATGGGGGTGGGGAAACAAGGACAGGAGGAGACAGTAGAGGTCAGACACTGCAATGTGATGATGCCACAAGACACAGAGAGGCGGCCACCATCCCAGCCACACCGTGTGGCCCTCCCCAGGACGGTGCCATCTGAGGGGCTCCTCAGAGGTGTCACAAGGGCCTGAGGCCAACTGTCCCCTGAGCTTTCTGCCCTGGAGCACCAGCCCCAGTGTTTCTTTCCTTTCATTTATTTTTTAGCTTTATTAGGGTTTTATATTAAATTATGTTTTAAAAACAACAGGGCTGATGAGATGGCTCAGTGGTCTAAAGCACCTACTTAGAACAAGCTTAGCAAAGCAAAGGGACTGTGGTTCAATCCCCCAGCACCACATGCCAGCCAGCCCTGCTCCCTGGTGGGCCGAGTTGGCCACACACACACACACACACACACACACACACACAAATTAAAAAAAAAAAATTGCCCAGTATAACTATTCTATTTTTTGTTTACTTTTTTGTTTTACTTTGTGGTGCTGAGGACTGAACCCAGGGCCTGCACAAAGAGCTACATCCCCAGACCTTGACAATTTTTTTATTTTAAAACAGATCTTAGTAGGTACCTAAGTTCCGAGGCTCCCATCCTCCTGCCTCAGCCTCCCAGAGTGCTGGGATTACAGATGTGGGCCACCGCTCCTGGCCATAGCTATTTTAAATGGTGGAGTTCAGTGGTGTTAAGTACAAGGTGTGCAGACAACACCACAAACCGTCTCCAGAGCTCTTTATTCCTGCACATCTAAAACTTCACGCCCAGTGCCCTTGGCCCTTGGGACCATTCTGTGGCTCCCATGTTCCCCACAACCTCCTGACACCTGGCTCCTGGCCGCTTGCCCTCCCTCGGTCCCCGCTTCCCTGGCTCCCTGCTGTGCCTGGCCACTTGCTTCCAGGACCTACTGAGGGGGCAAGCTGGGCCCTGGGCTCTCTGCACCCTGCAGCCCCACACAGCGCCTATCAAGAAATGAAAATAGGGACTGTGGAGATAGCTCAATAGAATAAGCTCTTGCCAAGCATGTGCAAGGTCCTGAGTTCAATCCCGAGTACCGCAAAAAAAGAAAAGAAAAGAAATGGTGCTGCTCAGCTCAAGGGAAAGTCCAGCCTTTTCATTTCCAAACAAATAAGCAGATGTTTTTCAGGTCACATATCCTGAGAAGGAAGAAAAGGAGGCCAGCTTTGCAGGGAAAGGAGAACAGGGCTTCAGTGCTTGTCGAACAGGTTCCTTGCCGGCTCTGTCCCCTGCCAAGTGCCCTCCTTGGAGAAACGAAGTTCCCCAGAGGCTGGGGCTTAGTGGGCTTTGCTTTTGCAAATCCCCCCTTGCTCCGGGTGGGCTTGCCTCACCACTCCAGGTTAAGAAGAAAGCTGTAAACAGACCTCTCCCCCATCCCTGGCCAGGCGGAAGGGAGCTCTAGTTAAGCTCCAGAGCCGGATCCTGAGCAGCTCTGTGCCAACGCTCAAACTTCCAACCCCAAGCTGTGAGCTGGGACTGCGGCCGTCCCCCTAAGCAGGGAGAAATCAGGCCGTGTGGTGCAGGTTCTCACGAACAGAAGCCCCATTCCTTAATGAGGTTTCCTAATTTAGGGCAGGAGAAAACTTTTGGGTTATTATTAGGCCACAAATGAAGCCGTGTGTTTCACTAAACTGCCCTACTTTTTACAAAGCAACTTTGCTTTTGTAAGTTAGAGAAGTATTTTTAGGTTCAGGGGGTCCAGGGTAACCTGAGTACAGCCTCAAACAGGAGCTCGGCCCATGGGGTCAGTCTGTGAACTTCTCGGATGGCAAATAAGCCCAAAGGCTGTGTCCAGCACTGGGGCTTGTTTGCTTGCTTCTTGCAATGCTGGGGATCAAATCCAGAGCCAGGAGTCTCAAGGGCTGGCCTCTGGGCTGCAACCCAACCCTGCCCCATCAGCCTCTGGGTCTTGTTTGTTTTCACCTTCCCCAAATAGTAGTGCTACAGATCTATGGCTTGAGCATCCCTTATCCAAAATGTTGGGGACCAGAAGTGGGTCCCATTTAGGATTCTCTCAGATTTTAGAAAATCCAACACTTGTGGGTGCACAGCGAGATCCCCTGGGAACAGGACATGGACTGAAACACAGAATTCATTTGTTTCTCGGGCAAACAGAGCCCACAGGTAACTCTAGACTCTGACTGTGGCCGGCACCCAGGTCAAGTGTGAGGAACAAGGTCGGGGCTCAGAAGGCTGGGATTTTGAAGCATTTCAGGTTTTCAGTTTTTGGGTTAGGGGTGATCAACTGTGCTGAGCCCTCTAATTCTGTCTTCATTTCATCTGTTAAGCCAGTTCCAGCGCTTGGGGTCTTCAGGTCCTGGAGGGAAACAGAGCACCTCCATCCTGCATGGGATTCCCATAAGGGTTCCACTCGGGTGCTCCCATCTGCGGGCTAAGGTGCTTAAAGGCCACAGCAAAACCTTCCTTCTGCCATCTAGGAGATGGGACACAGACGCCTGCTCTGTCTGCTCCAGATGGGAAGGCGTCCAACGTCCCCTGGGGGGTCTTCCTTTCCCGGCACTCAATGCAAACCCAAGGAGGTAGTTCATGGGCACTCGGGGGTGGGCCTGCGTGATAAAGCCCCAAAACCCAGGCTCATACAGCACTGCAGGTAGACTCAACTTTGAGCTCTGTAGCCGACAGGGTGCAGCGTCTCTCTTTGGCTGCCTTTGGTGTCTCCTGCGGAGCACAAGCCACAGACCTGGGAGAGCGCCAAGCTGGGGTGAACATCTCCCTAAATGGAAACCTGAGGTGATAACTGTCTCTCTCCGGACAGAGAGGGGTCCCGGGGTGGCAAAGCCTGGAGTCTCTTGAGACCCTGGCTACATACCACATGAGCCCAGATGCACACAACTGGGGCCCACTTTGCACCCCAGAAGTCTTGGGCTTTTCTTACCTTCTTCTTTTCCAGGACTAGAGGCTGTCTTAGTTATTCTTCTCACTGCTGAGACAAAGAACTTGATACCCAAGGCTAAAGGAAGAAAGGTTTAGGACCGGGGATACAGCTCAGCGATATAAGCACCTGCCTGGCAAGCAAAAGGTCCTGAGTTCAATCCCCAATACCAGAAAAAAAAAAAAAGGGGGTGGGGGGAAGAAAGATTTAATTGGCTCACAGTTTGTATAAGGCTTCCATTCATAGTCAGCTGGCTCCAAGGCAGGTGGTGTAACAGAGGAGAATAGCTCAAGGCAAAGCAGGGCGCACACCAGTCTTCTCCCTGTCTCTTGTATTTCACCCACTCACACTCTTGACCCCACATCACACACCCTGGATCCAGCCACCTCCAAAAAGCTCCACCTATGACCACTCAAGGCTAAAGGGGGACACCTAGACACCAGCCATAACAAGGATCAAACCTAGGCCCTTGGCCCTGAGCTACCTCCCCAGCCCATTTTTATTTTTTATATTGAGACAGGTCTCGCTAAACCGACAACTTGGCCAGATTGGGGGGATTGCAGGCTGCCCTCCTCCAACCCAGCCCACTCCCTGGGTCCCCTCTGGATAAGGAGGGCTAGCACTTCCTGGCCCAAGTCCTACCAAGTCAGGAACCCAGCACCCACTTTGGTTTCCATCAGACCACGTCATTCCCTGGTGATGCCCTCCCATCCTCAGGCCTTCACTCAAGATGCCACAGGCGTGCTCTGAGGCACTAAGGCAGCGGGAAAGCCTCCCAGGCCTTTCCTGCCTACTGCTGACGTCTTAGCTGAGACCTCCACTTCTGCCCTGAGCAGGCATCAGCCCGGTCTGCAGGAAGCAACTCCAGCAAGGCTTCACCCTGCCACTTCCTGCCTGCCCTGCTACAAACCCTCAGCAGACCCCCGTGGCCTCTGAAGCACACTCAGAGTCCCCCCAGACGTGGTGGCCCTGGCCTGCAATCCCACTACTAAGGAAGGCCGAGGCAGGAGGATCAGAAGTACAAGCTCTACTGGGCAACTCAGGGACACAGTAAATCCCTGTCTCAAAACGAAAACTAAAACCTGGCTCGGACATAGCTCTGGTAAAAGCCTTGTCAGGGGCCTTCACACCTTCGCAGCAGCCGAGTGCCTAAGAGTTCTCAGCCCCTAGTCTGGCCCCCACACCCGTCCCCAGCGCCCCAGGCCCTCCTGTGTCTGCTGGGCTCTGATTCCAGAGGCGATCCTATCTGTCCCTTTAGGAGTATTCCTGAACAGTAAACGGAACTGCCTGCCAGAGCTCCAAAGCTCCGCCATCCTAAAGGCATCCATTCCTCAGAGACAGAAAAAAAGAGGGGTCTGCACCCCGCCCTGGCCTCTCCTCCGAGCTTCCTGATGCCTTGGTGACTGCCTGGCACTTTTATTTCCAAGATGCCTCTTGTTCTACTCTGACAACAAAAAGCCAGCCTGCGAAGGGTGAGCCATCCGACCTGCCCCTGCCCCCGCCAAGAGCTGCCCACCTCTGCCCCTGGAGCCGCACCCTTCACCAAGGGAAGCAGGCAGAGCCCAGCTGCTGAGGCCGTGGTAGGTCCTGGCCCGTGTGCTCCACGCTGAGAACAGGGACGCCGCTTCCCGGGGACAGCGTCCCCTGCTTGGCAAAGGGAAGGGTTCTGAGGTGGAGCGAGGCCCCGGCTGCACATTGCCCCTAACGAATATGCAGGACACCACTGATCCGCAGCCTGGAAAGCGGCCACTGAGGCAGCAGGGTAGCTCAGTGGTGGAGCGATTGCCCGGCATGCACAAGGCCCCGGGTTCCAGCTCCAGCACCGAAGGAAACAGGGAAAATCTTGGCGGCAGTGGTAACGTTTCTGCTCTGTTTGTGCTGTGTACGCCGTCCATGGGTGAGTGTCAGCACCGCAGTAGCTTCCCTTTTGGGGGCTGGGGTGGAGCCCAGGGCTTCCTAGACGCTAGCGAAGTGCTCTGTGATGAGCTACAGCCCCGCCGCACCAGATGGCTTTCAAAACTGATTGGTCCGCTCCTAGGATGGTTAATCTTCATCTGTCAACCTGAATGGCTTGGGAGGTGCACGCCTGGGGACACCTGAACGGTCACCGGGCATGACTGCGGAGACTGATCCGCCCCAGCCCCCACGTCTGTCCTTTTCCCCCGTGTCCTTCTGCCTCCGCTCCCCTCCTGGGAGCCGCAGGCCACGGACGGAGCCCCCCCACCCCAGCCCCTGAGCCAGTCCAGACCTGTCTTCCCCACCCTCCTTCCCCAGGGCCTGCCTGGTCTTTGTCAGCTCCTCCAGCCAAAGTCCTTGCTATTTTCACTTTCTAATTAAACCTTTGCCAGTCCTGATGGAGAAATGCCTTTAATCCCAGCACTGGATAGGCTGAGACAGGAGGATCTTTGCAAGCTCAAGGCCAAGTCTGGGCTTTGAAGTGAGCTCAAGGCCAGGCTGAACTGCATAATGAGACTCCGTCTCAAAAAATAGAGCTTTTTCCTGTCCAGATAAACTAAGTGGTAGATGGCAGGTATTTTGTTCAAGGCTCAGGACCCCCCCCCCACACACACACACACACCCTTAATACAACGATGAAATGGAAAACCCTGGGCCCAGACAGGAGCCGCGTTCCCGGCGACATCAGGCTTGGGGAGGGTTGGGCACAAGGTCCCTGTCCTCCTTCCCCAGTCCCGGGCCCGTGTCCCCTCGCCCCGGGGGCACCCACGTGGCTGCCTTCACAGTCTCTCCCCGCGCGGGCCAACCCAGCCCCATGCCGGCTCTCTGGCGCCATCTCGTGTCGCTTTGTTGTACAGCCACAGGATTTGGATACTTCGGTCTCGCATCACATTGCGTATGTTGAAAAGCGCAAAAAAGTTTTGTTATTCTCTCCTCTGGAAGGAAACAGCGTTCACTCGCTGGTCTAGCTCCGAGTGAGCAAGCGTTGTTTCCTGAGCGTGTTCGTTAATATTTCAAAGATAACCCTAAGTGCGAAAGCCGGTTGTCTCCGCGGTGCCTTTCCACTTCTTTACAGAGAAACCGGGTCAGAATGCAAGAAACGAGAACGACTGTGTACGTTTAGAAATTGCCCGCGCGGTGGGCTGGGCCTGCGCTCCGGCGCTGCGGGGGTGCGCGAGGCCCCTTGTGTTCTGCGAGGTGGCGCCCAGATCTCCCGGCCCAAGCGTCCCCCGACTCCTGCGCACGCTGACCTCAGTGCAGTTCTGTTCTCTCGGGCTCTCGGCAGCTGTCTTGAACACCTACGAGGCCCGGCTGGATTGGGGCAGCCCCGATGCGGTGACTGGTGTCCTCCGAAGAAAAAGAAGCCCCGCAGAGTGGGCACGCCTGTGATCCCAGCACTCAGGAGGCTGAGGCAGGAGGATTCCCTTGAGTTCGACGTCAGCCTTGAGTGCGAGGTCAGCATGAACCGCACAGTGAGACGTTGTCGCAAACAATGCACCAGACAAGGAGCAGTAGAAGAAGACACATTACAAATGCTGGCTTATTTAAGCCCTGCTGTCTTGACTTAGCACCTACAGTGCAAGCGGGCCCTAGTTCAAGCCCACCCCAGGCAACTTAGTGACTGAGCAACTTAGTAAGACCCAGTCTCAAAATACAAAATAACAAGGACTGCGGAAGGAGCTCAGTGTGCGGGCCTCGGTTGGCGCCACAGCGACAGGTGGGGGCGGAAGTGAGCCGCTGCGGGGGCTGAGCTGATAAGGGCCAAGGCCTGGGGACGGCGGCAGCTTCCGCTTCTGGAGATGCTCTCCGTGGGCTGTCCCCTACACGGAAGCCCAGGCCGGCAGGAGGACCCGAGTCCAGGCTCACCCGCAGGAGGTGCGAGTAAGGAAGTCCCTCGAAGGTTCCGGACGCTGAGGTCAGGACATCTCCACGCTGCGCCTCCGCGCGGGCTCGGGGCGCGCTGGTGACCGGTCCGCCTAGGCCTGCCGGATCCTCCCCCTCCTCCAAGGCCGGGGTGCTGCGGACCCGACCCTGCGGCGGGACCCGACCCTGCGGTGGGACCGACCCTGCGACGGGACCGACCCTGCGGCGGGACCGACCCTGCGGCGGGACCGACCCTGCGGCGGGACCGACCCTGCGACGGGACCGACCCTGCGACGGGACCCGACCCTGCGACGGGACCCGACCCTGCGACGGGACCGACCCTGCGACGGGACCACGGTGCCCCACCTGCATGCGGGGCTCGTGGCGCAGGAGGCCGGAAGTCAAGCCTCCGGCACCTTTCAGGGCCACACACATGGGCCGCTTCCGAGACCAAAGCGGGACCACGCGGCCGCTCCGTTTTTATTTTTTCTTTTTCTGAGCGTGTTTGTGATACACCGCCCGTCCAGTCACCGCGGGGAGGTAGCGCACTCGCTGCAGCTCGGTCCGTTGTACCTCTCCCTTCTCTCCCGCCAACCCCAGATGTCTTCCCTCCTGCGAAGGATCACCTCCGTTATCTAGCAACTGTCTTTTATTTTGCTCTTTAAATTATCTGCACTTCGGGCTTCTCATATAAAAGAGACCATGATACTTAACCTGTGTCTGATTCACTTCACATTATGGCCTCGAGGTGTGTCTGCATACGCCTCGAGTTTATCCTTGTTCGTGGCTGAGTCATACTCCCCTGTGTGGGGATGGAGGGATAGATAGATGATTAATAGATAGATAGATAGATAGATAGATAGATAGATAGATAGATGATAGCCCCTTTAAAGTGGCCTGATTTTGACTCTTGGGCCCCCTTCTTGCAGCTACTGTACATCCCAGGCCTCTTCTCTGCCAGCCATTGGTGG
>NW_004524578.1:12489547-12494083 GCF_000260255.1 Octodon degus | reverse complement strand
CCCCCCATCCGATCTATCATCTCCCAATGACCTGGCTTCAAATGCCCATCATGAAGCTTGGTTGGAGGCAGGGCTACTGCAGAGTTCCCCAGCCCCGGTTCCCCCTCCACTCCAACCCTGGCTCAGGAATCATGAGGAAGAATCGATAAAGGCAGCCACTCACAGCACTGTGGGAGGCTGAGGCAGGAGGACCACAAGTCCAAGCTGAGTGGAGTAACTTAACCAAACCTTGTCTCAAAAGGCCTTAGGAGGGCCCAGGGAGATGGCTCAGTGGAATAAGCGCTTCCCTAGCAAGCGTAAGGGCCTTAGTTCAATTCCCAGTTCTGCCAAAAAAGACCTATAAAATATGTAACTTCGGGGTCAGGGAGATGGCTCAGTAGAATAAGCGCTTGTCTGGCAAGCTCAAGGGCCTGAGTTCAATCCCTAGTTTCGAAAAAAAAAAAAAAGAGGAAATATTGCCCAAATTTGTCCCTTATTTATGTACTTGGTACAGGGTCTCACTGCACAGCTTAGACTCGTAGTGATCCTCCTGCCTCAGCCTCCCCAGCACTGGGATTACAGGTGTGTGCCACCACCCCCGGTTTCAGTGGCTGGCATGATGTGCCAGGGGTTCCAGGGCCGGCACGGCATGCAACACCAGGTATCGAATTTAGGCCCTTGCACTTTCCAGGCAGGCGCTTAGGCTGCCAAGCTATCTCCCTGGCCCTTAAATTTTTATTTGTGAAGCACCAAAATAACAATTTTATCAAAAAGAGAGATTTGATAAAATCTGTACCACAAACATGTCCACAAACATGAAAAACTTATGTAAAAGGAGGGTTTTTGTTCAGAAGACAGTGAGGCCAGGTCCAGCTGCCCCTCGGCCTCCTCCCTTCAGATCCTGGGAAATCCCGGGCTGCAGATCAGTCTTGTGTTGAAATGTTAACCTGCATTTTCATGATCCAACAGCAGAGGGCGCAATGCGGCACTCTGCTGGGCCCCAAATTCTTTGACTTTTTTTTTTTTTTTCCCGGAACCTGGGATTGAACTCAGGCCCTTGCACTTGCCAAGCAAGTGCTTATTCCACTGAGCCATCTCCCCAGCCCCAGAAACTGGTTTTGACTTTTTTTTTTTTAGGCCCCAAAATTTTTTTTTTTTTTTTTAATAATTTTATTCATTTATTTATGTGTGTGTGGCCAGCTCAGTCCACCAGGGGGCGGGGCTGGCTGGCATGTGGTGCTGGGGGATTGAACCGTGGTCCCTGTGCTCTGCCAAGCTTGTTCTAAGTAGGTGCTTTAGACCACTGAGCCATTTCACCAGCCCCAAGGCCCCAAATTCTTAACTCCATTTGCACCTAGGACACTCGATTCCTCTTGCAGATGAAAAGGAGTCCTTTTTCAGATCACAGTGTTTAACTCCGGGAAACATGGCTCTTGCTGAAAGCCGAGGTCAGTGTAATGTACCCTGGAAGATCAAGCAATTTTCGAAATAGCGTTCTTCAGCAAGATCAGACTTCTGCAAAAGCAGCCCTAAGAACAACCAAAAGGAAATCCGATAATAAGGCAATGTACTTGAACCTTGAAGCTTAAGAAACAGTAAAGAACATAAGAAAATAATTGCCTTCTGTTTTTAAACATAATGGAGCCATCTCGTTAAATCTAAATTAATTTAAAGGTCAATAATGCATAATTTATGTCGGCTTATAAAATGCATTATGTAAATGATTATTAAATCAATATTCTCTTTTCCTCATCTCTGTCCGGTTAACTCTACAAATACTGGAACACTGGGATATGTTAGATGAAAGTAACAGATTTGGGGCCGGAGAGACGGCTCAGTAGAATAAGTGCTTGCCTGGCAAATGCAAGGGCCTGAGTTCAATCCCCGGTTCCGCAAAAAAAAAAAAGAAAGAAAGAAAGAAAGAAAGAAAGAAAGTAACAGATTTACAAGATAGCGCGGGGTCTGGGAAGATGGTGGAGTGAGGAGCAGCAGAGAAAAGGCCTCCCCAGATTTGGAGCCCAGATCCCGGATTAGCAACACAAGGAAGAAGGCAGAAGAGGAGGGAGGTGGGTCCCCAGGATGAGCAAGGACCTGAGGTGAGAACTGAAACCCGCAGGGTGAACGAAGAGAGACTTCCGAGGAGGAGGTGGTGGCTGCAGGCTGCTCCCTGCGCCCTGCCTCACTGTGTGGGAGGGCGGCTCGGACCTGCAGACGCACAGTGACTCCCGGCGGCGACCCCAGAGGCCTCCGAGAAACCACCAATAGAACGGAGGAGGGGATGCAGTGGGACCGATGAGTTATGTGGGGGGCCGCCCCCTTGGAGAGGGGCCAGCTGAGCTCAGGACTCGAGCGGACGCCTCGCAGCGCCCAGGGTGAGGGCGGGGTGGGCCGAAGCGCCCGCAGGGCAGGAGCTCAAAGAGGCGGCTGGGAGCCGAGTGCAGCCGGCAGCGGGCGCTCGCAGTGCTGGAGTGCTGCCGCTAAAGAAAACCGGCTCCAGACTCCAAGCCAGAAACCAGCCTGAACTTGAGCGGAATGGAAGGCTCAGGGTTGCTGAGATTATCTTGATGGGATTATCCCTACCCTGCCAATACGTTTACAGCAGGCTTGCAGGGATTCGTCAGCATGGCTCCGGGCTCCGACTGCCCGCTGTGCCTGCCACTGACAGCAGACACCTGCCTGAACTGCTGATTTTTTCCATTTACCTTTGTCCTTGTTTTTATGAGGGTGAACATTGTATCTGGTTTTTCTTATTGTATTGGTCTCTTTCTTTCTTTCTTTCTTTCAGTACCAGGGATTGAACTCAGGACCCTGCGCTTGCCAGGTAAGCGCTTATTCTACTGAGCTATCTCCCCAGGCCCTATTGCTCTCTTCTTGGTTTTAGTTCTTCTTTCTCTCCTTCCTCTCCATCTGCACAAGTTTCACAATGCTTGCATGACCCTCTTTCTCCCCCAGTCCCCACCCCCGGGACTGGGGATCAAACTCAGGACCTTGTGCTTGCCAGGCAAGCACTTATGCCGCCCAGCTATCTCCCCGGCTCGCCTCCAGCCTTACACATAATCTTTTCCTCTTCTATTTCTCTAATTTTTCCCTCAGCCCTTTTAAATTTTCTTCCCTGAAGGTGATGTCACCATACTGACAGCATGTTTACTGTATGTAGTTTTCTAATTAGTTATAAATTTTGTTATATAACCACAAATATAGTTCATACAGTTTAAGGTGGCAAATTAATAGTTACCATGGGGGCTGGTGAGATGGCTCAGTGGTCTAAAGCACCTATTTAGAACAAGCTTAGCAAAGCACAGGGACTGCGGTTCAATCCCCCAGCACCAAACGTGCTAGCCAGCCCCGCCCCCTGGTGGGCTGAGCTGGCCACACACACACATAAATAAATTTTTAAAAAAATAGTTACCACGGTTTGTCATTTTCTAGGCTGTGTTTGATGCTATTCTTATTGCTGATTGTACTACTATAATCAATATGACATAACTTTTTTTTTTTTTCGGAACCGGGAATTGAACTCAGGCCCTTGCACTTGCCAGGGAAGCACTTATTCCACTGAGCCATCTCCCCGGCCCCCTGACATAATTGTTTTAACCAGTCACTCATCTGGATATGCCAAGACTGAGATTGCACGAAGATCATAAACAATACCATTCACCAGCACCACAGAACAAAGGACTAGGACAAATGGGCAGTAAGTTTTCATCCACACTAAATTGAAGAGGTAGAGTCTCGCAACAGACTCAAAACCCAAGGAGCCGGGGAGATGGCTCAGTGAAATAAGCGCTTCCCTGGCAAGGGCAAGGGCCTGAGTTCAGTCCCCAGTTCTGAAAAGAAAAAAAAAAAAAAAAAGCCAGCTACACCAAGAAGACACCTTGAAGAAGTAGTCATTTCAAAAGGGTCTTCAATGCTAACAACAAAGATATTTGCCATAAGCAATTTACAAGCATCAACCTAGAAATTAAACTGAAAAAAAAAAAGAAAAACATTGAAAATAGAGAATGAGAAGACACCTAAGGTGCAAGCCCAGACTTCCTGCCTACCAAAGGCAGACCCAAAGGGCAATGATGTGGAAAAATTCCAAAACCACCCACATGGACTCTCTGAAGTGGTAACAATGGAATTAATAAGTAGGTTAATCAGGCATTAGAAAAGAAATTGAATTTGAAATAATTTCTCAGCTACCTACAGAGATAGTGACCATAATGAAAGACAAGGTTAGTGAGCCCAAGGCAGATACAGATTTTAAAAAATATAGAGAGAGAAAGCTTAGAAAATGATGGAAACCATGAACACCCAACATAGACAAGGTACGGAACCCATGCAACATTCAAACAGATATTCAGGAGATTAAAATTTACATTGAAAGTACATGGAGCAGAATGATCCAACGTAGGGACAGAATATCTGATCTAGAAGAAAAGATTGAAGTTAACAATCATGAAAAAAAAAAAAAAAAAAAAATGGTTTCTGGAGCCGGGGAGATGGCTCAGTAGAATAAGCACTTAGCTGGCAAGCTCAAGGGTCTGAGTTCAATCCCCGATTCCAAAAAAAACA
>NW_004524578.1:12487888-12488892 GCF_000260255.1 Octodon degus | reverse complement strand
AAAACCCAAGGCCTCACTATTAGAAAGCCATAACAACAGGATGTCCCAGGTCACAATGCCTTGATTTCTTAAAAATGTTCCCGGAACATGACAACCACAAGGTTAGACTCCCCCAGCTACCCCCGGACTTACTCCATTTGGTCATCCGGTATTGTAACTCACCAATTATTGTAAAGGGCAACCTATACTAACCCATGCGATTTGCTTCTGTAACTTGTCTGCTCCCCCCCATTTTGTGGTATTTGCCTTTAAAATAACTATGCCTGCTACACTGAAGGCGCGCTCTGCTCCTGCGTGTGCAGACTGCCCTATGTATACGTAGATAATAAAACTTCCCCTTTGTGATTTGCATGAGAGACTGACTCTTGGGGTCTTCCTTCACGGCGACTCGACCCTTACAGGGCCAGGGAGATAGCTCGGTAAAATAAGCACTTGCCTGGCAAGCACAAGGGCCTGAGTTCAATCCCCAGTTCCGGGGGGGAAAAAACATCCAGAAAAATGATGGAAACACTAAATGAAGAATACAGGAGAGGGCCAGCCAAATAGCTCAGTGGATTAAAGGGCCTGCGTAGGCAGGCGCAGGGGCTAGGAGTTCAATCCCTGGACCTGCTGTGCTGCCCCCACCCTCAGGGTATGCTGAGACTTCGATTGAGACTGGGTGTGGTCACGCACACCTGCAATACCAGCACTGGAGAGGCTGTAAACAGGAGGATCGGTATGGGTCCAATCTACATAGTGAGATCCGTTAGACCCTGCACTAAATACAAAAATAGAAAGAATACAGGAGAGAACCAGAGTGCGTGAAACAGATCCAAACAGATATCCAGGATATTAAGAACTCCTAAGAACAGTTGGAAAAACTGCTTGAATGAAACTGAAGATAGACTTTCAGACCTCAAAGACAGTGTTGCAGCTAATGAACACAAAATAAAAGGAGTAGGATTTTCTGCCGAGTTCTGGGAGCCCCCAGACCCAGTCCTAGCCCAGGTCCAGTGAGTGTGTGG
>NW_004524578.1:12477448-12480873 GCF_000260255.1 Octodon degus | reverse complement strand
AGGCAGGAGGATCTCAAGTTAGAGCCAGCCAGGGCAATTCAGTGACTTAGCAAGACTCCATTTCAAAATAAAAAATAGCGAACAGTTGAGGATGTAGCTCAGGGTAAAGGCCCTGGGTTTAATCCCCATTAATGAAAAATAAAAAATTTTCCCCTACAGGCCAGAGGAGGGTGCACAGGAAATATCTAGGTGACACCCCTAACTGTACCCTGGCAAATGATCAAAAACAGAAAAGCAGGGCCGGAGAGTTGGCTTGGTAGAATAAGCGCTTCCCTGGCAAGCACAAGGGCCTGAGTTCAATCCCTGGTTCCGCAAAAGAAAAAAGAAAAGCAAACAAAGCTCTTGCATGAGGTGCTAGATCTGTCTTCACTTTCGCCCTGCAGCTAGCCTAATCTCAAAGGCAGACAGGATTAAAAACCATGGTCATATTTTCATTTTTTTTACATTTTCTGCCCCTGGGCCAGCCAAATAGCTCAGTGGACTAAAGCGCCTGCAAGCAGGCAGGGGCCAGGGTTTCATCCCCAGGCCTGCCTGCCTGCCTCGCCCCTGGGGTGCACTGAGATGACAACTGAGACTGGGTGTGGTGGGGCGCGCCTGTAATCCCAGCACTTGGGAGGCTGTAAACAGGAGATCACTGAGTCCGATGTAGTAGTGAGACTCTGAACACCCTGCAGACCCTTCCCTAAAATACAATAAATAAATAAATAAAATAAATTTTCTGCCCATTTTGTTGACTGTCAAACTAATAAATTCTCCCGCAGTGATACTATCTGGACTGGTGATCTTTATACTAAAAGAAAATAAACTGGGCACAGATTCGTGGTGCTGCAAGAGCTCACTCCCACGTAGGACCCACAAATTGTGGGAGTAGAATTGGGGTTCACAGAGGCCGAAGGAGGAGAGAGAGCAGGATGGGAAGAGGGGACCTGAGGGTACCAAGTTATTCTTAGGTAGGACCAGCAGGTTCTGGGGCCTGTCTCAGTCACAGGAGGGTGACCACAGGCAACAATACTGTACAAGAAGCTAGAAGTGGCCCGCCACAATTCTATAATCCCAGCACTGGGGAAACTGAGTCAGGCCAGGGTTACACAGCGAGTTCAAGCCCAGCTTGTCTCAAAATAAGATAGCAATAATTGGGCCGGGGAGATGGCTCAGTAGAATAAGCGCTGGCGGGGCTGGTGAGATGGCTCAGTGGTCTAAAGCACCTACTTGGAACAAGCTTGGCAAAGCACAGGGACCGTGGTTCTATCCCCCAGCACCACATGCCAGCCAGCCCCGCCCCCTGGTGGGCTGAGCTGGCCACACACACACACACACACACACACACACATGCATAAATAATTTAAACAAACTCTTTAGGTAGTCCGCACATCCCCTGCAGTTGCCATGGAGAGCCCAGTTGGTATGTTAGCACTGCACCTGTCCCCTAAGTGAGCGGCTGTCCTCCTGAGGAGAGACCCCGCTCTCTGCGCCCAGCTCTGGAGCAAAGCTGGGCATGGGGCATTTTAGAGATGCTCACTGCTGGCAGCAGCACCTGCCAGTGCGGAGTCCGGGGGAGGGACTTCATCTCCCTGCAAGGGAGCCCCAAATCGAGAGGCCAGAAACTGGGTGTGCCCCGTGGCCCAGGGGCATGAGAGGTCCCCCCATGCCCTAGCTGGGTTCTGCGGGTGGGCGGCAGATGGACGCTGTCACTTCACAGGTTACACCCGGACTTTGCGTCCCTGGCCCGCCTGTCCTTTACCCGGGCCCATGTTCTGCCTGGACTGGGGTGGGGCGCTGGGGTAACCCAGCTCCAGCAGGACCCAGTGCACAGCCCCGCCAGCGTCCAGGGGAGCCCCCACCTCCTCTAATCACTGGCATTTCCTGAGGCTTTGTGCATGTGTGTGTGGGTGTGGGTGTGGGTGTGGGTGTGGGTGTGTGTGAGTGTGTGTGGGTGGGTGTGGGTGGGTGTGGGTGTGTGTGTGTGTGTGTGTGTGTGTGTTACGAGCCCCAACCCGGGTGCTCTAATCACTCAGCTATGGCCGCAGCCCTTTTGCATTATGGTTGTTATTGAGACAGGGTCTCACTAAGTTGCCCACACACCCTGGCACCTGCCGCCCAGGGTCTCGGGGTCCACACTGAAGGCGTGATGGGAGGGTTTTTAAGTGGGCGCTGATCCCGACTACCTTAAGACTGAGGCGTGCGGCGTGCGGAGGCGGAGCTCGGGTTTGCAGGGACGTGGCGCCGGGAGAGCGGAGACTGCGCCCAGCAGGGGGCGCGGGGCGCCATTCCAGACCCCTGCTTGCTTCAATTGTTTTCCGGACTGTCCAGAGTAAACCGCCGAGCAAGTCTTGGTTGACAGCTGGGCAGAGATGCTCTGGATTAAACAGCGGCTGTGCGACACAGGCGGCTGCAGCCCGCAGTCCCGATCGCTGCGCCCGCGCACCTCCGTCCTCGGCGCTCAGCCGGACTGTGGGGTCTCGGCTGCCCCAGGCGCATTTGCCCATCACCTTCTTCCCAGCTAAATCCTATTATTTCCCATTATGCACATAATGCAGACGAACCTAGCTACCCTCGGGAGGCTGAGGCAGGAGGGTCATGTGAGCCTGCGAGTCAGAGATGAGCCTAGGCAACCCAGCAAGACCCGGTCTATAAATAAATAAAAGCAATGCCTTCCTATCACTAGTAAATTTGAGAAGAAAACATTTAGAAGGTGTCATGTTGTGCACAGGGCCAGCCGCGGGGCTTATAGTATTTTCTAGGCTGCCCTAACACCACAAATCAGGTGGCTTTGAAGGAAAGAAATTCATCCTAGCTAAGGGTCTGGGACACAGAAGTCTGACGTCAAGGCGGGTGGGCAATTTGTGGAGGATCCGAGGAGAGTCCGCCACTTCTGCCTTTCTTTTTCCTGTACTCCCACTTCCGGTCTCTCACTTCCAGGCTCGAGTTTCCGGTGCTCCCAGCAGCCCCGGGTTGGCTGGGGCCTGCAAAGCGGATCTCGGCCTCCGTTCTCTCCGCCTCTGTATGCACCGGCCACTTCGTCTCCTCCTCTTACGAAGGCTCATCAAAGTACCTCCCCCCATAGATCCAAAATGGTCCCCTCTGCAGACCCTTAACTTAATCACATTTGCAAAGGCCTTATTTTCGAATCAGTGCACCTTCTAAGGTTCCAGTGGTCATAAGTGCGACAAAATGCCACTATCCAACCAGATGTCCGAAACCGAACTCTTCGTGTGCTTCACTAGGAAAAAGGCAGATGATGTCTAAAATCATAGTCAAGAAATGGAGCTATCCAGGTATGGTGGTACACACCTGTAATACCAATACCAGGGAGGCTGAGGCAGGAGAATCTCCATGAATTCAAGGCCAGCCTGAGCTACACAGTGACTTCAACACCAGAGTGAACTACATAGCAGGGCCCTGAGTCTGATTTTTGTTTTCTTTTT
>NW_004524578.1:12472743-12477343 GCF_000260255.1 Octodon degus | reverse complement strand
CCGGCAACCACTTATTCCACTGAGGTATCTCCCCGGCCCTCAACTCTGAAATATTAAAAAAATCATTTGAGGAGCCTCAATTCCAAAATGCCAACTCAGTGGTCGGGTAATGAGACTTCCAGAAACTATCAGGGCCAAACCCAAAACAAGAGGGCCACCAAGATGCGGTGTGGACAGCCTCTCCTGCACCCCCTCCACAGCTCCCACTCCCTTCCCCACGGTGCTACCCAGGCTCATTGAAAGCCAATAAATACTCAGGGCTGGTGGCATCTGGTAGCGGGTAACTTGGGCAATCAGCTTCTCTAGCAGTTGTCCTGGCAACGGTGCTGCCTGCTGTGGTTAGGTTTCACCGTGAAGCCATCTTCAAGCTGTGTCGTGGGCTCCATTAGATGCAATTTCAGTGGAGCCGGGCACGGAGGCCTGCGTGGAGTCTGATTTCCATGACCTCCGGTCCAGCCCAAGAACGTGTGGCCATGAAACCTGTGCCCAACGCCTCTTGCACCTGAACACTACTGCAGGGACCCTGAGGGTCAGCAGCTCCTGCAACCACACACTTGACATGGTGCTTCGTGAGGAGCCAGGCCTCCATCACAGAACCCGGGAGCGCACGCTCCACCTCACCCACGACTGCCACATCTCAGGGCCAGAGATGAGATTTGCTTGTGCCCTGCAGAACAGAGCAGTTGCTGCATCTGCCAGCCCCAAATTGGCAGGAGGTGGCTTGGTTACAGCAGCCATAGAGCCGTTTGTGGGGGCCAAGCTGCCAGCCGCCCATAGTAGACTGAGCCCCTGATATGCTGGGGGTGGGGTGCACGTGGTAATCCAGCACTCTGGGAGGCTGAGGAAGGAGGGTTCCGAATTCAAGCCCAGCCTGACAATGTAGTGAGACGCTGCCTCAAAAAATAAAAAGGGAGCCAGGTACAGCGGCCCAGGCCTGTAATCCCAGCACTGAGAGGCTGAGGTAGGAGGGTCATTGTGAGTTCAAGACCAGCCTGGGCTACAAACCAGCTCAGGTCCAGCCTGAACTGCAGATCGAGACCCTGTCTCAAAAAGACAAAAATAAAGTAGACTGGGGACTGTGGTAGTGGTAATGTCAGCTTGAAAAAGGAAGGTCTAGTGGGTTGGTTTAACACAGTTCTGGGTGTGGATGACGGACTTATTGAAGAGGGAAACCGGACTAGGAGTGGGTGGCCGCAGCCAATAGGCTTGTATCCTGGATGGACTACAAAGGGAGAGGAGGAGGAGGCGGTCTCCCTCTGCTTCTGTGGAGGGCTCCGTCTGCACCCTCCCCTGGGACGACGGGCTCCCAGCTCCCAGCACACGCTGGGCGGCTTCCTGATGCGCATGAGCACAGGATTCTGTAGGGCCCTGTGGCCATCGGCCCCTCCACACCCGGCTGCAGTTGTCCTTAGCCCACATGTACACCCTTCCTGGATCACACTTCACACGCGACGGGCTCAAAACAGGACATCATTTCTGTGCCTCTACCGAACCCCAACTGAGGCAGTGGTGGCCCTGGGTTCAACCCCCAGCACTGCTGAAAACAACAATAATAGAAATAAATTTCGGGATGAATTGGATATGGCAAAAATACCCCCTAGAGAGGATGCAGCCAAGAGAGGCTTACTTAGCAACTGAATTCACAAAGTAAAGACAGTATATCTTTTTTTTTTTTTCTTTCCCCCATTACCAGGGATCAAACTCGGGACTTTACAAACAGGCGCTTGTGCCACTCAGCTATCTCCCTGGAACCCTCCCCGGTTCCCAATATCAAAAGCTAGGAGCCGAGTGTGGCAGCACGTGCCTGAAACCCCCATACTCCAGAGGCTGAGGCAGGAGGGTGCTACGCTGGAGGTCAGCCTTCCCTACACAGTGAGCTGGGGGAGCTGTCTCCGAAGAACCCAAAATAAATAAATATGAACTGAGAAGGAACATCTAGGAAGGCTCTCCTTTCTGACTCTCACCCGCTCACATCATTAAAATTGAATTGAAATTTAAATTTAGAAGGGCAGGGAGATGGTTCAGTGGAATAAGCGCTTCACTGGCAAGCGCAAGGGCCTGAGTTCAATCCCTGGTTCCGCCAAAAAATAAAAATTAAAAAATAAAATAAAATAAATTTAGAAAACAAGAAAGTAAAAAGAGGGAAAAGAAAAAAGATTTTAAACGATTGTGATGGTGCATTTTGTGTATTTTCTCACAACTTTTTTTTTTTTTTAAAATATTTATTTAGTGTGTGTGTAGCCAGCTCAGCCCACCAGGGGGCAGGGCTGGCTGGCATGTGGTGCTGGGGGATCAAACCACGGTCCCTGTGCTTTGCTTAGCTTGTTCTAAGTAGGTGCTTTAGACCACTGAGCCATCTCACCAGCCCCTTTCTCACAACTTTTAAAATCTATTTTCTGTATTTTTAGACGACACTGTGGCGGGGGAGATAGCTCAGCAGCTTGAGCGCCTGCCTGGCAAGTGCAAGGGCCTCAGTTCTATCTCTGGTAGCGCAAAACAAAAAGCAAGCAAACCCACGACACTGGGCATTGATGCGCCCTGGGGATCAAGCCTGAAGCCTTTGCACTGAAGCTGCAGCCCCGCCCTTTCCTTATTCTTCACTTTGGTTTAAATCTGGTTTAAAGGACCAGCGATGCAGCCAGGGAGATAGCTCAGAGTCTCTAAAGCACGAGGCTGCCCTGGGTCATGTCAGACTCGCGACCCTCCTGCCTCAGCCCCCAGCAGAGCTAGTTTGGATGCCCTTTTCTGCCGGGAGCACAGCGGCAGACCCGGCAGTTCTAGAGCATGGGCTCAGCCACCACTAGGTGGCAATGGTGACACTAAATCCAATAGTTGGTCTCTGGTCCCCCCCACCACTCCCCCCACCACCACTTTTTTTTTTTTTTTTTTTTTAATGTATCTGGTACAGGGTCTCATTACACAGCTCCGACTGTGATCCTCCGTTTTCAGCCTTCCCAGCGCTGGGATTAGAGGCGCCTCGCCCAGTCTCGGTGGCCGGCTCACCGCTCCCACACTCCCGGGCAAGGCCCGCTTCCCTAAGCAGGCGCTCAGTCTGCTGAGCTATCTCCCTGGCCGCATCGCTGGTCCTTAAAACCAGATTTAAACCATGCGCTCATGCACTGATCATCAAACATTTCTTCAGTGGCTTCTCTGCACCTGGCGCCAGCGTAGGCTGGCAACACGCAGGGGTCAGCAGATGGGGTGCCACGGCCCCTGCCACGCGGACCTGACGCTCCAGGGAAGGTGCCCGAGAAAAGCTGAAGACCTCGCATAGAAGCTTAGTGCAGTGCCTCGGCGTCCAGAAGGAGGGGAGGGCGAGGAAGCAGCCGGGAAGAACAGGAGCTGAGCTGCTTTGCAGGTTTCCTTGTATGTTTTGGTACCAGACATCTAACCTGGGCCTCTGCACTGAACTGCACCCCAGTGCCTTGGTATTTAATTATCTAGAGGCCAGGACCGTCCTGCCTCAGCCTTCCGAGCGCTAAAAGGCAGATGTATTTTCATATATGATGGTCATGCCTTATTTGATGATTGTCTTTTTTTTTTTTTTTTAGGGCAGGGTATACAGGGTCTCACTGTGTAGATCGGACTCGTGGTGACCCCCCTGTTTACAGCCTCCCAAGTGCTGGGATTACAGGCGTGCGCCACCATGCCCCGTCTCAATCTCCATCTCAGTGCGCCCTGGGGGCTGGGCTGGCATGGCACCCCACACCAGGGATTGAACTCCAGGCCCCTGATCCTGTTTGTAGGCGCTTTAATCCGCTGAGCTATTTGGCCACCCCTTGATGATTGTCTTGCCGCTATCATTAACTAAAAAAGCGAACTTTAGGGTCTGTGGGCCGGCTTCCAAAGTAGACAGGCAGAAGGCAAAGCCAGGAGCTGACTGCTGGGCTTGCCCCGAGGAGGAGACTGAGGAACCCGGTAGCCTCCGCATGGGCTCTGCCCAGGGAGCGAAGCCGGACCTCGTGGCTGCTGCTAAGGAACTCCCTTCCTCCTTCCTTCCCTTCCTTTGAGACAGGGTCTCCCTATGTAGCCGAGGCTGGCCTCGAACTACTAGCAGTCCTCCTGACTCAGCCTCGGAGTGCTGGGATTACAGAGATCGCCACACCCGACAGGAACTCAAGTTTCTAAAAATAATCCAGCTAGGCCTGGAGGCAGGATTGCCAAACTCCACAGTGAACTCAAGGCCAACCTAGACTAGAGAGCAAGACTCCCTCTCCCTCTCCCCCTCATTATTTTGCGTAAAGCGTTTCACGTGAAACCAACAGAAGGCGGAAGCCACGGGACCTGGCGCCGGGGCCCTGAGCCCCGCTTCGCGCTGACACTTTCTGGGTGTCGTTTCAACCGCTGGAGCCACACTGCGCTACACAGTGGTGGCGCGGCTTACACCCAGTCTGCAGTCACCTCCGAATCCTCCCACCTCCTCCCCCACGACCTGTGGCTTCGCTGAGGTTAAACATGTGAACGTGGGCTTGTTTCGTTTTGCTTTTGCACTGCGGCGTGAACCCGGGGCCTCGGCACCGCGCCACAGCCCCCCCTTCCACCTTTTATTTAAAAAGAGGGGCTCCGGGTGTCCCGGGTCGCCTCCGCCCCCTCCCCCCGC
>NW_004524578.1:12456263-12472433 GCF_000260255.1 Octodon degus | reverse complement strand
GGGGCGGAGCCTTCACTTCCGCTGCGCGCGCCACGTGGCGGACGGGAGAGCCGGGGAAAACAACAAGATGGCGGGGGCTCGGGTGGGGGCTGGGGCGGAGGGGCCCGGCGGGGTGGGCGCGTGAGGACCTCCACGGCACGGCCCCGGATTCATTGTCTGCTGTCTTTTTTTTTTTTTTTTTGCGTGTGCCTGTTTGCGGCCCCCGCGAGTGGGGGAGAGAGCGGGGAGGGGGAGGGAGGAGGCGGGGCAGGCCCCGGCGCGGGTGGGGGTCGCCGTGTCGTCGCGGCGCTCTGGGGTGCGGGAGGTTTCGCCGCCTCGGAGCTGGGGTTAGAGCCACGGAGCCTGCGGGGCGGCGCCCAGGCGCGCTGCGCTCCTGCGAAGATGGGCAACAAGATGGGGTCGGCGTTCGCGGCCCTCCGTGTGCGCCGCGAGGCGCGGGCAGGTCCGGGGGCCAGGGCTTGGGGTACCCCCCTTACTAAGCACTTCCTGAAGGTTTGAGGAGTTTAACAAAAATTTTGAAAATAGCGCGGGGCCGGGGAGATGGCTCAGTAGAATAAGCGCTTCCCTGGCAAGCGCTCGGGCCTGCGTTCAATCCTCGGTTCAGCAAAAAAAAAAGGATGACGGGTGGCTCCTTGTGAAGGCCCTGGATTTAATCCCGTTACAGTGTGTTTCTGTGGCCGTGTCTTCATTTGATCCCCAGCACTAAAACACTGGCTTTGAGTTAAATCCCCAGTTAAGCAAAAGAAGAAAAAAAAAAACCCTAAAGGTTTTTATGTAGTTTTGTTTCAGACACAGTCTTGCTATATGCAGTTCAGGCTGGCATTGAGCACATGGTACCCTAGGCTGTCTGGAACTCACAAAGATCCTCCTGCCTCAGCCTCCTTGGTGTTGGGATTGCAGATATGGGCCACTATGACCAACTCCCTTTTATACATATTTCTGTAAAATTTGCAGTCAATATTTTTTTAATTTAGGGAAGGGTCTACAGGATATTCGGAGTCTCACTATACATCGGGCTCCTAGTGATCCTCCTGTTTACAGCCTCCCAAGAGGTGAGATTACAGGGATGAGCCACCACGCCCAGACTCAATCACCGGTCTCAGTGTGCCCCACATGCGGCGCAGGAGCCCATACAGCAGGCTTCTGGCCCCTGAGTCTGCCTGCAGGGGCTTTAATCCACTGAGCTATTTGGACGACCCCACAATCAATATAAATTTTAACAAGACTTTTTGATGTATAGTTTGACTTCCCAAATGGTGGTAATTTATTGCATCTGGAACCCACTTTGGGGGTCAGGGAGAGAGCTCAGTGGCATGAGCTCTTGTGTGGCAAGCGCAAGATCCTGAGTTTGATCCCTGGTACAAAAAACAAAACTATTAGATTAGAACCCACCTTGGGTCAAACCCTATCCAGCTTTGCTCTCGCTCCCCTAAATTGAGGCGAGTTTCTAGAAATTGTAAATTATGTCTTCTCGGTGTGTGATTCCTGTGTAGCTTTGTTGTCCAGTAGGGGCCTGCCATCGATGTTACTTGGAGGTAAATATTGTCCAAGGACCTTCTGTGCTGCAGGCCTGCAAGTGCAGAGGCCTCGTTTCCTTTTAACTACGGAGGTCATGCCTGTGTGTAGATGGGATGTTCCAGAGTTCCAGCAGGCACCGAGTATAAACTTATGCAGGCTTCAAAAATCCAAAAGTAAAACATTTGGACCTGTCCTTTGAGTTTGTTTTCTACTGTTTTTCACAGTAATGAGATGGAACCTAAGGCTGGCTCACGGAGCTACATCCCCCTCCCCCTCTTTGAGGCAGGGTCTCAGTAAATTGCTAAATTGTCCAGGATTGGGATCCTCCTGCCTCAGCCTCCCAGAGTACTGGGGTGACAGTCCTGTGCCCCCTTTGCTTGCTTTTATTAGGCACAGAAGAGGAAACATGAACAGAAACGTGAGGCTTCAACGAAAGGGGATCCAATACCTCCACAGTTTCTGCTCTAGGTGTTTGTAATGCTTGGGTAGCCTATGGGGAAACTGCAGTAATCGAAAGTGATACGGCAAAACTCGGAAGTGCGAAGTGGAGCTCCCACAAATTTAAATACGAGGAAAATGTCGATCAGCAGGGAGGGTACGTGATCACGTGGGACAGGTCATTAAGTCCACCTCAGGCAACCTACCCCTTTCCTTGGGAACTAGCCGTTCTGATCAGCCCCGGGATGATTAATCCCATGGAAATATTTTGTTTCTAATTACATGGTATAAAGTACATCCCACTAGGACGGAGAATCCTGGTGAAGGTATTTATCAATGAGGCTTTGGTTCCTTAAGAACCACTCTGGCAGTGATTATTATTCCAGAACAGTTTCCTTGGAGACAGCAGCCAGTGCTAGGCTTTCTCTCTTGGGCTACAGATTTGTAGACTAATTTGAAATCTCCCAAGTCACCCCGTGCAAAGTGACAGGGTCCTGCGGGTGCACAGCAGTAAACACGAGGCTTTTAGCTGTGCCAACACTGTACATTGGAGACCAGAATCCGTTATGGGGACGCCCTGCAGTCCTTCCCAGGGACCTCTAGATTCTTTGTTGCTCAGATGGCATGCTGATTCCCAGAGCAGAAAGCGGGCATCTTCTGCTTCAGCTCTTTCCTGGAACAGTTGACACTGAACAGCTCTTGGCAGCTGAAACTTCTTAGAAACCCATCTCCTCTGTGTAGTGTAATCTGCTACTGATATACGTGAAGTGGAGGAGGCGAACAACAAAGACTATTTCCTTGTGGCAAGGACACCTGATGTCGTTTCTGCTCTGGGGTATGGAAGAGATCTTGTAACCTGCCCCTCAGCTCAATCCTGCCAGGAAGGGCCCAGGTGGTTTCTAGCTGGTCTCAGTCTTCTGTGAGACCACAGCAGGCAGGTGAAGCAGGCCAGGTCCCCACCTGGAGGCTGAGTTTAGGAACCGGGGCTCCGGAGGTATCAGACGTGCTCAGGGGGCACAGCTTGGCAGCGTGGCCTCCTTGGGTGTCAGCCTCCTTCCCGAAGCTGGGGGCGTTTCATTTTGTCCTGAGGCCTAAGCCGTGCACATGCAGCAGCCCCAGCTTAGCCAGGTGCCTCACGTGAATTTCCCCGCAGGGAAGGGTGCAGGTCAGCGCTTCTGCTGCTGGACCCCTCCTTGGCCTCCCCAGCCCTTCCTGAGGCACTACCCCCCAAAGCTCTCCAGCCCTAACCTGGATCCCTAAATTGCATGCTCTACCTTCCACCACCCCATCTTTAATGTGCTCTTTGTTCTTTCATCTGTTCAGTAAACTACTCCAAATTCAAACAGGCTGAGTGCAGTGGTGCGCGCCTATAATCCTGGCACTCAGGAAGCTGAGGCAGGAGGCTTTCTGTGTGTTCCAGATTGGCCTGGGCTACAAATTGAGCTCAAAGCCAGCCTGTACTGCATAGCCAGACCCTGTCTCAAAAAGACAAATAAGGGACCAGGGAGATGGCTCAGTGGAGTAAGTGCTTGCCTGGCAAGCACAAGGTCCTATATTCAAACCCCAGTTCCACCAAAAAAAAGACAAACATAAAACCCTCAAACAGGATATACAAAGCTTCTAATCTCAGCTATGCTGGAGGCCGAGACAAGAATCTCAGATTCAAGGCCAGCCCAGGCAATTTATTTAATTATTTTTGTTACTTATTTATTTTGACAAAACTGGACATTGAACTCAGGACCTTGTGCTTGCCAGGCAAGCATTTATTCTACTGAGCCATCTCCCCACCCCCCACCCAGGCAACTTAGCAAGACCTTCTCAAAGCAAAAAAGTAAAACAGTTACAGAAGGAGCTCAGTACTAGAATGACTCTTGGTGTCATCCCCAGTATGGAAAAGAAATGTAAATGTAGTAATCGGTGAATCCAGGGATTTCACATCTAGTAATGTATGCTAGGGTGCTGTCATACAGCACAAACAAAGGATCTGTAGGGCCAAGGAGATAGCTCTGCAGCAATAAAGGCCTCCTGGCAAGCACAAGATCCTGAGTTCGATCCCCGTACAAAAACAAAAGGATCAGGGCCGGGGAGATGGCTCAGTAGGATAAGCGCTTGACTGGCAAACGCAAGGATCTGAGTTCAATCCCCGGTTCCGCAAAAAAAAAAAAAAAAAAAAAAAAAAAAAAAAGGATCTATAGTCTACTGTGGTGGTACACACCTGTAATCTGAGTTCTTGGGAGGCTGCGGCAGGAGGATTTGGAGGGAGGCTAGTCTTGAGTTACATAGTGAGTGCAAGGCCATCCTGAACTGTATGGCAAGAGCTTGTCTGAATAGAAAAAAGGGCTGGGGAGACGGCTCAGTAGAATAAGCGCTTTTGCCTGAGTTCAATCCTTGGTTCTGCCAAAAAAAAAAAAAAAAAAAAAAAACAGAAAAAGTTTAGTAAAATATAAAAAGCTAAGTGGAAGATGCATTCATTTATCAGAGAAAGATGTGGTTTGTGTGTGGATTTCTTGTTGTTGTTTTGGGGTGGTTTTCTGTTTGGGGTTTTGTTTTTGTTTGTTTATTTTGAGACAGGGTCTCACTGTGTAGTCCAGGCTGGCCTTGAGCTCACTGTGAGCTTCAGGCTGGCCTCGGCCTCCCAAGTATGTGCCGGCATAGCAGGCCTGGCCTCACCCTTACCTTTATAGCCTAACCCCAGCCTCCGTTAACTGACATCTCCAGCAGACTTTCTTTTTTTCCTTTCTTCTGGTACCGGGGATTGAACTCAGGACCCTGTGCTTGCCAGGCAAGCACTTATTCTACAGAGCTATCTCCCTGGCCCCGTCAGCAGACTTTCCTGCAGTTCCTGGTACACTTGATTTTTATTGCTTTTGTCCTTGTCAGCTTGTTTTGTTTTTAAAACTTCGCTGTGTCCACAATATTCCCACATGTCTTCGCTTGCACTTCCAGTTCCCTCCCAGAATGTCTCTCCCAACTTCTCCACCTTCATCATCTCAGAGACGGCTTATCAGAGTCACTTAATCCCCACTCCCAGCCCAACTAGGGTTCCCTTACTGCAGGGTTTTTTTGGGGGAAGAGGGTGTTTTGAAACAGGATCTCACTCCATAATGTAGCCCAAGCTGGCCTCAGACTTTTCACGTATTCATAGTACTTGGGATATGTATGAAAAAATAACTGCTCGTTTATCTGAAATTCAAATTTAAGAGGGCAACTTACATTTCCATTGGCTAACCTAGCACTTGTACTTTGAGGGCAAACCCAGCAGCACATGAAATTAGATTTCTCCTGGGCAGTAAGGTGGCGAACACCAAAAGCTTGCAGCTCCCCAGGCCACGCAAAGACGTGACCACAGCATCAGATTTTTGCAGGGCAGACCCTCAATGCAGCTGTCACGACTTTCTGAGCGCTATTAACTTGATCCTTCATCTGTTCATGCAGCAATTATTTTTCCAGGGCCTGCTCTGTGCCAGGCATAAATTCTGGGAAGAACAAGACAAACCAACTACAGATCCTTGTCCTGGAACAGGCCTTATTTTTGCCTGGTGGACTGACTGTAAAATGACAATTGCTAGGGCTGGCGAGATAGCTCAGCGGACTAAAGCTCCTGCTTAGGCAAGCGCAGGGACCACGGTGGTTCAATACCCTACACAACATGTCCCACCAGCCCCACTCCCAGGGCAGGCTGAGCCGGGCAGAGTCTGGAACTGGTGGCACAGCCTGTAATCTCCATGTTGGGGAGGCTGAAAGCAAGATCACAACAAATCCAAGATGCGTGCGTAGTGAGACCCTGCAACAACCAAATATATATATATATATATATATATATATATATATATATTTATTTTAAGACAATTGCTATAAAGGGCTTGGCATTGTAGAGCAGGCCTGTGATCCCAGCCCTGGGAAGACAGGAGGCTCTCAAATTCCAACCTATTCTGGGCAGGGCCAGCAAGAGAGCTCAGTGGATTAAAGCACCTGTTTCGGCAGACACGGTCAGGGGCTAGATTCCTTCTCCAGCCTGTCGTTTGGGTTTCATTGAGAGGGCATTGAGACTGGGTGTGGTGGTGCCTGCCTGTAATCCTAGCACTTGGGAGGCTGAAAAACAGAGGAGAATCACTATGAGTCCAATCTGTGTAGTGAAACACTGTAAAAATAAATAAATAAATAAATAAATAAAAACATCCTGGGCAGTTTAACAATAACCTGACTCAAAACAAAAGTTCAGAAGGACTGGGGACTATCAAAGATCCTGGGCTGGATCCCCAGTACTGAAAAACACAATGCCAAAAATTATCTAGATTTTTTTTCTCGGACAGGATCTACAGGGTCTCACTACATAGACTGGACTTGTAGGATCCACCTGTGTTCAGCCTCCCAAGAGCTGGGATTACAGGCGAGTCTCAGCGTGCCAAGGGGTGGGGCCGTCAGGGCAGGCCCCTGAGTCACTTGCAGGCGCTTTAATCCGCTGAGTTATATAGCCGGCCCTCACACCCTGTCTCGGTCGCTATCTCAGTGCCCTAGAAATTTATATTTGCTGTGATTTTCTCTCTGGTATCTGAAGGCTACCTTCCCAAACCCTCCTTTCTACTTTTTTTGTTTTGTTTTGTTTTGGTTTGGTTTTTTTGGTGGAACTGGGGATTGAACTCAGGCCCTGGCGCTTGCCTGGAAGCGCTTATTCCACTGAGCCAACTCTCCGGCCCCCTTCCTACCTTCAGATCCATAAAATGCTTAGAAAATTTTATGAACAATACAATCTGTCATCCTTATTGTACAGACAACTGGTTTCTCCCAACTCTGCTTACTAAAAATTTTAACCCATATTTAAACATTTGGCTGTCTTCAAAAGCCCGGTTCTGCTTTGCTCTAAGAGGCACCACACAGGCCTCCTCGGCTCAGACGCCTCGGAGCCGCGCGGGCTCGGTCCTCCCAGGCCGGCTGCGCAGGGAAGGCGGGTGGACCTGTCCCACCGGGCCCCTGCCAGTGTGGCACGACCTGTGAGTCTCTCAGCGGCCGCAGGGATCGTGGAGCCACGCGACGCAGGCCGCAGCTGCACGTGTCTCTGTTCCAGAGGCTCAGATCGTGCCCCTAACTCAGGCCTCGAGCTCGGATCGGGGGACCCCTGCACCCGCGCCCTCGCGTTACACATCATTAGCTCGCCGTGTGGTTGCAGGAAAGCAAGACGAGGCGTTGCCGCCTGAACCCTAGATTCCAGGGGCGCAAGCTGAACATCAGCCAGGCTTGGGTCTCTCGGCTCTTGCAAAGCAACGGCTCGGAATCTGCACCGGGGAGGGCTTCGGGCCGGCGGCTGAGAACCACTGCACCTAGCCGGGGACCTCCGCGCCCTCCCAGCCCTGCGAACGGAGGCGCCCGGGCGTGCAAGGCACGTGCTTCCTCCTGGGGAATGGGCAGAAGTGTGTGCGCAGCTCTGCTCGAGGAACTCTCTTTCTTTCTTTCCTTCCTTTTCCTGCAAGGAGGCCTCCCAGTAAATATGGCTCTTGAGATGCATCTCCGAGCACATCCTGCCTGCGCCTTCAGACACCCCACCAGCGGTGAGGGATTCTCTCCTTTCCAGAGAGACAGCTGTAGCCTAGTGCTGAACTTGCAAATCATAGTAACTTCTCACTTTCTTTTGACAACTACGCAAGGGGAGGAGGGGGGTCTCATAGATTTACTCTACTTTAAGAATTAACCTAGAAGGAAGAGATAAGTTTTCTGATACCACTTTACTTCTTAAATAAATCTGGCCCGCTTCCTAGTAAGTTTTTGGATGCTATAATTTATCAATCCATCTGTCAAAGAGGAATTTTGTTATCTTCAGAACTCATGCGTTTTACAAAAACTGCTGCATAGCGCGATTTTATTCAGGAGCTCGTTCCTTTCGTCCCCTCCCTGTGTCCAGTAACTGCGCCAGAGTTGGCACGGCAGGGTTAGGAGGCTGCTCCCCGCCTTCCACAATTTCTGTTTTTTGAGAAATCCTATTCATTCCAGTATTTGCCAAGTTAAGAGACTAGACCTGTGAGCTGACTTCAGACTGATCTTATTTCCTTGTAGAAAGACAAAATGTAGAATCTACCTCACATTTGCCAGGCCCAGCAGGCGCAAGCAAGGGCCACCAGTTTGGGGCAGGAAACGCAGGGCGCCTTTAAGAGGAACTCGCGGTAATTTTCCACTGCGCCCTCGGCCGGGCGGCGCGGCAGGGGGCGGGGCGGAGCGCGGCTGCGCGGCGTGGCCCGCGCCTCCGTTGCCTGGATACCGCCGCCCCCGCCCTCTCCGCCCGGATTCCTTCGGTTTCTAAGATGGCGTCCGAGTTCTATTTTTAGGGCGCTGGGAACAAAGCGCGGGGTGCAGCCTGGGCTCAGCCTACAGCGGGGGGCGTGCGGCCGGCCTCGAGTGTCGCTGTCAGCACCTGCACACCTTCCGGCGCCTCCGAAGCCCGAGCAGCGAGCCGTGCTGCAGCTGGCCCGGGCCTCGGCGTGGGGCTCAGTTCCTTCCAGGAGCGCCCCGGTTTCCCATGAAGCCAGCTCCAGGCGAAGTCTTGGGGTCTGAATTGGGCTGTGGGATTTAAGGAAGCCGCGCGATCGCGGGGGCTCGGTTAGGGTACCGCCGCCCCTCGCTCCGGCCGCCCCTGCGCGGCGCTGGGCACCCGCCAGCCCTTCGGCCCCGGCCCTGGCCCTGTGCGATCTCCTTTTCAAAATGCTTTTCATTTCTTCCATTGAAGCTGTGGTTTATACGAGTTACGATCTTACGGTACCATTACAGTCATGGGAAGCCTGGCTCGGGGCGTAGCCCAACGCTAAGACCCCGAGTTCAATCCCTATTTTTTTTAAAAAAAAATCATTAGATTGTAAACTCCTTAAGGACAGAAGCTTTGTTTTCATTTTTTGTACGGGCAGAAATACTTATGCTTGAAAAAAAAAAAAAGTCTCGAAGGTTCAGCCCTCTGCCCAAAGCTGTGCTCTAAGGTAGAGACCTCTGGTTATGCTGTGTACAAATAGGGAAACTAAGGCAGCAGGAGATGTAACTGCTGGGGTGAGCAGCGGGTCCTGGCCCGGCCGCGGGCGAGAATCCGGGCGTCTTCCAGGATTTGGAACTTGCTCCGCACGTTTATGCGGCTGCTGGCGGTCAGGCCGTGCAGACGCGGCCACCCTAAGGCCATAGGAAGTCTCCTGCCAACCGGACAAACCTCTCTACAAAGAGAAAGAACATGGTTTCATTATTAAATAAACATTAACCCCAAATGCAAGGCAAGCCCAGGAGACAGAAGTTCCCCAGCTTTCGGGTAGCGAGGCAGACACACCCACTGCGGTAGGAGACCTGGAGGTAAACAAGTGGGCCAGAAGCACCCCAAGTTCCCAGGTCATCCAGGATTATGCAGGCATTGGTAGCTGGTTGTCAGCCTTATCCAACGCGGAGAGGAGGGAGAAGCGAAGAAAACACTACACTGTTCTGTTCATTTGTCAGTTTGTTTCGTTTTGTGGTATACTACTGAGGAATTAACACTGGGGTCTTAGTACTGAGCCACACCCACAGCCCTTTTTCTGTTTTTATTTTGAAACAGGGTCTTGCAAAATCGCTAAGTTGCACAGGTTGGCTTCAGACTTTAGGCATACAGGAGTGTGCTACCACACCCAGCTAAATAAACATTTGTACAACAGAGGTCAGGTTTGTAATTTAGGGAATGTCACCTACCCAGAGTTACTCTCCAGTGCTCCCGAAGAAGCTGGGAAATAGGGACGCTACCTTCTGCGTTGATTACATTTCAAAGAGAAAGTTCCCAGGACTTTGAGGAGGACACCCCCAGGTTATAAAAAGTTGGCCTGGGGCTTATTTAACTTTTAAATAGATTTCCCTACCTCTCAAAGGAGTAGAGAATGAATTGATCCTTACAAATTATCCATAGCCAGGCCAGGAGTGGTGGTGCATGTCTGTAATCCCAGTCCTCTGGAGTCTGAGGCAGGAGGATAGCCTCAAGTTCAAAGCCAGCCTGGGCTACATAGTGAGTTCAAACCAGCCTGAACTACACAGTGAGACCCTGTCTCAAAAGAAAAAAATTGTCTAAATCCTGTAATCCCAGTGTGAGGCAGAGGCAGGAAGATCATTGCTAGTTTGAGGCTAGCCTGGGCTATACAGTGTCACCATATCTCAAAAGGAAGAAGGGGGAATAACAGTCTAAGGTAAGCACTAAAATGGATTAAAGCCTTCCCACCAGCCCCTCTCTGGGTTAGTTACTAGATTTGTATTTGTCCTAGCACAGCATAGACCAAAACCAGCTCTTCCAGATTGAGATTTTCACCTTAATGGCTATCCTCCTGCCTCACAGACAGGACGTCAAATACTAGGGACCAAGGAGAAATACATAACCAAATGGTAATGGTATTAAATTCTCTCTTCTAATTCAGATTCTTGCTTCCTGGTTTCTTTCAAGTTAAGCCTGATTTCCAGCAGATGTGGTAGTGGGTCTGGGTGCTGCGCTCGACCAAAGAATGCATCCGGAGCATGGCATACAGGGCCCTGATGTCCACCCGAGTGTGGGCTTCACTCAGCATGGCGATGCCTGGCAGGAGGACCCCACCCCACAACCTCCTGAGCGTAGATGCCTTTGCCACTAGCATCCGACTTCAGCTCCCCACGCCCAAGTGGGGGATCCAACCCAGGCCCTGCACACTAAGCCCAGTCCCTTTTTATTTTTTATTTCTGGATTTTTAATTTTTTTTTTAAAGATACGGTTCACTAACTGGGTGTGTTGGTGCAGGCCCGTAATCCCAGCACTAGGGAGGAGGAGACAGGAGGGTCACTACGAATCTGAGCTGTGTGGTGAGACCCTTTACCAAATAAATACATAAATAAAAGATTTCAAAAATTAAAAGATAAAAGATATGGTTCACTATCAGACTGCCTTTGAACTTGCAGGGATCCTCCTGCCTCAGCCTCCCAAGTGCTGGGATTCCAGGCATGCGCCACCATGGTTAGCTATACCTTAGGTGTTTGTTTAGCCTTAGTTTTTTTCTAAAACAGGCTGCTTGTGGCTCTGTTTCTTAGCCTGTGCCTATTGAGCTCAAAGAGCAAAACAGTTCAGCCCACCTCTCCTTCCGGAAACTTCCCTGAGCCTGGCCCTGCCCGCCCATCTGCAATTGAGCTGGTCTTTCCCGGGCTCTAGGATGGCTTGGCAATTTCCTATTACAGCACACATGTAGTACGTGTGTGCAGTCAGGTTTAATTTTCTAGTCCATCAGCTTCCCACTGTATAGCCACAGCTCTTATTTTTCATCTGCGGATGGCACCTCACAGCAGGCGTCTGTCTGCATAGAGCTGAGCTCCCAAACTGGTGATCCTGACAGAGACAGTCCCGTGGCCCAGGTGCCAGCTACTGAGACATGGGGGCCACTGTCAGGGGACGTAGCTTTCACATGGCCACAGCCTCTGCCATTCTCCATTAGGACTATGTGCTTCTTTTGTGCTTGTCCTGAGTCTGTAATCATATTTTTCTTGGAAGCCAGGCATGGTGGCGCATGCCTGTAATCCCAGCACTCAGGAGGCGGAGGCAGAAGGATTTTCCCATGTAAGGGCACACCGAGCTCTGACCCAGCACCATGGCCCCCTTTTCTTGTGACAGGGTCTCAGTAAGTAAGTCACTAAACTGCTCAGACTGTGCTTGAATTTTGTGATCCTCCTGGCTCAGCCTCCCAGAGTTCTGGGGTTACAGTGTCCCACCATGCCTGGCTTCCATTTTTCTTAAATCTGCCTGCTTTGCTTATCAGCATTTTCTTTTGGGCTTGGGGTATAGCTCAGTGGCGCAGCACCTGCCTAGCAAGCACAAGGCCCTGAGTTCGATTCCCAGTACCAAAAAAGAAAGTAGAAAAAAAAAAAAAAGTCCCTTGGGGGCGGGGAATAAACAATTATCTTCAGTGTCCCTTCTAGACGTAGGAGAGTTTGACCCTAGGGCAAATATTCCAGAAACCTACCCAGGAAGCACGGTGGGAGCAAATGGTTAGGATTCCAAGCCCTGTACTTCAACAGACTCCTCGAATGACCACGCTGTTTCACCCTGAACAGCTTTCCTAGGATTTGCTGCATTTTGGTTGGCTGTGCGCACAATGCTCAGAGTCCGGCAGCCACCACTGCGGTCCAGGGTCACACAGGTGCCTTTGGTCCTTCGTAGGACCCACCCAGCAAAGGCCCATGAGTGTCGGGGACCCAGCCTCTTGGAGCTCCACCCGAGGCACCTCTGTCCGACTATGCTGTTTGCTGCGTAGAAATACGAAATGTCTTTCAAAACCAACACTAGAGGGAAAGCTGTCAGGCCGAGCACCATTACTAATGTGTATGGAATGAGTGAGTAAACACACTCCTTCCCTTTAAAATGCCCTGAGATCAGTGAATACCAGTGTACTTGTCCAGGGTGGAGTTGTGACATTCCGTCTCCCGTGAAATGGACAATCAGGCCACGCTTCAGGCGTCACCCTGTTGCTGTTTATATTTCCAGAGATTTGTTTCAGAAAGCTTACCTTTGGGGCTGAACTCGGGGCTCTTGCCAGGCAAGCACTTATTCCACTGAGCTATCTCCCCAGCCCCTCATGAAAGAATTTTAAGTTATTTTTCTTTCTTGGTTCCTGGAGCCTAGATTTGCATTGTTTGAACAAGCAATTTGTGGGGTTTAGCAGGACTGAGGCACTTCTTCAGCCCCTTAGTGGCCTTATGTACAAAATGATAAAGGGACCCCAGGAAAAATGTTCCCCTGCCTCCGACATGTAGGGACACCAGGAAATAAAACTCAAAGCAAGTGTCACCTTCTCGTCTGGGATCTTAAAATCACTCAACTGTTTTGTCTGGCCACAGCAGTCCTTTCTGAGCCCACAAAACTATTAGGGTGAGGATGGCAGGGGCCCGATTACAAAGAATCCTCAGAGCTGATCCTGGCGTAAGAACTGCCCAGCAGCTTTCCTTTGGGGTCAGTTACAACTGCAGGACAGAAGGATTCCAAGCGCAAACAACTATTATTCATTAGATGCGTGGCCACGCCATGCTACGTAGTCGGAGAAAAAAGAATCAGCCGTGCAAATCGCCTTTACTGGCGACAGCAGAATGCACGTGTCAGCCACCAGAAAGGATTTAGAGCCTCGAGGACCTCGATCCAGAGAACAGCCCCGGTGGGAAGGCACGGAAAGTGGGGTTACTGCCAGGCCCCGCCGGAGCCCTGGGAGCCTGAGACCCTGCTGGGCGCGGCAGGGCTGAGAGGGTCCTCCGGCTCCTCCTCGCCACTCTGGACCTTTCAGCCAGTGTGCTTGGCTACGAGGGCCCCGGCGGCGGAGCAGGCTCTCCGTCCGGCACAGGGACGCCCGGACCGTGGAGGAAAGGCGGCCCAGGCCGGGCGCTGCCAATCCCGCAGGCGCGCCGTGTCCCTGCGTCCGGGCTGCTGGAAGCCAGCCGGGCGGCTCCCTGCGGGTCTTCCGAGCTTCCAGAGGCGAAAGCAAATTCTCGGATGCCTGACTTTATTTGTAGGATGCTGATGAGCCAAGAAAATCTATTCAGCTTGCTAAAGGGTAGCGTAGCCTCCAAATAATTTTGTGACTTAGTTTCTTTCTAATTCCGAATCTGCGTGGGTGCCCTTCCTCGATTCAGGGGAGAGAGAAGACCCGAGTAGCGCAGGAAACCGGCCCACGCGGAGCTGATTGAGATCCACTCCGATAAAGGCATCTGCTGCCTCTTTATTAAGCGC
Organism: Octodon degus; assembly: GCF_000260255.1. Lineage (NCBI taxonomy): Eukaryota > Metazoa > Chordata > Mammalia > Rodentia > Octodontidae > Octodon > Octodon degus. The sequence continues at coordinate 12,458,764 of NW_004524578.1, read as the reverse complement.
CCTGTTTAATCTCCGTGTCCTGCTCCCGCTCTTTTAGTATCCACTGCCCTAGTCGCTATAAAACTCAGATGAGCTGGAGTCTGTTCGCGGATGTCGCTCGCCCCGCGGCGCCCCGGACGCTCAGACCCGAGGTAGAACCCGAACCTAGCCCGGGTTTTCCCCCTTTTCTTCCTGAAGTTATCCCCCCCACACACACACACACAATTTCCTTTCTGAATATTTTAAACGCTTGCAAATGTAGATCAAGCAAAAGAAACTGCCAAAAACCAAATCAAGTGTTACAAATGTTTTGTGTATAACAAACATCCTTGCAAGATGGGAGTAAGAGTGCGGCTTTCAAGCTATTGGCCTGAGGTGTGCTTCCATGAGAAACTCTCTCTCTCTCTCTCTCTCTCTCTCTCTCTCTCTCTCTCTCTCTCTCTCCACACCAACCAGTCCACGTCTCAGGGAGCACACGGAGGCTGCCAAACAGGCAGATGTGCTCCGGGCGTTAGTGCCTGCGAACGCACTTCAATGCACACTTCATATTTAGCAATGGGGAATTTTTTTCTTTTCTTTTATTATTTTATTTATTTATTTATTTTGCGGTACCGGAGATTGAACTCTTGAACTCAGGCCCTTGCGCTTGCCAGGGAAGCACTTATTCCACTGACCCATGTCCCCGGCCCGCTATGGGGAAACTACCCCTCAGAAATTTACATTCACACAAACCCTAGGTTTGCAGGTAAAATCCAGGCCTGAGCCCAGCCAGGCCTCGGCTTCAGAGGTGGAAACCAACCTCGCCGCCTTTTCTGGCCGGTTGACATCAGCCATCAATAAAACAGGACAGCCTTGGGGTCGGTTTCTGTTTGTAGACAGTAAATTTAAATCCTTTGTCCCCGCAGGGCCGCTCAAAGCCAGTAACCTTGGCTACCGGCGCTACAGAAGAAACACACACTCGGGTTTCCCGCTTCTATATTCCCTTGCAGAAAACTCGTGCTGGGGGGCGAGTGGGCGTCTGCTTCGCCTCGGTCACCGACACCGCGAAGCCGCGCCGCGCCAGCGCCGGGGAAACAATGAGTCATTCACGCCGCAGGCCAGGTGGTGCGGGGATTGCAGACCCGGGGGCAGCGCTAACCCCCGCAGGTCCCCCGGAGGCCGGGGGCAGGGAACGCAGCGGGACCGAGGTCCCGGGGGCCCCCGAGCTGTTTGTCCCCGCGGGATTGGCTCGGGAGGAAGAGGTGCAAACCCTTCCCAGGATATATTTAGTCCAAGTGCAGCGCTTTGCCCTGCTGCTTAAGAGCTCATCTCAAGTCCTCCAGGGGAAAGAAACTTCAGCCGTGCGCCGAGTACGCTCTCCCCTCCCCCGCAGAGTTCCTCTTACTCTTAAAACTGAGGACTTTCTGGGTGTGGAGCTGCCTAACCCGCAGCCCAGCAGCTTGCCTGCAGAACGGACGCAAAAAAAAAAAAAAAAAAGGGACGTAAAATTGGAAAGCACAAAGCTGCGTTGGGAACTGCAATTTAAGAAATGCAGATGGATCGTTTTCCAACCATCAGAAGCTTACGTTCCTGATGTTCATTTTCCATCGGTCCGGCTGGAAGCTGGGTACTTTGAAACATCTTTACTGGACTAATTTATGGAGTTAAAAACATAATTAAGTTTTACGAGCTGACAGAACTGTTTCACTTGAATGAATTCACATTTTCCAGTAATGGAAGAATTACTTCTGCATCGTCGGCCCAGCTCCATTGCGCGTGCAGCGCGCTGCATGGGGAGGTCTGGCGGCTGCAGCCAGGGGCCCTCGTCCCGGCGTGGCTGAGCAGCGCAGGAACTGCCCACCCTGCACTGGGGATTGACCCCAAGACCTTCTTCACACTTACCTTCATCCCAAGCCCCTTCTTTCCTTCCCTCCCTCTCTTTGTTCCTTCCCTTCTTCCTTCCTTCCCCGCACTTCTTTTGAAACAATTCCTGCAAAGTTTCCAAGTCTCCAACTTGCCCCAAGCTGAGCCTAAACTTGCAGTCCTCCTGCCTCAGCCTCCCTGAGTGGGAAGATCTCACTCGCGCATCACCGTACCTGACTAATGCAGAAACTCATTAGTATTATTTTTAACGTGCAAATTCCATTTGCAGTAATGAACACAGAGAAGAAACCTTTAGACAAGAAGCCTGCAGTTTGGGTGATAACAGGAAGCAGGGCTGCGTTGGTCAGGGTTCTCCAGAGAAACAGCCCAGAGGACTATGTGTATGTAGAGTGCTTTGATGGGCTGAATTGTATTTACAGGAGCTAACAACTACAGTAGCAGGGTAGCAGGGGCCGGGGAGATGGCTCAGTGGAATAAGAGCTCCTCTGGCAAGTGCAAGGGCCTGCGTTTAATCCCCGGGGGGGGGGGTGTCTTTCCCCCTGAGTACAGTAGCAGGTTAGAGACCCAGGAGACAGCCAGTGTTGCGACCCAGCTCCAAAGAACACCGGAAACCTGCACACTGTAATCCCAGCATTTGGAGGCTAAGGCAGGATTGCTGT
>NW_004524578.1:12454269-12454766 GCF_000260255.1 Octodon degus | reverse complement strand
CTCACTATCTGTCTGCATATCAAACATCTTAGGCATAATATGGAACAGATATTTTTCATCAAGTATTGATATGTCGAACTTTAAGTCCCTGCAGGATATGATAAAAGACATTTAACAATTAGAATATATTTTAGAAACAGGCATAAAGAATTCTATACTTCTTACGTTTACACATAAGTCCAAAAATCTCACCATATACAACCTTGAAGCAGGACAGTCCTACAATGTTCCTTTTCCTGTCTCTTGCTTTCCAGGATGAGTTTTGACTGAATGTCTGACTGAATGTCTGACTGAATGTCTAGGCAACTTGACCCAACCAAGTGGGCACACAAAGTTGGTCTTCAGACGAGCTGAAGAACTCATTTTGAAAAATTTCACCTGTTGATGTCATTTGTCTAGAGCAATGAGACTGTGCCCCTCGTTGAAGATGTAAAGATATAAAGATGAGTAATATGTGTCCCTACCTTCAAGTGCCCCCTTTCCCTCTCTCTCTCCCC
>NW_004524578.1:12445465-12453407 GCF_000260255.1 Octodon degus | reverse complement strand
CCCCATCCTCTTCTGGGATCTTGCCCTGCTAAGCCAGACACTACGCTCTGGGGAAAGCCAGGCCATGAGTAGTGTTTAAGATACAGCTTTTCCATGCCCAAGAAATAGCTATGTGCCAACTTCTTTTCTTTGTTTATTTTTGAGACAGTCTCCCTAAGTTGCCCAGGCTGGTCTTGAACTCGTGATCCCCCCACATCAGCCTCTTGAGTAACTGGGTTACTGAGGTGGCTACCACACCCATCTTCTGTCTCAACTTCTGACCCACAGAAACTAGAAAGACTTTTTCCTTTTTTAATGTATTTGATTGTTGCAGGGTCTCACTACGCAGCTTAGACTCACGGTGATCCTTCTGCTTGCAGCCTTCGTCGCGCTGGGATTGCAGGCATGCACCACTGTGCCCTGCCAGGACTCTGGCCTGCTCAGCTCGTCCTGGGGGCGGGGCTGGTGCGGCATGTGGTGCCCGGGATCAAACCGCAGTCCCTGCGCTTGCCTACGCTTGCCTAAGCAGGAGAGCTTTAGTCCACTGAGCTATCTCACCAGCCCCATAGAAAGACTATTTTTTAAAAAATAGTGCAATGTTAAAGCCATTGGGGGTGGGAGTCACAGAGCAAGTGAGGGCTAGTGGAGTGAGAGGATGCCTAGCTTTATCAGAACCTGCTCTGCTGTTTCCAAAGAGACTGCTTTCCCATACTTCTGCCTGAAGTCCGGAGCTTGCTGACACCCTCCATCTTGGAGTCTCTTGAAGGTCGCCCTTCCTAGCAGCTGGTTGGTTCCCAACAGTGGTGCTAATTTACATTTTCCTGAGGACCTCATGCTACTTTTTGGGGGGTCATTTTGAGGCAGGGTCTCATATATGCAGTTCAGGCTGGCCTTGAACTCATTTTATAGCCCAGGCTGGTCTCGAACTCACAACCATCCTCCTGCCTCAGCCCCAGAGTGCTGAGATTACAGGCATGTGCCATGCTGCCCAGCTTCACATCTGTTCTTTTTTTTTTTTTTAATTTTATTTATTTTATTTTTTATTTGTGTGTGTGTGTGTGTGTGTGTGTGTGTGTGGCCAGCTCAGCCCACCAGGGGGTGGGGCTGGCTGGCATGTGGTGCTGGGGGATTGAACCGTGGTCCCTGTGCTTTCCTAAGCTTGTTCTAAGTAGGTGCTTTAGACCACTGAGCCATCTCACCAGCCCTTCACATCTGTTCTTGATCAGAAATATTATTTGCCCACCTAGAAACCAATCTTCTTCACCATGACATTTCATGATCAAATTAATAAAGACGGCTCATCCCTGCTCCTAGTATTAGAGAGTTTATGCTTAGACTTTCTGTTTGTTTTAAAACAATTCCTACCAAAATGAGTCTGTCTGTACTGTTAATAGTTATAATTATGTACATCAGGATTTACTCTGAAAGAGAATAAGAGAGGTTATTCATACATGTGGGGGTTTTATATTAAGGATTAAGCCCAGGGCCTTTGTGCTGAGCTACATCTCCAACACTTTTTATTTTGAAACAAAGTCTCACTAAGTGGTTAAATTGCCCAAGCAGGCTAGAACTTGAGACCCTTCTGTCTCAGCCTCTGAGCACAGGAATGGGCCATGCTTCCTGCTGAGTGTGTGAATTTTAATTATATACACACCATCTTATTGTTAGTGAACATGGCTCACATTATCATTTATTAAGAAATACAGAAAGAGGGGCCGGCCGAATAGTTCAGCAGATTAAAGTGCCTGCAAGCAGGCGCAGGGGCCAGGGGATCGATCCCCAGACCTGTTGTGCTGGCCCCGCCCCTGGGGCTCACTGAGACTGAGATTGAGATTGGGTGTGGTGGCGAGCACCTGTAATCTCAGCCTCTTGGGAGACTGTAAACAGGTGGATCACTATGAGTCCAATCTAGTAGTGATATCCTGAACACTCTGTAGGCCATTCCCTAAAAAATACAGAGAGAGAGAGAGAGAGAGAGAGAGAGAGAGAGAGAGAGAGAGAGAGAAAAGAAGGAAAGAAAGCAAACAAGAAAGAAAGGAAATACCTAAGCTTGCTGAGTACAGGGGCACACACCTGCAATCCCAGCACTCAGGAGCCTGAGGCAGGAGGATCTTTGTGAGTTCAAGACCAACCTGGGCTACAAAGTCAACTCAAGGCCAGCTTGAGCTGCAGAGAGAGACTCCACCTCAAACAGAAAAAAAAAAAAAAAAAAAAAATCCTATGCTTCCCCAACGACACCGAAGAGCTCTTGTGGTCTGATCTTACCCTATTTCCAAGGAAGAGGGAGTTTCACAAGGTTAGAAAACAGTTGTACAATTGAATTTGAGTCCAGTATCATTTTATTGACCCAAAGTAGGTTTTTCTTTGCTTCTTTCTAATTATATATCACAGTGTCAGAAAATACTTTTGCCCAAAATAAACAGTAAAAAATATTTTAGCCTGAGAGTCAGGAGACAGCAAGTTGTAGTCCTGGCTGTCACTCGTCAATGTCTCTTTATAGGGAAGCTACTCTTTGACATTCCCTGTAACAAATAAGAAACTAGGTCAAGTGTGGTGGTACATGCCTGTAACCCCAGCACGCAAGGGGCTGAGGCAGGAAGATCCCTGACAGTTCAAGGCCAGCTTGGTCTATGTAGCAAGACCCTATCTGTTTTTGTTTTCCTTTTTTTTTTTTTTTTTTTTTTAACAGAATCTTTTTTTTCCTCCTTCTTCTTTTTGGCAGAACTGGGGATTGAACTCATGCCCTTGTGCTTGCCAGGCAAGCGCTTATTCTATTGAGCCATCTTCCCGGCCCCCACCTTTTTTTTTTGGTGGGACCAGAGATTGAACTCAGGACCCTGCACTTGCCTGGCAAGCTCTTATTCTACTGAGCCATCTCTCGGGGCCCTGCTTTTGTTTCATTTTTTTTCAGTTTATGGATTTGGTACAGGGTCTCACTACGCAGCTCGGACTTCTAGTGCTCCTCCTGTTTTCAGCCTCCCCAGTGCTGGGATTACAGGCGCATGCCACCACACCCAGACTTGGTCGCTGCCTCAGCGTGTCCGAGGGGCAGGGCAATGCAAAAACAAATCAGTAAAATGTTGGGCTACAGCACTACCCAGCTCAAAAGTTGTTCTGCGTCCAGCCCTGTTTTAAGCATGTACATCTGTTGATTTGTTTCTGTTGCATAAAGCCCCACAATTCATTATCAAGCCTCTTACAGATGAATAAACTGAACTTGGACTCGCCATCATCTTCCCAGAGATCTACCGTGGTCATGGGACGGCTGTGAATGGACACAGGTCCCTAGCCCCAGAATCCCTCTGCTAGTGCCCTATGCTTCATCTATGGAAGACCTAATTCAACTAAGGCAGCCAACATTCACTGGACACTTGATTCCACCCACAACCTTAGGACATCTCAGCCACGTCATTCTCTCCTAGCTTGGTTTTGGCTGCCAGGGAAGGAACCTAAGGCCTCCCACAGGCCTGGCAGTGTGCTACCCCTGGGTTCCACCCCAGCTCTCCTTCATCCTAGGACAAGTTTTTCCAGTCCTGCCCTCCCGCCTTGCTAATGAAGAAATTGAGGCTTACAAAACTAATCCTAGCCTGGTGTGGTGGAGCATGGTTGAGATCCCAGCACTTGGGAGGCTGAGGCAGGAGGGTCACCAGGAGCCTGATGCCAGCCCGAGCTGCAAAGTGAGTTCAAGACCAGCCTTACATACAGAGATCCTGTCCAAAATAGAACAAAACCAACAGCCAGTAAATCTTGTCCCAGCTCCTTCACCCAGCCCGATGTGCAGCTGGGATGGAAGCCCAGGAATCCGTCATGAATTCCGGAGTCCAGTGTTCCCAGGTCCAGGTCCTCGGGAGGGTGGAAGACTCCAGCTCTGGAAAAACACCCACACCCAGGCAGAACCACAAGGGCCACTCCATGCCCACCCTGTCCCACTGTTGGCTGAGAGGACCGGCTGCCTGTGGTGCTAGCTGGGTTTTGGAAGGGCCGTTGTCCCCAGAATAGAAGGTGCTGCCTGGAACATGCTGTTTCCTCATGCTGTGGAATGAATGACACAGTGCTCAGACCTGACTCAGGAAGCGGTGCCTGAGTGGGTGGGTGGCCTGCAGGTGGGCCGCGCTTGCCCCGCCAGTCTGTTTTTATTTCTAATTTGTAAAGTAAATTAAAAAAAAAAAAGAAAAAGAAAATATACAAATAGTGAAAACACAAACAATGCAAACTACCACATAAGCAGATCTCACCTCTGCCCAGGCACCAAAATCTCTGGTACTCAGCAAGTACTATTTTATCTATAACCATACATACTGGTACGTAATATGCACACTGTTTGATTTTCCTTTTGTTTCTCTTTGGTTTTCTTGTGTTTATTTTTTTCATTCTTGTTTTTTGAGACAGGTTTTACGCTGAACTCCAGGAGACCCTCCTGCCTCAGCCTCCCCTGTGCTGGGATTACTGGTGTGTGCCACCACACTTGGCCTCCTTGATTTCTAGTTAGCACTATAGCATGGAGATTATTCCATGTCTACACTTAAAAGCACTTCCTAGCTTTTTCTTTGGTCCTTATGTCCTCAGCGATCTTACACACACATGAAGAACTCAGCGAGTCCCCCGGAGGGTCCTTGAGATTGTACAGCATCCTTCATTCCCCCAGAGCCCCCTGGCTGGGCATCTGGGAGGTAGACATGGGGTCCGGCTAGGGCTTCCTCTGGGGCTCAGGCACCAGCCAGCAGCAGCTGGACGGCTCCTCCGGTATCCTGAGCCAAAGAGCCACGGTCGTGCTCCTCGGGGAACCTTCTGTCCCCTCATCCTGGCAGGTCCTGTTCAGCGCAGTGGGTGCCTCACCTAGGACCCTGGCTAGTGGAGTTCTTGGGACCCCACCTGCCGCAGTGGGCAAGCCGGGCAACCTAACGCAGCTGCGCCCCACGTCTCTTCAGCGACCCCTCAGTCTCTGGTGGGGACATGGGTCCTCCCTTGGAAGGTGGGCCTGCCCGGGGGTCAGTGATCCCCCCTCCCCCACCGACAGAAGCTGGTTGGCAGGGACAGACGCAAAGCCGTGGGCCGCGGCACCCCCGGGCTGTGCACACGGCTGGAGCGTCCTCCGTCCTGCGCTCGGCTCCGTGCCGCTTCCTGGCTCTTCCTTCGCAGCCGCGTCTGGGCTCTCAGAGCCGCTGGCATCGCCCTTGGCACCTCGGAACCGAGCGCCGTCCGCGTCCGCGCTCAAGCCGGAGAGGAGCCCGGGCTGCGGCAGGAGCAGAGGAGGGAGCGAAGAGGGAGGGCCGGGGAGGGGAGCCGAGCAGGAAGGCGCAGCAACAGAGCCTGCGAAGCGCAGGCCGGGCTGGCACAGCCGCGGCGGGCTGGGGGCTCCTGCACTGGGCGGCGGCTGGCAGCTCAGGTCAGTGCCCCCCCCCCGGGCGGGGGGCGGCTGTAGTCAGGAAAACCCCCGCTCCGCCCCAGGACTCCAGGGCTTCAGTGCCACAGACACTGGCCTTGAGCACACTTATGTGGGCGCCCTCTCTGAGCCGTCTGTGTTCTCCTTAAAATGGGCATATTTAGAAACCGTTCCCACTCTCTGCGAGGCTGAGGCAGGCGGATCAAGCGTTCAAGCCAAGCCCAGGCAACCAATCCAATTAGTGAGACTATCTGAAAATAAAACGTAGAAGAAGGACTAGAATGCAGCTCAGAGCAAAAGCCCTGGGTATAATCCCAAAGGGAGAGATCAAGAGGAGATAGCTCAGTAGACTAAGTGCTTGCCTGGCAAGTGCAAGGGCCTGAGTTCAATCCCTGGTTCCACCAAAAAACAAACAAAAAGAATGTGTGCCTTGTGGGGGTAGGAACTGGGGTCCACAAGTCTGTGTGACCAGGAGCGGCAGGCACCGGGTGCCAGCGGTCGGCTGCCCTGGGCAGGGCTAGCACCAGGCTCGCTCTGGCCTGGACCCGGGCTGATCAGCAGCCTCACAGTGTTCTGACAAGAACTGTGGGAGGTGTTTCATGTGAAAGTATACCTGCCCGCCAGGTCCTTGGAAATGTTTGTTGATGAATAAACAAAGGTAGCTGAGCTCAATAAAAATACTTTTATTTTTCAGCTGCTTTTTTTTTTTATAGTCTCTTGCATGGCAGGCCGATGACAACACGCGCACACACACACACACACACACACACACTCCTGCATTGTACAAAGGTCAGTGTAAGGATTGCAAGTGAGTCAGTCTTTGACTCACTGTACCTATTGCATTCTTGGTCTGGGTCCAGGTCAGGGAGGCTAAGACGCAGAGCAAGCCCTGACCTCCTCCTCCCGGCATTGCAACAGCCCGCAGGAAGCCGCAGCTGGTGCCCTCCCTGCATCTGGTCTTGGGGGGCTGCAGGGGTTGCCTTGAGCAGCTGGCTCCCAACCCACGTGAGGGCACTTGCTTCCCCATCCTGGACACAGTGGCCCTCTTAATTTGCCCTCCCCACAGTGATGAGTTTGGGAGGGGGCAGGGGATGCCGCCCTGTCTGCGTACATAACACACTGCGCTTAGGTGTCCACTGGCTTCCCGTGGGAAATTGGATGTGATCCGTACTGTACCACAATTAAGACAAATAAATAACTGGGCATGGTGGCACCTGACCACAATCTCAGCACTTTGGGAGGCGGGGGCAGAAAGAACACAAATACCAGTCCTGCCTGGGCAACTTAAAAAGAACCTGTCTCGAAACCAAAAGCAAAGACAAGGCTGGCTGGGGGTGTAGCTCTCACAGCAAAAGCCCTGGGTTAAATCCCCAGTGTCACAAAATAGATCAAGATGAGTGAATAAATTTAAAGCTACGTTGACTCGCATTATAATGACAGTTCTCATTTCTATCTTAGCCAGTGAAGAGGTCACCATGTTCTACCCTTGGTATAAGACCGAGGGCTGGAGCTCAGGAGAGGCGCTTAAGTGTGATCAGGAAACTGGAAGGGGAGGGTGGCAGCCCTGACTGCCCTGCCCTGGAGGAAAGTGAGAAGACACTCTGGCTAAGGGGACCAAGTGAATGATAGCAGTCGCAGCGTCCTGGCACTGCAGAGGCGTGGGAAGGGAGGGAGGGCTCATCCATCTGCACCGGCAGACTCTGGGCCCCTCCCACTGTCCTGGTGAAGTCTCTCCTGGGACCCAGAATCCTGGCTGCACGTAGTACTAAAACAGCCCAAGGAAACCACACCTGATGTTCAATCCATAAACCCCAGCTTTTGACAAGACCACATCAGCCCTATCCATCAATTCCTACGGATATGTAATGTCTTAGAAGAAACACTGGGCAGAAATTTTTTGCTTTTGTTTTTGTTTTTTGAGACAAGGTTATTTTCTGCACATTGGGACACGAAACCTGATACCAGAAGTTCAGAACAAAAGGTTTATTTTGGCTCATAGTTTGTAGAGATTTCAGGCCCCAGCTGGCTGCTCCACAGGAGAAACAGGGCATGGCAGGGGAAGCAGGAAGCAGAAAGCAATTAAGGGAGGAGGCGGCTGCTGGATGCTCCAGGCCACGCCCCCAGCAACCCACCCTCTCCTGCCGGCTTCGCCTCCTTACGTCACGGTTAGCTATAAACTCATCACTGGGCTAATTCACCCATAAGTGTCACACACCCATGATCCATTCACCTCCTGAAACCCCCACCCGCGACTACATGAGGCTTTGGGGGAACATCTAGATATAAACTATAATAGATAGGGTCTCCTTAAATTGCTAAATTGCCCAGGCTGGGCTCAAACTTGTGATCCTCCACCTTTAGCCACCCAGAGGGCAGGGATTACAGGCATTGCCACCATGCCTGGCTCCAAGCAGGAAATTCTAATGTAAGTATTTATAATTCATCGCTGGCTATAAACACTTACTGTGGTACAAATAATAGCATTGCCCCTTTCCTCTTTCCTTTCTTTTGCAATCATTTAAAATATCATTTAAAAAATGAAATAAAAATACCAAGTCCTGTGTCACAGGACAAGATAGT
>NW_004524578.1:12436098-12437279 GCF_000260255.1 Octodon degus | reverse complement strand
CCCCCCCGGAACTGGGGATTGAACTCAGGCCCTTGCGCTTGCCAGGGAAGCGCTTATTCTACTGAACCATCTCCCCAGCCCAGCCTTTTCATTCCTAGTTACATGTGGTTTGAGTCTTTTCTTTCTTTTTTAAAATATGGTTGACTAAGGATTTGCCAATTTTATTTAAACTTTCAAAGAACTAGCTCTTTGATTTATTGGTTCTTTGTATTGTTTTCTTAGTCTCCACTGCATAAATTTCTGCTCCGAGCTTTGTAATTACCTATGATGAGTTTTGGGTTTAACTTGCTCATCTTTTTGTAGAGGTTTGTGGTTCCACTTCAGGTTGCTTGACCTCACTGCATTGTTCCGATATGGAAATATATGAATTCTCCTTGTAAGACTGCTTTCAGTATCTCTCTTAAACTCTGGTATATTACATTGACATTACCATTTAATTGTAGAAACTGGCTAATTTCTTCTTTAATTTCACCTGTGACCCTTTGGCTGTTTAGGAGGTTATTTAATTCCCATATGTTTGTGAAGTTCTTGTGGTTTCTTTTGCCATTGATTTCCAGTTTTATTGCATTATGTCTGATACTACGCATGGGATCATTTCTATTCTTTTGCATTTATTTAAGCATATTCTGTGAGCTAGCACAGGATCTGTGTTGAAGAACATCCCATGTACAGATGAGAAGAGTGTGTGTTCTGATGTTGCAGGGTGGAACACTCCATAGATATGTAGTAAGACATTTTGTTTAAAACTTAGTTTAGTTCTGATATTTCTTTTTTTTTTTAGTTCTGATATTTCTTCATTGATTTTTTTTTTTGGTCTAGTTGATCTATTTGTGAAAGTGGGGTATTGAGGTCCCCCATTATAATTGTATTTGGGCTTATTTGATTTTTCATATACATTAATATTTTATATTCTTGGATGCACTAATATTTGGTGTGTCTGTATTTATGATTGGTAACTTTTCCTCTTGGATTGCTCTCTCTCCAAGGGCACAGTGCCCTTCTTTGTCTCTCTTAATCACTTCTGGCTTGAAATCTACTTCGTCTGCAAACAGAATCTCTAACCCTGATTCTTCCAGGTTCCTGTCATGTGGAGTATCATTTTCCATCCTTTGACTTCCAGAAGATGAATTCTTTCTTGAAGTAAATGTGTTTCTTGTATGCATGGCTCTTTTTTTTTTTTT
>NW_004524578.1:12432180-12434604 GCF_000260255.1 Octodon degus | reverse complement strand
GGTTGAGTTTTGATTTTTTTTTTTTTTTTTTTTTGCTTTTTTGCGGAACTGGGGATTGAACTCAGGCCATTGTGCTTGCCAGGGAAGCATTTATTCTACTGAGCTATCTCCCCAGCCCCTGTTTTTGAGACAGAGTGTTCCTATGTAGTCCAACCTGGCCTTAAAATCAATATGTAGGGCTGGGGAGATAGCTCGGCGGTCTAAGCGCCTGCCTGGCAAGAGCTAGGACCCAGATTCTATCATTGGTGCCCCATGTTGTGCTGGCCTTGCGCCAAGCCGGCTGCCAAAACTGGGCATGGTGGTTGGTGTACACCTGTAATCTCAGCACTAAGAAGGCTGAGACAAGAGGATCTGTATGAGTCTGAGCTGTGTAATGAGATCTTGTATTAAATAAATAAATAAAAGATTTAAAAAGTCAATATGTAGCTGAGGATGGCCTTGAATTCATAGCAATCCTTGTCCCTGAGCTTTCAAGTTCTGAGATTACAAGTTTGTGTCACCATGCCCAGCTTTTTTTTTTTTTTTTTAAGTTTTGAAATACTTTGCTATGAGCTCTCCTTGACTTGAGAGTTGTGTTGAGAAGTCTGCTATGATTTTGATGGGCTTTCCTTTAGAGGTGATCTGTTTCTTTTTTACAATCAATTTAATATTCTGTTCTTGGGTTGTATTTCTGGGATTTTTAAGTATTGTATAACTTGGTGCTGATTTTGGTTTCGAGCATGGCTAACTGGAATCCTACATGCCTCACTTGCCTGTGTGTGAAACTCTGTTTCCCGGCTGTGGAAGTCTCCTGTGACTCAATTTTCTACACCATTTGTGTTATCCCTTCCTTTTTGCTTAACTCTTATTAATCTCTGTTGTCCTTCTTTATGTCATTTAGAAGCTGTTGCATTGATTTGTCATGATCACTTGGCATTTTAAAGAAATCCTCCATTTCATGATCACAAACTGAAATCCCATCCTCCCATCGGGTCAGGAATATACTCTATACCTCCTGCAACTTTTAATCTGGTAATCTGAGCCTGCTTCATGGATCCCATTTCTCTTCTATGGTGGGGGTTCCAGGTTTCCATCATTTTCTTAAACTTCTCTATCTTTAAAAAAAAATCTGTATTTGCACTAGCGTCACTAACCATGTATTTCACTGTGGTCACCATCTCTGTAGTTACCTGAGAAATTCTTTCTTTTTTTTTTTTTCAGAACCGGGGATTGAACTCAGGCCCTTGCGCTTGCCAGGGAAGCACTTATTCTACTGAGCCATCTCTCCAACCCCTGAGAAATTATTTCTGATTTGACTTTTTTTTTTTATCTGCTTTGCTACAATTCTCCTGTTAGCACTTTAGAGAGTCCATGTGGACTCTAAAATTTTTCCACCTCATTGCCCCCTGGGCTTATCTTCAGTCATCTGGAAGTCTGATGCTTCATCTTGCTGAAGTATCTTCTCATTTGCTTTTTTTTTTAAGTTCAGTTCCTGGGTTGGTGCTTGTAAATTGCTCATGGCAGGTAGCTTTATTGCTATTATTGAGAACCTTTCAGAAATGACAACTAGTTGGGAGTGGTGGCACACGCCTGTCATCTCAGCTCTTGGGAGGCTGAGGCACTAGGATCACTCCAAGTTTGAGGTCAGGCTGGACTCTGTCTCAAAGGAAAAAAAAAAAAAACTAAGAAAGAGAAATGAGTATTTCTCAGAGATGTCTTCTAGGTCACTGGCTTTTGAGTCTGTTGCAGGATCATATCGCCACAATTTATTGGGAGTGTATATTTTCTGCCTATTTGCCCCAGCTCCTTGTTCTTTGGCACTGGCCTATTGCATTCCGTGACCTTCAGACAACCTCAGTTTTGGCACAAAAGGGAGAACATCTAATGAAACAATTATATCACCTTGGTTGATGGAGTAGAATCAAAAATAGCAATGACATCAAACACAGCCTAGAAAATGGCAAGCTGTGGTAACTGTTAAGTTGCCACCTATAACCATACGAACTATGTTTGTGGTTATATAACAAAATTTAAAACAAACTGGAAAATTCTGTACAGTAAATATGCCCTTAATATGGCAATTGTGCTCTTGGGGAAGAAAATTTCAAATGCTTTTGGGGGAAAATAGAGAAATATCAGTAGAAGAAGAGAGTAAAAGAAAAGCTTAAGGACAAAGGAAGACTATGTGAATGTTGGGAAACTTGAAAAAGACAGAGGGAAAAGAGAGAAGGAAGAAGAAAAACAGTAATAGAACAGAACAACAAAAACAAAAAACTAGAAATAACATTCACATTCATGAAAACAAGAACAGAGAAACAAGAAAAAAGCAAACACAAATGCAAAGGAAGGTTGAGGAGGAGGAGAAGGAAGAGAAGGAGAGAAAGAGGGAGACAGACAGAGGGGGAGGGGAAGGGAGGAGAGGGCTAAGAGAAGGAGGAGGAGGAG
>NW_004524578.1:12430120-12432080 GCF_000260255.1 Octodon degus | reverse complement strand
TGCTTTGCTAAGCTTGTTCTAAGTAGGCGCTTTAGACCACTGAGCCATCTCACCAGCCCCTTTTTAGTGTATTTAGTGCAGGGTCTACAGTCTCACTGCACAGACCGGACTCGTAGTGCTCTTCCTGTTTTCAGCCTCCCAAGCGCTGGGGTTACAGGCGCGCACCACCACCACATGGGGTCTCAGTTGCCATCTCAGCGCGCTTGGGCGGGGGCAGGCAGGCCAGGGGTGAGTCCCTGCATCTGCTAAGTAGTCGCTTTACTCCGCTGAGCTATTTGGCCGGCCCCTTCTTTTCCACTTTTCATATGCATAATAACACTTTCCTGAAGGCCAAATGCTTCCCTGTTTCATGATGATCCGTGTGATCGATTTTGTCTTGAGTGTCCAGGACTGCTCTAAAGGAGTTCAACAGCTACACCTGTCAGGTAAAAACCCACTGTGGGTGGAGACAGGAGGAAAACCGGTAGCTGTTGTCTCCTGCTGCTCCTGCTATCCCTTGCTTCTGCCTCTCTGTCTCTGTCTCTGTCTGTCTGTCTGTCTGTCTGTCTGTCTGTCTGTCTGTCTGTCTCTCTCTCATGCTCATTGGTATGCGTATGGGTGTATGGTACCAGGGATTGAACCCAGGGCCTTTGCACTGAGCTACATTCTCAATCCTTTTTATTTTATTTTTGGTGGAACCGGGGATTGAACTCAGGCCTTTGTGCTTGCCAGGGAAGCGCTTATTCCACTGAGCCAACTCCCCAGCACCAGTCCTTTTTATTTTATCACACAAAAACTTGCTAATTACAATGATGCCCAGGCTGGGATGAAACTGCAAGTCTCCTGCCTCAGCCTCCTAGAATGGCGGAATGACAGTTATGCACAACAATGTTCTCAGTGCCTCATTCATTTTTGTTTTCTGTGAAATGAGCATTTCTTCTTCTTTTGTTTGATCTGTTTTGGTCTTTTGAGGTGGTGGTGGGGTCCTCCTTATGTAATTCAGCTTGGTCTTGAACTCAAGCATCTTCCTGGCTCAGCTTCTTGGGTTCTGGGATTAGGTATATATTATTTACAGAGGATTCAGGCCAGGAGTATAGCTCAGAGGCGTAGTGCCTGCCTGGCAAGCCCAAGGTCCAGAGTTCAATTCCTGGTACCAAAAAAGAAAAGTGAAAAAATCAAAGATTTGTTTCCATTTTTTTTCTTTCTACTCTCTCTTTTTTTTAAAACCTTACTTCTTTCCACTTTCCCATCCTTTGTTCTACTTCTCATTTGAACATTTTCTTCCTATTTCTCAATATCTATTATACAGGGGCCGGGGAGATGGCTCAGTAGAATAAGCGCTTGCCTGGCAAGCGCAAGGGTCTGAGTTCAAATCCCTGGTGCTGAAAAAAAAATCTATTATACATTTGGTCATTATTTACACTTTTGGTTTCTCACAGCAGACAGACAATGCAGTATTTAAACAAATGTAATATTTTAGAATATTTATGTATTATTTATGTAAAACATTTATTTTGTGTGCGTGATTGTTTTTGGTACCAGGAATCAAATTCAGGACCTTGCACTTGCTAGGCAGGCGTTTATGCTCCTGAGCTATCTCTCTGGCCCTTACTTATATATTTAAGCACATGTGGTATATAAAAACATTTCTTTCATTTAAGAGTATGGTCTCGAGGTACATCCACTTAGCTAGAAACGCCTCAAGCTTATCAGTGGCACAGCAGTACTCTACTACATAAAAATACCACACCTTCTTTATCCACTCATCAGTTGATGGTCCTTCGGGCCATTCCCAGGATTTAGCTATGACAAACTCTGCTGCTGTAAATATGATACGAATATACTGCTATGTTGCTGTGGTATGATGATTTTAATTCTCTGGAAGGTGTCAAGAAGGGGAATAGTTGGGTTGAATTGAACCTCTAGTTTTAGGTTGTTGGGGTTTTTTTAGTTTTAGGGTTTTTTTTTTTTTTTTTTTTTT
>NW_004524578.1:12423169-12424372 GCF_000260255.1 Octodon degus | reverse complement strand
GAGGAGGAGGAGGAGGAGAAGGACGAGGAGGAGGACGACGAGGAGGAGGAGATAAGGATGACGACTTCAGG
The DNA here is from genome assembly GCF_000260255.1 of Octodon degus. Classification (NCBI taxonomy): domain Eukaryota; kingdom Metazoa; phylum Chordata; class Mammalia; order Rodentia; family Octodontidae; genus Octodon; species Octodon degus. Next base: position 12,424,301 of record NW_004524578.1, on the reverse strand, counting down.
GCGTGTCTCCACTGTCACTGATAGACAAAGTGAGCCAACAGAGCCCGGAGCAATGCTGATTTATCCCAGCAACCCAGCTGCAGGTGTACGGCAGGGTTATGGGGAGTCCTAGCAAGCCTGTGGCTGTGATTCCACTGACGTTCAGGCTGATTTCCGGCTGTGTTATATTCATCCTGCACCACTCCATGTGCCTCCTGCCTGCTTGGCCTCAGCACCTTGACCTCTGGCTAGCTGATCTCAGTGTCACCTCATCTGGAACCACTGGCTGGAGCCCACCCGGGGCTGCTCTGAGTTCTGAGGTCAGCAGGCTCGTCTCCAAAGTGGCTCCCAGCCAATCCCCCTCTCCTGGGGGATGTCTGATCCTGAAAACCTCACCGTCGCAGCAGTCCTCTGGGTCACGGCTGTGTTCCATCGGTGCGCTTCTCCACAGAGACCCCTGGGGCCAGCGGTCGTCACTGTGCTGGAGTGATGAGTGACTCCACCAGTCCTCCAAGGCGCTGGAGGTTTGGGCCACGCCTCCCACGCAGCGAGTCCAGGCTCAGAGAGAAAGCCCCGACTGCCACCTGCTTCTGGTCCACTGAGGTCTCCCTTGGCGCCCCCATGGGTGTCACTACTTCCTTTACACCCTTGCTGGGTCCTGCATACCCACGTCCCTCCTTCTTCTTTTCCTTGAGTTGCGATATTCCCGAGTTTCAACCCTAAATCTCAGAGAGGATAATTTTTCTTCTGTTCACCGCTCTTCATCAGCCCAGAAGTCCTCCGTCTTCCCCTAACTCTGTGCTTTGCACCCTACAGTAGATCCCACACCTTCCCGAACAGTCTAAAACTTTTTTTTTTTTTTTTCAGTACTGAAGATTGAACTCAGGGCCTCAACACTGAATTACATCTGTAAGCCATTTTAATTCTTTTTTTTTTTTTTTGGTACTGGGGATTGAACTTGTGACCTTGCACTTGCCAGGCAGGTGCTTATGCGGCTGAGCTATATACCTGGCTTTAATTCTTATATTTGAACACACAGTCTCGCTAAATTGCCCTACGTGGGTTTGAACTCCAGATCTTCTTGTCTCAGCCTCCCAGAACACTGAGATCATAGTCATGCACTACTGTGCCCAGCTTGAATTATTTTATATTA
>NW_004524578.1:12421134-12423069 GCF_000260255.1 Octodon degus | reverse complement strand
TGCCTAAGCAGGTGCTTTAGACAGCTGAGCTACCTCACCGGCTGGTGGATTTCTTGGAGATGGCCATTCTTTCTGAAGTGAGATGGAATCTCAGTGTTGTTTTAATTTGCATCTCCCAAATGACTAGTGATGCTGAAAATATTTTCATATATTTATTTGCCATTTCTACTTCTTCTGATAAATGTCTGTTCATTTCAGATGTTCATCTTGAGACTGGGTGATTTTTTGCTTATTTGTTTGTTTTTTGTTTTTGTTTTTTTTTGCATTTTTTGTGGTTTTACTGAAGCACAAATAAACATATACACAGGCCATCTACTCGTTTTCATTGCTGCACAGTCTGGCATTGGGGTTGGTGACTCGAATGGCTAGCGGGGCTGCTCTTTCCACGATGGCCTTGCAGTTCTTAGAGGAGTCACTGTGAGCAATCTCTGCCGTAAGACTTGCTGCACAGCAGCAGCACCCCCAGCTCCTTAACGTCCTACACCTGGAACTCCCGGAAGCCGCTGGGCAGCATGTGCTTTGTCTTCTTCTTTCCTTTTTCTTTTTGGCAGAACCAGGGATTGAACTCAGGGTCTTGTGCTTGCCAGGCAAGCGCTTATCCTACTGAGCTATCTCCCCGGCCTTTGCTTTGTCTTCTTGTTACTTCCATCACCTACGTTGGGCACCAAGATCTGGCCCCTGAACCTCCTCCGCACCCTGTTGTCCATGCCTCTCTCTGTCCATGCCTCTGGGTTTCCGCCAGTTTCGCTTAATTTTGACACACCGTCTGACTGGTGCCGGTGAACTTCTTGGTCCTCTGTTTGACGATCTTGGGCTTCATGAGGGGTTCACAGGGGGTCTGAGGGCTGCCGTGGTGCCAAGTGGGAGATGCCTGCCACCTCTGTAGGCAGCGCTGGGGAAGCGGGACTGGGTCTTTAAATGTAGGGGGTCTGAATTTTTATGTGTGTGTGTGTGTGTGTGTGTGTGTGTGTGGCTGGCTCTGCCCATCCTGATGGCGGGGCTGGCACAGCATGTGGTGCTGGGGATTGAACTGCAGACCTTGTGCGCTTACCTAAGCTTGCCTAAACTTGCCTAATCGGGCCTTTAAATCACTAAGCTATCTTTCCATCCTGGTCCAATACTTTTGAATTCTCCATGTATTCTAGATATTAGCTCTTCGTCTGAAGAACAGCTGGCAAAATTTTTTCCCACTCAGTGGGTTTTCTGATCACTGTTAGTGATTTCTTTTGCTGTGAAGAGGCTTTTTGATAGCATCATATCTCCATTACTGATTCTTTGAGATAGCTCCTGTGTAATAGCGGTTTTGTTCGTGGTTTGCCTACTCCAATGTCTTCAAGAGTTCTACCTATTCTATACTCCAGCAGATTTAGTTTTTCTCCTTGTAAATTTTTAAAAAAATTTTTTATTGCAGTACTGGGGATTGAACTCAGGACCTTGGGCTTGCCAGGCAGGTGCTTATGCCCTTGAGCTACCTCCTCAGCCCTTGTAAAAAAAAATTTTAATGTATTTGGAAAATACAGCTCCAACTCATAATGATACTCCTGCTTTCACCCTCCCCAGCACTGGGATTACAGGTGTGCATCACCATGCCAGATCTCGGTGGCCGGCTCAGTGTGCTGGAGGCCGGGGCCAGTGCAGCATGTGGTGCCAGGGATTGAACCCCAGTCCCTGTGCTTGCCTAAGTAGGCACTTAGCTGCTGAGCTATCTTGCCGACCCTGTTTTTCTGTTTTGAGATAGGGTCTTGCTATGTAGTTCAGGCTGGCCTTGAACTCAGTACATAGCCCAGGTTGGCTTCAAAATCAGGGCAATCCTCTTGCCTTAGCCTTGCAAGTGCAGGTATGACAAGCATGTGCCACCACACCCAGCTGTTTTAATATTTAGGTCTTTGACCCATTCCAATTATACCTAGTACAATGGAAAGATATTTGTCTTTT
>NW_004524578.1:12404743-12410574 GCF_000260255.1 Octodon degus | reverse complement strand
CTCCCAAGTCCTAACGCCACACACAGTCTGAGCCATCGTGAAGTACACAAGGTGGTCCCTGTAGGAAGTTTTTTCTGATGATAATGAAACCTTGAGGTTATCCGCATCTGTTACTTGCTATTAAAGGTTATTTGTTTATTTCCTTTAGTTTTGTTTTTCTTTTTTTAAATTTTTTTGAGACAGAGTCTATCTAGCGAAGGCTGGCCTTGAACTCCTGGCAACGTCCTGCCTCAGCCTCCCCTCCCAAGCGCTAGGACTACAAGAATGTCCCATTATCATACCCACCTAAAAGATACATCTTAAAACAAACAGCATTAAATATATGCCCAGAGGGCTGGCCAGATAGCTCAGCGGAGTAAAGCACCTGCTTAAGCAGAGGCAGGGGCTGGGGGTTTGATCCCCAGGCTGGCTGTGCTGGCCCTGCCCCCCCGCCCCCAACAGGCTGAGGGGGGCAGTTGAGATTGGGCATGGTGGCACATCTTGTAATCCCAGCGCTGGGGAGGTTGTAAACAGGAGAATCACTGTTGAGTCCAATCTATATGGTGAGACCCTGTAGACCCTGTACTAAATACAAATAATTGTTGGTTTTTAACTTCTAATCTCAGGGCATTTGAGATTGAATGACAGTACTTTTCATTTGCTTATTTATTTATTTATTTGCATTTTAGGGAAAGGTCTACAGGGTGTTCAGGCTTTCACTACTAGATTGGACTCCGCAGTGATCCACCTGTTTACAGCCTCCCAAAGGCTGAGATTACAGGCACACGCCACCACCCCCAGTCTCAACTGCTGTCTCAGCATGCTCTGGGGGGACAGCACTGGCGTGGCAGGCCTGGGCATCGAACCCCCCAACTCCTGCACCTGCCTGCAGGAGCTTTAATTCGCTAAGCTATTTGGCCGGCCTTGCTGATTATTTTTGAACACTCATATGTGTGCAACTACAGGAAAAGACAAAGAAACTAAACCAACCCGGTCCCTCCGCCCCCTGGGTTTTCTGCACCCAGGGCTGGGAGACACCACAGAGTAGAGACCCCTCCACGGCATCTATTGAAAACTGAGATTAGATACATCTGTGCTTCCAAAACTACAACTCTGGGGGGCCTGGCCCTAGCTCTGGCCTTTAAGTGGCTGCTTCCACAAAGCTCTCAGCCTCAGGTTGCTGGAGTTCGAACCTCACACCTCTGCAGCTGGCCAAAAGTGCCCTGAAGGCATTCGAGGAACAAAAAAAAAAAAAAAAACTACAACTCTGCTGGGGGTGGGGGTGGAGAGTGCACGTCTGGCATCCCCTGCACTCAGGAAGCTGGGTAGAGAGGATGGTGACAGGAGCCCAAGGTTGTAGAGGAAGACCTGCCTCAACATAAAAAAAAAACTCGTCTACCTAATGCACATACATGGCTGCAACGTTCCTGTGGTACACACAGGTTCAGTGAAAAGTGACTCTAGGGGGCTGGTGAGATGGCTCAGTGGTCTAAAGCACCCACTTAGAACAAGCTTAGCAAAGCACGGGGACCGAGGTTCAATCCCCTGGCACCACATGCCAGCCAACCCCGCCCCCCCATGGGCTGAGCCTCCCCCCCACATAAATAAATAAATAAATAATAAATAAATAAAATTTTAAAAAAATTTTAAAAAAGAAAAGTGATTCTAGCCAGGCATGGTGGCATGCGCCTGCAGTCCTAACATTTGGAGGCTGAGGCAGGATGATTGCTGTGAGGGTGAGCCCAGTCTGGGCTACATGGTAAGTAGTTCAAGCCCCCTACACCAAGGGAATAAAAAGGGCAGGGGTTGTGGCCCAATACAAAAGCTCAATCTGCAGAGTGGTTTTCTATGTACTCCTCACCCAGCAATCTTCTTAGAGTTGTTCCCCCACTTATCAGTTTCCGGGTAGCCTTCCTGGGAACTCAGCATATCCAGCTATCTCAGCGTCCACAGAACCCTAAGCACACACATTCACTGACAAACGTGCTACCCACATTTCCTTCTTTATTTATTAGGCTTTCTGAGGCAGACCCTTGCTATGGAACCTAGGCTGGCCTTCAACTCATTTGATTTTTTGAGACAAGGTCTCAGTACATAGTCCAGGTTGGCGTGGAGCTCACCATGCAGCCCAGGCTGGCCTCAGACTTGCATCGATCCTCCTGCCTCCGCCTCACAAGTGCTGGGATTTCAGGACTGCATCACCAAGCCTGGCTTTTATACCCCCGTGTGTGTGTGTGTGTGTGTGTGTGTGTGTGTGTGTGTTTGTGTTTTATTGTCTTCTTTTCTCCCCACGTTCTTAAGGGGTTCCAAGCTGGGGATGGTAATGCACTCTTAGGAGGCAAAGGCAGGAGGATCATAAATTAGAGTCTGCCTTGTGAAGCTTACTACTTAGCGAGACTGTGCCTGAGAGAACTGAAAAAGGTCTGGGCATGTGGCTCTGTGCTAAAGGTTCAATTCCCAGTACTGCAACATGGAGAAAGAGCGAGAGCGAGGAGTGAGGAGCGAAGCAAGAAGCAAGCCATCTAGAGCAACTCACTGAGGCTAACCACCGTCAGGAGCTGAGCACATACTGACCAGGCACTCGATAAATATTTGAGTGACTGAATGAACCGTCCCTCCCTGGGGAGCTACTTCTATTTCAGGTCCTGGGGGCAGTCATCTCTGACTCAGCCTCTTGCAGGCGGCCTCGCAGGGAGCAATTGATGGGCCAAGGCCGTCTGGCCTCTGTCATTTGTTTTCTGGTCACACCTCGGCAGGCTGACTCAGTTTCCCAGCCTGTGTCAGGTCCACGGGTGAAGAATGGAATCTGGTTGGTGCTTTGGTTCGCGCCACGTTGCACGTGGGAGCCCTGACTCGTGATCCGAGATTCCTCAGCCATGTACAGAATCTGTTCTCGAGCACTTTCTGATAGAAACCATCCTTAGCTGCCCAATTTTCTCCTACAGAACAACACTAGCACTCTTAATTGTGTTTCATACAGCTAACAAACAGTTCTTCTGGTCTAATGCACGCCTTTTGAGTTTTGATTTAATTAGCTGTTTTTGGCCCAGAAGTTTTACATTTTTATCTGTTTGGTTCCATCCATCGAGTCATCCATAATTCATGTCACTGCCTTTGAGGCTGGAATAACCTACTTATTGGATCTTTTCAAAAAGCCGTGGGGAGAAGGGAGGGGAGTGCATCTGACACACTCTCCAGCCGTCCTCCTGGGAATCTGCGGAGTGTGTATTCCATCTTTGGGTGTGAGCTGTGTAGCGTGTGTGTGTGAGATGTAGCTGATATCTATTTATCTCAGTTTCACTGTACCACTGTACCTGTGGCAGGCTAGAATCTCACCGGGGATTGAACTCAGACCCGTGCACTTGCCAGGGAAGAGCTTATTCCACTGGGCCTTTTCCCCGGCCCCCTACCCTTTACTCTTGAAGTAGAAGTCCTTTTTTCTCCCCAAGGCTCACTTTTTTTTTTTTTTTTAATTTTATTTTATTGGGGCCGGGGAGATAGCTCAGTAGAATAAGCGCTTGCTTGGCAAGTACAAGGGCCTGAGTTCAATCCCCGGTTCCACCAAAAAAAAAAAAAAAAAAAAAAAATTATTTTATTTATTTAGTGTGTGTGTGTGTGTGTGTGTGTGTGGCCAGCTCAGCCCACCAGGGGGCAGGGCTGGCTGGCATGTGGTGCTGGGGGATTGAACCATGGTCCCTGTGCTTTGATTGGCTTAGTTTGTTCTAAGTAGGTGCTTTAGACCACTGAGCCATCTCACCAGCCCAAGGCTCACTTTTTAGTCTTAAGGTTTTGCACTAATTCTATGAGACATTATTGAGAGTAACCTCGCCCTAGAGTCGGACTCAGTGCAGGGCACAGACACCCACGAGCCTGGCCTACCGCGGCCGCCAGAGTCAGGCATAGGAGTGGGAAAGACCCAGAGGCCGCTAGGGATGCGAAGATGCGCTAGCCTGGAGCACGCGGCGGTGTCCCCCGCATGGGATCGGGGACAGAAGACCGAGTGGCAGCGTCGGATTGAAGGGCCAACACTGGGAGTCAGAGTTGGCGGGGGGCAGCAAAGGCTGCGCTGGAAGCTGAAGAACCTGCGCAGGAGGCCAGGAGAGGACGGCCAGGGCCAAGGCGAAGACCCGAGCTCCTCCGAGGAAAATCAACTGCAGTCCCCGCTCCTGTTCTTCTTTACCCCTCCCCACCATCCACTCCAGAGCCCTCCTGACGGTCCAGATGGGTGTAATCAAGTGCCTTTTTTTTTTTTTTTTTTTTGAGACAGGGTCTGGCAACATAGTTCAGGTTGGTCTTAAACTTATGTATGTAGCCCTGCTGGGCTCAAACTCATGGTGCTCCTCCTGCCTCAGTCTCCCAAATGTTGGGACTACAGGTGTGCACCACCAACCTAGCTTGTTCTAACATACTGAAGGAATAACTGATTTCTATACATGCACCGTCACCAAATAGTTGCCCGTGAAGATTTTTTATTTCCTCCAAGTCTCTGGAAAGGAAACACCTTTTCAGTGTTATCACTGCAAATAATAGAAATGATGACTTGGGCTGGGGAGATAGCTCGGTCATCTAAGCGCCTGGCTGGCAAGTGCAAGGACCTGGGTTCGATCCCTAGCACCGCATACCTTGCCAGCCCCACCCTGGGGTGCACTGAGCCGGCCACCGAGTCTGGGCATGGTGGCATATGCCTGTAATCCCAGCGCTTGGGAGGCTCAGAAAGGAGGATCACTGAGTCCAAGCTGTGTAGTGAGACCCTATACAAAATACATAGAAAGAAGAAAAGAAAGGAAGAAAAGAAAGAAAATGATAGTGACCAGTTAAAAGGCAGAGATCAACCATGCAGAGGCTGAACTAGAAAAGTGAAGACTGATAGCCTCTTTGGGAGCCTTTTTTTTTTGCTTTTGATGGGACAGATAGATAATCCTAGTCAATCCAAAATACCGAAAAAAATGCTTAAACTAAAGGTGATCTGAACTTTTTAAAACTACTTTGGAATTTTTGATCTATTTAGTAGTCTTCTAAAATCCAGGGCAAGAGTTGTATTGACTGCCTTGAACACTAGCTAGGTACCAGGTCATCACTTCAAATCGGGAGTTTATCATCTTCAAGTAGAACAATATTACTGACAACCTTACAGAAAGAGTACAAGGGAAACTATTTGTGGAACAATTTCAAAGACGATGCATAATTTAAAATTATTACCCAGTGAGATAAACTGCATGCTGCTTTTAGTGAATTTTTAATAAAAATTTGCATTACAAATATTTTCTTCACATAATATTTGCATTTCAAACCCAAGATAATCTTAGTAGTTATCAGGAAAGATGACTGCTAATGTTAAAATATTTAGTTTAGATGGTAAGAAAAATTTGCTACATTTATTACATGCCTGAACAGGAATGGCCATAGAACATGTTTTATCTTCAAAAGCATCCAGAGTTACAGCTGGTTGTGCAGGGGCACACCTGTAATCAGGAGGCTGAGGCAGGAGGGTCGCCACAAGTTCGAGGATAGACTGAACTACACGGCAAGACCCTGTCTAAAAACATAAACAAATAAATAATTCACATTTCTAGACTCTGTAATCCAGGAAAAGAAGGAAGCAGAGAAGAACAAGAGGAGATTTGAGGACTTTACAGACTGGCAATGGTAAAGGCTATGTAAGGCAGATGGGAAAAATATAATCTATCCACCAAAATTCCACAGGAAGGATCCATTCATTCCACCCGGGAAAGGAAGCTATCTGGAAGCTCAGACTGAAGAGCTCATGGGCGGGGAGATAGCTCAGTAGAATAAGCACTTCCCTGGCAAGCGCAAGGGCCTGAGTTCAATCCCTAGTTAAAAAAAAAAAAAAA
>NW_004524578.1:12399567-12404428 GCF_000260255.1 Octodon degus | reverse complement strand
TTTTGGTGGAATTGGGGATTGAACTCAGACCCTTGCGCTTGCCAGGGAAGCGCTTATTCAACTGAGCCATCTCCCTGGCCCCCATAGAGATTATTTTCTTCATGTTTCAGATAAGAAACTGAGACTCAGATGTGACCATGGGCTCCCAAGGGTCCCAAGGAGTGGGTTGTGGTGTCCAGCTCGCTCCAGCTCCCCTGTGGGCCTCTCAGCCCAACAGGTGAAAAGACAGGCAGGGAGGAGGGGCAGCTGGGGCAGAAGCTCCTGCAGCCAGGGCGCCTTGTCACAAAGCACGTCAGACACTAAGCCAATTTCGCTGGACGTGATGGTTCTGAGAAGAGGAGTGGTTTGGGCTGGATTCTGTTCCAGGAAGGTGGCAGGCGGGGGAACACTGGACAGGTGGCTAGGCATAACATTAAGGTGGCCACAAGGCTGGCCTTGTGACCTGTGCTCACTGAAAGGATGGCCAGTGCCCCAGTGGGGTCGTCTTGATGTGTTCAGCTGCTCTAGCAAAATCCTGTGGCCTGCCTGCACAGAAATTTATTTCTCATGATTCAGGAGCCTGGGAAGTCAGACTAAGAACATAGTCGGGCCACAGCAGACGTGTTTTCTAAAAGCACAGTAGTTGTAAAAAGCTATCAATAGCTGTTGAAATATATGTGGAGTAGTTGTGGGTTTTTTTGTTTGTTTGTTTTTGCGGAACCGGGGATTGAACTCAGACCCTTGCGCTTGCCAGGCAAGCGCTTATTCTACTGAGCCATCTCCCTGGCCCCTCCTGTTTGCTTTTTTGAGACAGGGTCTTGCTATATAGTTCAGGCTGATCTTGAACTCACCGGGTGGTCAGTCCAGCTCCAAACTCTCAGTGGTTCTTCTCCTGCTTCAGTCTCCAAAGTGCTGGGATTGCAGGTATGCACCATCATGCCTGGCCATATATGAGTTTTAGGAGTGAAGTAATAGAAATATTAATATACTTTAAGCAAAGCAAAATTTATTTATTATTTTAAATGTATTTAGTACAGGGTCTCCCTATGCAGCTCAGACTAGTAGTGCTCTTCCTGCTTTCAGCCTCCCCAGCGCTGGGATTACAGGTGTGTACCACCACACTGGTCGCAGTGGCTGGCACAGCGCACCTGGGGGTGGGACCAGTGCAGCATGTGGTGCCAGGCATCGAGTCCTGGTCCCTGCGCTTGCCTAAGCAGGCTCTTAGTCTGCTGAGCTATCTTGCCAACCTACCAAAGCAAAATTTAACGAGCTATTTATTACAGAATTTCTCAGAGCCTTTAATAAATCAATACATGCAGTGAGCATTCATTGCATACACCAGTGTTCAAGGAATCCTTTCTGAACAATCTGTAGAACCAAGAAATTAGCTCAGTGGAATAAGTGCTTGCCTGACAGTGCAAGGTCCTGAGTTTGATCCCTGGTAATACCAAAAAAAAAAAAAAAAAAAAAAGTCATTCTCTGAACAATGTGTAGAGACTGATGTCTTATAATCTACACTCATAGAGGTTATTTACTTATGAGGATTCTTTCTTTCTTTCTTTCTTTCCTTCCTTCTTTCTTTCTTTCTTTTTTTTTTGGTACCGGGACTCAAACTCAGGACATTGTACTGCCAGGCAGGTGCTTATGCTGCTGAATTATCTCCCCAGCTTCATGAGTTTTCTTTTCTTTTCTTTTCTTTTCTTTTTTTTGGTGGAACTGGGGATTGAACTCGGGCCCTTGCGCTTTTCATGAGTTTTCTAAAGTGTTATCTCTGCAGTGTAGATGACTATAACATGGTGTGATCAGTATCAGCCTACACGGTCTAAGCTGCTTTGTTTCTGGAAGTTTCCACGGCAGCTTGGCCAAGTGTCCATCCGGGCTTTGCAGTGGACGCTGGAGTGACAGAACATTTGCAGCATGCGTACTTGGTCTCAAATCTCTCTTCCCATTTCAGAGTTCTTTCACCCCAACCTCAACTCCACACTCTTGGTAGTAACAGAGATGGACCAGAAGCAACTACTCCTAATTCTGTGCATCGCATTGGTCACACTGAACCATGCTTGGAGTTCAAGGAACAACAGGAATCTTCTGAGTCCCAAGTCTCCAGACAGCAGCTCAGGACTTACCTTGCAAGCAGAATTCAGTATAACAGCAATCTCCACCTCGCTCCAGTGACCCTTTCACTCAATCCTCCCAAACATCTATGTACAGAGTTTGATGAAAATTCACAAGGCCTGATTAGAATATATTTAACTCTGCTGCGTTTGCTTTGCTAGGACACCTGGATTAGCCAGAGGTAAATTTCTGTGGCTGTGCTTGCAATTGTCAGGTCTGTCTGGTACGCATTTTGGAGCGCAGCGGATTCGCATTGGGGCCGGGGTAGATGGCTCAGTGGAATAAGCGCTTCCCCGGCAAAGGCCTGAGTTCAATCCCCAGTTCCGCAAAAAAAAAAAAAGCAAGCAATGGGCAAGAAAGACGTCGCACACACAGGGCTCCTCAGTGGTGCCGAGCCGCTCCGCACAACGCCTGACTTTATCGGAGCCCTGGTCTCTTGGTCTCTGTCTCCTGAAGACTTATCACGGCCACACCAATAAGCCAGAATTTTCTGTTATCTACAGAAACTACTTAAAATGTCCCTAAAAGCCCTCCAATTAACGACTCAGCCATCAACCTGTGGCTCTACTGGGATCTGAGCCTTTAGAAGGCAGGGCCTAATTGGAGGACTTGAAGTCCTGGGGGCGTGTCCCCAAGAGGGATACGCCGCCTGGCTACTTCCTGTGTGTCTTCAGAGCTCTGGCTGCCACCGTGTAAACAGCTGCGCTGCCCAGCTCATCCCCGCGGGATGCACGCTCGCTGCTGTCTTATCAAGAGCCCAAACCAAGGGGCTGAAGCCTCTCAAATTAAGCCTGAATAAGCTTTTCCTCCTTATAAGCTGATTATTTCAGCTAGTTTATTATAGAGAGAAAGTTAACTAATACAGGAGCCAGTTTTGTCCCGTATGTGTGTGTGGGGGTGTGTGTATGTGTGTGTTGCTGGGACGGAACCCAGGGCCCTTGCACTGAACTACATTCCCAGCCCTTTATTGTTTTAATCTTGAGGCAGGACCTTACTGAATTGCCCAGGCAGGGCAGGAGCTGGCAACTCTCTTGCCTTCACCTCCGGAGTAGCTGGGTTTCCAGGTGTGCGCCACCATACCCAGCTCATCTGTGTGTATTGTGTGTACTGCAGGGTCACAAGTGGAGCATCCTGCAGTGTCCAAGTCACCTTGTGGGCCTCTCAGACATTCTGTATTGAAAGGCTGGCAGAAGGGAGGGTAAAAAGGCTCTAGTAAGTGGCTTTTTTTCTGCTTTATTTAAAAATCATGGTTGGGTGTAAGGTTAACTGATAAAGCAATTCCTTTCTCCATTGTCACTTATTTAAACAAATGGGCTGCGCAGGAGCATTTAGCGAGGATGGGTTAAGACAGCAGCCAGAAGGGCAGGCCAGATGGTTCAGCGGACTAAAGCAGAATGCAGCGGCCAGGGTTGGATCCCGGGGTGCAGTGCCGGCCCCGCCCCCAGGGTGCGCTGAGACTGCGATTGAGACTGGGCATGGTGGTGCGCGCCTGTAATCCCAGCACTTGGGAGGCTGAAAACAGGAGGATCTAGGAGAATCGCCACAAGTCCGATCTAAGTAGTGAGTCCCTGTACACCGTGTAGGCCCTGTCCCAAATTCATTTAAAAAAAGAAAGAAAGAAAGAAAGAAAGAAAGAAAGAAAGAAAGAAAGAAAGAAAGACAGCATCCAGAGACATTTGTAGACTCCCCACCCCTACCCCTTGGCTGAGATTTTCCCGAATGCTATAGCTTTTCCCAGTGCAGCTTCCCAGCCCCGTGGTCTCCTCCCTAGACTGCCTGGGGCCCACCACCAAAATCGGAAGACATTAGGGTTTTGCTCTGCTTTTTCACCGTTTGCAACACAATCTAAGGTAGCTGCCTAACACCGCAGTTACACGTAGCTCAGTCGCAAAGCACTGGCTGCACCTGCACAAGATACAGGCTCCACCCCTTAGAGCCCCTTTCCTCCTGTAAAACACACAAATCTTCCTTAATGTGCAAGGGTGCAGCCCTTTGCAGTCCTGCCTTTGGCCCCTTACCCCCGCAGGTGGGCTCCTGAGGGCCTGCGGGGTGTGCGGCCGCGACCCCTGCCATCGTCACTCCTTTCTCTCCTCCCTGCGCGTGCTCCTTGAACCACTACTGCGCCCAGAGCCGGAAGAGCAGAAGTAAGGTTCCAAGCTGCTTTTTTTGTTGTTTAATTTTTTAATTTTTATTTTTTAAAGAGTGTACAGATTAGAATTAAACCAGCAGAAATTACAAGTGATACAGAATTTCAGTTAACAAAGTAATAACAATTTCACAGTATTTGTTGTAATACATACTGTTGTCGTCCAACCAGTTATTCATATTACCAGATATATGCATATAAAATTGGAAGAAAGAAAAAAGAAATATATAAGACATTAAGAAGAGAAAAAGTAGAAACAAATGAAAAAAGGAGACAAAATAAATTAAGCATTAACTGCTCCTTTCCATAGACCAGAAGAAATGCACAGTACAGTTGTCCAAACTGTCCTGCTTACATACATAGACAATTGAGTTGAGGAGATGGACAGGAGAGGGAGTGGGAGAAAGAGATTTATCTGGGCAGGTTTTGGATCCAGAGCTTCGGGTTGGCGGGTCTGGGCTTATTGCATAACAAGCCAATGTTCCTACAGCGCTATCCCAGGGCCTGAGGCGAGGTCTATTTTTTGATTGCTGATATACAGGGTGTGGCCTACTTTAAGGAGCTTTAATAAAGGGAAAGCTATATTTACATAATTACATGAATTATAATTTACTATGTTTT
>NW_004524578.1:12397151-12399017 GCF_000260255.1 Octodon degus | reverse complement strand
GGGGGCAGGGCTGGCACGACATGCCGAGAATCAAACCCCAGTCCCTGCACCTGCCTAAGCAGGCACTTTAGTCCACTGAGCTACTTGGTGGCCCTAGATAGAAATATCTAGGCAGTCAGACAAGGCTGGTCCCTTGAAGGAGACAGTATGGAAGACAAGAACTTGTGATGCAGAGGAATGAGACTCCTGACCCTAAACATACCTGGGCCGAGTCTGTGTTCTCTAGAACTGAAAAATGAATTTTAGGAACAACAGAGGTTAAGAACAGAATATATTTATTGGGAGAAAGAAAGCCTCTGTCTGAGAGAGGGACAGAAGGAGACTCGGGCAGGTTGCCAGGGAATCTTTCTTTTGTATGAGGTGGGACAAAACTACAGTCAGCCAATAAGGTTGCAGGCACCATTACTCAGGTAAAATTGATGAAATCCAGGATCAAATGGGAAAGCGAGTCACACAGCAAGTGGACGTGAATACACAATAGGGGCTTATCCGGCAGTGGGTTGGGTTAGTGTTTCTTCCTGGGTTCCTTAGGGTGAGTAGCAAGCCTGGCTGCTTATCTTCAGGGAGGTAAGCTTTTGTTTGATCTGTTGTCTTGAGGTCTGGCCCGCAGCGGGAGTGTCTGTCTCTCTCGCAGTTGCAAGGTATCTTGTCTTCCCTACTGGCTTCTTGAGGGCCTAGCCCTGTCTGACTGCCTGTAATATTTCTATCCAATTCATCTGCCTATAACAATTGCAACCATGGAGAGGCAGACACTCCCACTGTGGGCCAGACCTCAAGACCAAAGAGGGAACAATTGCAGCCACACACTTCCCTAGGGATGGGCAGCAGGGATGGATATTCTAGGGTTTTTTTCTTTAGTGGGATGAAGGTGAAGAACACATCAGAAATTTAATGAGACATAAAGCAATACATAAATAATTAACTATGCTTATACAAACACATACCATGTCAAAGCTGCCTTAGTTGGTTATAGTGCTATTGAAATGCTAGACAGCAGGATGTGGGAGGAACAAGACAAATTCTACAATACATCATAAGAAATAATGTAGGAAAATAATCAAGACGGAGAAATATAAAAAATGTGATGAGGGGCTTTTAAATACCAGCCGTTCATTCATCAACATAAGTTGAGTCTCCATCAACCTGTGCGCAGGATATTCATTGTCACAACTCTGTGCTTCTTCCCTATTTCTTACCCCTCTCAGTTGCTCCTATAGAAGGCTCTTCCATGATAAGCCAAGTCCCTCTTAGTCAGCATCCTCACTATTGTCCCACAGCTTCTTTGACAAAGTGAAAGTCTTATTTTTACAAGGAATACCTTGCTTCTTTCTCTGAATTTGTGTGTGTGTGTGTGTGTGTGTGTGTGTGTGTGTGTGTTGCCAGGGCTTGAACTCAGGACGTTGCGCTAGCCAGGCAAGTGCTTATCCTACTGAGCTATCTCCCCGGCCCCTCTTTGCTTCTTTCTTCCTTCCCGATGGCCCTCTGCAGTGTGGAGCATGGGAGGCAGGAGGAAACAGAAAGGGAGGCCATGATGTTAACAGTCATCCTGCGGTTGTTTACTCTGTGTGTGTGTGTGTGTGTGTGTGTGTGTGTGTGTGTAAATAGAGTAACTTAAATGTATTGAAGGTATCTATGTGTTTCCCTTCACCATTATCTGCGGTCAGAGATTTAAATGAATGACGTTTGGCACAGAACTGCCCAGCATCGCGCACACAATAAGCTTTTGTTAAACTGGCGCTGGTCCACTCTGTGTTACTCTGTATCTCTCTAGACTAAGGTTTTGGGTTCCTTTGGAGGTGTTCCTTTATTGAACACCACCTCTCTAGAATTTCATGGCAACATGGAGGTTAAAGGCAAAATATAGCA
>NW_004524578.1:12395284-12396369 GCF_000260255.1 Octodon degus | reverse complement strand
ATAGTAGGATTAATATTCTAAATAGGTATCAGCCACCTTGAAGAAGCCAGAAAGAGTCACTGACCCAGTCACTATAGAAAAAGCCCCTGTTGTGTATTCATGCTCACTTGTTATGTGACTGGCTTCCCCATTTGGTCCTGGAGTTAATCGATCTTTCCTGAGCAACTGTGTTTGTCATCTTATTGGCTGACCATACTTTTGTCCCACCTCATGTGCGAGTTCCCTTGTTTTCTACCTCAGACCTGCCTCACCTCAAGGATTTGCTCTATAAAAATTCCTAGACAAGGTAGATTCATGGGCAACCTGCTCAGCCACCTTCTTTCCCTCTCTTACAAAGCAGGTTTCTTTGCCTCAATAAATATATTCTGCTCTTAACCTCTGTTGTTCCTAAAATTCATTCTTCAGTTTTAGAGAACACAAACTCATCTCAGGTATCTTTCAGGAGATAAATAACAATCTTAAAGAATCATAGGAATTAAGTCAGGGACATTCTTCTCCTTTTTTTTTTCATGGAACTGGGGATTGAACTCAGGCCCTTGCGCTTGCCAGGGAAGCACTTATTCCACTGAGCCATCTCTCCGGCCCCCTCTTTTTTTTTTTTTTTTCCTGTTCTTTTTTTTAGGGAAGGGTCTACAGGGTGTTTGGGGTCTTACTACTAGATTGAACTCATAGTGATCCACCTGTTTACTGCCTCCCAAGAGCTGGGATTACAGGAGGGCGCCACCACACCCAGTCTCAATCACCTTTCAGTGTGCCCTGTGGGCTCGGCCAGCACAACAGGCCCGGGGATCGAACCCCAGATCCCCTGCGCTTGCTTGCAGGCACTTTAATCCACCAAGCTATTTGGCCAGCCCAGTTGAGGTTTTATTTTTTATTTGTTTTGGTGCCATGGCCCTAACAAATCCCCAGCCCCAGGTCAAGGAAATTCTAAAGCAGGGAAATGATCGCCTTTTGCGTTTTGACTTTTATTAGGACATGTCTGTAGTACATAATGATTGCATTCATTGTAGGGAATTGGTACATTTATATAACACCTTTGAATTTTTCCCCTTTCCTTTGGCCCCCCGTAAAATTTTTCCAGGGTT
>NW_004524578.1:12393094-12394185 GCF_000260255.1 Octodon degus | reverse complement strand
TATTTAGTAGAGGGCCTACAGGGTCTCACTATGCAGCTTGGACTCGTGATCCTTCTGTTTTCAGCCTCCCAAGTGCTGGGATTGCAGGCGGGCACCACCACGCTCAGTCTCAATTGCTGTCTCAGCGCACCCCAGGGGTGGGACCAGTGCCACATACTGGGGATTGAACGCCAGTCCCGCGTCTCCCCACGCAGGAGCTTTATTCCACTGAACTATCTGGCTGGCCCTCAGCATTTGTTATTGTTGATTTCTTGACAATAGCCTTTTTTTTTTTCCTGGGTGAAATGGAATCTCGGCATTATTTTAATTTGCATCTCTCCAATGAGCAGTGATGTTGAACATTTTTTTTTTCATATATTTACTAACTACTTATGAGAAGTGTCTGTTCATTTCAGATGTCCATTTTTTAATTGGGTCTTTAAATTTGGAAGTTCTGATTTTCTTTTGAATTATTTATATAGTTTAGATATTATTAGTCCTTGTCTGAGGGGAAGGCTGTCTCTACACTGTGCTGGTGGTTTCCCTTGTACCACTGTAGCGAAGCCATTACTTCAGATGAAGTGAAATGAAACAAAACAAAACACGGGCGGCGTGCATGCCTGGTCCTGGAGCCACGAGCAGCAGGCACATAGCTAAGGCCTTTGACGGGGCAGGTGCCCACTTAGGTCTCCCAGGAGTGACACCACTGGCCACAGCAGCTGCCACACAGTGGCAGCTGTGTTAAGGTGGCCACAGCATAGGCAGTCCTAACGCAGGACGCTGCTGTCCTCTCAGGTGTCTGTCCAGGCCACCTGCCCTGAGAGACTCAGGGTAGGACAGGAAGCCTGCAAGAAGGACAACTGATAAAGCGTTGGTTGAAGGAAGACAGCAACAATCAGGGTGTTGATGTCAAGAAGGGTCTGAGGGCAAGGGAGATGGCTCAGTGGAATAAGCGCTTTTTTTTTTGGTTTATTTTATTTTATTTTATTTATTTTTTATTTATTTTTCAACAAATAATACACTGCATATGTTCTTCTTAGTGGTTAATTGCTGTACAAGATGCGGACTTGTGATCCTATTTACAAACACCATTAGAACAAATCATTCTATTC
>NW_004524578.1:12370253-12383410 GCF_000260255.1 Octodon degus | reverse complement strand
AGTCCGATCTAGCAGTGAGACCCTGAACACCCTGTAGACCCTCCCCTAAAATACAAAAATAAATAAGTAAATAAAAGTTTTTTAAAAAAGTTTTTACATAAATGGAATGATTGGTGGGGTATTGTGACACACACCTCTAATCCCAGGGTTCAGGAGGTGGACGCAGGAGAACTGTTGCAAGCTCAGCATTAGCCAGGGCCACCAAGTGAGCTCAAGGCCAGCCTGCACTGCACCGTGAGACTCTGTCTCAAAAGGAAAAGAAAAGATAAAAAAATAAAGAGAATGATTTAGGATAGACTTTTTCTCCCTCACAGAACTGGGAATGGAACTCAGGGCATGCTGAGATACTTTTCCAACACTTTTTTACTTTTTATTTTGAGACAGAGTCTGGCTTTGCTGACCAAGCTAGGCTAAAACTAATGATCCTTCTCCCCCAACCTCCTCAGTAGCTGGGTATTTTCTTTTACTCAGAAAAATTGTTCTTGAGACTCACTACACCCATCTTCTATTTATTTATTTATTTATTATTTTTCTGTAATTAGGACAGGTTCTACAGGGTCTATAAGGTCTCACTACATAAATTGGACTTGTAGTGATTCTCCTGTTTTCAGCTTCTCAAGTGCTGGGGATTACAGGCATGCTACCATGCCCAGTCTCAATCCCTGTCTCCATGTGCCCTGCAGACAGGGCCAGCATGGCACGCTGGGGATCAAACCCCAACCCTAGCCACTGTGCTCTGCCTAAGCAGGCGCTTTAGTCCTCTGAGCTATCAGGCCGGCCCTTCACCTATCTTCTTACCAGGTTTTTGTTGGTGGAGGTGGTGTTTGTTTGTTTGTGTGGTGTTATTTGGACAGGGTCTCGCTTTGCAGTTCAGGCTGATCTTGAACTCAGGGCGATCTTCCTTCCTCAGCTTCCCAAGTGCTGGGATTACAGATGTGTGCCACCATGCCTGGCCAAAGAGTTTTAAAAAAGAGATGTTTAAAATTTTTATCAATCTAGGCCAGGGAGATGGCTCAGTGGAATAAGCGCTTCCCTGGCAATCTAGGCCAGGGAGATGGCTCAGTGGAATAAGCGCTTCCCTGGCAAGCGCAAGGGCCTGAGTTCAATCCTCGGTTCCACACACAAAAATTTTTTTTATCAATCTATCAATTTTTAGCAAATGGTTCATGTTCCCTGTGGTACTGTGCCTTGTCAACTCTAGATGCCTTGTTCTTCTGGGCTCCTGCTCTGTCCTCTTAATCCAGGGACACTGCTGGATTTGATGTGGGTTTCTTGTCCACCCTGAAGTCAGGCCATTAGGCACTAAGAAAGCTACATTTGTTTCCTGTGTCTGGAGAGTCTCAGCATTTGTTGCCTGTCACCTAATCCTTACAAACCTGTGTTGCTTGCACTGTGTGTGTTTTATTTATTTTTTTGTCTTTATTTTTTTATTTTATTGAGAAACAAATATGAATGAGACAGTTTCAAAGTTGATTAACAGGACAGTTTCGATAAACAATACATTGTACATTGTTATCTCCTTAGCAGTTATCCATAGTACAAGAAACAGACAGGACATCCTGTCCAAACACTGTTAGTACACCTCTTTCTTCTCATTGAATTAAGTGAAAGTAGCTGTATTTCTATCCTAACTATTTTGTATATACAGATACAAAATGATCTTTCCTTTGTATCCCCTTTTTTGTTTAGTCCTGTCAGAGGTGGGTATTCTATTGGCATCTAAATACTATAGGTGTTTGAATTCAGTAAAACAATCCAACACTGTCCAGCAGTCTATAATATTAGTGGGTTATCCTCAGAAGTTATTTTTTTTTCCTCAGAAGTTATTGACTTGAGCCTTTTACAGCTCATCGTATTAATATGGCTTTACTTTATATACCTCGTTTTTATACTTTTCTTCTGGATTGTTAAGACCAAGATAAAGCAAGACCTATGTGACAAGAAATGTAACTTTTGTATCTGATAAGGTCAGTCAACTTTGTGTGTTTTAGATAGGCCCAGTACATTCGATTTCTAGTCCTGTGTTGTGAAGGTGAACAGCATCAGGCTTTCCATAGTAAAAAGAAAAGAGCATTTTGATAAAGTTGAGATAGCAGGAAATGGTTTGCCCTCAGCACAGACATCTGAGTTGGGGTGAGGAAAATGACCTCCTTGGAAATATCTGAATGTAGTGAGGTGGGGTGTCTATGCACCTCCCAAAACGTGGGAGTAACTGAAGATTTCTTTTTGTGTCTTGTCACTGGGCATGGTGGTATATACTAGAATAAAACAGGTCTACGGGGTATGACATCTATCTATCTATCTATCTATCTATCTATCTATCTATCTATCCACATACATAACTATTACTGCCAGGCATGGTGGTGCACACCTGTAGTCCCAGCACTCATGAGGCTGAGGCAGGAGGATGACCACTTGTTCTTAGGTAGCCTCACACAGCGAGTTCAAGGTCAGCCTATAGTACATCTTCAGATCCTGTCTCGAAAAACTAAGCCAGGGCTGGGGATGTAGCTCAGGGTTAGGCCACTTGCCTAGCATGCACAAGGCCCTCAGTTTGATCCCTAGGAACACCCAAAACACACAAACAAACAAACAGAAAAAAAAACCCAAAACTAACCAAACCATACAAAACCCAAACCAAAACCCAAAAGCACCTGAACAAAAAAGAATCTGTAAAGTGTTATGCGCATGTGCCAACTCTCCCAATGAATGTAATCATTAAGTGCTGCAAACATATTGGATCAAATTTTTATTGAACCAATAAAATTTTTTTTAATTTTTTTCAAAGTTTTATTGATAAACAGATAGCAATGAGACAGTTTCAAATCAAATTGGAAGTACAGTTTCAACAAATAATACACTGCATATATTCTTCTTAGTGGTTAATTGCTGTACAAGATGCGGACTTATGATCCTATTTACAAACACCATTAGAACAAATCATTATATTCATTAACAGAATGCAACTATATATCTATCCCAACCACTTTGAATACACAGATACAAAATGGACATTCATAGGCATACCCCATTTTTTCTAAGTTCCGTTATTGAATATTTTTTTTAATTAATTTATTTATTTATGTGTGCGTATGTGCGTGTGGCCAGCTCAGCTCACCAGGGGGCAGGGGCTGGCTGGCATGTGGTGCTGGGGGATTGAACCGAAGTCCCTGTGCTTTGCTAAGCTTGTTCTAAGTAGGTGCTTTAGACCACTGAGCCATCTCACCAGCCCCCCGTTATTGAATATTATAGGTGTGTAAACTCAGCAAAATATTCTAAGAGTCCAGTAGCCCATAATAGCATTGGGTCTTCTGTTTAACTGGCAATGTCAGAAATTATTGACCTGAGTCCCCCACAGCTCAACTTAACAGCATGGCTTTATTTCCTATATTTCGTCTTCATACTTTTCTACTGGATGGTTAAGACCAAGGTAAAGCAGGACCTATGCAACAAGAGTTGTAGCTTTTTGAAACTTTTTTTTTTTTGGCGGAACCAGGGATTGAACTCAGGCCTGTGCGCTTGCCAGGGAAGCACTTATTGCACTGAGCCATCTCCCTAGCCCCTTACCTTTCATTTTAAAAAGTCATCCACACAAGTATTCCTGGATAACACTCACTAAATTCTGAAAGCCTGAGTAGATGGCACAGCCCTGGGGTAACGCTGCAGTACTGTCACAGATATAAAGAGGCTCCCGGGAGGACACCAACAGAACCGTCTCCTGGCGACAGCCCGCCCACCTCCCACTCCCAGGAGTCACCAGACCTCCTGGGGCAGCCCTGGGAATGTGCGGTGCCGCATCCGTAGGGTACCAGCATGGATGATGACAGAAGGCCAAGGTCCAATGGGCAGCTGAATGTGGGCGTGGAGTGCGCAGAACTGGTTTTATCTGCTTGACTTCTTGGAGGGCTGGATCCCAGCAGAAAATCTCTGTAGGGCCGAAATAAGACTTCTCAGCTGAGACATGCAGGGGCACAGGGGTGGGGGTGGGGTTAGCACTGCCTAGCCCGAGATAGGTTATGGACAGATTAGAATCTGGTGAGTTCACTTGGATGTTTGGTTCTCAGGTAAAAAGGAACGAACAATGGGAGTGGACAGCTGGGTGGCAGCAGTCCTCAGTACATCTGCCCCTGGGGAATGCTGCTTCCGCTGGGATTGAGGGACACCCACAGAATGGGTGACACACAGGATCTTCTGTTCTGTCCTCCTAGGATTTTGCTTGCTTGCTTTCTGCACTGCCTCTCCTCTTTCTTCTTTCCCTTGACCCCCTTCCACTTAGTTTAGTCCTTGGGAGTGTCCTTTCTTCAGGAGCACAAGAAAGCATGGGAGGTGAATTTGTGAGGTCTTGCACAACAGCTGTGGCCATTCTATCCTATACTTACTAGATAATTTAGCTAGGTATAAAAACATCTGCTGAAAGTCACATGCTTTGGCGCTTTTTTTTTTCTTTTGGATATAGAGTTTTTTTTTTTTTCCAGAACCAGGGATTGAACTCAGGCCCTTGTGCTTGCCAGGGAAGCACTTATTCCACTGAGCCATCTCCCTGGCCCCTGGATATAGAGTTTTGCCAAGTTCAGAATCACCTTGAACTTACTATTTTAGCTCAAGCTGGTCTCAGACTAATGATAATCCTCTTGCCTCAGCCTCCTGAGTGCTGGGATTATAGGTAGTGTGGTGGACCACCTGAGCGACTCTCCTTGAAGGAAGAGCAATTGCCTCCATTTTGGCTGAGCCTGACCCTATTTCCATGTACTGGTATGTACAGAGCTGGCTAGGACTTCTCCTTTTCCCTTCAGTTGGCTTGAAGCAGTGCATAGTGGTCTAGCCGAGGTGCTGGTGGTAGTCTCTGAAGATGGCACGTATGTTTCCCTGATAATCTGCATCTGCTGCTCTTTAATATGAACTGGGTGGAGATAGGAGGAAGAGCCAGTGCTCCATGCTGTCGGCTGGGATTGAGCCTCGAGATAGAGGCTATGACTTCCTGGGGCTTGAAATCAGAGCTGAAGCATCGGATCCCAAAACATTAGATTCTGTCTCAATAGTATAGTACAAATTACTCTTTCTGCATATCCTTCTCTCTGCATATGACAGCAGTAAATGCTGGCCTCCTACTGGGCCCAGCTCAGTGCTCACCTACTTCCTGCCATTCTGTCACTCATCCTCAAGCCAGTTTTCCTTCATAACTGAACAAAACCCAGTTTTGGCCCTGGATGGAGGCCTTTGTTTTGGATAGCCGTCACCATGGCTGGACATAGGACCCCTTGGGTCCCTGTAACTATAAATACACCTTAGTGTCTTCATTTCCTCCATGGGTTGCACTGGAAATGGTAGATTGGAATCAACTTGATGGAATTCCAATAATTTATCCATGGGATTACAAATTAAACTTCCTGGACTGAGATGAAGACCAGAAAGTGTTCCTTATAGCATGTACCACCATGCTAGGTGTCCCTTGACATTTTAAGGGATTACTTCTCTCTTTCTCTCTCTTTTTTTTTTGGCAGAACCGGGGATTGAACTCAGATCTTTGTGTTTGCCAGTCAAGAGCTTATCCTACTGAGCCATCTCCCAGGCCCGGTATTACTTCTGTATTTTTTTTCTTTTTCTTTTTCTTTTTCTTTTTCTTTTTCTTTTTCTTTTTTTCAGAACCAGGGATTGAACTCAGACCCTTGTGCTTGCCAGGGGAACGCTTATTCTACTGAGCCATCTCCCTGGACCCTTCTTTTTTTTCTTTATTTTTCTTTATTTTCTTTCTTTCTTTTTTTTTTTTTGATGGCAGTCGTGCTGTTGATGAATCCAACTCATTTTCATTCTTTTTCTGTGTTTGACTTTTCTTTTTCTCATGAAGCTTGTAAAATCAAGAGAATTTTTTGTCCCTTACGTCCTGGAATGTCACAACGGCAGGATTAGGTGCAGGTCTGTATTCCTTTGCCAGCTTTGTTAACTGACCAGTCTATTCCTCCTAGAAACTGCATCCTTCAGTCATAGGAACATGTCTACCTTTATTTGAGGGCTCTTTTCTATTGATTGCTTTTATTTTTAGCATTTTAGGGAAGGGTCTACAGGGTCTCAGTACTAGATCGGATTTATAGTGATTCTCCTGTTTATAGCCTTCCAAGAGCTGGGATTAGAGGCACACATCACCACACCCAGTCTCAGTTGCTGTCTCAGCATACCCCGCTAGTCCAGCATGGCAGGACCAGGGATTGAACTCCTGGCCCCTGCACATGCTTGCAGGTGCTTTAATCTGCTGAGCTAGCTGGTCGGCCCTTATATATTTTCTTTGGAGAAGTGTCTGCTGAAGCCCTGTTTTCATTTTTTTAAAATTTAGGTTACCTGCTCCTCTTTCCTATGGAGTTGCAGGCATTCCTTGTGTATTTTGAAAACTAAGCCCTCCTTGGCTCCATAGCTGGTACACGGTCCTCTCACGTCACACCTGTTGCCCTTTCATTCTCTTGATGGCTGCCTTGCTGGGCAGGCTTTTAGTCTTTTGCAGCCCACTTTTGCTTTCATGTTTTTGTTTCCTGTCCTCTTGGTGTCACGTCAAAGAAATCTGCTGTGGCCGTTGCTCAGAAGCTTTTCCTGCTGTGTGCTGTGCCTAGCAGTTTGCAGTTACAGGTCTTGCGTCTCATTCTGGGGTTTGAACTGGTTTGTGTTTTGGGTAAGTAGGCGCTCAGGTTCCTTTTTCTACGCGTGAACCTCTAGCTTTCCCACCATCAGCTTTTGAAAAGGCTGCCTTCCTCTATGTGTATCCTGGGGTCCTCCATCAAAATGCTGACTGTTTGGGGGTAGGTTTCTTTCTGTCCTGTTGGTCTATATGCGAGCTGCTTTCTTTAGCTGTTCGGCATTAATCATTTGCTTGTGGTTAAAAGTATAGCCTGAAAGGCTCTTTTGAACCTTTGAGTGAGCACGTAAGGTGGTGCATGTCTGTAATTCTAGCACTCAGGGAAGCTGGGGCAGGATTGTAAGTTTGAGTCCAGCCTGGGCAACTTTTGGAGGTCTGATCTCAGCATAAAAAATATAAACAGCACGGAGCATGGTGGTCCAAGCGTGAAATCCCAGCACTCTGGAGGTTGAGGCAGGAGGATGGCCGTGAGTGCAAGGCCAGCCTAAACCACAAAGCAAGACCCTGTCTCAAAAAGTGTGTGTGTGTGTGCCCTGTCTCAAAAAGTGTGTGTGTGTGTGTGTGTGTGTGTGTGTGTGTGTGTACATGTACGTAGCTCAGTGCGAAGGCCTTGGGTTCAATCCTCAACACTGCAAGGGGGCAGGGGAGGGAGAGGAGAGGGAGGCCCAGGCTCTGCTGTGTGGACTGAGCCTTGCGCGTTCTGCCAAAAGAAGAACCTAGGTAGAGTTCTGCGGGGGTGCTCCCCTGGAAGGTGATTCAGGCCGCAGGATGGGAGGTGTGGGCTGAGAGAGGACAGGGAGAGCCGATGCGATGAAGTGGTCCTGTGCTGGCCACCATCCCGGTGGCGACAGCTTCACCCCACGACCCAGCCAAGTCCTCAGAAACGCGGGGCCAAAGAGGGATGTGTTGTCCTCCAGGGCAGCTCCACCATGCTCTCCTCCCTGCCTTTTGGGCTGGCTCTTCTCTGCACTGGGATGCTGAGCGGCTGCAGAGGAGATCTGCTGACTGGAGGCGCTGTCATGAGAGGCGACAGAAAGATGCTGTAGCTGTGTATGGCACATGGGGGAGCAGAGGCTCAGGAGAGGCACACAGCCTCTCCCGGTAAGGGCCAGGGGGGCCAGCTGGGCCCAGAGGGGACATCCCGCTCGTCAGATCCTGTGTTCTTTCCCAAAGGGGACTTGGCTCCTTCTAGAGCCCTCCATTCTTGAACCTCCTGGAAAGTGAAGGGTGCTTTGCGCGAGGGGTCTCTGAGTCAGCAGGGCTGCAGGTGGCTGGAGTCTGCAACGCCCTATTTCAGCGTGGCACCTGAGCCCTCCTTGGCCTGACCTCATCTGGAGCCAGGCCTCGGAGGGGACCCTTTGGTCTGCTTTAGGAGCAGGCAGCGCAATCAGGGACCCGCCTGCTTTTGCAACAGCAAAAGTTTAGCCTTTTTTCTCCATTCTCACTTTCTCAGTCCCCTTAGTTCCTGATTTGGGCTATTTTTGTCTTCTCTTTCTTTTCTTTTCTTTTTTTTTTTTTTGAGACAGGGCCTTGCTATGTAACTGAGGATGAACTTGAACTCACAGGGATCCTCCTGCCTCAGCCTCCCCAGTGCTGGGATTACAGACATGCGCCACCACACCCAGCTTCCGGCAGCCCTTAAAGCTTCTGAGGCTTCACCAGCCTGAGCTGGTCTCTGGGCCTCCTCCCGTCTGCTCTACCTGTCATCACCCACTCACTTGTTCTCCAGCTTCTCGAACTGTACTGCTCTTTTCTCCTCTTGTTTCCTTAACCATTCTATGCTGAAAGAAGAACAGAAAAGGAAAAAAAGGATAGAAATAGAAAAGAGAACCTGTTTAGAGCATTTGAGGGGGATGGAAAAAAATTGCAGAGTAAGATCAGCCATCTGAGCCTGTACCTCACCGCATCGGCTCCAGATGACAACTTAAATGCTGCCTCTTCCGGGTAGCCCTCCCTGAGCAGCCCAAGTGACATCAGGTCCCCATGATCACTGTGCTCACCACCTGGTATTTCCTTATTGGTTTATGGACTTTCTCCTCCATAGACTAGCAGCTTCATGAGAAGAGGAGCCCAGTCTCTCTGGACCAAGCTCCACACACTGGTCCGTGTCTGGAAGCTCAATCCTTGCATTTGGAATAACATTTTGAATATCAAACAGGTTCCATCCTGCTGTGCGACGGGCCTCGAGCAGAAGTAGACTGCTGCGCGGTGCGTGCATCCGGAGCAGGGTGTGCTGAGGATCAGATGGTCCGGTGTGCAAAGCCCGCACAGGACACGCACCAGGAACTGCAGAGAGGAGGAGCGAAGGCCGGGAAAGCAGGGCACCTGCACTTGGAAACTGTGTCCTTGACTGGAGTCAAGGTCATCCTGGGTTTCAGCTGAGCCTGGCAGTTGGGGGTGTGCGCTGACGGTGTGAAGGAGACCCTCCCCTGCCCAAGAGCCCAGGGGGACACTGGAATGGAAGCAGGGAACACAGCAAAGCCTGCAGGCACCTCAGCCTCGCTGGTTGCTGGAGAGGAAGACTGAGGGGGAAACCAGCTGAGGAGCAGGAGGGTGGCGGAGTGCTGGAGCGTGGTCAGCACTTGTGCCCGGCCTCTTGATCTGCACAATCCTGGTGTGCTTCTTCCTTTTGTGTGAAGCTGTCTTATCACAAAACAAACAACAAGAAAACAGTTGCAGGTGTTTACCATAACAAATTCAGACTTTTATAAAGGTAAGGCAAAAAAAAGTTACCTACTCCTCCAGTGCCATCAGCTTTTAACTCAAGAGTATTAAATTTTTCCTCCTCCCTGGGGACTGGGCCAAGGGCCTTCACACTGAGCTACATCCCCAGGCTCTTTTTAGATTTTCATTTTGAGACAGGGTCTAACTAAGTGGCTAAAAGTGTTCAGGCTGGGTTTAAATTTGCAGTCATCTTTGCTTCAGCCTTCTTCTGGAGTGTTGGGATTACAGGTGTGCACTACTGCACTTGTCTTTAAATTCTTTCTTTTCTCTGTCTTTTTTGAGACAGGGTTTCACTATGCAGTTCAGGCTGGCCTTGAGCTCACTCTGTAGCCCAGGCTGCTCTTGAATTTGAAATGATCCTCCCCCCTCAGCCGGAGGAGTGCTGGGATTACAGGCATGCGCCACCATGTCTGGCTAATTGTTTCTTTTTAATAAATTAAAATTGATAATATGTTCACATGGCTCAAAATTCAAAAGTCATGAGCCTGTGTAAAGTGTCTTTTTCACCCCCATTCTCTAGCTATTTCTGAGATCTAGTTCTAAGACCCTCAGTGTAAGCAGGTGCTTCTGTCCTTCCATAAATATTCCCTGCTATTCCAGGTTTTCTTCAGAGGCTATTAAAAAGGAGCAGAAGCCGGGTGTGGTGGCACACCCTGGAATCCCAGGACTCAGGTGGCTGAGGCATGAAGATCGCCGTGAGTTCGAGATCAGCCTGGGCCACAAAGTGAGCTCAAGGCCAGCCTGAGCTACATAGGAGACCCTGTCTCAAAAAGATAAAATAAAAAAATAAACGGGAGCAGACCACTCAGAGTTCATGGGAAGAACTCTTTCCCCTACGTGAGCTGGGGCTAACAGCTGCACTCCTGACCAGTGAAGAAACCCCATCAGCAGGATCCCTCTGCAGGAGGGGCTGGAGGGGCATCCAGCGCTCTTCTGCACATGCAAAGAGCCTTCAGATGTGGTCAGCTAGGTGTCCGGTGCTTTAGAG
This sequence comes from Octodon degus, assembly GCF_000260255.1. Taxonomy (NCBI): domain Eukaryota; kingdom Metazoa; phylum Chordata; class Mammalia; order Rodentia; family Octodontidae; genus Octodon; species Octodon degus. The sequence continues at coordinate 12,373,076 of NW_004524578.1, read as the reverse complement.
CGGAGAGCACTCTTCTCACTTAGGCTGTAAATTGGCGAGAGAAATCTAGATGCCAGTTGTGATAGGAAACAAAGTTTCACGGTGGCAGACCATAGGGGACCTTGTGCTGGTTACAAATGTGGAGAAAAAGCTGTTTTAAGGCAGCCACCCTGGGTATATGTTTATAAAAGAGAGTCACTTTGCAGCTGAATTAAGGTGCATCCAAAAGGGGATGAAAGACAGCAGGCATCGGGCTGCCAAAGAAGATGGAGGGCGGTAGGGTGGGGCCCAGGCTTGGAAGGAAGCCTGATGCTGAGGGCAGAGCAACTATATAGAAAGCAGAGGAGGGAGGCTGACCAACCAGGAAGAGCCGCACAGTGGAAGAGCCCAGGCAGCCTATTCTGCAAAGGTCCATACAGCCTTCCTGTTTCCCCTTCCTTTTCCGGGGCCTTTACACTCAGCTGCATCTCCAGCCCTTTAGTATTTATTTTGAGACAAGGTCTTACTAAGCTGCTAAAGTTGCCCAGCCAGGGCTAGAACTTGTGATACTCCTGGCTCAGCCTCCTGAGGGTTTGGGATGACAGGTATGCACCATTATACCCAGCTCCTAGGATGGCCTTTGCAAGGAAAGTGGGAGGGACAGAAGGATGTAGGCTGGGAGATGGTACATCTGGGCTCAATCCTGGCTTTGTTTTTCTCAGGAATGTGCCTTGGAAAAGTCACTCAAATTCCTTGTACCTCAGTTTCCTGACTGGGACAGTACACGGGGACTCCTCTCTCCTGGGAGAGTTACTTGATCCAGTAAGTTACAAGCCTATGCCTTCGCTATGTTTTTATTTTGAGACAGGGTTTTTACTAGATTGCCCATACTGGCTTCGAACTTCTGATCTGTGCCCTTCAGCCTTCCATAGCGCTGTGAGTACAGGTGTGCGCCACTGTGCCCGCCTCACAGCAAGCGTTTGGAACAATGCCTGGCACCCACAGCTAACTCATCACCTCGTACCCATTGCTATTTGTAACGAAGGCCTGTGCGGGCTTGCTTTGCTGGCACAGAAGAACTTGGTGATGGACCTAGAAACAGGATCATGGATGGATTTCAGGTAATGGTAGGAGAGGGAAAAGGGAACAAACAACACCATGGCAAGAACGCAGCAAGAGGAATGAGGCTGAAAGGGCTCCAGGTGCAGCCATTTAGGCAAATCCTTTTGCAGCTACTGAGTGTTCACAAACGGTGTGCAGAAGGGTATGTCTCCCGGACAGTGAATGGAGGACATTTTCTCCTGCAGAGGAGCTTGTGTATGTCGGTGCCCACTCAGAGCTCCGAGATTATGAGTAGGAAACATGGCCAGGTCACACAGCAGGAATGCCAAGATCCATAGAAATTCAGGAAACTTGGGATCCAGTCCTAGCTCTGTCCTGTTGTAAGTGGCATATGCCATTTGAGTCAAGAGAATTAAGACCTTAGTTTTTCTTTTTAAGATGGAGTCTTGCTCTGTCACCCAGGCTCGTTTCTCAAACTCCTGGTCTTTTTCCAGGTTCCGTGCCAAAACGGGCAAGATTTGTAAATACTGGCACCGGGGGAGAGTGTGATCTTTTTCTTTTCTCATCCATTTCAGAAAAGCTCAGGGGTTCATTTTTTTCTTGTGTTCTGCCTAAAGTCACTTCCAGATTGGAAGGCATGTAATGGGAAGAAGTAATAAAATAAAGTGATTTATTTGCTGAAAGGAAATGAAGCTTGTTTCGCCTGGGAGAAAGTTGTGCAGCTAGACTGTGATCGTTGAGGTTCAAACCACCCTTTTCACCAACGCTGTCCTGGAGCCCAGAGTCCAGGATTAGCAGACAGATCCGTTAAGGTTTAGCCCTTGCTGGGGCGTGTACACCGGCCACGGGCGGCTTCCAAACCCTCAGGTCAATGGCATCTCAGCTGGGGCAGTGGGGGCGGGGGCATATGATCACAAAACCTGTGCTTCTGCGAGAAGGTCTCGTGTTTTAGCAGCAAAAAATCTTTAGGATATGGCTGCTTGCCCAAGGGCTTCGGGTCTGCGTCTTCTTGTTCATCAACCTGTCAGTCATTTTTTTTTTTTTTTTTCCCGTAAAGACACAATCTAAACTCAGAAATTTTGAATCCTGAGGTTTTTACAGAGCAGAGGCCGTCACACGTAGTCTCCTGAACTAGTACTTCGGCTTGGGGTAGCCTGAGCTGGGAGGCCCCCAGTCAGCCGGGAGGGGTCCGCACTGCGGGGCGACAATCTACACCTCAGCAGCAAACCCAAAGCCTTCAGCACCTGCCAATCGCGAGCAGGGACTCCTCGGGACAAGCAGCAACGCCCACAATAGTGAATGGCACTAAGGCCAGCCTATCGGCAAGGAGGCGGTGAGGGGGTGGAGTCAGAATTAGCCAATAGAATAGAAACAATTGCTGTTGGGCGGGAGGGAGACGCCAGCGAGTTTGCGTGAAGTCGCTCCGGGGAAGCCAAGGCAGGAAGCTCGCGGAGCCAATGACCGCGGCGGGCTGGCGGCAGCGCGCCTGCGCGCTGGGGCGTGGGGCTGCAGGCGGGAGGCGGGGAGGGTGGGGGAGGGGAGCGGGCTGGAGCGCCGCGGAGCTTTTGCCGTCGCCGCAGCCGCCGCCGCAGCGAAGAGGCCATGTTGTGTGGAGTGTGGGGCGGGGGGAGGAGGAGGAGGGAGTAAAGCCGAGCGAGGAGACGGCAGAGACACCACACACGGCACAAGATGGCCGGAGAAGCAGCAGCGCCTCGAGCTGTCAGGCGCTCCGCCGCGGCCCAGGGCCTCACAGGCCGGCGGGGAGCTCCGCCCGGGCGGCCCCAAGGCCCGCGGGAGCCGAGC
>NW_004524578.1:12357985-12369787 GCF_000260255.1 Octodon degus | reverse complement strand
CCTCGCGGCGGGACCCCGACCCGCCGGGAGAGGGGCGGCGGCGGGCCGGCGCGCGGGAGCCCTCGCGCGTCCTGCGGTGTCTCCGGAGCTTTAGGATGAAACAAAAAGCCCCCTTTCCGGTTCTCCATCGGAGGAGCTTTTTAATCTCTTTCCGGTGAGGTGGGAACTGGTCCTGGAGGTTGAATTTTAAAAGAACAATGGAGCCCTGACTACATTGAAACAAAAATATAACTTGTGGTTTCCCCCCCATTGGGTGTTGGCTTTTAACTCTTTCAAAGCTGATTTTCAAAACGGTCGCAGGGTTGTGGATGCGGAGATCCTTGCTACTTACCAAAGCTTTACGATGGTAAGGTTGTCTTTTGAAAATGCAAGTTGGAGGAATTAGGAAGAGCCAGGGTACCGCGTCGCCCAGGGTGTTTTCATGGAAGGGGGGTTCGATCCTTACGGGGCTAGGTGATGACGTTCGATTAGGATGGTTTTATTTTGCTGGGAATTACGACACAATCGTTTTGACATCCTGATCGTTGAATATGGTGGAATATACTGCTGGATACTTTTTCGAAAGGTCGTCGGGAGCCGTTGTCTAACTTCTCCCACCTGGACGTGAACACGTACTTAGGTCAGTTCCTAGTGTTTCAGAGTTGAAGTTCATAATCTTGTTGTGTAGTATCCCAAGCCGTGATGGAAAAACTTTTCCCAAGCAATATTCTGACACCAGGTCTCTAGGTGAAGTTACTTTCCCGTGTGAACGTTGAAGTCGGACTGCACTCGGTAATAGGCGACGGAGAGGAGCCATATTTGTTGCATGTATAAAAATCTAGGTGGGCTTGAAACGGAGTAGTGTTAAAAATACAGGTTTGAGGAAATCGCAGAGTTCTCCACATAGTCTGTAATTTAAAAAGGCATGTTTGAAGGGGAATTTAGGTTTAATGGCTTGAAGAAAAAATTAGGTGCGCACAAACCTTTGTTTATTGTAAAATATTTTTATTCTGTAGAGCTTATGTGTGTTAAAGATGCAGATCTGCGTAAAAATGTTGTTGGGAAAACTAGTATGGTCATCTGATATCAAAGATACTGGTTTATCTCACAGTATTCCAATGGATATTTTTTTCTAGTTAAAAATTTTTTTGGGGGGGTAGGTTTCATATAGTTATACATATTACATCAGTTGCGCATATCTTGGTTTTACAGAACCTGTTTAAGTAACAATTTGCTTCTGAAACGTTTTTGAGATATTTAAACACCGCAGTGGTTTTAAATACTCAGAATCTAGTTCTTCGGAATCATTTTTAGATAGTAAAATTCAAAAATAATTGCCAGTAGTTTAGCATCATGAGATGTTTTTACAAGGTAAATGAGTTAGAAAAGAGACAGAATATTCATTGGCTTAAATGTAAGGTCAGAGATACAGTTGTAGACTTACTTAAAGGAACAAGCTAATATCCCAGTGGGTGAGATCAGATAACTTGTGGTTTAAAATTTAAAGTAACCAGTGGCCATTTTAGTTTCACCAGTTTCTCTTGGACGAGTTAATATTTAATTGCTCCTAACTGTAGAAGGCATCTTTAAATGATCAAGGAAATTTTAGGATAATTAGTCTTTTAAGTGCTAAACTTTTCCTTTGTTTTTGTTTATTGCCTGGCATCAAAATAGGAAAAATAAAAGCAAGGTCACTGTCTTAACTCTGTCCAAAGACTTGAATTCTCTGTATTTTTTTGAAATCTCAAAGCCATGATCTCCAGTATTCTTGAACATATCCAAAAGATGAAAGAAATGACTGATAAAAACATAAAAAAAAATAATTGCAGCTATAAATGCGCAGGTTGTGTGACCATGAGCCTTCTCTGAAATTTACCCGTAGATTTTGTCTTTGGAATATTTTCTCATCGTTTCATCACACAATTTTTGGCCAACAAATACTAAAAAATCAAAAACATTGATGTCATCTTCCTTTTTTTTTTTGAAGGTAACTTACAAGATTAAAATTAATTTGGTTGCTGGTGGTTCTGAATATGTACAGCTCTTTTATCTCAGGTAAGAACTGGCAAATTGTTACTTTGACATAAAAATTACATTCTTGGGTTTCTGTTTTGCTTTTTGATGATTTACATTTCAAGTAGCAGTGATTATGATTTTTATAAAGTTACATATCAGAAATTATTTTTCAAAGCCTTCCAACTTCATTTAATAAGATTAAAAATATATGTACATAGCCAATGCACTAAAAGATTTTAAGCCTTTGTTTAATTTTGGGAATAGAAAAGCATATTGTATTTTGGGAAAGATCATGGACTAAAGGTATTTTTTCCTTTAATACCACAGTATAAATACACCATGAGTGATTTTAAATTCTAAATATTCAAAAAAATGCATTTATTGGAGATAGGGAAGAATACTTTAAATTGACCATGGATTTTAGTACTTTTTCATATAATCAGAAGGTTTTTAAGTATTCCTGTTTGATGTTTATTGCTTTATCAATAAAATGTTTAGAATATTGTTTGTTTTCCTCTAAAGGTATGTGATTTTGAAGACTGAGACTTTGGAATTTTAACCTCTAAGGATAAAGAAAATGTTTGGGGAAAGTCTTATTTTATATCGCAAGTAAGTAAATAATTTCTTGTGGAGCATTGGAACTCACCATTGGAAATTGAATATTTAGCAACATATGCGCAGAAAAATGCTAAAGTTAGTTGGTGAAACAAACTGGACTTTTTTGTATCTTAGAAGATGAGAAATGACCCATCAATTTCCTTTATCTTATATCAAAATACTTATATTGCAATTTGTATCTTCAACAGTAAGACGGTTAGTATTTTCCATTAAAATGGTGCTTTAAACCTATGGTTAAGTCTGCAGTAAACATCAACACTATTGTCTTTCTAGTCTGAAAGGTGTATCCTTTAACCTTAATGATACAGAATACATTTTAAAAATGGTCTAAATGCACTCCCTCATCTTAGAATTTTTAGAACTACATTTTTAAAATTCTGCATTTTCATATATTAGTTTTATTAATGTTTTACCTATCTTCATTAGTTTATAAACTAGTGTAATAATGAGTTGTTTTGTAGTATGTAGAATATTATATTTAAGAGATTTCTAATTTAAAGCTTAGTAATTGCTAGTAAAGGTAGAAATATTTTTCCAGTACAATAGATACATTCTGGGCTTTAGCATACCATGTGCCCGATATGTTAACGTTTTAAAACTAGATTCATGATCGAAGAAAATATAACTGCTGATATTTTAAGGACATACAAGTATATGTAAAGTTAAAACAGTCTAGAAATTAATATCAGGTTATTGGTGTTTGACCAGAGGAAGTATTAATTATAATAAGGTTGGAAAAGTTAAAAAGACTAAGTAAATGGAAAGAGACTTTATTTTTTATTTTATTTTATTGAGAAATATCAATGAGACAGTTTCAAAACTGATTAATAGCACAGTTTCAATAATTAATACATTGTGCATTGTTATCTTCTTAGTGGTTATCCATAGTACAACATGCAGACAGAATATCCTGACCAAACACTATTAGTACAAATCTTTCTTCTCATTGAATTAATTGAAAGTAGCTGTATATCTAACTATTCTGCATATACGGATACAAAATGGTCCTTCCTTTGTATCCCGTTTTTTTGTTTAGTCCTGTCAAAAATGGGTATTCCATTGGCATCTAAATACTATAAGTGCGTGAATTCAGCAAAATAATTGAACACAGTCCAGCAGTCCACAATAGTAGTGGATTGGCCAGAGACTTTAAGGGCAAGTTAATTTACCTGAAATTATTTGTAGAAAGGACCAACATTTGTTGATTAGCATTTAGCTCAATCCGTTTAGTCAAATAGGTGATAGGATATTTTTATTGCCTTTCTTTGATTATTTTCCTTTTTAATAGTTTGTGCACTTTGATCAAGTTTGTATTTGTGTGTAAAACAATTGGGCGTTACACTTTAGCTATGTTTTAAGAATGAGACAAAACCAAAAAAGCCAAGATAGCGGTCTTCCATCCCCAAGCTTCTCTATGTTATTTATTTATTTATTTATTTTGCGGTACTGGGGATTGAACTCAGGACCCTTCCCTTGCCAGGAAGTGCTCATTCTACTGAGCTATCTTCCAGACCACCCCCCGCCCCAGCTTCTTTAACACACATGCCAAGATTAAGGTGTTCTTTATGTAGTTGATAGGGTATTAAATTGGCATTCCTATGTTGGCACTCATACAAAAATTGAATTTTTTTAATGTGAGGCATAAGTTTGAATATTCATAGGTACTATATTTATAATGGTCTCTCAGAAGAATAATTTGATCTATTAAGTAACAGAAAAATGAGGTGAAGATTAGAAATTTTATTTTATTTTATTTTATTTTTTTTTCTTTTTATTAAGGATTAGAAATTTTAAATGAGAATTTTTATCTTTGTTAATATGAAATCTTAAAAATGTTTTAAGTGATACAGTAACCTGTAAGTTAATTTTCAGTTTAATGTAATGCATCTTTCATAACTAACAAGATAAAGGATTATAATAAGTCATTTTAGGAAAATCCACATGTACCTGGATCTTTATGATAGTGTTTATGTTCACTTTTGTTAGTTTTGTATGTAATACACAAATAGGCTTCTCTTTGAAAGCAAATGTAAATGTGGGTACTGTTATACATAGATTAAAATTGTATCACCTAGGGGCCACGGAGATGGCTCAGTGGAATAAGCGCTTCCTTGGCAAGAAGCGCAAGGGCCTGAGTTCAAGCCCCGGTTCCAAAAAAAAAAAAAAATTGTATCACGTATAATAAATACACAGCAGTTAAGTAGATTTTGTTGGATTGCTTTAAATTACTTTATTTCAAGAAGAAGGTTTACTAGTGTTACTTATTAAGAACCAAAGTATAAGTTAGTGTGTTGCCTTTTGAGCTATTTTTGAATCCTGAGAATCTGATCTAGTGGTTATTAGGTTAGATTGTATTTACTATTTTGATAACTTTTAAAAATTAACTTGAGATTTCATAGAAGTGAATGCTGTGCTGTAGCTGAACCACAGGTTTTTTGAGCCAAGACATGGCAAGATATGTGAAATAGATAATTTTCAATAAAACTTTAAAATTTAGTCTACTATTCAGTGTTTTTTGAGACAAGTTCTTGCTATATGTAGTTCAGGCTGCCTTGACCTCACTGTAGCCCAGGCTGCCCTTGCGCTCAAGTTGGCAATCCTGCCTCAGCTTCCAAGTGCTGGGATATAATAGGTGTGCGCCACCACACCTAGCATTACCATGTAGTTTCTTGTTTTGTACCAGATATTGAACTCAGGACCTTGGGCTTGCCAGGCAGACACTTAAGGAGCTGCACTATCAACTTGGCCCTCAGTTTCTTGACTATCTAAAAATTTCACCTATTGATGGTTTATTTTTTTCTCCTTTGAGGTTTTTATTTGTGTAAAGAGGGAGGAAATTTTGAGGACTTGTCTGTTTTAATCACAGGTATGTGATACAGTAGAAATTCAGTGATCAGGAGACAGCCATAATGTAAACAAGCCCTACAATATTGACATTTTGTTCTGTACACCTTCGTCTACTTTCTGTATGAAAGTAGGGACTTCACAATCTCTTAGGGTCCCTCTTAGCTCTTAAATTGTTTGACATAGGCTGGGAATAGTGGTGCTTGCTGTAACCCCAGTACTCAAGAGGCTGAGGCAGGATAATCACTTTGAGTTTGAGGCAAACCTGGGCTTCATAGTGAGTCCAGGTCAGCCTGTACTATTCAGTGAAACTATGTCTGGGAAAAAAAAAAAGTTGGATATAAATAATGGTAAGTATTAAATTATTTTATACAAACTTCATAATTTTAAAATTGCAAATCATGTGTTACCTCTGTGATGGAACAACTAGAATAGTGTCAGAGGTGAGGCAATTGACTTTGTTATACATTTTTAGGTATTCCAGAATGTTAATAAATAGCATAAGTACTTATGAAAAAGTAATTGGAATATGAGGTTATTTTTAAACAAAGAAGATTTAGAATATTGCAATAAAAGCAGTTATTGATTTTTCTAATAAGTATATCTAAAGTCAGGTATATTTTTATGAAATATTTACAGCTAGCCAAGATTATAAATGAGGGATTGTAGATTGCTTGTCTGATAAAATCTATTTACTACCCTTTAAGATATTTTTATGCTTCAGAGAGCAATACCTCATTTTACCAGGTACTATCCCCTTTCAGATTGAATACAGACTTCTTTGTTTCTTTGAGATACAGTCTCAGGGTGGCTTTGAACTCACTAACACGGGCCACTCTTCAAGTGTTGCGGATCTTTCTGCTTTAAGCCTCTGAAGTTCTGTTACAGGCATGTGCCACTATGTCCAGCTAAATGTAGACTTATTTTCAAATTGCCTGTTTCTGGATTAGCCTGTATTATTGGAAACTAGAGTATATTTTGTTTGAATCGTATTTTTTTTTTTTTTTTGCGGAACCAGGGATTGAACTCAGGCAGGCCCTTGCGCTTGCCAGGGAAGAGCTTATTCCACTGAGCCATCTCCCTGGCCCCTGAATCATATATTTTCAAAGTAATACTTGCTTCTATAACATCTGAGTATCATCAAAATCAAATAAGTTTTGACATACCGTATAAATAAAACTCAGTGGGGTGTGTATTTTGGAAATTCTCCTTTACTTTTTTTTTTTTTGGTGGAACTGGGGATTGAACTCAGACCCTTGTGCTTGCCAAGGAAGCACTTATTCCACTGAGCTATCTCCCTGGCTCCTCTCCTTTACTTTTTTAAAAATTATTTTTGACTTTTTGAGACAGGGTCTTGCTGTTTGTTCAGGCTGGCCTTGAGCTCACTTTGTAGCCCAGGCTGATCTCAAACTTACAACAATTCTCCTGCCTCAGCCTCCAGAGAGCCAGGATTACAGGTGTTTACCACCACACCTAGCTCTTTGATTTTTTTTTTTTTATGGGGGGGGGGATCGAACCTGGGGCTTTGTGCATGTAAGGCGGGAGCTCTACCATTGAGCCCCATACCAACCCCAGTTTTCGTAGTCTGTTCAAGGTAAACTCTTCTTTCTCATTCCAGTTTATTTATTTGGTACAGGTTCTCCTTATGCTGCTCTGACTTGTTTTCATCCTCGTGTTTTCAGCCTTCCCAGCCCTGGGATTACAGGCATGCACCACTGCTTGCCTAAGGCAGGTGCTTAGTCTGCTGAGCTATCTCACTGGCCCCTCTCATTCTGTTTTAAAAATGTGGCCAGGTGCTATTTCACACTGTATCCCTTTTGGGAAGGGAGAGGATATGGTCCGATCATATTGCTATCAAAGTATTTTTAGTGATGCAAAGTAAGATGTCTTTTCTGTTTGGAGCCTTGAGAACTGGTCTTGGTAGGTAATTTACAAGCACATCAGAGCTGTGTATGTAGACTCCTTAGCATTCTCCTTGTCCCTTTGGGAGAGCAGAGGGTTGTAGACGAGAGGCTTCTTTCACCAAGATTCCTTCTTACCTCCGTGCTACCCTTCTGTTAGGGGCTAATTCAGCTTGTTTTTCCCAGTTCTTGTCCACAAAATCTTCCCTTCATTGTAAGGTCAGATTAAATTTATTTTTATTTTTATTTTTTCCCCCCTCTGAATGGAATAAGGATTTTTTTTTTTTTTTTCCTCTGAATGCCTTCAGGGCAGGTTTGGCTGGCTTGAGTTGTGGGGATCGAACCACAGCAACTTGAGCCTGACTGCTTTGTTGAAGCAGCCACTTAAAGAACTGAGCTAAGGGGCAGGCCCCCCAGATTAAATTTAGAAGTTAAAATGTGCTCTAGTTAAGCCGTATTTGTTAACTGGGAAGATATTTGAGTACCTACTCTTCAAGGAATTTTAAAGCAGATCTTTTTTTCATGGTGGTGATTTGTCAAAATGGCTGAATGCAGTTAGCTTTCTCTTTTTTTTTTTTTGGCGGAACCAGGATTGAACTCAGGCCCCCTTGTGCTTGCCAGAGGAGCACTTATTCTACTGAGCCATTGCCCTGGCCCCCATTTAGCTTCCTTAAGGTAAAATGAGGACTTGTTTTTTTAATCTGAAAGCTGGTGTTAAAAAAAAGCGCTTTCAGGGCCAGCCAAGTAGCTCACTGGATTAAAGTGCCTGCAAGCAGGTGCAGGGTCCGGCCTGGCGTTCAATCCCTGAGTGGGGCTTCACTAAGCCAGCAATTGAGACTGGGTGTGGTGGTGCATGCCTGTAATCCCAGCTCTTGGAAGGCTATAAATAGATGGATCTAGTAGTGAGACCCTGAACACCTTGTAGTCCCTTCCCTAAAATACAAAACTAAAAACATAAAGCATTTTCATAGCTTAACTTTAAGTTAAGTCCTAAAGTTGAGGGGTGGGTGTGTTTTTTTTTTCTGAAATTTTATTCATCTGGAACTTTTAGAGAGCTCTTTCGCTTTAGATTTTTTTTTTTTTTTTTGGTGGTACCAGGGATTGAACTCAGGATCTTGCGCTTGTCAGGCAGGCGCTTATTCTACTGAGCTATCTCTTTAGCCCAGCCCTTTGGTATTTCTACATTTTGTCCCGGACCCAGGGTCTCACCCACACTATGCAAGAACTGAGCTATAACTGTCCCTAGTCTTCTCCCTACATATTGTAATTATACTCAACAGTAGTGACTAACACAGTTTGTGCATATATCCAGGAGATATTTAAGATACAAAGAACCATTTTTGGTGTTTAGTAACCAAGTATTTGAGTCTAGTGTAAAGTATAGGTAAAATTTTTTTTTCACTAAGTATACAGTTTAGCATTTGCATTACCTTAGTTGAATAGATAAAAGTAAAACTAATAGTTTTTAATGATATTCTGTTTTCTTTCAAGTTCTTTAGGTTAGCAGTATGGATGATTTGATTGTGTACATTATGCTGATTATAATACATAATAATGTGAGGAAATATGGTAATGCTAAGAGTGACCTTGCAGGGGAGAATGGAAACTTTCTTTCAGAAGGCTTGAAACTGGATTGGGTGGAAGATGACAGATGAAATAAAACTCTGTGTTGTCACAAGTGATGTTGGGTTTTTATAGTCTTGGTTGCTCATTGCTTCTACTCAGGGAGCCCAAATATTTATGCGCTCACTACTTTCGAGTTCTCAGGGGCTGAGATAGGTGTGTGATGTTTTGTTTTTTTTTTTTTTTTTTTTTTGTGTGCGGAACCGGGGATTGAACCTTTGCGCTTTCCAAGGAAGCGCTTATTCCACTGAACCATCACCCTACCCTTAGGTGTGTAATTTTAGTGGTACCTTATTCTAGATGTGAGTCTCTTGCGCTGCCAATCTAAGATCCTTTTGGGCTTTTAGGTCTTGTCTTTGGACTGTCATGTACGTAAACATATCTTTGTTTTGGTCTCTTGAGTGATCCTTACAAGATGTTGCAGCTTTGTTATAAATGGCATTTAATCTATTTTTTTATGTATAAAATTATGTTCTTTTTTGTCTTGTACAGAAATGAGAATCCCGACTGATAATCTAGAAGGCCTGTACAGTATAGCAGACCTTGGAAACAGTAAGTATTATCCAGTTTCCATGTTGTAAATGTGACTGGAAAGTTTGAGTAGTTGAGTTAGAGTTGTACAAATGGAGAGGGAGTAGTGAAGCTTGGGACAGTACAGGGCCGTCAAGGTCTGTGAGGTTCACTAAGCACAGTTTATTTACTTCTACTTACGTTTTCTTTACTTCAACTCAGGCAGAATTAAAATGTAAACCAAGTTCACATTGGGGTATTATTCTAATACTCCTCTTAGATCTGGATATTGGGGATCCTCCCTTTTTTACAAGTAAACTTTTTTGGAGCACACTTGTATTTAATACAGATGCTTTGTGGTTATCTTCCACCACTGATTGAAGAGTTGAGGGTGGTTGTAACAAATAGCCGTGTAGCCTAAAAATTTTATTGTGTGATTCCCTAAGTTCGCTAGCCCTTTGTTCTAGTTCTATCCTTTTTCTTAACTATATCATACCTTCACAGAAATTAGAAGATTTGAGATTACCAGTAATTCAGTAATTCAGAACTTTCTTATGCTTGAAAGTCCAAACAGAAAGGTCTTCACTCTGGTTGACAGTGATGTTATGATGTGATATTACAAGAGGTGTTAACTGCTGCTGCTATGTAATAGCATCTCTTAGTTCCAAACCTGAGAAATAATGGGGTTGAATATTGAATAGGATGCGAAAATTATTTATAAATGAAGTCAAGTTTAAAACCCATAAGGACAATTGGAACAATTTGATTTAATTAGAAAAACCTTAGAAAAGATGACTTTTTCTTGGTTAACATAATTGACCTTGTTTTCTCAGTGATTAATAAATGGCTGGTCTTTTTCCAATCATTTTGAAGTTTTTAGGCCTACCTTATTTAAGATTCAGCTCTGTTAACGTGTATTGTATTGAAAATTCACACTTTTTGAAAGGCATTTATGTTAGTTTACTTTTTTTATTTTTTTGGTGGAACCAGGGATTGAACTCAGACCCTTGCGCTTGCCAGGGAAGCGCTTATTCCGCTGAGCCATCTCCCCGGCCCCTAGTTTACTTTTAAGGGACATTTTATACAAACATTTTTTAGCTTTAAAGACAGTTTTCAAAGAGAACATTGAGATCAAGACATAATCACCAGGAATCTTCATTACACAGTGGGCGGGATGAATTTTCATTCTAGAGTATAATTTTATGTCTGTCTTGTTGGTTTTGAAATAAAGTGTTTTAAGTTTTAAAATAATGCAGACTACATTGATAGTAGCTTTCTGTAGCCAGCTATTTAAAAATTTAATTGTTTCTTATGTTCCTCTTACATTTTTTTTTCTGCTATGAAAAATGTGAAAGTTGTGGAGAGGAGGGTAAGATGATTTGAGAGGAGCACTTAAACAGTCTAGATAACGAAGCATTTGCCTACATTTCAATTTACAACATATTTTATAATGTCGTAGTATTTTTTGAACTTTACTGAAGCAGAATTTGAAGAGTAGACTCTGCTTAACTTTTATGTTTTAGGGATGTATACAGTGTTTGGAGATAAGAGGAGGCAGCAGTTCCTCATTATGGTTTTACCTTCATTCAAGCTTTTGCCTTTGCTATGGGATTGTTACAAGAAGAATTGTGTATTCTTTAAAAAGAAAATATAAGCTGTTATCAAAGTGGGGCAATTGTAATTGAGGGCTTGAGCCTCATGTGAAATTTAAGATCTAGATCTGTTTGGCTTTTGGAATTGTAGATCAAAGCATCATCTCTTCAGTATGTTTTCAGTAATTCATGAGAAGGAAGTAGGAGGAAGACTTTGATATCTGGAAACTACCCAAGTGTGTCTTTTTGTTTTTGGGTGTTTTGATAGAGTGGTTTCAATTTAATGCAATACTAAATTTAAAATTTTTAGAAAGAGTCAGGGCTGTCCAGATAGCTCAGTGGACTAAAAGTGCTTGCTTAGGCAGGCGCAGTGACCTGGGTTTGATCCCTGGGGTGCACTGAGACAACATCTGAGACTGGGCATGGTGGCAGTGCGCGCCTGTAATCTCAGTGCTTGGGAGGCTGAAAATAGGATAACTACGAGTCTGATCTGTGTAATGAGACGCTGTAGACCCTGTACTAAATTAAAAAAAAAAAATTGAAAGGTGTTTATTAAATAACTGACACCATGATTCCATGTGTCCTTTAAAGACAACTTTACTATTGAAATATAAATTACTTTTGATTAAGTACAGTTAGCTAGGGGCCAGGAAGATGGCTCAGTGGAATAAGTGCTTCCCTGGCAAGCTTAAGGGCCTGACTTCAATCCCTGGTTAGGT
>NW_004524578.1:12347122-12357293 GCF_000260255.1 Octodon degus | reverse complement strand
TTTGCTTGTTAGTAAAATTTTCAGTTTTGGCTTTGAATTGGCCTTGGAGCACTCCAGATTGATTGTGACTTTCCAGTGTCATAAGAGTTGTGTTCTTTCTCTTGTGGCATTTTTTACCCTTTTGAAAAAACATACATGACAGCATAACAATGCTGCTTTCTAATCTCTTGTCATACACACCAGTGCAATTTCTGAATAATTTTGGAATGATTCTAATGTTATTAGGACTTTCTTGAATAAAATCATGGTTTTAGAAGACAATTTATTATGATCTGTGTCAGTGATGGTGAACCTTTAGAGCTTTCAGTGATAAAGCCCATTGTGGCACATATGCCCATGGGTTTACCACCACTGTTTAGGTAAGTCTATCTTCCCTTACATGGCAGAATATAAAGCCTGATGTATCATTTCATATGCCAGATTACACCAGTAGCTACCAGAGTGACTAACTTGGTCACTGTTCATTAAATTATTTACATAACCAATTTCATTTAAAGGTTGATCTTATATTGTAACAGTAGATTATAATTGTCAGTATTTTCTTAAAATACCATAATTCTAAGAAAAGAACAAGTCAAAATGGAACATGTTTACTGATAGAAGAAATCTGGGTTAATTCTCACATTAAAATTAGAGGGCCTGCTGTGCTGGCCCTGCCCCCCGGGGCATGCTGAGACAGCGAATGAGATTGGGCATGGTGTGCACCTGCAATCCCAGCGCTTGGGAGGCTGAAAACAGGAGAACCACTATGAGTCCGATTTATGTAGTGAGACCTTGAACACCCTGTAGACCCTGTACCAAATACATTAAGAAAAAAATAGTGATAATTGTGACACTTCTTTTCAGTTAGTGCTGTTTAATAGAGGTGCAACAGTATTTTGGGGTAACCAAAAGCTCATTAAGTAGATCTTTGTATTGTCTATAGTAGCAATTTGTCTTGATTATAGTCAAGGAGACAAATTAGTGTAAGAACTAAAATACCCTAATTTGCATTTCCAAGGTAGACATTTTGACTGCATCTCCGCACATTGAGTTGGAGAGTTTCACAACTCATATAGAGACCAGGGTTAAAAGTTGTTTTTACAATTTTGTATATGTAATCATGTTCCATCCAGATCATTTATGTGGTGGTAAAATCACCTGGCTTCAACTTTGCCATTTGGTGTAGATTATTATTATTATTATTATTATTATTTCATTTTATTTTTTGTGGAACTGGGGATTGAACTCAGGCCCTTGTGCTTGCCAGGCAAGTGCTTATTCTACTGAGCTATCTCCCCAGCCCCTCAGTGTAGATTATTGAAAAAGATTTATTTTTCTTTGAGGAAAATGTAAAAATGGAGCAAAGGGTTATTTTAGTTAAGAAATTTGAAGAGATAGCATTTTATAGTGAATACCAAATAAGCCAGGCAGATATTTTGCACTTTTTGTTAGTTTTTTCCTCTGAAGGTTCCACATTTTCTGCAGTTCTCAAATAATAGAAACTAAACCAGATCCATCTATCCTATATAGGTCATCTGTGTTAATCTGGTCAAAATTAACTTGGTAGACTGGAAAAGTACGCTGTGATCCAGTGCTTTGCTTTTTAAAATTCCCTTTAGATTCTTTGCCATAATTTTGTTTGAGCTTGGAAACTTTCATGTTTGAGATTTAGGATCTGCAAGGATTCTGTAATTAAGCTTTTCTGGAATTCTAGAGTTTTGTTTTTGCCTTGCATATATGTAATGTAAAGATGCTAGTGGTAAATAGCAAAAATTTGACTGTGGATACAAATGCATCTGTGACAAGTGTTACTTGTATGCAGTCTTCGGATCTCTGAGAAGCTGTAAATGTGTCTGTATTGCAAACAACTTTATTTCTTTGGATAGTTAAAAGCTGTTACAGGGTAAAAGTTTGGTGTATGGTAGGGTATCTTTAAGGTGGGTGGATGTTTTCTATTTGAAGGCGCATAAGATTATTGGCATTCCAACAGCATTTTTTTTCTTTCAATTTTTTTATCAAGCACCCAGTCAGCTTGAAGAGTCTCAAAAGGACCCTACCACTGAGAAATCAAGATGGCAGTCCACTATGGGGAATTGAGGAAAATGGATTAATACGAGAGTGCTGTGATAAAATACCACCAAGACAGGGTTCTTTTAACATGGATTCAGTGAAATGAATGAAACCTATGTTACCCAAGAAATGGACAGTGGATTTGACTTTCTAAAAGACTTTTGCATCATTTAAACTAGTTCATTTTTAATATTTGGAGAAGATGATAACACAGATGATAGTGTGTATGCCAGATTTTGATTTGTTTGAATATGACTTCATGGAATGTTAACTTTAATAAAGTTTCTAACGTTTAAAACATTTCTCAGTTTGGGCCTTGTTTTTTTTTTTTTTTTTCAAGTGAAAGTTTCATTACATGTTCAATTATCATGTTAATAACACTTTAATTCTTACAGTTGCCAAGCAGTATACTCAATAAAATGGTAACATGGAAATGATAATGTTTGAATATGTTTCACTTGGTTGATAAAGATTTGTAGTTTCTCACAAAACTATGGGAATTTTATCTGTGCTTTGGGATGGTTATTAGGTTAAAATGTTATTTTGTTCAGGTTTGTTTTAAATTTTGAGTGAATTTCCTTAGATTTCTTTGTGCTTTCTTGAAACACCTTACAAAACAACTTAATGAGTGGGTAATAATGAGCTTTTAATCTACCATGAGATTTAATGAACTTTTAAAGTGATGTGTTTTGTTGCTCTAAAACCTAGGATGATATAGTATTTGTCTGAATTATTTTGAGTTGATTGAATCGGTTTCTTTTACTTGTGCATTTTAATGTTATAAATAAAGTATCTCACAAGGGAATGTTCATTTGAGTATTTCAGCTTATATCTCTTTTAATGTTAAGGAAAGAAATGTTGGATTTATAGGGAAGTGTCCTTAGGGTATATACAAACTAGCTTAAATCTTTGGTGGGAATGATGGCTAGAATACATTGTATTTACATTTGAAATAGGATTTATGTTTTATGTTTTCCTTACTGGAAATTTAGATTAATTGAATTACACTATGCCCTCCATTACCATCTGTATTTGAATTTTAATTGCTAGACTTCCTTTTTTTTGCTAATCAACTAATACCAGTTCAGTAGGCTTTGATAGACCAGATAGATCATTATTTTCCAGTATTATAGAGAAGAAAGAATAGTTTAACTTAATTTGTTGTTACTTTGCAAGAAATAATCATACTGTGATAAATGTAAACAGTACCATTGTGCGCATGTCCATGGTCAGTACATTTATGGTGTTTTTTCACTGTTTGTGGTTGGTTGATCTTCATATAAATTCAAAAGGGATTTTGGATTTTAATTTGATATAAAAGTTAATAGAATTTAAAGTTTTGATTATAGTTTATTAGAGTCAATGCCTTTGCTTTTGTTGGTTGCAAATCTACAGTAGATTGCCCTAGCATGGGAATGACACATTTCTCTGATAGATTATAATGTTGAATTAGAAAAATTGATTGGATTTTTTAGGGCATGTGAATCAATGTTTACTGCTGTATGGGTGTTTGATGAGGACTTGTGAGTAATTGTTTCTCCCATTAGTAGTTTTGTTTCTGTATATTTTGAGGTTTTGATTTTCGGAAGAGTTTTTCCTGTGACATTACTTTGATAATTTGCTGTCAGATATGACCTATTGCTATAATGTCATGGTTGAAATGGGTCTATAGAGTTTGAGTTGAAACATGAGGGATGGGTTGGGATATGTACTCTGTTGGTTTTGGAGGTGGAGTTTCATGTTTCTTGATTTAAAGATCACTATAGTTGGACTGTATGTTTGAGTTTGAAGACCTTTGTTTTGCCTAAATCAGTATAATTATGAGATCATTGGTGGTTTAAGTTTTCAAGATTATATAATGGGTTAAATAATTTCATGAAAGTGAAAAGAATACTGAATTTCCTAAAAAAAAACAGGTTGTTAATTTTTGCCCCATGCAACTGAACACTAGGGAGGCGCTCTTGAGTTGTAAAATTTACCCCTGTCTTCCAATTGGGATGGAAAATTCCTCCTTAAATTTTGGCTTTATATGATTTTTAGGCAACATAAAGAAAGCAGACAATGTATTTAACTTATAAAACGGTGTACTTTTATTTAGAAGCTATTTTGCCCTTGGGGGGGCTAATTTTTTGAAAGATTAGTACTTAATATGGGCTTTAGATTTTCTAAGAATTATCCTTATTTCAAAATGGCTTGATAAAACACCACTTCCTGTCCAGGGAGGAAGTTATTTTAGCTCAAGGACTGAAATATTTAGCAGATCTTTAGACAAAAGGAACAAATTACATTTCTCTCTGGCTTAAAAAGGGTGCTTGAGCCAGAGGGGGTTAAGAAGCCCTTCCCCCTCCCTCTGATGGGGTGGTCTGGAGGGGCAGGGAGGGGTGGGGGTGGGGGTCTTTAGGCTCCCTGGGATGGAGGATCTTTTTTTTTTTTTTTTTTTTTTTTTTTGGTGGAGATGAAGGGGTGGGTCTATGGTACATCACCTGAGTTGTGGGGTAAATGTAGAGAGTGTCAATCAAAGGCAGAGCTCTCAGAGCTGGGAAGGAGGCTCTAGATGGCGGCTGTGCCTTAGAGAGAGCGCGCTCAGCTCCCTGCCTTCGCCTCACTTTACGCAACTTTCCCTAACTTTCGGGCAGCCTCAGGGGGCCCCCGCAGCCCCCTGCCTCTCCTAGTGACTTACTGGGGTCGATTTGAACCTTTTTAAGGGAGAAAAGCAGCTTTTGGGAGCTTTCTTTTTCTGCCTTGTTGGAAAGAAGCAGCCGTACTGAGAGCCCAGGTCGTTGTTTTTTCCAGCTTAGAAGCCATGGCGCACCTCCATTTTTGTGCGCTCTCTTAATGAGGTTTTTCTCTCTTCCGGACCCTTTATAGTTTTAATTATTGCTTTATTTTTTGATCAGCTAACATATTTGAGGATTATTTTATTTATTTTTCGTTTTTTACCGGAAGATTTTGCCTTTATTTTTAATTCTTTTGGATCTGATATTCTACCAGTAGCTAGGACTCCTGCTTTGGACATACTACATGGATCAGGTAAGTTGACTATCACTAGTGATAATTTCAAAGATTTATGTGTTAAAGTTTGCTTTATTTTTTTTTAAATATGAGAAATTCCTGGATGACGCAGTAAGATACAGATATTGTTATTTGTGTTCACTGTGTTACTTTGAGAAACTTTCCTTATTGATAGTGATGCTTTCACTGTTGGGCTTATCCTAATTTTTTTAAAAAATAGTAATATTTTGTTTTCATGCTTTCCGTTGTTGTAGTATATTAATGTCCTTAACATGGACCGGACTTCGTTCTTGTTACTAAAAACCATCCTTAGAAACCGGGACCTTACCTTTCTTTCAACTTTTGACAGTAAATACCTGGGCACAGGACTTCAAAGCAAACACAGATTCCCCTTCCCCCCTTAATATTTAAGAATTAAAAGATGATGAGAAATAAGGACAAAAGCCAAGAGGAGGACAGTTCGCTACACAGCAATGTATCGAGGTATGAGCTATCAACTTTCTTCCTTTTTGTCTTTTTTGGGGGGGAACCTCAGCTCACAATTGTTTACCTTGACAGACATAGATTGCTGTCTGTGTTATTGTAAGTATTTTTCTAATTTGGGCTCTTTTTTTAAAAGCGTGACCTTGAGATTGTTAATATGCCACACCCTAATTTTTTGGTAGCAATTTATGAAAGTTGAGTTGTGACTTAAGGCCTCTTACAGTAGTCAAAAGCTAAGGTACCTTTATTCAAAGGGGCCTTTTCTCTTAACTACAGTTTTTCTGTCAGTAAATTTCAGGTTTTAGGTTTTTGTGCTGCAGAAAAATGACCTTGTCGGTTTAGCCATTGCTGCATTGCACCATTTTACATACAAGGCAGATTTTTTCTTTGAAGAATCTCAGACATCCAAACTTGTAACTGAGGGCCATACAGGAGCCTTGTAGTAGTAAATTATAGTAAATAGACATTTGAGACAGTCATATGAATGAAAAAATGTACATTTGAAAATGAAATTGCAAAAAACACCCTTTGACTGATGCCTCTCAGTTTGTATTTTTATTGACTTATTTCTTTTGATATAGTTGGCATTTTAGGAAATTTTGATGATTTGTCAAAATCTTTACTTGGTTACAGTGCCTGAATTTATGAAATCAAACCTGTAATCACAGAAATCCTGGAATGCTGTTAATATGCTTCTGCTTTTTTTTTTTTTTTACTGTGATTATGTTTATAGTTGTATGTTTTACATTTTAACATTTTGAGGTTTGCATCTGTATGCTTATATTGTGACAGTGCTTTGTGAATGACAGATGTAGTATTTTATCTTCACATTTTAGTTGTTGTTCCTTTAAATTTATTGATTTATTTCGACAGAGTCCCCGGGAATGGTTTATCTTCTGAAGCTTACAAATGTACTTTTTCAAGTCATGATTTGTTTCCCATTCCCTGGAGTAGCTTATTAGTGACTTAAATAATAAAGCCTCTAAGACATTTTTGTTGTATGATTTCTGTATCCTAATTTTAAAAGTACATAAATACATTTCTTGATGTGTTCTTGTTACAAATCTTAATTAGCATGTGATTGGTTATTGGTTATGTTATTTTTTTTTTTCCTTCAGGTTCGATTTTTTTTTTTTTTTTGCATTTTCTATGAAAAGAATTGTTAGGCTAATGAATTTGGAAGCTTTGAGTACAGTTTGTTACGAATGTTTAATTTTGACCAAATATATTTTGAGTCTTGATTTTAAAATACACTCCCAAGTTCTGTTGCAAATTGAGTTGTCAAAAACAGTTTGGATGTTTTCTGAATAAATTCCCCAGGTAATTACTAGGTTTTATATATAGGACGAAAAAACTTACTGCTAATGCTAAACTGATTTTTCTGGAAAGTAACAACAGTTTCAAGAAATAAAAACCGCAGCTATATTTGACAGATTACTAAAGATTTTACATTAAAATTATTACTTCCTTGAGTTTATGATTTGCATAGTCTCACATGAGTTTTGCCTTTCTATCAAGGTTTGTGATTAACTTCAGTTTTCACATAATGCCCTACCTTATTGGAGCAGTGCTATTACTTTTCTAGTATTTTTACTCTTGGAAAACTATTTGTAAGTTGTCATGTATTTGATTACCCACAGTGGAGTGCAGCAGAACAAGAAACGTGTTTTTGATGCCTTATTCCCAAGTACACTTGGAGTCATATACCTGATGAATGTCCAGAAATACTTGAGACTCCTTGAAAATGGAGTTGTTTTTAAATAACTTCTACTCTTTGAGTTGCATACATTACTAATACACGTACCTAATTGTGACATCACTTCCTTTTAAGATTGTAAATCCCAAAGGTTGTTACATAGGTTGTTTCAGTGTAGTCAGTTGTTACTACTTGTAGAGAGCTGAAGTTGAGAGGGCTGACTGACACTGTATCTGGTGCTTGGTTTCTGTGTCAATTTTTCTGTAAGGACCAAAGTTTTAATGGCACAAAGAGTAGTGTTTAGGAGATGCCACAAAAATCACCTTGCAGCCTGAGTCTATGGAAAGGAGTTTGTAGGTCAGGTAAACGTTGGTCTGAGAAGTATTTTAGGAAACAGAATTGAGTGTTTTAAGTAAAATGCTTTTATGTTTTTGGAGCCAGTACAGCCTTCAGAGTTGTTATGTAAGTCTTATTCTTTTGACATTAACGCTTAGCTGTAATGTTCTTTGTATATCCCTTTTTTCATATTTAAGTCTTTCATAAACGGATTTGAAAAATTGGATTTTTGAATACTAAAAAACATTTTTAAGTGATGGACATGTAGGCACACATTTTATCCAAATTTGCCGTTGAGCATAACTTCAGAATATCAAAGAACGACACTGGGGAGAAGTAAATGTGCTTGGAACTTCGTGTACCCCGATTTGTGTGTTCTAGGACGCTGCGCTTGCAATTTAAATTTGGTTTTTCTCGAAATTGCCCTCGAGCCAGTAGATTGGTAACCTGAGGTGCGGGCAGAGGGCCTGTCCTCTCCGCTGTGCTCAGAGGCTGAGAAGAAGGGGCTTAGTGCAGGGCGTGTGGATTGGGACGGGCAGCCATTTTATGACGCTGGCAATACTTTAGAAATCGGGAATTTAGAGGAGGCTGAAAATACACGAATCGAAACCTGAAATCCAAAGCATTTTTACTCTCCTTCGCCCCTTTTTCGTGCAGTGGGACAGAAATAAAGGGCAACTTGGTAATTAGCACAGGCAACAACTCAGTGAGCCCTTGGCAGCTTGGTGCAGGTCCAGCTCAGTCACAAAATGGCTGTTCCTTTGTGCCGCAGCGCTGACAGACATACTGCATTGCACTGTGTACTCGCCAAACAGCAGGAAGTTGCCGTGCGGAGTTCAAAGGCCGGCCGGCGCCGGCGCAGGCAGCTGATTGGCTTCGCGCGCGGCTGGTAACAGCCGGGTCAACAGCGGCGCCTCAGACTGGGCCCGCCCCGTGACGTCACCGCCACGCCGCGGGGCGGGCGGGCGCAGTGACGTGACCGCGTGCGCGCGTCGCGTGCGTCGGGCTGGGAGGAGGGTCCGGTGCTTTCCGGCAGGCGCAGGTTTTCCGGGTTCTCTGGTTGGCAGTGATCTGCTGTTCTTTCAGCGTCCACGCCCTACGGGGTGATTTCCTTTGCGCGTTCCTGGGAATAGTTTTCTGTTTCAATAGCTGTTTCTACTTTTAGAGACGAAAGGCACGAGCCGGAAATTCTCGAGTAGAAGTCCTAGTTTAAAACCAGTTTTCGCTTTCCCGTCTCCTACCGCAGGGGCTTCTCGTTTGTACCGTTCAGTCCTCGTTCTGCGCGAGGGCCTGCCGAGCGCAGCTCTGTCACTGTCGGCGACGGGGCTCCGGCGGGGCGCGCTCCGATGCGCCTCGCGGGCGGCGCCGCCCACCATGGCCCCTAGAGCCGGGCGCGCCCCGAGCCGGCCCGCCGCCCCGCCGCCGAGCGCGCGCGCGGCTCCTTACGCGCTCTCCCGGGCCCCTGATGGAGACGCTCAGGTCAGTATGTGTTCAGCGCCGGCTGGGGAGAGCCCTCCCCAGGCGTGGAGTGACTGACAAGTGAGAAAGCACCAGGCGACCTAGCGTGCGGAGCTGGAGCCGCGGCCTCGCGGGAGGGCCTGCCGGTGCGCGCCTTGGGGTTTGAGGAGGGCGTAGTTTACCCACGACGCCTCTGTGCCTCTGTAATTAAGTCGCAAACAACGAATTTGGACACAAAGAAACCTCCTGTGGTAGCTAGCCACTGGCAAGTTTTTTCGGCTGTGGTGCAATTGGCCCTCTTTCAGGGTTAAGTAACTACACGTTGAGTAAAACAGCTTTGAGAGGTATGAGGACTTCTTCAATGTAGGCAGAGATGCTTACTTAGGCATGTCTCACATTTCTGAGTGTGAAAAATAGTGAAAGCAGTCCCTATAATAATAGCTATTGCCTGGGCGTGGTGGTGCATGCCTGTAATCCCAGCACTCAGGAGGCTGAGGCAGGAGGGTCCTTGTTTTTTTTTTTTTTTGTATTTTAGGAAAAGGTCTAGGGAGTGTTCAGGGTCTCACTACTAGAACTGACACTCATAGTGATCTGCCTGTTTACAGCCTCCCAAGAGCTGGAATTACAGGCACACGCGCCACCACGCCCAGTCTTCGTTGTGGTTTTGAGGCCAGCCAGGGCAACAAAGTGAGCTCAAGGCCTGCCAGAATTGCATACTGAGACCCTGTCTCGAAAAGACCATGAAAAAAACGTATTGATTCTCACAATCTAGGTTCACTGATAAAATTCTTAGGAAAATTTCCGCAAAGTACCTGAATTACTTAAAAGTTTCAGTGTGTTAAAGGCAAGGTTTTCACCAAAAATTAGTGACCTTAAGAAACTGCGTAAATGTATATAGTCTGTTTATGTAGCATCCATTAAGACTTAATTTTGAAGATGAGCATTAAGTAATGTGGTTTCTTAACATTTTAAACTTACCTCCCAGGGTTTCTCTTTTTGCTCTGTATTGCAACTAAATTACACATACATTTTAAAAAGTATATGTATTTATTTATTTTTAAACATTTATTTATCTTGTGTGTGTGTGGCCAGCTCAGCCCACCAGGGGGCGGGGCTGGCTGGCATGTGGTGCTG
>NW_004524578.1:12336554-12347022 GCF_000260255.1 Octodon degus | reverse complement strand
TTTTTTTTTAATTTTGTTTTTCTTTCAGTACCAGGGATTGAACTCAGGACCCTGAACTTGCCAGGCAGGCACATATGCCACTGAGCTATCTCCCCGGACCTTACATTTTTAATAATTGCTAAATGCCCTTAAATTCCCGAATCTGGTGTAGAATTTTAGTAGCTTTGCTGTTATGTTTAGAAATTATAAATTGTTCTACTCTTTGGAAATTGTATTATCACATAGTTTTATTTTTATTTTTTATTTATTAATTTTTTTTGTGGATCTGGGACTTGAACTCAGACCCTTGTGTTTGCCAGGGAAGCACTTATTCTACTGAGCCATCTCCCTGGCCCCCACATAGGTTTATTGCATTGTGAAAATGTATATCAGCTTTAGCAGTTTATCTCTGCACTGTTAGTAGTCCATGTAGGTCCAATTAATATTTTTATTTTTTAATTTTATTGAGAAGGAAATAGCAATGAGACAGTTTCGAAACAGGTTAGTAGGACAGCTGCAATAATTAATACATTGCATATTGTCTTTGTAGTAGTTATCCATAGTCCAGTTAATATTTTTAAAACAGCTTGTTAAAGTCTGTTGAATTTAAAAAAAAAATGCTTCAGAGAGTGTCATGAAGTTATCAGAAGAGTGTTGATTAACTTCTGGTATGTGTATTCTTGTTTAAACCTTGCAGTTTCCAACTGTTCAGTTGCCCTGTGATTAGCATCTTTTTTGAAAATTAAGTCAGGAAGGGAGTAACCAGTCTTCTTTAAAAAATTTTTTAAAAATAATTTTTATTTATTTATTTTGTGTGTGTGTGGCCAGCTCCGCCCACCAGGGGGCGGGGCTGGCTGGCATGTGGTGCTGGGGGATTGAACCGCGGTCCCTGTGCTTTGCTTGGCTTAGCTTGTTCTAAGTAGGTGCTTTAGACCACTGAGCCATCTCACCAGCCCCCAAGCAGTCTTCATTAAGTACTTTTATTGTAAAAGTCGTAGGACTTAATGCTTGAGGCATGTGAAAACTTCGTTGAGTTTTACTTGAAATTCACAGTTTTTGTAACTAGTTTATTGTTGTGTTCCATTCCCCCATGGACAGACTGTGGTAGCCACCTGGGATTCCCGCACATCATTTTCCCCATAAAATTTGGGACAGTGAGCTTTTTGGAGTATGAAAATTGAGTGAGTGCTCTTTAGGACACCTAACCTCATAAATCTTTCCTGGCTGTGAACCATTATTAAGATCTAGCTTTTTCCTAACAAGCTTGGAACTCAAGGTGGCTTCCTTGAAAAGCAAAGAAAGTTTTTTGTTTGCTTTTTGCATTTGGTACCGGGTCTACAGGGTGTTCAGGGTCTCACTACTATGTAGATTGGACTTGTAGTGATCCTTCTGTTTTGAGGCTCCCAAGCACTGAATTACAGGTGTGTGCCACCATGCGCAGTCTCAGTGCACCCCCCGGGGCCGGGGCTGGCACGGCATGCCAGGGATTGAACCCAGGCCGCTGCATTTTGCCTAAGCAGATGCTTCAGTCCGCTAAGCTATTTGGCTGGCCCTTGTTTGTTTTTTTTGCAGAACCGGGGATTGAACTCAGGCCCCTGCACTTGCCAGGCAAGCGCTTATTCCACTGAGCCATCTCCCCAGTCCCTCCCCTTGTTTGTTTCCAGACAGGACTCACTTTGTGTTCAGGCTGGCCTTAAGCTTGTGTGAGGGTCCCACGTCAGCCTTCCCAGTGCTGTGGTTACAGATGTGTGCCACCACACCCAGCCCCTGATTTCCGGTTTATACTAACAAGTATTTTAGTTCTCTTCATTGCAGTTCTTGTTTGGAGAAAATACTATCTATCTTTTCTGATCTTACAGGAGAGAACCTTGGAGAAGATACATGATTAGGGGGCCACATTGTAAAGATGGTCCTGATATGATAATTGTTTTTTGGAGATGGGGGTCTCACTGTGCAGTACAGGCTGGCTTGGACTCTGTAGCATACATGGGTTGGCC
Source organism: Octodon degus (assembly GCF_000260255.1). Lineage (NCBI taxonomy): Eukaryota > Metazoa > Chordata > Mammalia > Rodentia > Octodontidae > Octodon > Octodon degus. The sequence goes on along the minus strand of NW_004524578.1, from coordinate 12,345,046 downwards.
TGGAACTCAGAAATTCCTCCTTCCTCAGCCTCCTGCATGTTGGGATTACAGGCGTGCATCATCACACCCAGCTAATCCTTTTTTTTTTTTTTTTTTTGCAGAACTGGGGATTGAACTCAGATCCTTGAGTTTGCCAGTCAAGCGCTTATCTACTGAGCCATCTCCCTGGCCCAGCTAATCCTGATGATTTTAATGCTTTGGAAAAAGCTATATACCTAATAGGGGCCATTGCACCTTTTACTTCAGTACCCAAACGGTTTTTTTTTTTTTTTCCTACTTGAGGCCAATGAAATACACATGGCTGGGGCCTGGCCAGATAGCTCAGCAGATTAAAGCACCTGCTTAGGCTGACACAGGGGTTGGGGGTTTGATCCCAGCCTGCTGTGCCGGCCCCACCACAGAGTTGCATTGAGATGGCGAATGAGACTGGGCATGGTGGTGTATGCCTGTAATCCCAGCGGTTGGGAGGCTGAAAAATGGAATCACTATGAGACCATCTGTGTAGTTAGACACCCTGTATTAAATACATTAAAAAAAATACTTATTGTTGGTTTTGAGATTTTCTCATTTTTAAGATGTTGATAATTGTTTATGAGAATACAGTGCTTATGAAGTATTTAGCAAAGAGCTAGTTAGGTTGAAAGTACTCAGTAAAGATAACAGCAATACTATTTTATTTTTGCTGCTTCATCTTACTTTCCTACCCTTTTCCTGCCCCCTTGTCCGTCTGTTTGTCTCTGTGTTTTGAGACACAGCTCTCCCTGTGTAGCCCAGACTGGCCTGGAGCTTGTGCCTGTCTTTCTGCCTCAGCCTCCCAAGGGCTGGGGTCATAGGCCAGCTCCCCAGCCCATCTCCTGCTTTTCCTCAGTGCCTCTTCAAGGTTGTGCCTGAGGGCTATGTCTGTTTCTCAGATCCATGTTGTCCCAGGCCTATTTGGGGAAAGATTTATCAGGATTTTAGGAGACAAGTCTTTCAATTAAAAATTTCAGTATTTTTATGTAGTCAATTCTGACCTGGAATTTCTTCTTAGAGCCAGTGTTTGCAAAAACACAGGGTTTCTCTGGGCTGGCAGCCTGTGTGTGAGCCCTGGCACTGCTGTTGGTGTCCTCCAAGCACAGTCCCACGAACGGCACCACTCTGCTGTGGCTATGGTGGCAAGCTTTGTTTTTTGTTTCTTCTACCCCCTGCCCTCCATTCTTTTGTAGGCTGTGGATTAGTTGAGATAATTTTATTTTATATATATTTTAGACCTTGGAGAGCTTTAAAAAGTACTGTCAGGGTTTTTTTTAGAATCTCGACATATGTTTCAAATTTGCAGATATTTCTATATATTTGCAATGCGTGTTCTGACTCTTACAGTGCAGCACTTTTTGGTTCATATTCTTTTTCAAGGATATCTGGTAAATTTTGGTCTTCCTATTGGCTTTTTTATGACCCTGAAAACCAGTTTAATAGAAAAGGTGAGCAACATATGCTGAGATATGGGCTGTGTAAGCTTCACCAAAGAGGAGGAACATTTGCATTAAATGTCCTACACATCCTAGGTTCCAGGGCAGGCTTTGCAGTGTGCACTCTGGGCATTCTTATTCAGGACTTCTGATTGCCCTCGTGTCCTCTTTGGCAGCCTTAAGATCTAGTGCTCTCACTTCCTTAGTGTGCTTCTCTATTGAGACCCTTCAGATGGCTCCCAAGTATGGGATGCTGGAGCGCCTCCCTTTCCGGTCCTTCCATCCTGGCCTCCTTCCCACCATCTTCTGGAAGCCGCTGTGAAAGGCTGCAGCAGTTGCTCAGAGGGGTGCTTGGCCCCGGTGTTGGATCATGAGCTGTAGCCAGCATTTAAGGCCATAACACACAGTAACCTCTGGAAGTCTCCCGTGGATTGATAATTTCTTAGGCCAATAGTATCTTTTTTATGAGCAGAATATATTTATTGAGAGAAAAAAAGCTCCTGTCCCGAGAGAGGGACAGGAGGGGGGGACCGAGTGGGTAGTTCCCCCCAGAAGTTATGTCGTCTAGGGACTTTTATAGAGGAAAAACACTGTGGGGGGGGGAACTACCCGCTCAGCCCCCTTCCCCTCCTGTCTCAGGACAGGAGCTTTCTCTCAATAAATACTTTCTAATCTTTGGTAAGCACTGTGAACAATTAACACTGTGAACATTTTATAGAAAAGTAGCAGGTTTAGATTTGCTTAGTGCTTATTGTATGTCAGGCATTGTGTTAAGGGTTAGACACATGTCTAATTTAAAAATGTGAGGGTCAGTATGCAGGAACCTTAATACTTCAAGGTTGCGAGTAGCTCCCCAGATGATCAGCATCTTGCTTCAGACCGCTGTGGGTGCATCGCAGTCATGCTCAGCTGTTTCAGATCTTCATCGTTCTTGTTCTTCAGATGAGGTGTGTGCTTACCAAAGGTTAGAGAATGCCTCATTTTACATTTAATTAAATATCAAGTCAATAGATGAAATGGTTGGAAGGGATTGCTTGGTGCTTGGGAAGAAGATTCAGTAGAATCAGAAGCGTTCCAAGTGCTACTGAGAGCCTAGAACGTGTGCCAAGTCTTCCGCGGTGCTCATGGCTGTGAGATGGTGTGGGGGTCGCCCCTGCCACGTGGGGAGAACAGTGAATGGCGCACTGCAGCTCACACCCTGGCAGGGTGACTTAGGGGGGTGCGTAAGTATCTTGTGCCCAGTTGCTGTCCTGTTTGTTGGGAAAGAGAAAACAATGTAGGAGACTGATGAAAATAGTGAAAATCTTGAATCATTCTGTGCCATACTCTGCTGCTTTTAAAATAAAATTTACATTTTAAAGAAACAAACTCCCAAGCACAGTGCGTTGTGCACAGTGCATGGCTGATGCCGGAAACAGAAAGCCACTCAAAAGGCCATGATTTTACCTCAAAAGGTTCAACTAAAATCAAAGCACTAAAGTGATTCCTGTGCTAGTTTGAGGAGTAAGAAAAAGTGGAGGAAGATGGAGGACTGGAGAGCACTCAGACTTACTTGCATTGCATCCATGCACTTGGGAGATGGCCACAGCTTACGAAGGAACATTCCTCATAGGGTTTCCATGACAGTATGAGACTTGGAGTTCAGGAAAATAAGGCCTTCATGCTGCTTAGCTTCTACGGTGTGCAGTAGATTGGGGGCAGTGCCAGAATGTCCAGGTGGATTCTGTGGATACGGGCTTTGTGGGGAAACGGCTCTCCAGTGTGGTGGTGAGTGTGCCAAGTCTTAAGTGAACAGTGTGTGATCAGGTCACGTTCAGGTTGAGTTAGAAGCAGTATGTGGCTCCTGAATGGCAATTTGGAGAGAAGGGCAGTAAGGGGTCAAATTTTTGCGGTGCACTCTTTGCTTTAAAAAGCATGCCCTCTCAGATTAGCTTTATATGGATATTTAATTCTTCTGACTTAATTACTAAGAGTCCTTACCAGAGTTACTTGCTAGTCATATTCCATGTGTTTTGCTGAAATTCTAAATTTCGTTCTGGGGTTGTGTCTAGAAAATGGTGTGTTGATTCTTGTACTGAGTCAGGTTTGGAAGTATAGCGAGGTAGGTAGGATATTTGAATTTCTTTCGATTTTTTTTTTTTTTTTTTAGGTTTTTGGGCAGGACCCTCTGAGCTGGTTTCCACATATTTTAAACTCAAGACAGTACTGTTTTATTTCTCAGGGGAATGAATTAGAATTACATCCAGTAATGCTTCCCAGGCAGTGGTTTTCAGCTTGTGTCAGTTTTGCACTCCACTCCCTAGCATGTTTTGCGTTTTCTGGAGATGCGTCTGGTTGGTACTGCTAGGGCAAGGGTGCTGCTGGCCTCTAGGCCTGGGAGCCTGAGGTACTCCTGCAGAACATGCTACAGCCAGAGGGGAGAGCTCCAGCTCCAGGCCCGAACATTAGTCACACCACAGTTTAGAAACTGTCTAAAGCATTTAGTGGAGTGCTCCCCTGGTGAGTTTTGGCCCCTTTTTACCTTCCTGTTTTCTTTTTTTTTGTGGTCTGATCCAGGGAGTCCCTTTACTTGCTATGGTACTGTGGGCATGTGTTTTACATTTACTGTTTTTTTGTGGGGGGCAGGGGAGAGGAAGTCTTACTGCGCAGGTTCTTACTATGCTGTTCAGGCTAGCCTTAGTCACTAGGTAGGCCAGGCTGGCCTCAAACTTGTGGCAATCCTCCTGCCTCAGCCCTGGATTATAGATGTGTACCACCACCTCATATTTAGTGTTGTTGGTAGTCAAGGCTTTTCTTTAAATTTGAAGTTGCTGTAAACACCATCTATTTTACCACCTTATTTTTTTATTTTTTAAAATTTTTTGGCAGAACTGGGGATTGAACTCAGGCCTTTGCGCTTGCCAGGGAAACGCTTATTCCACTGAGCCATCTCCCCAACACCATCTATTTCACAAAAGAACAAAAATTATAGCGTACAAGTTAGCTGATAAGGAAATACAAGACTCCTAGGACTGAAAGAGAATTCTTGGGCAAACTAGTCCCATTTATTCTTACTGTTCTAAGTGTAAGTACTTCACTTGAGATGGTTAATTATATTCACATTAAGGAATGCTGAGAGCTCTTGCCTCTCTTACAGTGTGGTAAAATGGTTTCTGCCAGACGGGAAAGCTCACCTTGTCTTTAGTATATAATGGACTCTCAGATCCTGAGTGGATATTTATTTGCAAAGCAGTTGTCCAGTTGATGCCTTATCTAGGCTCCTTGAGGCTTGATAGCATTGGGGTTTCCCCTGATGACACATATTCCCGGGTGCCCCTCCCTTGGTGTTTTGTATGTTAATTGCCTGTTGGGGGGTAGAAGCAGTGTGATCAAACCCAAGGTGATTTTTGCCTGATTGTAGTGGAGACATTTAGAAACATGTTTATTAAAGATAGATGTTTTTCTAGTTTCCTGATTTAGTCTTTTTATTCAGTGAAGTTCTAAGTACAGTTTTGTGCATATTTCAAAAAAAATAATCTGTGCTTTTTTCTGGTGTTAAGGCAAATTTTAACAAATTTCAGTTCACCGAATTTAAAGAAAATTAACTGGGTTTTATTAATAAATTGGGCGGCACCCCATGTATAAAAAACAGGAAAATCCTCCCTTTTATTCTCTTTTCAGTACTGGGAATCAAACTCAGGACCTTGTGCTTGCCAGGCAGGTGCTTATGCCACTGAGCTGTGTTCCCCAGCCCTGCAAGTGCTTTTTTGAGTGTGCCAGAATAGTGACTTTTATAAGATAACTTGAGTAGGAAGGAGCAAACTGCAGTAAGAGAAAGCAGATTGGTTAGCATCGGACATCTGTTTAACTTTGTAGGGATAGAGTAGAGGGAACTTCCTTATGTCAGCTAAAAATTGATTAGTTTGGGGGTTTGGTTATTGTTTTTCTCCTGAAGGTGAGATAAACAGTTTCGAAGTTCATCCTGAAGGACTCTTTAGTTCCTTGGAGTCCATTGTACTTGCTCAGTTCAAATGGTGTTCTCTGGTACATGTAGAAAGGGAGCCCATGTCCTGATGCCACCATGAAGTTATTTCCAGAAGAATGGTGCATCCTGGGAATGAAGCAGCTCTGAGCTGCTAAAATATACAACTGCTTTGTGCTCATTTGGGTAGCACATATAAACTACTGCATTTAATTTTGTAGTATGGATATTTTACATTTTTAGATTGCTGTATATGGAAATAATAGTAATAACCTCAGGTCACGAATTTTTCTTTTCCTAACAATTTGGTTTATAGACAAACTTTGGCAAAATGTTTTTGTTTGTGCTGGCCCCGCCCCCAGGGCACAATGAGATGAGATGGCAGTTGAGACTGGGTATGGTGGCGTGAGCCTGTAATCCCATCTTTTGGGAGGCTGTAAACAGATCACTACAAATCTGATCTAGTAGTGAGACCCTCAACACCTGTAGACCCTTCCCTAAAGCAAAAAACGAAAACACCACAATGTTTTTGTTTGCAAACTGCATTGGATTACAAATCCAACCATGGCCTGATATTTTTCCTACATAAGCACAAATGTGGCCATCTTTTTTTTTTTTTTTTTTTCCTGAGAGGGTCTCACAGTGCAGTTTGGGCTGGCCTGGTGCTCACTTTTATAGCCCCCAGGCAGATTTCAAACTCAGTGATCCTCCTGTCTCAACCTTTTTTTTTGTGTGTATTTTAGAGAAGGGTCTAAGGGTGTTCAGGGTGTCACTACTAGATCAGACTCACAGTGATCCACCTGTTTACAGCCTTCCAAGAGTTGAGATTACAGGCATGTGGCACCACACACAGTCTCAGTTGCCATCTCAGCATGCCCCCAGGGCTGGGCCCACATGGCAGGCCTGGCAGGCCTGGGAATCGAATCCCTGGCTCCTGCTTGCAGGCACTTTAATCTGCTGAGCTATTTTGCTGGCCCTTGTCTCAACCTCTTGAATGCTGGGAATCACAGGGGAGTGCCTCCACACCCTGTTCTGGGGCCACAGGGTGGGTGCCCAGGAATCCGGGGCTGAGACTCATGGGTGCAGGGCCAGGGATCAAACTCTGGTTCTTATTCTTGTCAGGTAGATGTTTATGCCTCTAAGCTATATCCCTGGCCCCAAATGTGGCCATCTTTTCCGAAATCAAAATAAATTGAGTTTGTGAATTGAGGTATCACTGTGTAGATCATTGTTATTATTTTGGTTTTTATGAGCAGCACTCTGAACATTCTTGTGCTTGTCAACCACAGTTTTGGTTTACATAGATTATATACCCACAGATTGAATAGTGTATTTATAGGCATATTTACAGTACTGGTTAAAATTTTCACTCTCCAGAGCCCTTATTGATTATTTTAGTGATTTTTAATTTCATAATATTACTATTGTTTACTTTTTCACTTGCTCCCTTTCTTTGTCGTTTTGACACAGGGTTTTACTGTGCAGTTCAGGTTGGCCTCTCAGCGATCTTCCTGCCTCAGCCTCCCAAATCCTTTAATATGTGACTTAATTTCTGCAAAGCAAATATATAATCTTGTGATATACATCTCTCGAATTACTAGGAAGGGTTAATTATCTTGAATTTATTGGGTATTTTCTTTAAGATTTCTATTAGATTTTTGATAATGTAACTCTTCATATACCTTTTGTTACATATACAAATTCATTTTCCCAGTCGCTTGTCTTTTAATCTTGTTTATATTTTTCAGAATGTGAGTGCTTGTGGTATAGGGAAATGAAACTCCCAACCTAAAAGGTACCTGGAACAAGTTCATGTTCTCTGAAACCAAAGAGTGAATTTTAGAAACAAATGGAGGTTAATAGCAGAATGTTTACTGGGGTAAAGAAAGCTTCTGTCCAAGAGAAGGACAGAAGGGGGACCCAGGCGGGTTACCTAGGAAGCTGTCTCTTCTAGGTATTTTTATAGGGCAAAGCTATGCAGGTCTAAGGTAGAGAAAATATGCACTTGCTTAGGTGGGCATGAGGTGATCCATAGTTACAGTCACCATTGCTCAGCCAAAGTTGATTAAATCCAGGACCAAATGGGGAAGCGAGTCACAGAGGAAGGGGGCAGGAATATAGAACAGGGTAGCTGGCAGCCAGTAACAGATGGATTGGTGACCCTTCCCGGCTTCCTCGAGGTGATGATTAGTCCTGTGTGCTTATTTTTAGTGGGACAACATTTATTTGCTCTTTGGTCTTTCTGTCTGGCCTGCAGCAGAGCCTCTGTCCCTCTTAAGTTGTAGGGTATCTTGTGTTCTGTGCTGTCTCCTTGAGGGCCTAGCCCTGGCTGCCTCTATTTCTATCTAGCTTGGCTGCCTATAGCACTTGAACTAGGCTGGGGGTGGAGAGCTTAAGGACAGTAGAAGAACTCCAGATTTCTCTACCACTAAGAAATTTGCTTTTTAATAATAGCATTTCCATTTTTGTAAGATACAGAGATAGCAAAGAAGAATAAGTTAAGCGTTGGCTTGGGTGGTTTCATAATCTATTCAAGTGGAAAATGTACATATGACAAGGGCAGCAAGATCATGTAGAGATTATAGTGTGAATTCTGCCTTTGAGACTCTGGTGTGATGTCTTGTGCACGTGCTTGGGCTTTGTCGTCTTTATAAGTTTATTCTAAGGATTAAGCGACTTTTTGTATATGCCTGACATGTAAGTGCCATGAAGTTATTAGCTCTTCTATCATCAATAGCAGCTTAGTCTAGAAGTAAATTTTATGGAGTTCCATTGTAGATTTGCTGCTTCTAGTCCCCAAACACTGCCAAGCAGTTCAGCCATTTTGAAAATAGTTAAGAAAATAAACACTACTCAAGCAGTGAAATGGCCGCTCTTGGGCAGGGAACTAGTACACTTCTTTTTAATTGGAATGTCGCTGTGCTGCCCTCTTGTGGCTACATGGGAAATAACGGATAATAAAAAATTTCCAAGTGGAACAGATTTTAATGCTGCTTCTTTAAAATTCACTTGTAAGTGGCTGGTGAGATGGCTCAGTGGTCTAAAGCACCTTCTTAGAACAAGCTTAGCAAAGCATAGGGACC
>NW_004524578.1:12333715-12336445 GCF_000260255.1 Octodon degus | reverse complement strand
AATATAAAAAAAAATAAAAAATAAAAAAAATTCACTTGTAAGAATTTTTCACTTCATGTTTTTACTTATAAAGGACGCCAAAGGTATACTAGATCCTTTTATATACAACTTAAATGATACAAGCTTTATTCTAAAAACTTCCTTGTGCTTGCCAGGCAAGCGCTTATTCTACTGAGCCATCTCCCCGGCCCTTATTTTCTAATGAAATCTAAAATCCCGGTTTTTACTTGTTACTTTTGTGTGTATGCTTGTTGTATAACTCATGGTAGTTACTCAAAATTATAAAATTTTTTATAACTTAGATTTTTGAGTAATTTCAAATAAAGTTGTTTATTTTGAGAATTTTGTGTGATGGGTAATCCTTTTCATTCAAGCCATTGCAGATTAGGTAGTTTTATTATTTTCTTATTCATTAATTTCTCAACTACGAACAGAATTTGAGACCCTTTTCATTAGCATCTTTTGGGCCTTTTTTCCTTTCCTTTCTGAGATAGGGTCTCTGTGTAGTTCAGAATGGATTTGCGCTCACTGTGATATGGAATTCAGGACCAGACCAAATGGAAGACAACAGCAGAGGGTTTTTGGGAAGCAGTTTTGTACCAGTGAGCTGGGGGAACCCAGAGGTTCAAATCAATAGCCTCGTTCTGAGGTTACCAGTCACCTAGATTTTCAAAAGGAAGTACAAAAGTTCTGTTGTTCGTTATGCATGTCTTTGTCATTAATTGCTAGGCAGAATATACTCTTTACAGGAACTAATAAAAGCTACTGTCCTGTAATATGGAAGAATCAGTCATCTGAGACTGGGCAGAGGTGTCCTTGAGGTGGTAACTCTGGGACTTGAAACTAAACAAAACACTGCTGTCTGGTTAAGCTGCTCTTACCTTGCAGCTGGCAACCGGAGTGTCACAGCTTGTTTCACAGCTCTCTTAATTTTGAGAACCAACTGTGCTTCCCAGGCTTATTCTTGAACAGTGTGAGAAATGTATTTGTGTTAGCAGTATAAGATCTAAAATTTTCATTACATATAAAATAGCCTCTACAACTACCCAGTGCATACTGGCTTGGAACTTGTGGCGATCCTCCTGCCCCAGCCATCTGAGTGCTGGGGTCACAGGTGTGTTTCAGCCTTCTACTCTTTAAGTCATTGTGAAAGCCACAGTTTAATACTAGTGATATTTAGTATTATAATTAGATATTTCTAATGTCTGTAATTTTTCCAGTAGTCTTGTTCCTTGAAGGAATAGTGCCCTAAATGTGAAGGGGTTGTCAATGGTTTATTATTATTATTATTTTTTAAAGTTTTATTCTTAAGGTTTTGTTTGTTTTTATGTGTTTAGTATAGGGTCTACAGGGTTACGCAGACTCGTCGTAATTCTCCTGTGTTCAGCCTCCCAAGCACTGGGATTACAGGTGCCCACCACCATACTCCGTCCCAGTCGCTGTTTCAGTGCAGGGTTTTAATTTTTAAAAATAATTTCTCATGTCAGGAGAAACTTGACCTTATGACAATTGAGTAATTTAGTAATTTATTAAGGCTAATTTTGTTTGTTTTAGATAAAATTTGCTGGGTTCAAAAGTTCCTTTTAGTGGTACGTCCTCCGCGCTTGGTTGGGGCTTCCACTGTACATAAACATACCTGTAATGTCATGATATATTTCCAGTTGTGATGTGTCTAGAACTTCTAAAATCATATTTAATGGCTTTTAATAACTTGCTTTGAAGGAATTGTTTACAAAGCTGTGTGGAGAGCTAAGTTCGTTTGAAGGCATTCGAGATGGGGAAAGACTATTATAGCATTTTGGGAATTGAAAAAAGAGGCTCAGATGAAGATATTAAAAAGGCTTACTGAAAACAAGCCCTCAAATTCCATCCGGACAAGAACAAATCTCCTCAGGCAGAGGAAAAATTTAAAGAGGTCGCAGAAGCTTATGAAGTATTGAGTGATCCTAAAAAGAGAGAAATATATGATCAGTTTGGGGAAGAAGGATTGAAAGGAGGAGCAGGAGGTACCGATGGACAAGGAGGTACCTTCCGGTACACTTTTCATGGTGATCCTCATGCCACCTTTGCAGCATTTTTTGGAGGCTTTAACCCCTTTGAAATTTTGTTTGGAAGACAGATGGGAGGTGGCAGAGATTCTGAAGAGATGGAAATAGACGGCGATCCTTTCAGTGCATTTGGATTCAGCATGAACGGATATCCTAGAGACAGGAATTCTGTGGGGCATTCCCGTCTTAAACAAGACCCTCCAGTGATTCATGAACTTCGAGTCTCTCTAGAAGAGATAGACAGTGGTTGCACAAAATGGATGAAAATTTCTCGAAAAAGATTAAACCCTGATGGAAGGAGTTACAGATCTGAGGACAAAATTCTCACCATTGAGATTAAAAAGGGGTGGAAAGAAGGCACCAAAATTACTTTTCCAAGGGAGGGAGATGAAACACCGAATAGTATCCCTGCAGACATTGTTTTCATTATTAAAGACAAAGATCACCCAAAATTCAAAAGAGATGGATCAAATATAATTTATACTGCTAAAATTAGCTTACGGGAGGCCCTGTGTGGCTGCTCAATCAATGTGCCAACAATGGATGGAAGAAACATACCCATGTCAGTAAATGACATTGTGAAGCCCGGGATGAGGAGGAGGATTATTGGATATGGCCTGCCTTTTCCAAAAAACCCTGACCAGCGTGGTGACCTTCTAATAGAATTTGATGTGTCCTTCCC
>NW_004524578.1:12332235-12332720 GCF_000260255.1 Octodon degus | reverse complement strand
AACCTGAGGCTGACAGCTTTGTGGAAGCAGCCACTTAAAGGACTGAGCTAGGGCCAGGCCCCCCAACATTTGATTTTTAAAGGACGCTATTACATTTCTTAGTAACAGTTGTAACATTCTTTGTAAAAAGTAAGTGAATGACATTTTATCTCCTGTGGAAATCCCAATTGCCTGAATTACTGGTATTTTAGAAATAGAATTTTTAAAATAACATATGTAATTTTATGCAAGTTGACTATATATCTTGAAGTTAATAAATTATAAGTTCATTTTGTTGTCCTCTAGTTTAATTTTTTAGAAAAACTATTATTTGAAATTAATTTTCCATAGTATTATACATTCTTCTATAACTTGCTCATAATATGCGATATGTAACCTTATGTAATTTCTCTAAAAAGAAGGAGCTACCACTATGGTGTTAAACCAAAATATGGGGAAAATAAACACTAACTGCTGCTTATGGATAATGTTGCTACTACTTGTTA
>NW_004524578.1:12327812-12332020 GCF_000260255.1 Octodon degus | reverse complement strand
GTGCTGGGGGATTGAACCGCGGTCCCTGATGCTTTTGCTAAGCTTGTTCTAAGTAGGTGCTTTAGACCACTGAGCCATCTCTCCAGCCCCCCAAAAAAAGTTCCTTTTAAAAAAATTATATTAGTCCATATTTTCTGTACATGATGATTATACTCATTATGAGGAATTGGTATGTGTGTAGAATACATCCTAATACTTTTTATGTGCCGCCTCCCCTCTTTTCAAAATATGTTCAGAAGTCTTATAGTCATTCACATCTTGAGCTCATTTTGTGTGGGATTTGAGTATATAGTTTCCTTTGCCTTGGGTTCAACTCTTGTATGAGTTCCTTTAGAATAATGCATGAATGAGCTTGGAGATTAAGGTATATAAAACATAATGAACAGCTGTGAATTCTCCACTAAACCTCAATCCTAGAATATTAGGAATATCATTCATCCCTTACATCTGCTTTCCCAGGGGTCAGTATGCCTGTATATTTGATGTGTTAACTTTTTTTGTACTCAGGAATTGAACTCAGGACCTCTTGCCAGGCAGGTGATGTGCCCTGGCCCCATTGGTTATACACAAAATAATCCATGCATTCTAAAAGTGTACTTCAAATTTCTCATCCAGCAGTATACCACTGTTTTTAGTTTGTACCTTGAAATGCACCTAATGCTGGGTGCAGTGGTATATGCCTGTCATATGGGCTGAGGCAGGAGGATTGAAAGTTTGAGGCCTGCCCTGGCAGTTTAAGCCTTATGCTCCATGAGAAGCCCAGGGAGAGAGTACCCTGGACTCCATCCCCAGTACTGCACATGTAAAGTTAGCTGCATATGTAAATTGGTGCTAACTGGAGTGACTATTTTCTACCTAAAAGCTATCCTTGTTAAGTTTCTAATAGGTGTTCCTTTACAGAATCACACACAGCTGCAAGAAAGGTATGCACATAGGTATAGTTTACTGGTACAGTAAACAATTTGGAATTAATCTAATTTGTTTAGAAATACAGAAATGTGTTGAGGATAGTAGCTTATAGGCAAAGATAAGCTCATTGGTTAAGTGAACAGTTTGACAGTGACCTAAGTGTACGATTAGTATAAGTACTGTGTGCTAACCGATTACACCACTGGAGCTTCAGTGTGCACCATTAGTGAATAATGTTAAATCCGGGTATCCAAAGGGAGCATGATGGTGTCTTGTGTGCGTGTTGCCAGCACAGTGCGTTATGTCTGCAGTGATTCATGATTTTCGGAAGACTCGAAGTGTGTCTAGTTAACTCTTCCAGTCACTGTCCTTAGTGGCTTTCAGAGGCTTTAGGTCAGTAGTGGAAAGCTTTCTGTCTGTTGTTGGGAGTGTTTCTTAATGGGGTGTATGGGGCCACTGTGCTACTGAGACCATTCTAGTCGTGATAATTGCCAAGCACAACTCTACCCTTAAACTTTTTCTTGAGTTAAGCATTATAGTAGCTGGGAAATAAAGCAGATTGCATATTCTACCAACTCAGTTAAGTTCCCTTTTTCTAATATACTAGGTGCAAGGAATATTGAAGAAGGACTTAGTGCTGCAGCTTATTGGGGAGGTTGTCACCAGGTGACCAGATGATTTTTATGGAATGGGACAGATGGGAGATAGCCAGAGATGCTAAGAGTGGGTGCTGTGGAGATGGTTTCCCAAGCCAGTACATGCATCCTTGCTAAAGCTTAGGAGGAGAGTGATGGAGTCTGGCAGTGGAAGTGGACTCCTATGATGAGGCTGCTTGTGTGCAGCTCCCTGTGGAAGGAACCCTGTGACCAAGGTCAGCACCGGGAATGTCAGGCGCTGGCTGAGCTGAGGACAGGTGGGCACAGAGGAGCTTTTCCTGGAGGGTTCAGAAGTACAGATGCTTAGCAGAAGCAGTGGGTGCAGATGTTGGGGGTGAGCAGTTCTGGGGCTTGCTGGGTGTTCAGCTAGAGGCTCCTGCAGCCCCGTGCTCTGTGCGGGAGCGGGGACGGGGCTTTGAGTATGCAGCTTTGCAAGGCCTGCTGAAACGTGTGAGCAGGCAGGCCTGAGCCTGTATCACTCTACTGCCAGCCTTCTCAGCCTCCCCTCTCAGAGTCTCTTACTTTATAAGGGAATTCTTTTTTTTTTTTTTTTTAAATTTATTTATTTATTGTGTGTGTGTGTGTATGTGTGTGTGTGTGTGTGTGGCCAGCTCAGCCCACCAGGGGGTGGGGCTGGCTGGCATGTGGTGCTGGGGATTGAACCGCAGTCGCTGTGCTTTTGCTTAGCTTGTTGTAAGTAGGTGCTTTAGACCACTGAGCCATCTCACCAGCCCCTCTAAGGGAATTCTGGAGCTGCCTCTCTAGTTTTCTGTGAGCAGATAGGAGAGGTAAATTGATAAAATCCTGTAAGTGCCATGGACTTTATGGTACTGACTCACGGTTGGGCAACTTTTATGTCAGGAATCAGTGTGCATGTGAGATTTTCAAGGTTGCCTTTTTAAAAAAAATGTATTTAGGACAGGGTCTACAGGGCCTAAACTACTTAGATGGGTGCGCGCCACCATGCCCAATCTCAATCACTGTCTCGGCGCGCCCGGGAGTAGGCCCGGCATACCATGCCAGGGATGGAACCATGGCTGCTGTGCTCTTGTCTAAGCAGGCACCGAGCTATCTGGCCAGCCCAAGTCTGCCTTTTTGAAAGACTGACATTTATAGAGAGTCACTTTCCTAGCGGTCATTTGTTGCTCATGACCCTGTAGGTAGATGACAAAAGGCTACTGTCTCTTGACAATAGGTACTGTCTCTTGACAAAAGGTACTGTCTCTTGACAATAGGCCCAAGAGACAGTACCAGGGTGAAGCCGGGGGTGGCAGAGCCTTCCAGCCCTCCTCACCTCTCTCTGATGACTATCTTCACAGGGTTCCCTGGACTTCAGAGGGCCAAGGAGGTGATGAGTGGCATGTTGTTGCTTAACAGGTGTGCCAGGTGTGGACATTGTATAATGGAGATCATGTTGGTGTTCTGAGTCTGTGAGGCTTTTGATCCCCTGTGGTAAAATTGGATATGGGCTGGACTGGACTTGCTTCCTTTCACATCGACAAGTTTCGTTACTGGCCAAGTGCGGTGGATTACTAGCTGTTGGTCAATTTATCACCCAGCTGAACTGAACCAGCGTAGTGCTGGGCATGGGAGGCCCATCTGAGGATTGTTGTCAGCAGCATAAGAGGCAGAACTGGAGAAGCTAGAGGCTGTTGGAAGTTGGTTCTTCTGGAGGAGCTTGACATACTGGCTTCCCTGATGAGCTCAGTTGATCTTGATGTCAAGGAGCTTACGACCTTGTTGCTGAGATTGGCTACAGTCACTTTGGGGGCGCTCTGGCCCTCACTTTGAGCATCCACCTCCTGACTGCTCAAATCTCCTGGAGAAGCTTGCTGCGCTGGCTTTCCTAATGGGGGATTGGCTGTTCTCATCACTGGAGGAGCTTGGGACCTCACTGTCGCTGAGATGGCCGTGAATCTTTTCAGGGGTGCTCTAGTTTTTCCTTTGAGCATCGCTTCCTGGCTTCATTGCAGATCGCTCAGCCTGCAAGCACAGATTCTTCATCCTGCTGGCATAGCCTTGCTAACTTCCACCACTGACCTTTGGGCCTTCCCAGTGCAGATCGGTGAAACAGGCCTGGATGAGTCATTGTCGTGGGCTGTAGGCCTCCAATTGGACTCCTGGGGGGCATTGCTATGGGCTGTAGGTCTCACTGGACTCAGGCAGGATGTTATCATGGGATCTAGGCCCTCTCAGCGTGATTCTTTGGTCTTTAGTGTGTGGACAGATTTTTCTGCACTCTTCTTGAACTTGACTCTTTGGGTGACTGTCATAAAATAATTCTGTAAATTGTGTGTCATGTATTGTTTGAAAACCCGACTACAACACCAAGTTACTTTTTCACCCTTATTATAGGACTAATAGTGCTTATAGGTATTTTTCTGGGATATTTTCAAGTCAATACATATAAATTATTACACTTAGTGTAATGTGCACTATTTAGGATGTCATTGGGCAGTCTGTATTTTTTTTTTTCCATTTTTCTTCCTCAATGAAGAGATACTCCCCATTTTTTAAATTGCTTCCCACACTGATGTGCTTAGTATAGATTGCACAGGATTATTTGAGTCAGTTCTAGTTTCCAGTGTTCTGTGAGCCTGTTTGTTCTGTGGATGTACTTGTCCGGTGGTATGACTTCGTTGC
>NW_004524578.1:12319378-12326397 GCF_000260255.1 Octodon degus | reverse complement strand
GGGAGTAGTATCATCTATCTTTAGTCTTAATGAGACAGCTGGTCTCCACGAATCAGCTGGTACATGGGATCATAGAAACTCAGGAAATGGTGACAACGTGGATATGGACAGTGATAGTAACATCATTTGTAATAGGAAAATATAAAAGTGAATTTGAAGATTCTGGTCTTTTTTCTTTTTTTTTCTTCATCTTTTTGAGACAGAATCTCATTATGTAGTTCAGGCTGGCCTTGAATTTATTGTGTATCCAGGCTAGTCTCAATCCTCTTGACTCAGCCTCCCGAGTGCTGAGATTACAGGCGGGCACCACCATGCCTGATCCATCATTTTTTGTCCTTGTTTTGGTATTGGGAATTCAACTTGTGACCTCGCACTTGCCAGGAACTATCTTCTTGGCCCATGATTTTGCATTGTTATCTGCTGATATTTTACCATGAGGGTGAAAAATTTTTTTTTTTTTTTGTATGGAAGTTCTTAAATGTTTTTAAACATCTCTGTGTTTGTCTCTTCTTTCCCTTGTAAATTAAGTCGTTCAGGCTCTGAAGAAGCTTCGGGCTCTGACTCTGGCAGCCAATCAGAAAGTGAGCAGGGAAGTGATGCCGGAAGTGGGCATGGCAGCGAGTCAAATAGCACGTCTGAATCTTCGGAGAGTCAGTCTGAATCTGAGAGTGAGTCCGCAGGCTCCAAATCACAGCCAGTCCTTCCAGAAGCCAAAGAAAAGCCAGCGTCTAAGAAGGAAAGGATAGCTGACGTGAAGAAGGTATCATCATTGTCATGTTTTTTCTTTTTTGAGACAGGGTGTTCCTGTGCAGTTCAAGCCAGCTTTGAACTCACTTTGTAGCCCAGGCTGGCCTGGAGCTAAGAGATCCTCCTGCCTTCGCCTCCTGAGGACTGGGATTATAGATGTGCCCCACCATGGCCAGCCTTGTTTGTTGCTTTTTGAGACAAGAGTCTCACTTTGCAACCTGGGCTGACCTCTGGTTCTCCTGCCCTGAGTCTGGGATTAAGGCGTGCCCCACCATGTCTTACCTTTTCTTCTTTTTTCTTGGTACTGGGTATTGAACCTAGGCATTTTACACTGAGCTATACCCCGCTTTTTCTTCTTTCTTTTTTTAATTGTGAAATACTCTTCAAGTCCTTAGGTTGACAGCAGTGCTGGGCTCAAGTTTGTGATCCTCAGTCACCTCGCCCAGCTGCCTTAGGGAATTTAAAATTCATGAAATACTTTGCCTTTCGTGGAAGTGCTTACTGTCTTAATTTCAGTGATGGGTAAATTGCGTACTTTTAAAAAAAAATTTAAATTAAATTTAATTTTTTTGTGGTGCCGGGGATTGAACTCAGGACCTTGTGCTTGCCAGGCAAGTGCTTAATCAACTAAGCCATCTCGCCAGCCCAAACAGTGTACTTTATAGTACAATAGATTTTTTTTAAAAAAATGTACTTAGTACAGGGTGTACAGGGTCTCAACACACAAATCAGATTCATAGTGATTCTCCTCTTTTTAGCCTTCCCAGTGCTGGGATTACAGGCATGTGCCACCATGACAGGACTTGGTCCCTGGCTCAGTGGGTGCGGCATGTGGTACCAGGGATGGAATCCTGGTCCCTGTGCTTGCCTAAGCAGGCACTTAGTCCACTGAGCTATCTCTCTGGCCCTGAAAGGTTTTTTTTTTTTTTTTTTAAATTGTTTTGATACCAGGATCAAATGTAGGACTTTGCTGTCAGGCAGGCGCTTATGCTGCTGAGCTATCTCGGTGTCTACAAGGCATTTTATACTTTGTGTCTTGGGAATGCCTGTTCTTTTTTGATTTTGTTTTATCTTTTGAGACAGTATTTTGTTACAGTAGTTCAGTCTTTTTTTTTTTTTTTTTGGTGGGGGGGACCGGGGATTGAACTCAGGTCCTTGTGCTTGCCAGGCATTAGTCTGGTTTTGAACACACTATATAGCTTGGGCTGGCCTTGAACTCACTGTGATCCTCCAGCCTCAGCCTCCCAAGTACTTGGATCATAGGCTTACACCACCACGCTTGGCTCTCTGGTGTTTTTTTTTTGTGATGGTGCTTTTATCTCATAAATGAAACTAGCAGAATAACCCCTTTTGAGACAGGGGCTTGGTTTGCGCAGTTCCGGCTGGCTTTGTGCTCACTTTTGTTAGCCCTCAGGCTGATGTCGAACTCACAGTGATCCTCCTGTCTCAACCTCCTGAGTGCTGGGATTACAGGCATGTGCTACCAAGCCCAGTTCAGGGCCAGCACGGTGCACCCGGGATTTCAGGTTTGCATGGCATGTGGGTCCAGGGATCAAACTCAGGACCTTGTGTTTGCCAGGTAGGCGCTTAGACCGCTGAGCGATCTCCCCAGCCCCAGAACAACCCTATTGATGCTTAGTTACTTGAAAAACTGTTCTAATAATGAAAATAGTAAATGAGGATAAGGAAAAAAAGATTGATACATGATCTATTAATTTTGTAGATGTGGGAAGAATATCCAGATGTTTATGGAGTCAGACGGTCAAACCGAAGCAGACAAGAACCATCACGCTTTAGTGTTAAGGAAGAGGTAAGAGAACAATGTTCAAGGGGTGTGTGTGAATTCCCTGCCCTGCCTCTTCTTTTGACCCTGGAGTGTGTCCCTGTTAGCTTGGCTGAACTTCAGGCGTGGGAGGTGGTGAGCAATGGGCGCTTTCTGTGAATAGGCACAGGAAGTCAGGATTTTAAATAAAAGAACTGTATCAAAAATATCCTAGAGGTATCTACTTCCAAAATATCTGCAAAACTATCTACTTCAGTAGAGTATGCATAGAACTGGCCCTAAATTTTTGTTTTCTAATCTTTTATAGTGAAGTTGACTATAGCAAGAAGTTGATTTTTTGAAAATCTGCTTTCTAAATTGAGGTGTTTTTTTCTTTTTTTGGCACCAGGGATTGAACTCAGGACCTTGTGCTTGCCGTGCAGGTGCTTATGCCACTAAGCTGTCTCCCTGGCCCCAAATTGAGATTTTTTTTAAAATTAGTAACTTGTTTGGTGAATAATGGGAATAGCTTTGGACTTATTCCCAAGAAAGGAAGAAGGCGAGAATACTAAACTCAGATGTTATAATGTTATGTAGTAAATTTGGTTTCCTAGATCATTTGTAGTGTGAGATGAAAAGGTTTGTTTCCAACATATTTGCTATCTGATTTTGTTAGATTGGATAGGTTGGTTTCTTCTTTCTTCTCTCTCTTTATTTTTTCATTTTTTTGAGAGAGGGTCTCACTGTGTAGTTCAGACTGGCCTTGAACTCAGAGATCCTCTTGCTTTAGCTTCTTAGTGCTGAGATTACAGACATGTACCACCATGCCTGACAGCTTGGTGACAGGTTTGCTGCCCTGAAGAATCAGACTTCTTTCACCTTTCTCAGATTGTGGGTTCTTGTCTCTGTGTTAGGGTTATTGAGTAGTCTGAGGTGATACTCGTTTCTTAGTAAGGTGTCCCCTTCCTATCTTCTTAGAAGGACTTTGTGAGTCTTAGCTATAAAACATCTTCATATGAAAGTTAAATATTGATATTTCAAAGGACAGTGGGTTGGGTGTGGGTTTTTAGTAAATAGGCTTTAAAAATCGAATTTACCCACTCAGTGCAATGCATGTTTGATATTTGCTATCGACTGACCTCTGATGTCAAGTGACCTCTGGTTTGCCTTTGCTTTCCTTGAGTAGCCATACTGAATGAGACTGGCTGTAGCCAATTACAGAGTTGTATACATCTTTCCCTGTTTATTATATATTAATAGGGCATGAGACTAATGGTGGTAGTTGCCATTTTGCTTAATTTTGGGGGAGGAACTGGTTCAAATTTCAGTGCCTAAATTGTTCTTGGCTTATTAGTACTATTAGCAGAGAGCACTTTCGGCTTATGATTGAACTGTGCTGGAACTTGCTGCTGAATGTCATGAGGAGCTGGTGCCTGTATGGCACACTACTACTAGATATAGCATGTTTATTTTGTAGTTTACATGTGCAGTATCCAATATGGTCACTAGCAGTCACAGGTCGCATTTAAAATTGATGTAAATGAAGTAAAATTTAAGTACAGTCCCTCATTCCTGTTGTGGCTGGCTACTGCTGTGTCAGATGTTGCAGGTAGTGTGACACGTATGTCACTGTAGAGAGTTTTACTGGATGTTACTGTTCTGGAAATTGAGCTTAAATGAATACTACCTTGCTTGAGAAATAACTCAGTGATGCAAAAACACATCAGCCTTTTTTATTCTGCCTCATTAGGGATGGAGCTGGGACCCTGCTTGTGCAGGACAAGTGCTCCCCCATGGGCTGCAACCCAGCCTTACAGACAATACATTTCAAAGCAAAGAGTGACCTCTACCCGAGCTTGAGCTCAATTTTTTTCTCTGAAATTTTGAATTGAATGTGCTGTATTGAATAGATTGTTAACCAGGAGATGGCATTGTCCCAAAGAACTGTGAATTAAAGTCTGTAACCGTTTCTCCCCTCACACTGAAGGCCAGTAGCGGGTCTGAGAGTGGGAGCCCAAAACGAAGAGGCCAGAGGCAGCTGAAGAAACAGTAAGTCTTTCCTGGGGGAATGATGGAATCTGGTAGCGTCTTGAGCATGCTGGCGTTTCCAGGCCAGGCTTGGTCACAGCCTGCAGTGCGAGCCAGGTCCCGAGACAGCGTCTGTGCGGCGAGCTTGGCCCACTGTGTGCTGCTGTGCACACTGCGGCGGCAGCAGTGGGGCTGCCTGGGCTCCTCACTTAACCTGAGGGTGGGGCCTGGGCTGGCCTGTCTGCCTGCTTCTTCCAGTTCTCACATTAGTGCAGTTAGTTTTTTCTTAAAATGTAAATTAATACCAAATGAATCTGTACTTGGTATTGTGGTTAAATAAGGAACGGGTTTAAAATTGCCATTTTTTTCATATTCATTGGTTTTAGTTTTGTCATGACCTTGTTATATTGGCGGGTACCCATTTTGGTACGAAATTACTTCCTATTGTCAGGCCTGGTGGGGCATCCCTATAATCCCTGCACTTGGAAGGCTGAAGCAGAAGGATTGCTGCGAGTTCGAGGCCACCCTGGGCTACATAGTGAGTCTAAGACCAGCCTGGACTATATAATGAGACCTTGTCTCAAAAAAAGCCCCCCAAAACCAACAAATTCCATACTGTTGTTTCCATATAATAAATACTGTAGTTCATGAGCCAAAAATAAATTCTTGGCCTTAATGTGAAAACATAAATATACATGGTGAGAAAAATTATTTTTAGTATCTTTTCTGGAGAAGGTATCGTCGTGTGTACTGTAGGAATTTGATAGGTCCTCTTAGAAAAGTTCAGCTACTCAGAACCTTGCATGCCACCTCAGGGATTCTCATGTTAAATAATTATCTTTGGCTTTCATAAAGAGATGCCTTTACACAGTCTCCGATTCTAAAATATCTAAGGGAAATAATTTGAGCTTTAAAAATCCATTTCCTTATCTATAAAATAGTCATACCGATTCTTTCTACAGTTATAAGGAACTCTGCAAGGATTTTGTGACATTAAGTGTAGATGATTAAACTTTACAGAAAACTCAAGTATTTATATTCTGTTGTGGTACTTCTGGTTTGAAGCTTTTATTCTGTCTGCATCTCACGATCAGGGTGGATACTCTACTTGCTGCTGCTCTGGTGGCCTTGGGTGGGATGTCCATGTTGACCAGACCTTGGGGCACTAGCTCTTGTTCTCTGCAAGGCCCTGGCGTGCTGGTCTGAACAGCTGTGGCACAGCGCCGTGTGAGCAGGTAGAGCTCAGAATAGGAGACTCGGGGGATGTTTTCATGCATAGCACAAGGAAAGCCTTCTGAAACCTGCCGGTTTGGATTCACAGAGTGTTTAAGATGATTTTTAGAATGGAACTGTGTTTTAAACTATGTGTTTTTATTGTTGTTTTTGGTGAGGGTGGTGCTGCTAACTGAACCCATGGTCTGTGCAAGCTAGCTCAGTTGCTGCTGTCCCAGTGAATTCCTCCTCCAGCCCAAGGTTTTTAAAGAAATTAGTTTCCAATTTGAAAGCAAGAATAAAAGTAAGATACAAAGAATATCTTGTGTGCTGATCTTTTTTTTTTTAAAACATTTATTTATTTAGTGTGTGTGTGTGTGTGTGTGTGTGTGTGTGTGTGTGTGGCCAGCTCAGCCCACCAGGGGGCGGGGCTGGCTGGCATGTGGTGCTGGGGGATTGAACCGTGGTCCTTGTGCTCTGCCAAGCTTGTTCCAAGTAGGTGCTTTAGACCACTGAGCCATCTCGCCAGCCCCTTGTGTGCTGATCTTATACCTAAAAAAGATTACCTTTTTTTGCCTCATTCACTTTTTAAAATTTTTTTTGAACTTTTTTTCCCCTTCCTTTTTATGTATTTTAGTATGGGGTCTACAGGGTCTCACTATGTAGATAGGACTCGTAGTGATTCTCCTGTTTTCATCCTCCCAAGCATTGGGATTACAGGCATGTGCCACCAGTCTCTCATTCGATTCTTAAAAAATATTTTTTAAATAATAGATATTGTTGTGGGCTCCACCCACTTTCCTTTCTTCCCCACATACACGTACACATCTCAGCTGTTTGAGATAAAGTTCTCTTCTAGTTTCTGTGTAAGTGGTGTGTGTGTGTGTGTGTTTGTCATTTTGAGCCAGGGTCACGTATTAGTTCAGGCCGCCCTTGAGCTTACTTTGTAACCGAGGCTACTCTTGAACTAGCAGAGATCCTCCTGCCTCAGCTTTCTAAGTACTGTGATTACAGGCCTGTGCCACCACACCTGGATTTTAAAAAGGTTTTATTTTTTTTTGGTACTGAGGATCAAACTTGGGACCTTGTGCTTGCCAGGCAGGTGCTTATACACTGAGCTATCTCCTTGGCCTAAGGTGGGTATTTATTTAACAGTAAGGCTAGTTTCAACCTTCTTTTTTTTTTTAAATGAACAGTCAGGGGCTGGAGAGATGGCTCAGTGGTCTAAAGCACCTACTTGGAACAAGCTTAGCAAAGCATCAGGGACCAC
>NW_004524578.1:12309417-12318568 GCF_000260255.1 Octodon degus | reverse complement strand
TTTAGTTTTTTTTTTTTTTTTTCTCATGCAGGGTCTCACTACACGGCTTGGACTCAAGTAGTGATCGTCCTGTTTTCAGCCTTCCTAGTGCTGGGATTACAGGCACGTGCCACTACACCTGACTCCATCACTGGCTCAGTGCGCCAGGGGGTGGGGGCACTGAAGAATGTAGTCTTAGAAGGGACTATGTTCTTTAGTGAATTATAAAGAAGCGCGCGCTCTCTCTCTCTCTCTCTCTCTCTCTCTCTCTCTCTCTCTCTCTCTCTTTTTGTTGTGGTACTGAGGATAGAACTGTCAGGACCTTGTGTGTGCCAGTGAGGTACTTATGCTGTTGAGCTGTCTCCATGGCCCTAGAGGCTTTCTAGAGACCTAGAGTATATTAACTCTCCCCTCCCCCCATCCCACCATACCAGTGATCGAACTCAAGACCTTGTGCTTGCCAGATAGCACTTATGTTACTGGGCTATCTCCCCAGCCCTTAGCATTTTTTTAAAACTCAGAAATTACAAAGCCTAGTGGACCTACATAATACTTAAAAACTTCTCTAAAATTTGTTAAGCAACATTGAAGATGGAGAGACTGAATTATGACTATTTCTAGCTTCTTTTGAGAAAGGCTGTCATTTTTTATCTGTATACTAGTGATAGCCATGTGTGGTCCTCTCCTTCCATTTTGCCATCTTTGCATCCTTGCCCTGTTCCAGCAGTGAGATTGTAATCATAACCCCTAAGTCACACAAAGCTGAATTTTATTAATGTTGTTTCAATTACTGCATTATTTTTTGCATGTAATACCTGTTAGTGTTATCCAAACTGGGGCAGTGTAGTATGAGATTCCTTTTCCTTTTTGTTTCGGTATTGGGAATGGAACTCACAGCCTTGCCCTTGTCAGGCAGGTGCTGTATTGTGTGGGATTTCTGCAGACCCATGGTCCTGATAGTGCTGAAAGACACTGTAAAGTTCCAGAACAGTTCATTCGTTCTCATTCTCTGTCTGTCTGTCTGTCTGTCTGTCTGTCTGTCTCTCTCTCATTTTTTTCTTTTTATGAGCAGAATATATTTATTGAGGGAAAGAAAGCTCCTGTCCGAGAGAGGGACAGGAGGGGGGCCTGAGCGGGCCATTCTTGGATGGAACAATTTTCTCAATGAGGATGTTAAATATTTTAGTCCTAAAAATGCCAAATTGTTCCATGGGCTCATAGTTATTTATTCCCTTCCAGTGTTTTGAGTTGAATCTGTCATAAACTTGCAACAATGTGGAAGACAATCCCTGTTAGTGTCAGAGTGGAATCATTCATGAAAAGTGCTCTTGAAAGTTGAACTTTTTTTTTTTTTTAAAATCTTTTATTTGGTACAGGGTCTCGCTACACAGCTCAGAATTCTAGTGATCCTCCTGTCTCAGCCTCCCCAGCACTGAGATTACAGGTGTGTGTCACCATGCCCAGTTTTGACATCACATGTGGTACTGGGGATCAAACCTGGGTCCCTTGCACTTGCCAGGCAGGTGCTTAGCCTGCTGAGCTATCTCGCCAGCCCAAGTTGAACAGTTTTAAGAGGCTACTTCCGTCCTTTCCTGACCTGACCTCCCTCCTAAACTAGGAAGTCTTCTCGTAGGATCTTACAGACGTTTACTGCGATCCTTAGGAGCTCTGGACCAACATTCAGGCTCTCAGTATTTGAGAAGCAGGCTTTGCTCGTTACCTGCTTCACAGTTGCTTAGATTAGATTTGCCCTCTCAGGGTTTGTGTTCTGCCAACCATCTTCTCCCAGTGAAGAGACAGTTGACTAAATAGAGTTCACTTGCATTTAGATTCTTGCCTGTTTATATTTCCTTGGGGCCTCACTGGCTTAATCTTGGGGATTTTTGTCTTTAATTTTGAAAATTTAGACAAAAATTCCATTGATTTCCTCTTATTAAAATTCACATTGATTTCCTCTTATAATTAGATATAAAATTAGATTTTTGGTACATGAAAATACTGTTTATTTACAATAATTTGTCTACTTTTCTGTTTCTTGTGACAAAGCCTTGCCCTTTATTTCAGACTAGTCTTGAGTTCACTGTATATAGCTCAGGATGGCTTTGGATTTGTGGCAATCCTCCTGCCTTGACCTTGAAAATTGTGGGATTAATGGCTGTGCACTACCACACCCAGTTCAGACTCTCCTTGTAGCCAGAATTATGAACCATGGCCTAGTTGGGGCAGTGGTGGTCTTAAATAGGTTTTTTTTTTTTTTTTTTTTTTTTTGTATTTTAGGGAAGGGTCTACAGGGTGTTCAGGGTCTCACTACTGGATCAGACCCAGTGATCTACCTTTTTACAGCCTCCCAAGAGCTGGGATTACAGGCGTGCACCACCACCACGCCCAGTCTCAATTGCAGTCTCAGCACGCCTGGGGGTGGGGCTGGCACAGCAGGCCCTGGGATCAAACCCCAGCCCCTGTTCCTGCTTGCAGGCACTTTAATCTGCTGAGCTATTTGACCAGCCCAAACATTGATGTTTTGTAAGAAGGCAGTGGTATAGGAAAGTGGTCATGTTTGAGAGCCTTGTGCATCTATAGGATTGTTAAGTAATCTTTTCATAAGTTATAATCTTTCACCTCACCCTTTCTACAGAGTGATTGAATGTTGCTAATATTTTTTTTCTTGTCAATGAAAATAAAAACAAAGTACTGCCAGTTTCAAACTCAAATAATATATAATTAGTGCTATTACACCTCCCGTTATCTGGTTGCTTGTGGGATTTGAAGGACTGCAGGTTCCCTGTAGGATCAAACAGTGTGCTATTGCTAGCCTTCAGTTTCCTCTGGGAGGAGGAGGGCTAGGACCAGATGACTTCCCAGGGGCTCCCCTTATGCTGGGGGGTTCTGAGTTTTCCTGGTTGTCTGCAGATACGTCATCCGAGTGGAGAGCTCCACTGTCAGTTCACATTTGTTCAGTGTTTGCTTCCATTTTAGTCTCCAGCACTTGTAGGTCTTCTTGGTGGCTCAGGTTGGGATTCTCAGTTACTGGAGAATATGTGTAAATTAGAGCACTACTTGACTATTGGTCTGTCTTACAGATCTGTGCTCTTTTTTGTCTTAATGTGATGGAAATTTTAAAACTTAAAAATCAGTAGTCTGACACCACGTTAGGACAAAATGAGATCACCCAGCCCTTGGCACAGCTGGTCTGTAGACTGGCTCAGCCCTGACTAAGCCACACTGGAGCTACCCTACCTGGCTCAGTGTGACCGTGACGGCACCCAGCCACCTAGCTCAGTTTCTTGCCCCAAAAAACTGATGCTTCCCAATAAATAAAAATTCATCATGCTTTTTTTTTTTTTTTTTTTTTTTAACTGTGATTTTAAGCTTTTGTATCCTGCTTGCAAACTGTATATAAACTAAGCCCAAAGCTGGCTCTGGGCTGATTGATACCTTGGGCGCATTGACTGGTGGTGTAATAAAGTTGATTGCCTTCAAACACTTGGTGCAGTGTTTTCATTCTGTTTTGTACTAGGTTCTGTGACATTAATTGTTCTTGGTTTTTTTTCCTATGAAACCACTTCTGTCTACTGTAACAATATGCTCTATCCAAGGGAAAAGTGTGGTCCAATGGAGTCTGCAGACCCATAGTGCCAGTCTTGTAGTTCCTGGGAAAATCTTCCATCCTAAAGATTGTCTCTTGGTCATTTATTTTATTATGCTCCAGGGAGGCAGAATAAGACAGGTACCCAGAATGGTTAAATATAAGGCCTTTGTTTTAAAGAGGGATTGATGGATATTAACTAATAACAGGTCTTACTATCTTAGGAGATACCCTGTCTATCTGACAGCTTGATATGACTCATTCCTTAATGAATATCTTAATATCTTTACTTAAGTGCTGGTACAAAGGAGGACAAAAAAGACATGCAACAAGTTGTCTATTATTAGAGAAATGGATATGAATGCATGTAGTAAAAGGACCATTCCTAAGGTCGTAGAGGTATAGATAGGGTAACTGCTGCAGCTTTTAGTCTCAGAAATCTGTAGCTTAGCTCCCTTCTTGGGGCAAGCTTTCAGTATGATTTTGACTTGTTCTCCTATGAAAAATATGTTTTGATTTTGCAGTTGTGTAACAGTTGCCTTTAACGTGACCTTATTTCCCAACGAGGTAGTTAAATCTGAAAGCCATCTATGTGGACTCTCTGAAGTGGAAACAGTGAAAGTAACAAAACAGATGAAGTTCTAGAATAAAAATCAGAAATAATTTCTCATAATGATAGTGATAGTGACTATAGAGCAGGCATAGGTCAAAAAATAGAGGTGCTTAGGAAAATGATGGAAACCATGAATGTCCAACATAGGAAATAAGTGGCGGACCAGCTAAATAGCTCAGTGGATTAAAGCTCCTGCAAGCAGGCAATGGGGTGGGGTGGGGGGGCTGGAGGGGGTTCCATCCCCAGGCCTGCCGTGCCAGGCCTGCCCCTGGGGTACACAGAGACTGCAGTTGAAACTGGGTGTGGTGGTGCGTGCCTGTAATCCCAGTTCTTGGGAGGCTATAAATAGGCGGATCATTATAGTCCGATCTAGTAGTGAGACCTTGACCACCCTGTAGACCCTTTCCTAAAAAAAAGAAAAAAAAAAAAAAAAGTTGAATCCATGCAATTGATTCAGATATCCAGGAGATTTAAAAATTGGATTGAAAGTATATGCAGTAGAATGAACCAATGTGAGGACAGGATTTTGATATAGAAAACAGGATTGGGGTTAGTGATTATGAAAAGAGAGATTTCTTAAAAATAGTACGGGATCACAAAAAAGTCCACTTAGCAGTTAGTAGATGGCACAAGGGAGAATGACAGTTACTGGTAGGGGTCAGTGAGAAAGCAGGGTATAGGCAAATGATGCTCGTTCATAGAAGTCATGGCAGAAACTTCCCAAGCCATGATTGAAAAAACCAAAAGGAAACACTGCACTGAGGTATAGAATCCTCGATTCCAGAAATTAAACACAGGAGCAGAATGTTAAAAGTTGTTAAAGAAAACAAATCACCTATAAAGAAAAGCCCATCAGATTCACCACAGGCTTTTCAACACCTTTAATTCACGGAAAGCTTGGAGTATAGTATTTTAAGCCTTAAAATAACATCCAACTCTGATTGATTTACCCCATAAAACTATCTTTCAAAATTGATAAATAAGGTACTTCTCCAACAAAGAACACCCGAGGAAGTTCATGAGCATGAAACCAGCACTCAAAAACATTCAGAAGGATATTCTAGAAAGAGATACTAAGGGTTACAGCTCCATGAATCCCAACAGAATGAAGCCAGCAGGCATGACAAGCAGTTAAACCAGGGGGAGAGAAAAGGGGAGCCAACAAGAAGAAAGTAGCACGACAAGGATCAGTCAGTGCATACCAGTTATAACTGCCAGTGTTAATGGTCTTAATTCACCAATCATAAGAAACAGGATGGATCAAGAAACAAGGTCCAACAGTATGCTGCATACAAAAAACATTTCATTAAAAATTTATAGACAAAGGATAGAAAACAATACTCCATGGGACAGGGACCTAGAAAAAAACAGTGGCAGCTATTCTGTTTGCAGACAAAGTAGATTTTTAAGCCAAGACAGATTAAGTGAGACAAAAAAGGTCACTACATCCTTGTAAAGGGAACAATCCAAGAGGAAGAAATACCAGCTAAATCAGAGCACCAAGTACCAGTGCATCCAACTATATAAAACAAATATTAATACATGAAAAACCAGATAAGCACTAACACATGACCTTACTTCCTATAATGGCAGAAGTGGTAATTGTTTACAGAGAAAGTTCAGGCATCACCTGCCAGTTTTTTTCTAGATGTTTAATAACCCAGTGGCTAGTTAATATTCCTTTACCTCCCCACAATTAAGAAATGAGCTAGATCCCTGAGATACTTGTTTTTAGGAAAGATGCCTGATTCTTTCAAGCCTTCTGAGATCTTAAGGCATGAAAAAAAAAAATCCATCTTATCTGATAAGAATTAAAAACTACCCCATTGCCTGAATAGACTGTTTAGTTCAGTGGTAGCCTTGTAACTGAAAAATAATATAATTATTGTAAGACAAGGACTTTTATAGTTCACATTTGTCTTGAACTCACTGTGTAGCTTAGGCTGGCCTCTTGACTCATGGTTATCCTGCCCCAGCGTCCTAAGTGTATTTCTTTAAATATGTTCTAAAGCCTGAAAATAAGTCCTACAATCATTGTTAATCAGTTTAAAACTGTTACTCAGCATGATGAGTGGCTTTGTCGAAATTCAGAGTTTTGGGTCTTACCTGAAACATCCTGATTAACACGGTGCCTGGGCCTGGCAGTCTTTCTTAAGAATCCTTTTAGGTGGTTCTGATGCATGCTAAAGTTCGGTGAATGTTGATTTGGAGTGTATTACAGCTTCAGTCTTGTCCATGATGTAGTAGTAAATTTGGAAGGAATTTGAGAACCTTGACAGCATTTTTCCCCTAAAAAAATGGTTCAAAAATTAATCCATGTTTTCCCTTCTTATGTTTTGTTATCAGAGATAAAGTAGGAATGAGTAGTATGTAATGTAATTAAAATTTAAAAAGAACTAAAATCTCTCCTAGTAGCTCTTAAGTATGCAGGTTGTGCATTTCAGATAATCTGATTGCAGTTTGTTTAATCAGATGGCTTAGCTAGAAGAATTCTTTTAGAAAAAAAGTTACTTTGTTTTGGTTTTGATTGTAGAGAAAAATGGAAACGAGAGCCCTCCGAAGACGAAGGGGAACAAGGCACCAGTGCGGAGAGTGAACCCGAGCAGAAAAAAGTGAAAACAAGAAGACCTGTGCCCAAAAGGTGCAAGTTTGCTTCAGAGCCCTTCTCCTGGCCGAGACTCACTGGAAGGGAAAAGGCAGGCTGGAGCACGTGCTGTGGTGGAGCTAAGCTGTGCCTGGCTCCGGGTCCTGTGCCCCTTGGTGTCACCCTGCACTGTCACCATGTGGTCACTGTGGGTGTTGGTAGGGCGGTGGCTCTAATGGTTCATCTAAATGCTTATTACTCTGTAGCATGCTGGTTTGTGCAAGCAAGTTTTCCACTTTAAAAAATTTCCCTGTGTTTGGCCAGGATATGCATTTCTTCTTGGGAGAGCTTTGATTTATTTTTGGTGGTAATGGGGATTGAACTCAGAACCTTGTGCTTACCAGTAGGCGCTTATTCTACTGAGCTATTTCCTTGGCCCTGGTTTTAGTGTTTTGATAAATGTCCATACTAATTCCTATAGAGGTTGTACTAATTTATATTCCTACCAACAATGCAGAAGGCCTCCCCCCTCCTCCCCAGCCTGTCCAGCATTTATTACATATTTGACCTTTTTTTTTGAGACGAGGTCTCACTATTTCATTCAGGCTGGTCTTGAACTCACAATATTGTTTAAGCTGGCCTCAATCTTCAGTCATTTCCTACCTCAGTCTCCCAAGGGCTGGGACTATAAGTGTGTGCCACCATACCCAGCTGCTTTAGATCACAGAAATCTAGATCTTTGGTCAGTCTTTCCTTTGAGTTTAGCACACAGTAAGGTATGTTGGGTATAGCTTCAGTCTTACATAGGTGGATAGCTAGTTTCCTTAGTACATTTAATAAATGGACTGTTTTCCTCCAGCCCATTTTGGCTCCTTTGTCAAAGATGGGATGGTTGCCTGTGCCCGGGCTTGTTTCTTCATCTTCCTCTTTGTTCCGCGGATCCATGTATCTTTGTGTGTGCGTGTGTGCCTATGCAGTGCTGTTCTGGGAAGATCTAACTCGAGTTGGGTATGGTAGTACATGCCTATAATCCAGCACTCAGGAAACCGAGGCAGGAAGGATTGCTGCAAGGTTGAGCCCAGCCTGAACTAGTGCAGCTCGTGGAGTTGAAGGCTACCGTGAACTATATAGTTGGACTTCGTTGCAAACCTTGGTAACTGTGGATAGGCCCTCGTGGAAATTAAAACAACAAAAAAAACTGGTTGACTTAAAGTACTTAAATTTCTGACCTCACTCAGATAATCTGTGTAATTTTAAGTAGAGCATATAAGTATAGAGAAGGAAGTAGGCCTAGACACATGGCAGCTGATTTTGGTAATTTTTGATCAGGTATGTGGTGATTGCTGTCAGTTCCCAGGGAGATTTGGTCAGATCCTGCCACCATTGATTTTTATATGGTCTGAGAGCCAGTGATACCTTTTGTAGATGAACATTTATTTTTATAATTTGATGGGTTTAAATATGAGAATCCCTGTTAAGTGCAGTGTTCTTTCAGAAGGATTTCCACTCTTCTAAGTAAATACTACAAAAATATACTCAGTATGTTTTGAATTTTGTCAGCAAAGTTTTTGTGAATTTATTTCACAAAATTTTGTGAATTTATTGTAATTACCCATTTGATGGCCTGAGTTGTGTGTTTTGGCTGGCTGAGCCCAAAATGTTTACTCTATTTCTAGAAGTTTCCTTCCCTTGGCCAGGACTAGTGATGGCAGTCCTTTCAGAGGTTTCAGTGATACAGCAGCCCCTGTAGCACTCGCACAGGTTTGCTATCACTGGCCTGGCATTGTGTCTTTGGGGAAGTGTACCAGCTGTGTTTTGTCTTCCTAAATTCAAGCTCTCAATGTAGAATTGTTACTGCTCTTGTTTTCAGAAGTTTTATTCATTATCTGCTCAGTCCTTGGTCATCTGTCCAGGGTCAGTTGTGGTAGCTAAGAGAAAAGGATAAATGTGAATGTGAGTCTTTCACTCCTGCTTACTGCATTCAACTTTTCGTTAGTAATACTTGATTTCCTTATGGACTGTGTTGTTTGGTCCTGCTTGTTCCCCCGAATTGTGTGAGGAGCCGGTAGATTTGTGGCCAACATGAACTCTTAGGTGATCCTACAGGTACAGTCTTTGTACATCAGTGTAATTATTTTTTGTCCTTTACTCCGTTTAAAATGTAAATCAAGACCAGACTTGGTGGTGGGAGCACGCCTGTAATCCCGGCACCATGGAGGTCAGTGGCTGAGGCAGGAGGATGCGTGTCAGTTCAAGCCAACCTGGATTACATAATGATTTCGAGGCCAGCCTTTTTTGTGGCCATATAACATGTTTAGTTTAGTTTTTAGATGATGAATATTGAGTTTCTAGCTACACTGGATAGCTTTAAGGATTTTTTTTTTTTTTT
>NW_004524578.1:12308422-12308982 GCF_000260255.1 Octodon degus | reverse complement strand
ACCATCTCACCAGCCCCTGACTGACTGTTGAGAATCACTTACTGTCTCCTATAAATGATGGGAGATTACCAGCATGGAATCACCTTTGTGTTAAAAATGCAGATGTCTAGTGAGGAGAAACAGGATATGCATTTTTAATATTAGATGAATCCTCTTTATGTACCATCATTATATACATTGGCAGTAGAGCCCAAATGATAAAAACTTTGCTATATTTTCTATTATTTTAGAACAGTGCCCAAGCCTCGGGTTAAAAAGCAGCCTAAGATCCAGCGTGGAAAAAGGAAAAAGCAAGATTCTTCTGATGAGGAAGAGGAGGATGATGAAGCTCCAAAAAGGCAGACTCGGCGGAGGGCCGCTAAAAATGTCAGGTGATTTGTGCCCTGGAGTTCTTTATTAGTGGTGTTGGTTAGAACTTAGTTCTCAGCAGGTGAAGATTATGTGTTTACTAAGTAATAATGACAAAGTATTTCTCTGAAATCTGTCGTGTCTTCTTGGAAAAAGAATGGTGTTAAGCCACCTGAGGTCGGTAGTTGTAATAATAGCTCATTTCAGACTGC
>NW_004524578.1:12291777-12307547 GCF_000260255.1 Octodon degus | reverse complement strand
GATTGAACCACGGTCCCTGTGCCTCGCTTAGCTTGTTCTAAGTAGGTGCCCAAGACCACTGAGCCATCTCACCAGCCCCAGGTTTTTCTTTTTGGACTCCCAAATTTTTGTTATTAATATATTGTAAAAATTAATGGTTTGCTTTGTTACCAGTAAGTACATTTGTGAAGATTCCCAGTATTTTGGTAGTAGTGAAATTTCATTTTGTTATTGGGAGACAAAATACAGAGTTGAATCATGTAATCTTCCCTTTTGTTCAAGAGAGTAGCAGTTTTTCCTTTCGTTGTTGATTTTCTTTGTAGTAGTTTCCTTGTTTACACAGTATGAGCTGATGGTAAAACATGAAAAGAAAAATAAGGATGTTCCAACTTTTTGTATTTTGCTTACAACAAATTAGCGTAAAAACAGTACTTTCTTGTATTTATGAACATGCATAATATTTTGGGGAAGAAGTAGCACTGAGTCCACACTGAATGGTGAATCTGTAAAATAGCATGTTGGACCGAGGAATATAGTTCTGTGTTCTGGTGATGTTGTGTGTAGAGTACTTGCTTCTCAAAATGCATTTCTCATTAATTCAGCATTGTTTTTCACACAGTTACAAAGAAGATGATGACTTTGAAACTGACTCAGATGATCTCATTGAGATGACTGGAGAAGGAGTTGATGAACAGCAAGATAATAGTGAAACTATTGAAAAGATCTTAGATTCCAGACTGGGAAGGAAAGGAGGTAAGTGTATTTGGGGAGCAAAATACTTTTCTTAGCTGCTCAATAAGGCTCAGATTTTACGTATTTTAACTATGTTAGTCAACACTTAAACTTGTTGTGTAAGTAGAACTTTGACCTAATCTATGGCACTAGAGCTGAGAAGAAAGGAATGGGTCCAATATTTCTTTGAGATTTTAAGTGATGCTAATAAAGCGTTAATGTTTTATAAAGCAGTGATAGAATAGATACTTGCTAATTAGATATTGGCTCATTAAGCTTAAGCAAGTCTGGGTCTAGTTGTTTCTGAATGTCCTAGTAAAAATACTGAACTGCTTAAATATATATTGGATAATAGTTTTTAAAATGTAGTTGACGCTGGCCAAGGTGGGGCTCATCTGTGACCCTAACTCTTGGGAGGTGGAAACCGGAGGGTTGCTGTGAGCGTGAGGTCAGCCTGGGCTGTACAGTGAGCTCAAGGCCACCTGTGACCGCACAGTGAGACTGAGTCTGACAGAAACCAACTGTGTTTGAGATATCTGACAACTTAGTTGCTTTAATGCAACCTCGTCATAAAGAAAATATCAAAATAATACCCTCTTCTTGGCCCCTGTTCTGGCTTCATTTGAGGTAAAAGTGGGTAAGCAAGGGGAGATTTCTTGTTTTTTAAGACAGGGTTTCATGATATTCCTTAAATGCTCCATATTCCTCCTGCACCAGGTAATCCGTTGGTTTATAGGCGTGAGCAGTGGTGTCTGGCAAATGAGGAAGGCACTTTGATTTTCTATTCTCTAGCAGTATCTGCAAAGAGGGATTTGGTGTTTCAGTAGAGACCAAAACATAGCATGTTGCTGCTCTGTTATTATTGTTGTTGTTGTTATTATTATTATTATTATTATTATTGGCTTTTGTTTGTGTTTTTATTATGTTTTAACAGGAATTCTTTTAATTTTTTTTTTTTAATCTGCAAATTTTGTACAGTGTTAAAGGTGGGTTTTGAAAACACTTGAAATTATTGGTGGAGTTCATACTGTGTTGAGTTTTTGCTTATTTCATCAAGTCATGGTATTTGGTAGTTCAGCTAAAAAGATTGTTTATACAACTGCTTCATTGGGAAGCTTTTCACTGTCTGGCTTCATACTTGCTCTTGAAAGCTTCCTCATTTCTTCTGCAGCCACTGGAGCATCTACTACAGTGTATGCTGTGGAAGCTAATGGAGACCCAAGTGTTGACTTTGACCCTGGGAAGGGTGAAGGTGAAACCCAGTACCTCGTCAAGTGGAAGGGGTGGTCTCACATCCACAGCACGTGGGAGAGCGAAGAGTCTTTACAGCAGCAGAAAGTGAAGGGCCTCAAAAAGCTAGAGAACTTCAAGAAGAAAGAGGATGAAATCAAACAATGGTATATTTCCATCATGTTAAGGAGAGCCGACTATCCCGAGAGAAGGAAAGGCTCTAAAATAATGCAGGGAGGACATAGCTCTTTAAGACCCTCAATTTTCCCTTGATCTTCTGGATGTGTAGCCATGTGCAGTTCTGTTTCATAAAATTGTAATTTGAAGATGTATTTTTATATGGCTAAGTTTTTATTTTTATTTTTTAAAATAATTTTATTGAGAAATAGCAATGAGACACTTTCAAAACCGATTATTAGCACAGTTTCAATAATTCATTGTACAAGATGCAGACATGACATCCTGTCCACAAACACTATTAGAACAAATCTTCATTGAATTAAGAGAATGCAGCTGTATATCTACCCTATCTTGAATATACAGATACAAAATGGTCGTTCATTTGTATTCCCCTTTTTTGTTTAGTTTTGTCAGAGAAGGGTATTCCATTGTCATTTAAATATTGTAGGTGCATGAATTCAGCAAAATGTTCCAATATAGTCCAGTAGTCTGTATGGCTAAGTTTTTAGAATTATTATTCTTAGCGCTGTTCACACATCATCTGCTCAGCCATTACAACCAGGGTGTAAGAGGTGTAATGTTATTACCCTCTTTTGTGTATGGGAAGAGTAAGGCACAGGTAAACTGAACAGTAAACCTTGGACTTGAATCTTGGTCCTTGAGTCTGGAGCCTGTCTTTATTTATTTATTTAATTAATTAATTTATTTATTTTTGCGGAACTGGGGATTGAACTCAAACCCTTGTGCTTGCCAGGGAATCGTGTTATTCCGCTGAGCCATCTCCCCGGCCCCTGGAGCCTGTCTTTATAAAGCACCTTGGTTATGTACTTAAATAAACTGACCTTGGTCTTACCAATTAGTTGACAGGAATTATGTTAGGGTGTTTTTTTTAAAAAAAAAAAAAACCAAAAAAACCAGGCTGAGTTATAAAGACCACTAAAGGGACAGAATGAAGTAAATAGATTCCCTTTCCTGTGTTGGGTTTGTGCTCTGGTATGTGTATGTAGATCCCCAAAATCTAACTGATATATGCTTTTTTCTTTGTCTTCTGTCAAGGTTAGGGAAAGTTTCTCCTGAAGATGTAGAATATTTCAATTGCCAACAGGAGCTGGCCTCAGAGTTGAATAAACAGTATCAGATAGTAGAAAGAGTAATAGGTAAGTACATGGGAACTCAGGTGGCCGTGTTCGAACTCAAAGCATAGGTACTTGCTGTTGGGAGAATAGAAAATAACACATGCATTTGGATGGCTACATTTTGAGATTAGACAGATGGATAGATTTATTTTGAAGAAGCCTGCAAGATTTGCTAATAGGGGTTTGGGGAATGACAAAAAGAGGGATCAAAAATGATGACAAGATTATTGGCTTGAATAGATACATATAGGAGAGTAGACATGCCATTTGCTGAAATGGAAAGATGAAGGGGCATGGATCTCAACGGGTTAGTTTGATTTTTAACTATTTATTGACCTTAGTCACTCAAAGTTAAGAGTATTTTGAAGACGAACATAGGTGAATTGGATTTTAGAAATTTTATTCTGAAATAGAGGCTTAAAGTTGACTGTTTGAGAGTAGGTAGTATTGATAGCCTGTGACTTAATAAGATTATCTGAAGTAAAACAGACATGGTGAGAAGATGAAATCTGAAGGGGAGGACTCCAGTGTGTGTGAGTTTGAGAGAAGCTATTGAAAGAGATAGAGGAGGGTCACCTGATGCCTTGAGGTGCTCTAAGGGAGATTGCTGGGCCAGAAGTTAGCGACTTTCTCTGCTGCAGCGGATGAGTGCTGTTAGATGGGTTGATGGGTATGGCTGAGTGAAACGGACCCATGAAATGGACGTAGTGCAGCCCTGAGGTGGGGTGTGCTCAAGAGTTAATGAGAGGGGCCACCCATCGGGTCAGTTACTGGGGAATTTTATTTCAAAAGGGAACAGAGAAGTGGGGCTGCTAGCCTGAGTCAGGTGAGTGAGATGTTTTTTGAAACAGTTTCATTATACAATCCAGGCTGGCCTTAAACTCGTTATGTAGTAACTAATGTAAGGTGCCTTCCTTCTCAAAATCTTGTGTCTTAGCTGACTAGATTTCTAGGCATGTGTAGTGCCACCATGCCTAGTGGAGGTTGTCTTTTTTTTTGGTGGTAGTGGTGATTGAACCAGGACCTTTACAGAGAGCTACATCTTTAGTCTTTTTTTTTTTTTTTTTTCCTTCAAATTTTGTGGCAGTATGTTGCTAATCTGACTGTGCTTGGCTTGATCTTTCGGTCCACCTGTCTTAGCCTTCCAGAGTGCTGGATTGCAAGGAAGTACTACCAGACTTGCTCAGAAAAAACTGTTCTGGCATTTTTGATGTATCATACAATTGTCCTTGAGCACTGGGTAGTTTGTAAAGCCCACCATCACCTGGCAAATCACACGTTATGCAAAGAGGATTGAACCCAGGGAGTGCTGAGCTACTTGTCAGAATAACCATTTTATTCTCACTTAGTTTTTGTACTCTTAAGAATTGCTGCATATGTAAACAGTTTTTATTAGTAGTACTGTGTATTTTCTTTTTCATTTTTTGGGGGCAGTTCTAGTAGTTGAAACTAGGACCTTTATTCCCACTGACTTCCTCATCAGCTGTTGTGTTTACTTGACATGTTTCATTAACATGCCCAGGCTAGTGTTGAACTTGTATATCTTACTGCCTCAGCCTCTCAAGGTGTTGGGGTTACAGGTGTGTGGCACACAAGCCTGGCTGCAAGATTTTTTGAGATCTGATAGAGTAAATTAGGTTTGTTTTTTCTTTTTTTTTTGCCCCTTCCTTTGTAGTGAATTATATTTGTGTTCTTATAAAACTTTTTTCTCAGTTTTTCTTGATATGGCTGTAACTTGTTTTCCTTTCCGTTTGTGTA
This sequence comes from Octodon degus, assembly GCF_000260255.1. Taxonomy (NCBI): domain Eukaryota; kingdom Metazoa; phylum Chordata; class Mammalia; order Rodentia; family Octodontidae; genus Octodon; species Octodon degus. Next base: position 12,302,532 of record NW_004524578.1, on the reverse strand, counting down.
GCGATGAAGACAAGCAAGTCTACACTGGGCCAGACAGATTTTCCAGGCAAGTAAGAGGTTCTTGGGTTATGGGTGTTTAGCATCCAGTAGTACTTCTTGCTTTACAAATTGCTTACTGGTTTGCCACCTGGGTTTTCATTGGTTATGCTTTTAACAATTGATTTGATGTGTGACTCTCAAACGTGGTGTGTAGCTCACAGCCGGAAGCCAGCACCTTCAAATGAGCCTGAATATCTATGCAAATGGATGGGACTGCCCTATTCAGAGTGTAGCTGGGAAGATGAAGCTCTGATTGGAAAAAAATTCAACAACTGTATCGACAGCTTCCATAGTCGAAACAACTCAAAAACAATACCAACAAGAGAATGCAAGGTATAGTGGTTATTGGCTTTTGGATTTTCAGGGAAAGAATGTACAAAGGATTAGCCACATAGATATTAGGATGAAAAGATAGTGCAAGAGTAAAATGATGATTTCTGGGTTTTTTGTCTTTTTGAGACAGGGTCCTGCTATGCAGTTCAGGCTGGCCTTGAGCTCACTGTGTAGTCCAGGCTGGTCTTGAACTCGCAGTGATCCTCCTGCTTCAGCCTCCTGAGTGTTGGGATTGCAGGTGTGCAGTACCACGCCTGGCTCTGATAATTTCTGTTTTGAAGTAAAAGATTAAAGTGTGATCTTAAAGGAAAAATAATTATAACGAAAAGCAAGGATGCATTGCAAGATCGCTGTCCTAGTTACTTCTCTTGTTGTTTGAACTACCCGATACCCAGACTTGATTTATTCGGCTCACTTTGTAGAAGTTTCAGTCCATAGTTGATTGGTACAAAGTGGGTGAGGTGGCCGGTGGGCATTATAGAGGAGAAGCAGTTACGGAAGGCAGAAGGCAGCAAGTGACGAGCACTGACCCTCGCCCTCTTCCTTATATTTTATTCAGGCTACCTGCCCTGGGGACTCACACCCATGGTGGGGTGTCTTATGTGTTTCCAGAGCTGTGCAGAACGATCAGTGGACTAGTGTAGCAACCACACACGCCCACTCCCAGCACTGCACACTCCAGGCCCAGCCACCTCTGGAAGTCTCACTGTGTATGCGCGAGGCTTTCTGGGATGGGGAGCATCGAGACACAGGCCGCAGCAGTGGCTTTGCTGGCTTCAATGGTTTTGTAATTTAATGGAGTTAGGGATGCTAAGATAATTTTAAAGATCTGGAGCAGATTCGGCAGGAAGGGTGGGCCTTTGGTGTGGGATGTGAAGGAGCAGTCAGCGTGTGGTGCTGCTGGCATCTCTTCCTAAGAGCTGTAGCACCCTGGCAGATCCTCTGTTGGGGTCGTAGTTCTCTTCTTCGAAGAAGTGTTCCATGAAAAGACTTGTGCGGCCAGGTAATTTTGTGATGGATTCTTCCTGAATAAACTTCTCTTACAAATTAAACTTCAGAAAACCAGATTTGCATATGTGGGAGCCTTCATGTGGGGGACCACATCTCAGGACTTATGGGTCCTGTTGTACTTAGAGGGTCATACAGGTGCCCGCTTAGCTGCATTTAGGGTATGACAGCCTTTCCTGGGTAGCTGGGAATGTCTTTGAGACTTGGTAGTTGAAGTGGCCTCGCCCTCCTGGTCACCCTGCCTCAGACTCCCAGGTTCCCTGACCATAGGCGTGCACAGCCTGTGCTGCTGCTGTGCTGCCAGGTGACGTGAGTGCCAGGGGCCCCGGGTGTTGCAGGGCACCTAAAACCTGTTACTTCAGTCTGAGCTCTAGAAATAGAGGATCAGAAAAGGGGAGCGCAGTAGGGATGGGGACTCATCTGTGCAACTGCAGTGCTTTTACTTTGCTGTGGTGCAATATAAATTGTGATAGGACTTTAATTTAGTACCAGAGAGAAACTTGTTTTATACCTGGGCTTTGTCACCTTTTGTCTTTCAGGCCCTGAAGCAGAGACCACGATTTGTAGCTTTAAAAAAACAGCCAGCATATTTAGGAGGGGAAAATCTGGAGCTCCGAGATTATCAGCTAGAAGGCCTCAACTGGCTCGCTCATTCCTGGTGCAAGTAAGTGGTTGGAGAACAGGTTCAGTGTTTTCTCAGCTGTACTGTTCCTGCACTGTTACTTCAGTTAAGAGGGCTGGGGACCTTCAAAGGCTTTGAGGATTTAACAGTAAGTATACTTACGGAAACTGTGAAGGAAATTGGGTGCACTTGAGATTTATGGAAGTGTATATACTTACTCGCTCAGGCACTTTGGTTTTTTTCTGTACTTTTCCTTTTCATCTACTTATTTTGTGGACTAGAATCTCCCTGGTGAGTTAAATGTCTTGTTTTTCTGGTCAGTTATGTTGCCTTTAAACTGTGTATTACTTTTAGGCTTCTCTGGTGCACTGAGTAAACATATATTATACTTGTACAGATTACCAATAGCACTTACTCTCAGTGGCCCTGTTTTAAACTTAATTATGTTTGCAGCCTTATGTCACACACAGATCTATACCCAGCTTCCTGCCAGGTGGGCTACTTTTTAGTTTCTAAACATTTTTCCCTGTGTCTGTTTTCTTCAGTTCTTTTCCCTTACATTGGACTTTTTTTTTTTTTTTTTTCTTTTCTTTTAGTAATCCTCTTGAGACCTAGCTAATTTTTTTAGAATGGTGTTTCTGAAACTGGTGAAAGGACCATCTGCTTTCAGTGGTGCTTGTTAAAAATATAGAAGCCCGTGCTATATGCCAGATACTTCCATTCTGTAGACCGGGAGTGAGGTTCTGGAACTGTGATGTGCAGCCTATCTGCGTCTCCTGTAGGCTGGTGTATTGAGTACAAGCTCTGCATACCTGCAGCAGGTCCTGAGGAGTGCTGGAGATAGCACTGAAGGACCTCGTGGCATGCAGCAGTGGGGTGGGTCACTTGAGCAGAGGCCATGACTGCAGGATGTAGGCTTCCATGGCAGCCTGGATAGCCAATCTGCTTACATTCTGCATTTTGGTAGGACCCGAGGTTACATGCCATGCATACCTACAGTAAAACTTGCCTTCTGTTAGAGGAGCTACTCTTGGGAAGAAAACATTTCTCAAAGCCCTGACTGAAGAATGAAGAATACAGTTTGGTCAGGCTCTTACAGTGATCTGAATTGGAACATACTTTAGATCTCTTGGCTGCTTTATATGATCTCTAGTTACTTCCTCGTGTAAGAGGCTTAAATTCTTGCAGACAAGGATGTGTGTGTTTGAGATTCATACTGATGCTTTTCTGTGCCGTTATTCCTTGTAAAGCCTTGATAGCACAGTTATGCGTATACTCATGTTTGATGAGCTAGTGATTGTTTTGTTTTGACTTTCTCTGCAGGAGTAACAGTGTAATCCTTGCGGATGAAATGGGCCTAGGAAAGACCATCCAGACCATATCATTCCTCTCCTACCTGTTCCACCAACACCAGCTGTATGGACCCTTTCTTATAGTCGTCCCTTTATCCACCCTCACCTCATGGCAGAGGGAATTTGAGATCTGGGCACCAGAGATAAACGTAGTGGTTTACATAGGTGACCTGATGAGCAGAAATACGGTGTGTAAACAAGGAGTGGGGTAGAATCTGTGTTATGAATGTTTTGGAAATTGATCTAAAGTCTTCTGTGGAATTACTAGTAAAGTCTGTAGTGAAACTGTTCTGACATTATTCTTTGTCCTCAAAATTAGTAGTTTTCTATGTAATAAATTTGTGTATTCTTTAAAAGTATGATTACTGTTTATTTAAAGAAAAGGAACAGCAGTACATGAGTTGAGAGTCTTGCTTAGCTGGATTGCAGAATTGTTTTTCTTCTTTCTGTGCTCCTAAGACCACTTTGTATAAAGATTATACAATAGAGTTAATACGTTGTGGAAAGTTAATATTGTTGCTACTTAAAAAGAGATTACTGAAAATAATTTAGTTCTTAGAGTGTTTCCCAGTTTATTAAATAAGTGAAGTAGCTTACTGCACAAGAAAATGAAAACAAAGGAAAGTAGTACATTTCAAGGCTGCAGAAATATATTTTATCTGTTACAAACTTCAATAGTAGACATCATGAGTTTAATATAAGTAGTATGAATTTATTTTGGTTTGGCAAATGTTTTCTTGGTTAAAGACTGGTTCTTTAAAAAAGTGTCTACAATGTGGAAGCCTTTATTTATTTACTTTTGTATTTTAGGGAAGGGTCTACCTTACTAGATCTGGACTTGTAGTGATCTGCCTGTTTACAGCCTCCCAAGAGCTGGGATTACAGGCGCCACCACGCCCAGTCTAGGGTGTCGTCGTCCCCCCCCCGGGGGGGGGGGCAGGGCATGCACACAGGCCCAGGGATCAAATCTCTGCCCCTATGCCTGCTTGTAGGCGCTTTAATCTGCTGGGCTACTGGGTTGGCCCTATGGGAAGCCTTTTTTAAAATTACATTTAAAAAAAATTTATTAAAGAACACAAATTATTAAAAAAAACATTAGAAACTATACAGAATTTCACTAAACAAAATAATGGGAATTCGACAGTGCTTGTGGTATTGCATGTTATCTTCAAATTAGTTATTTAGATTACCAGTTATAAATATGCAAAATTGGTTTAAGGAAAATTTGTAAGAAATTGAACAGAAAAAAAAAATTAAGCATTAACTACTTTGAATAGACCAGTAGAAATCAGCAGTACAATTATCCAAGCAATCCTGCATATATTCTCTATACCTAAATATTATTACTATTATTATTATTATTATTATTACTATTTTGGCGGAACTGGAGATTGAACTCAGGCCCTTGCCAGGGAAGTGCTTATTCCACTGAGCCACCTCCCCAGCCCCCTAATTATATCCAGTGCTAAGCTGCATGTGTGTTGCTTTGTGACCTTTATAATAGTGTTCCTAGTTGATGGTGTTCTTGTTTTGTTTGCAATACTTGGGATTGAGCCTAGGACCTTGTGCATATTAGGTTTGTGTGTGCTCTTCTGCTCAGCCACATCCTCAGCCTATTAAGGTTGATTATAATCTTTCCAAGCCAAGATAGCTAAGATAGAACTGGAGTTGGAAAACATAGGTATATGTGGTCCAAAGCTTTGGTTTTTTACCAATGTATGTAAATGTTTTTCTGGGACCTGGCTTTATAGTAAGAGTAAGCCATCAGAAATCCTAAGGCATTTTAGGTATATGGTACAATAATACTTTTTCCTCATGCTTTGAAATTTATTTTTATTAAAAAATTCATTGAAATTAATTGTTTCTTTTTCAATAAAATTAATAATAAAAAAAAATTCAGTTCTGACTGTGGTGGTATATGCCTTTAACAGCAGGATTTGAGGCAGGAGTAGTTTGAGGCCATGTTGGGCTACACAGTGAGTTTTGAGGTGAGCCTAGATTACAAAGTAAGACTGTTTCAACAACAATAAAAGTGTGGAAATTCCCAACCCATTACCCTAATTATGCCTTCTTAGGAATATAACTAGTTAGCTTTATTAATTTATTAGCCATTAAAAGAGAGAGGAAAACACCTGTAATCTTAGCACACAGGAGACTCGAGGTGGGAAGATTGTGGGCTCAAGACTGGCTTGAACTACGTGGCATGGGCTGGGGTATATAGCTTAGTGGCACAAGTGCCAGCCTAGAAGGGCAAGGTCCTGGGTATGAATCACAAAAAAGTGATTGAGCAACGTAGCAAGCCCCGAGAGAGAGAGAGAGAGAGAGAGAGAGAGAGAGAGAGAGAGAGAGAGAGAGAGACTGACTGATTTCTAGGTTCTGCAGAATAGCTTCCAAAACAGAAGGCAAACGAAGCAAATTTAAAAAATTGTTGAGTGAGGGACAATTTTTGTGGCTGCCACTAGTCCTTTTTTTCGGCCTTGCTTGGCCATTTCCTGCAGGCATTCATTATCTTATCACTGATTTTTAGCATGTGTGCTGCCAGAGTGAGCCTGTGAGCTCTTAGTAACTGTTTTGCTTGCCTTGTTTCTGGGTGTGTTTCAGTGTACACTTGTTTTTATACTCTTTTACAGGACATTTTTAATTATATTTTATCCTGTAAATCTTTTTCCCTTTTTCTTGGTGAGCACATCTGTGTGTTGAGATTTCAGACCCAGCCTGAGATTAGAACTTGTTTTTCTTCCTTAAGAAAATTTTAGGGGGCCAGGGAGATGGCTCAGTAGTCTTAAGCTCCTGTGGGGCAAGCTCAGGGACCTGGGCTGGGCTCCTGTACTGTGCCTACCCTGCTCCGGCTGGGCCTGGCTGAGCCGGCCACTGAAACTGGATGTGGTGCCGCATGCTTGTAATCCCAGCACTGGGGAAGCTGAAAACAGGAGGATCACTATGATTTTGAGCTGCATAGCGAGACCCTGTATCAAATACAGAAAGGAAAGAGAAAATTTTAGGGATTTGTGAAATCCTTTGTAGTTCAAGTCACCAGGGATTGTTTAATAAATGCAATTTCTTGGTCAGATATGAATTGGGGGTAAATTACTGCTGATTGAACTATGTTTTAGTTGTTCCCAAATACTTTGGCCTATGTTAGCCATTTCAGAAGTTTTAAACTATTCATTAAATTCTAATCAGACTTTTTATTTAGCAAGTTTCTATTGCATCTATCACGAGAGTTGTATGATATCAGAAGACAGAAGTAGAAATTATGTCTTAATTACATTTTTTCTTACAGATACGGGAATATGAGTGGATTCATTCCCAAACAAAAAGGCTGAAGTTCAATGCACTTATAACAACATATGAGATTCTTTTAAAAGACAAGGTGTGTAGTTCACTAACTAAAAGGCCAAATCAATGTCCAGTGTGACTTTTTCAATAGTATGGGTTGTACCTTCCACTTGCTGTGTTTTCTTGTTTTGTTTAAAAAAAGCACAGGCACACACAGATTCCTCAAAAAATGTTGAGGCTGGAACTCAAAAGCAAAGCCTTACAACTGGAAGGAAACTTCCCTTGCCTTGACCAGTTGAATCAGGGGAAAGGATAGAGGCAGGTAACCGTCTGTGATGATAGTCACTGGAAACTGCTGTTCTGTCATTGTTGAAGCTTTCTGTACCAGTTGATTTGCTTGGTCTCGGAGAAACGAAGCTCTTTAAGTACACCTTTCTCCAGTTGCTATTAGCAAGTGTAGCAGGTAGTGGCTCTTGGTATTCCTGTGCTTCGGGGTATACACAAGAAATTTAAAGGCAACAACTTTTTTTTTTTTTTTCCACAGCTTACCAGTGTTTGTGTTTTTTTTTTTGGGGGGGTGCTGGTACAGAGACTAGCTCTTTTGAGTATCTAGCAACTACTGGAATAAACAGAAGAAACCTATTAAGTATGTTAAGTTAGTGATGGATAAATATGTCTCTCTGTACCTCTGTGATGGTATTTGTGCAAAGATAATTATCTCTTGAAAGCACTTTGGGTTCCTTCTGACCTGGTGGCTCGTTCTGTTTTGTTTTCACTTTAGACTGTGCTGGGCAGTATTAACTGGGCCTTTCTGGGAGTGGATGAAGCCCATCGGTTGAAGAATGATGACTCTTTATTGTATAAAACTCTGATTGATTTCAAGTCCAACCATAGGCTCCTGATTACGGGCACCCCTCTTCAGAATTCTCTCAAGGAGCTCTGGTCCTTGCTGCACTTTATTATGCCGGAGAAGTAAGCTCCTTCCTGTGTATTTCAAAAGATAATAGAATGTCTGAAATGCCAGTTTTTTTTTTTTTTTTTAAACGTTCTAAGTAGATCTTGGGGAAAACAGATGGATTAGTTTGGGGAAAGAAAATGGTAAACTAAGGAATAGCAGAATAAAGTCATTCATAATAAATAGTAAAAGGCACAGAAGTTAGCCTATTGAGGAGGAAAGCATATTATTTGCTAAAGTTGTGAATTAGTTAAGACATTTAGGAAATAATTGTTAGATAGAAAGCATCATTTTGGCTCTTGTTACAGGGTAATCAGTATAATTGCGATGAAGTTATATAATCTGATGACCATTTACAAATTTTTTAAATCCGCATGTTTGGAACAGCACCCGCTTCGTAGGTCCTATTGAAATAATTAGTAACTGTGGAATGTCTTTTTAGAAAGATTTTTATAGAGCACATAATATGCCCATTTCATGAAACTTAGAATTATCTGGTAGGATCCATTGATACTTAGAATGAAATATGTTTTTTTTTGTTTGCTGCTGCCCCTCCCTTATCCGATTGAGCAAAGCTTTAGCATTTTTGCTCGATGAGAGGAGGAGGATTGTCTGCCACTTGGAGTAAAGTGGAAGCTTATCTATTGGGCAGACCCTCCTCATGGCTTGGCAAGACTTCAGCTTGGACCACGTGTTGTGATACTCACTATGTTTTAGACATCTATGGCCTTCTGTCTCTTACTTGTCAGAGCATTACTGTTCTTGTGACTTAGTTTTCTGTAATGGCCATTGATGTTGAACATAGTTTCATTTCATTACTGTATCTTTACTAAAGTTTCTATTCAAATCTTTGCTGTTTGAAAAATTCGACTTTTTATTATGAATTGAATATAAATGAAGTTTTCTAGATACACATGTGTTTTCAGTATATAGTTAGCAACTTGTCCTATTTTTTTTTAAATTTTATTTATTTGTGTGTGTGTGTGTGTGTGTGTGTGTGTGTGTGTGGTGTGTGTGGCCAGCTTAGTCTGCCAGGGGGCGGGGCTGGCTGGCATGTGGTGCTGGGGGATTGAACCGCGGTCCCTGTGCTTTGCTAAGCTTGTTCTAAGTAGGTGCTTTAGACCACTGAGCCATCTCACCAGCCCCAAGGCACTTTTTTTTTTTTCTTGTGGAACCAGGGATTGAACTCAGGCCCTTGCGCTTACCAGGGAAGTGCTTATTCCACTGAGCCATCTCCCTGGCCCCAACTTGTCCTACTATTTGGCCTGTTTTAGCTTTTGTTTTTCTTTTTCGGTACTGGGAATTGAACTCAGGACCTCATGCTTACCAGGCAGGCAGCTGTGTGACTGAGCTATATCCCTGACCCTTTCTATCCATTTTTTTTTTTTTTTTTACTGTGCTTTGGACAGTGTCGAAGACCGATTTGCCTAACCCAAGGCCCCAAAGACATTTGTGCAAGTTGTAGTGCTTACACTTGGTCTGTGTTCTGCTTTTGCTGTTACAAAGGGTTTTGAGGAATTTGTTCTCCCATCACTTGTTGAATATATTTTGTCTGTTAAATTGCCTTGATATTTTGTTGATGATTAAGTAAAACCATAAATTCTGTTACTATTTTTAATATTTTTAATATTTTGAGACAGCGTCTCACCGTGTAGTTCAGAGTAGTCTTGAACTCACAGTAATCCTCCTTCAGCCTCCTGATGTTGGGATCGCAGGCATTTGTTACACAGCAAGATGTTAAGTGTAGATTGTTTTGTTTTTTTTTTGAGATAATGTTTCCCTGTATAGTTAGGCTGGCCTGGAAGTTGTAATTCTACTGTTGCCTACAGGTTGCTGAGATTAGAGAGATGTACCATCACACCCCACTATTAGGCAGTTTTTTAGATACTTCTTTATCATGTTTTCTCCTAGCTTTTGAGAACTCTTATAATGAATGGGCATTGGTTTTTGTTGGTTGTTTTTTGAGTCTATTGTGATAATAAACTTTATTTTACTTATATGGTGCAGGATATGGTAGTAGTTGTTTAGATGTTCCACCAGACTTTCATTTGTAGCCTAGCATAAATCTGATTTATTCATGATATTCAGCCTATAGCCCAGGGCTTGGTGAACATGTTGTGAGATACTTACACATTTGTGTTTTTCAGGGCTTTTATTGTGAGAGTGTCTTGTGTGTATGTGTTTGTGTGTGTGAGAGTGGGTATGAATATGAGCAGATAATAGGGCAAGAGCTGTGTGGCTTTATCAGGATCATAGCTTGGAAAATGTTCTTTCGTTTTCTGAGTTTTAAGTTGGGTGTTATTTTTTTCATTGAATATTTGATTGAATTCACATGTGTAGTCATTTGAAAATGCCTTCAGTTTTCTTTGTGGGAATATTTTTTAATGACCTACTTTAAGTTTATTCAAATTCATTATTTTCTCCAGTAAGTCTTGTTAATAACTTACATCTTTCAGGGAGTTTGCCCATTTTCTCTAGCTTTCGGGTTTGTTTACATAAAGTTACAGTATTCTTTTGTAATCTTTCTAACTTTCAAAGGTTGAGAAGTGACCAGATTTTTTTGGCTTTGATATTTTTGTAATTTTTTTCCCTTGGGAGGTTCTAGATGAAGGTTTAAAAACTTCATTGATGTTTTCAATGAACCTAAGACTTTTTAAAAAAATCCATCTTATTGATTTCCTTTATTTCTATTTTAATCTATTATTTCTTTCTTGTGATACTTTTCATTTTCTTTTTTCCTTAAGATACAACTTGATTATTTTTTTTTCCAAAATTTTATTGATAAACAGATAGCCATGAGACAGTTTCAAATCAAATCGGAAGTACAGATTTAACAAATAACACACTGCATATATTCTTCTTAGTGGTTAATTGCTGTACAAGATGCAGACTTGAGATCCTGTTTACAAACACCACTAGAACAAATCATTCTATTCATTAACAGAATATAACTATATATCCATCCTAACCACTTTGAATACACAGATACAAAATGGATATTCATCTGTATACCCTTTTTTTGTTAAGTTCCGTTATTTGAATATTATAGGTGTGTAAACTCAGCAAAATATTCAAAAAGAGTCCAGTAGCCCATAATAGTGTTGGGTCTTCCACTTAACTGGCAATGTCAGAAATTGTTGACCTGAGTCCCCCACAGCTCAACATAA
>NW_004524578.1:12289317-12290687 GCF_000260255.1 Octodon degus | reverse complement strand
TGTGTCTGGTTTATTTCACTTATGAGTATATGTTCAAGTGGCATCCACTTCAATTTAAAGGCTTGCAGTTTATCATTCTTAATAGCTGAATAATAGTCCATTGTGTAAAAATACCACATCTTTCTCAACCATTCCTCAGGCGATGGGCATCTTGGTTGTTTCCAAGATTTGGCTATCACAAATTGTGCTGCTATAAACATAGGCACACATATATCCCACAACTTGATTATTGATTATAAGGCGTTTTCTGTAAGCTAAATATTTATATATTTTCATATATTGGGTTCAGGGTCTCAGTATTCAGCTCAGACTTGTAGTGATCCTCCTATTTTCAGCCTCCCCGATGCTGGGAGTACAGGTGTGTGCCACCGCGCCCTGTCGTTGTGGCTGGCTCAGTGCGCCTGGGGCTGGGGATCAAATTTTGGTCCCCTTTGCTTGCCTAAGCAGGCACTTGGTCTGCTGAGCTATCTCACCAGCCCTGTTCTAGGTATACCTGCTGTCTCCCTGGCCCCTACTTCCAAGTATTGGGAGTGAAATATTTTAATTTTTCAGTGTAACTATTGAATGTTTCAGTTTTTCTATCATGTATTTTGGCTTTTATTTTCTATATATGTATGTATGTATTGCATTCTCATGGTGTATTGACCTTTTTATCATTATGACATATCCCACTTTATTTCTACTAAGTTTTTACTCCTTGTCTGGTTTGTGCGATTTTTTTTTTTTTTTTTTTTTGAGACAGGAATTCACTATGTTATACAGGCTATGGAGTTCAGACGTGTGCTCTTCCGATCAAACTTGCAATCCTCTTGCTTTAGTTTCTCAGATTTATTATTTAAGGATCTCTTTTGCGATTTTTTTTTTTTTTTTTTTTATTATAGCTCTTTATCTCTTATTGTTGGTGCTGGTTACTGCTGTCTGCATGGTGCTCTGCTTTCCATCATTTTCCTTTTAGCCTTTTTCTTCCTTTTGATTTAAAGTGTAGTTGGGTGTACCTTTTTATATAGACCATCAATTTGTGCCTTTTGACTCGAGTATTTAATCTGTTTATATTTAATATAACTGATGATATGGTTAGATCAGTTACTATCATTTTGCTCTGTTTCCATTATGTCTTTACTACTAGGAAATTTTTTCTTATTTCCTTTCTAAGACAGGCTTTGTAGTCCAGGCTGGCTTTCAACTCCTATTTTGCTTTAGTCTCTATGGTGCCTGGATTATAGTATGTGTGAGTCCTACCTGTTTCTTTCTTACTGCCTTTTGTTTCTGCAAATATAGTAGGCCATTTAATTCTTCAGTTCATTAATAGTTTTTATTATGTTAGAATTATTTTATTTTCTCTGGAGATTATGCCTCTGAACTTAATGTTT
>NW_004524578.1:12278329-12288589 GCF_000260255.1 Octodon degus | reverse complement strand
CCGAGTCTTCACTGACCTTGAAAGGCTAGGGCCAAAATGTTGGCTGACCTTGCAGCCCTTCCTTTTCTCCAATTTTGATCTGCTAACTTAGGTTGTTAACCCTCCAGAAGAGAAGCTAATTATTAACCTGCAATATATGCAGTTCGGTTTACCCTATCTGTCTAAATAGCAAACATTTTGGTATATCATGGAACAGGTATTTTCCATCAGATATTGATATGTTGAACTTTTAAGTCCTTACAGAATATGAACGAAAAATAATTATATAAAAGTAGAAATAAGCATTTACATATTTTTACAAAGAAATTTAGAAACCTAACAATATACAGAATTATAAGTCCTTATACTAGGGAGATAATACAATATTTACAGATGTGGGTCTGGTTTATTTCACTAATAAGTATATCTTCAAGTGGCATCCACTTAACTATGAAGGCTTCAAGTTTATCATTCTTTATAGCTGAGTAGTGCTCCATTATATAAAAGTACCACATCTTTTTCAACCATTCCACATGTGATGGGCATCTTGGTTGTTTCCAAGATCTGGCTAATGAACTTATGTTTTTCATGTTAATAATGTTTCAGTTCTGGCAGAATATAACTTTGTTCTTCTATAATTGCATTTTTATTTCTTTATGTTATAAATGTAACAATACATTGATTTGTTTTGTAAAGGTTTATCTTCTAAAGTCTCTTAGAAAATTGAACACCGGGGCTGGTGAGATGGCTCAGTGGTCTAAAGCACCTACTTAGAACAAGCTTAGCAAAGCACAGGGATCACGGTTCAATCCCCAGCACCACATGCCAGCCAGCACCGCCCCCTGGTGGACTAAGCTGGCCACACACACACACACACACACACACACACATAAATAAAATAAAAAGAAAAGAAAATTGAACACCGTATTTATGTTCTCTTCTGTTATTTCCAGTGATCTTCATTTCTTCCTGTGGATTTAGGTTGCCATTGAGTCACTTCCATTAGGCCAAAGGGCTTCTGTTAGTATTTCTTGTAGGGCTCAACAGTCAACAGTTACCATTAGTAGTCAGCAGCAGGTTGATTTGTCTGTTGCTGTTGTGTTTACCGGTATTTGTGAAGGATAGTTTAAGACTTCAGAAGATAAGTAGAGAAATTTTGCCATTGACTGCTCTCCTCCCTATAGCTGCCACTGAAAGTGGGTTAAACACCCTGCCCTTGCTGATTTCCTTTCCTCTTATTTCTGTGTTTTTGGGAAAGAGACACCTCCTGTATCCCTCCTTCCCCTACATTCTCTTAGGCTAAGGTTTGTTACCCCTGGGACACTGTGAACATTTTGGGCTGGATAATTATTATTGTGGGAATCTGTTGTTTGTGTTAAAAGGTGGTTTTTTGTAAAGGGAAGAGAATTTTTATACATAATACTTATAGCTTGTGTATTATTTTCCCATACTTGATTTTATAGTACATGTGAAGTATGTAGTTGCTGTATAGCAAATTAAGAATATGCTGAGGTTGGGGAAATAGCTCAGCGGCGTAAGTTCCTGCCTGGAAAGCACAAGGTCCTGAATTCAACCCCGGTACCCCCCGCCACTCCCCCACAAAAAAAGAATATGCTGAGATAGGGAGAAAAAATGTCCCCTACTTCTTGACAAATAAGTGCATAGGCCAAGGTCAGTATTCCTCAAACTTCAGATTCCAAGAAAAAACGTACATTCTTCATATCAGAGAGATTAAATAAAAGCATGCTGTGTGGGAGGCATCACATGACATCATGGGGACTCCTGTGCTTGTTAGAAGTGAATTGAGGTGTGTGCTGGTTGCAGAAGTGGATGGTGAGCCTTTTGGGTCATAAATGCTCACAGTTTTTTTTTCTGCTGTTGAGCAGCTTTCAATAACAGAATCCCTGCGTTTTAGAAGAAACTTGCATATTTTGCTTTGATAATTATAGAGGGGTTTTGGATTACTTTCTCTGTTAGATATGACTATTTAAACAGTTGTCCTACAAGGTTTTCTTTATGGTCATTTGAATCATTTATTGAATCATACGTTAGACATGCAGGTTTTTTTTTTTTTCCTTGCTTAGAGGAAATCTCTTTTCTTGAAAATTGTGTTTTAAAAACACTGAGGTACCATCAGTGAAGTGTTATAAAATTCTTAAGATATGAAAAATTTCAAAAGACCTGTTTCTGTTTTTCTGAGATACGTTAAGTACAGAAGTTAACAGGGATATATCAAAAAATAATGCGTCTCTTCATATATTGCACCTCCGTTACTACTACTTTATACCTTTTATATGTGTAAATTTATAAATATCTTTTGAAGAGAACAGTAAATTTTCTTAAAGATTATTTTTTAAAAAAATCATTTATTATTTGGTACAGGGACTTCCTGCACAGCTCCAGCTCATAGTGATCCTACTGTCTCAGCCTCACCCGTGCTGGGCTTACAGGTGTGTGTCTCCATGTCTGGTTTTGGTGGCCTGCAGAGGGCACTGAGGTTTCTCGGGCTGGCAGGGCATGCAAACCCAGGTCCTTGGCCCTGGCCAGGTAGGCAGGTAGGCGCTTAAACTGCTGAGCTACCTCATTATCCAGCCCCTCCTAAAGATTCTGATAGTAAATAATTCTGTATTGTTAAGCTATCACATTTGCTTGTCTCTGTTGTTAGAGAGATAGCCAGAGACATTTCATAAGTTGTGGATCACTGTGTGTATCTAGCAATGGTGCCTTAGATACAGTCCTATAGGCAATGAGAGGACAGCATGTAGTGGACATTCTGGTTGCCTAAACAAGTAGGAAATAAGTCTGGTCAATAAAGTGTGGCATTTGGGTTTTTAAATGAGTGGGATTATAATTTTGTTAAGTAACTTATTTATTTTTTATGGTACGTAATAATTTAAATTGGCCCCTTTCTAAGTATTCTGAAAATCATCAGATGCAGCGGTAGTTTCACTGACTTTCAGTCACTTCAGACATTTGTATAGGAGATGTCATCCCCAATATTGATACAATTCACTTTGTAGTTTTCATTTTAATTCATGTATGTATGTATGCATACATGTATGTGCCGGGGATTGAACTTGGGACCTTGCACTTGCCAGGCAAGCGGGCACTTGTGCTTCTGAGCCATATCCTTGGTCCAAACCTTTTGTTTTTTAAAATTTTGTGTGTTTTGTGTTCTTAGAATATTTATTTTAGGATTATCAGCCTGTAGTCCCTGCGAAGACTTTGGATCTGTACCATTTTATTTACTTCATTGAAAGTGCTAGTTTCAGGCATTACCTGGCTGGTGCTGGTGCACTTTGCCATACTTGATGAAGTCCTTGTCATGTATGAGTTCAGAAATGACAACTGTTGAGGCTTTCTGTTCTTTGGGAAGTTTGGAGTGCATTTTCTCTAGCTTTCAGTTTTGCCAGAGCATATGCTTTTGAGTCTGGCCCATTTCTAGGCAGTGGTGGTCATGTGAAGTCGTCATTCTCACAGTTGCCGGATCTCAGGAGGGCACGGCTGCTGGCATTGTCTGTGCACAGAATTTGGCTAGTTTTGTCAAGTGCTTCATTGGCTTTGTAGCAGTGAAGACAAAGCCATATTTCTTAAACTTTATGAATTCAAGTTTCTCTCATTTTTATTTTCGGATGTAATATTTTAATGTCCTATTCTGGATTTCTGCCATAGATCTTTTTTTTTTTTAATTTTTTAAAATTGTTTTATTTATTTGAGAGAGAGAGAGAGAGAGAGAGAGAGAGAGAGAGAGAGAGAGAGAGAGAGAGAGAGAGAGAGAGAGAGAGAGAGAGGTGTGTGTGTGTGGCCAGCTCAGC
Source organism: Octodon degus (assembly GCF_000260255.1). Classification (NCBI taxonomy): domain Eukaryota; kingdom Metazoa; phylum Chordata; class Mammalia; order Rodentia; family Octodontidae; genus Octodon; species Octodon degus. The sequence continues at coordinate 12,284,795 of NW_004524578.1, read as the reverse complement.
CCACCAGGGGGCGGGGCTGGCTGGCATGTGGTGCTGGGGAATCGAACTGTGGTCCCTGTGCTTTGCCAAGCTTGTTCCAAGTAGGTGCTTTAGACCACTGAGCCATCTCACCAGCCCCTGCCATAGATCTTTTAGTGAATAGAATGTGGTCAGATTTAGATTTATACATGAGAAACTTCTGTCTGTAGAGTTTAGGTAGAAATATGAGAAATATGTTTATAAGTCCACTGATTAAATTCATATCCCAAGTTCTATAAAAATTGGATTACTTACTGAATTTCTTTTCTGGGTAATAGCCTTATTTACTGTTATTGTAATCTGGTGACTTTTTAGTGTATGAAGTGAAGATTATCGATGAACATTATAGTATGTAACTTTTATTCCAGGGCAGACACAGGTGAATAATATTACCACTAATATTATTCTTTTATTCCTGAGTTTTAGTCCCTAAGAATTTAGAGCTTGTTAAGAGTTTGTGGGGCTGAGTGTAGTGGCGTGTGCCTGCAATCTATAGTACTCTGGAAGCTGAGGCCGGAGGAGAGCGTGAGGCTAAATTGGGCTACATAGTGAGTTTAATAATAGCAAGACCCTATCTCAAGGAGTCCGGGGGGATTTATGATTAATTTTTCTTGCATAACATCTCATAAGAATTGCTGTCCTTACACTAATTTCATAGTATACTGAAATATTTTATAAATAGATTTAGTCTGAGACTTGGAAACCTGCTGTTACCCAATATAGACTGATGGCATTGATTCAGTTGATTGTCCCTTTTCTGTTTTTCCTTCTCTTTTACACAAGAGCCTAGTACTGGATAAATTTTGTCTTTCCTTGCAGGAATAAAAGTCATTTTTTAAATAATGTATTTTTCCCTCATTTAATTCTTTGTAAAAGAAAATTTAGTTGTAAAAATTTTCTGTGGTCACTTAGCAACAATATGTTTCTTTCCTAGGTTTGAGTTCTGGGAAGATTTTGAAGAAGACCATGGAAAAGGGAGAGAGAATGGATATCAGAGTCTTCATAAGGTGCTAGAGCCTTTCCTTCTCCGGAGAGTCAAAAAAGATGTTGAGAAGTCCCTTCCTGCCAAAGTGGAGCAGATTCTCAGGGTAGAGATGTCAGCCCTTCAGAAACAGTATTATAAGTGAGTTTGTTCTTGTCTGATAAAGCTAAAGGGAATTGAAATCATGACTATAAAGCCATTAGATAATTCATGAATAATCTGATTGTTTTTTAAGCAAAGTCTCAACATAGTAGAAGTTTGTAATTGGTCAGAAAAAAAGGTTTGGTTTTTTTTTTTTTTTTTTTTGGTATGTGTGAGAATTTACACAATGTTTATCATGACTGGGTCATCTAAAGTACACTTGTAATTCTTAGTGCTAATGCCCCTACCTGAAAGCAAACATCTACTACTTATTTGTAGATACATCTTCTCTGCCTTTCAGCCAGTTTTTGCTTAAGCTTCTGCCATGTTCCTTGTACTCAGCCACTCTGAGTATGCAGCTGAGTGAACACATCCCTGCCAGAGCCTTCATTGTGTGTCAGGGAAGACAGACTGGGCAACAGCTTAAGAGTGTAGTGCTGTTTGACAGGGAAGCAGTGCAGAGGCCTGTGAAAGTTCAGAAAAAGAAGTGTTCCCCGTGTCCTCCAGGGTGAACATGGGTTCACCCATGTCTAGCATTCCAGTGGAACAGTTGAAACGTGGGTTATATCATTGGTTTAGGTTTGCTCCTTTAAAACCAAGCTGAGCATGGATTACTGATGTGTACCACTATTTCTGGCCCTCATTTTTATTTATTTTTTTCCTTTTTTTGTATTTTTAGTACAGGGTCTATAGGGTCTCTCTACACAGATCAGACTCAATGATTCTCTTCTTTTCAGCCTGCTAAGCACTGGGATTACGGGTGTGCGCCACCATATGCCCAGTCTCAGTTTCTGTCTCAGTGTATCCTGGGGCGGGGCAAGCCAAGGATTGAACCCCCAGTCGCTGCACCTGCCTAAGTAGGTGCTTTAGTCAGCTGAGCTATCTGGCTGGACCTTCTGACTCTCATTTTAATTAATTTTTATTTTGGAAAATGTTCACGTGTGTATAAGAATAGAACCTCTGTGTGTACTCAGCCATAATCTACATTTGACAGTTACTCATGACTATGATGATTTTTTTTTTTTTTTTTTTTTTTTTTTTTTTGTGGAACTGGGGATTGAACTGAGGCCCTTGTGCTTGCCAGGGAAGTACTTATTCCACTGAGCCATCTCACCGGCCCCCATGGCTATGATTTGTTTATACATTTTCTTGAACCCTCTCCCCCCAATTGTATTAAAATTCATCCTATGTACATATCATAGATGTCTCAGTATATGTATCTCAAAGAGAGACTTTATTTTGCTAGTACTATATTAATGTTTATCACTAAGAATAATTTTACTATTATGCCTAAAATATTCCTTACCAGTTTTTACTGTGTAGTGGATGTTTACATTTTCTTTGTCATTGTACGTGCACACAGAATACACATACAGATAAGCACCAACATCAATGCCGTTTTTGTTTCTGTTTGTGTTGGGATTTACATTGTTTTATACATCAGGAATGATTGGTATGTCTCTGAGTTCATTAGTTTTGCAGTGTTGAGAACTAAACTCAGTACCTTTGCAAGGAACTGCACTGCTAGCCGCCTTTTAAAATGTTTCTTTTGGTGCACGCCTGTAATCCCAGAACCTGGAAGGCAGAGACAGAAGGGATGACACTGAATTCAAGGCTGTCATGGGCTGCATAGTGAGTTCAAGGCCAGTGTGAACTACCTAGTGAACCACTGTCTCACTAAAAAAAGAAAAAAAGATTAACTCTGAAAAAAACAGTTTTTACATTTTGAGAGGGTCTTCCGAGGCTTCTTAGGCTAGGCTTGCACTCCACATCCTCCTTCCTCAGCCTTCCAGAGTGCTGGCACCCGGGTGTGTGCTACTACATGTTATTTTTATTGTATTCCTTTGTTTTCCTCGACCTTGTAAGGATTTTGGGCGAAGAGACTGACTTTATATTCTGTAGATTTTCTTAGCCAAAAGGTCAAGAAACAAATTGTTTTCTGTTTGTAATGTTACCAATTAGTTGTGAACATCACCTATATTGATTGGTACAGTGTAGGAATACTCATATTTTATCAGGCTTTTTTTTTTTTTTTTGGTGGAACCGGGGATTGAATTTAGGCCCTTGTGCTTGCCAGGCAAGCGCTATTCTACTGAGCCATCTCCCCAGCCTATCATGCTTTTGTTCATTAAGTTGAATACTAGCCAGGTGTGATGGCACATGCCTGTTATCCCAGCACTAGGGGGCCTGAGGCAAGAGGATCACTGAGACTCCATCTCAGAATAAAAATAGTAAAAAAAAAAAAAAAAGAATAAAAATAGTGGAATATATTTATAAAAAGAAATTTCCCCTATCAACTGAGGAGTAGGTCACATAGGAAAGGCAAAATAAATACTTGCTTTTGAATTTTTGCTATTTTCCAAGTAAAATGTCTACTTGTCCTTTAAAGGTTAAGACCAGTGAGATTTATTTTGGTATCCTTAGTGTTAGTGTTCCAGATTTTTTTTTTTTAGTGCTCCAGATTTATCTTGTACATTTCATTTTACTCAGATGGACCTGTGTTGGGTCCTGTGGACTTGCATGTTCAGTGGACAGAAGTAGGAAGTTTTATTTTTAAACACCAAGATACACCTCGAGTTCTTTATGGTTAAACAGTACAGGTTGCCCTCTATATCTGTAGGTTTGGCATTGAGGTATTCAGTTAACCACAAGTCAGTATTCGTAAAGCTTTCCGTCTGTACTGAGCATACAGAGAATCACACTGCTTAAGTAATACAGTATAGCACCTAGGGAGCATTTATACTTTATTAGATGTAATAAATAATCTAGGATTTAAAGTATATGAAAAGATATATGTAAGTCATGCGCAAATACCGTGTTTTGTACAAGGGACTGTGCATGTGTGTGCGTGTGAGCGTGTAGTCAAATGCAGGGTGTCATGTGCTGGGTGCTAGCTTTGGCACTGATACCAATGGACACCTCTTCTAGAAGATTGCATTTGCTCTTAAAATTTTATATGCTAAAGCTTCCACTTGTCAAATACACTGGTCTCACTCATTCCACAGTGATAACAGTGTTAGGATAACCTGTGCAGGTTCTGTTCAGGACAACAGCAACAACAAAGCCAGTAAAAAACGAGAGGGCTTTTGCTTGCATGCTTTTGATATATCCCACTAGAAATGAGTGACTCCTGAAGCACTTGAGATGGTGTGTTGTGTGTACCTTGGCCACCAGTGGAATATGTGGGTTTATGTCATTTTACTTTGTTTCTTTAGAGATTGCTTTAATTTTACACTTATATAATATTTATGGCATTCCATACATAGAGTTACAAATTCTGGTATGTTCAAAGAATTCTAACCCTCATCTTTATACCCTGCGTTATAGTTCCTTGTCCATTACTTACATTTTTATAAACACTCCTTTTTAAATCCAAATTTTATAATTTTTATTTGCTAAATTTTTTTTTTTTTTTTTTTTGTGGAGCCACTAGGGATTGAACTCAGGCCCTTGTGCTTGCCAGAGAAACGCTTATTCTATGGAGCCATCTCCCCAGCCTATTTCCTAAATTTTAATATTTAATTTTTTTCTAAATTTTTTAAATATAGACAAACATTTTTAATTTCCTCATAGATGCATGATAGTACACCGTATATCTGTTTTTCTGCCTTTTTCAGTAGAATCTTAGTAGCTTGTAGAGATATTTCTTGTCAGTTGTGTGCTATCTTATTGTGGATCTGTAATGTTGTTTTTCTTTTTTTTTTGGTGGAACCAGGATGAAATTTAGGACCTTGCGCTTGCCAGACAAGCACTTATTGCACTGAGCTATCTCCCCAGCCCCTGTAGTGTTGTTTTTCAACCATTTTTCTAGTGTTAAAATTTGGATTGTTTGATATACTTTGCTGTTGTATTATTATTCTCATTTTTGGAGAGAAAGTCTCTCTTACTATGTAGTTCTGGTTGACCTTGAACTCACAGTGATCCTCCTGCTTCAGCCTCCTGAGTGCTGGGATTACAGGTGTGTGCCATCATGCCAGGACTTCGTTTTTACAAATAATCTCTGTAGTTAAAATGTTGAGGTAGATTCTTGACACTGTCATTGCTAGGAGAAATGTAAAAGTACCTTTAATATTTTGAGGTTGTGTTTAAGGATTGTTTGTGAATATGCCTAAACTTATGTAGTCATTTCATATTTTATTATATGTATGTCAACACTTGTGGAAAAGTTACCATGAGTATATAGCTTCTATCCTTATATGGTCTGTTTTAGTTTATTTAAGCAGTGTCTTAGGGCAGGCGAGATAGCTCCGTGAACTAAACGCCTGCTTAGGCAAGCTCAGGGACCGGAGTTTGATCCCTGTACCACCCTGTACCAAGTACTTAAAAAAAAAAAAGTGTATTGTAATAGTGTTTTCATGATAACGTTTGGATTCAAGATGTGTACATACATTAGTATATATAGGCATGTGTGAGGTGGGCTTTGGAAAACACCAAGTACTTACTAAGTACCACTAGTGGACCAGGAAGATAGCCCAGTGGCATAAGTGGCATCAGTGCCTGCATGGCAAGTGAAAGGTAGACAGTTTGATTCGCAGTACCAAAAAAATAAAGAATCACTAAGTGTTGTTAGTCCATTGAAAAGACAGATACATGTGCCTATGCTGCTTGGCTGGTTTTTCCATGCCTGTATCTTGTGTTACGAGTAACTACTTTGAAGATAACATCATGCAAGGTTTTGAACACTGTTCCTCCCATGTGGTTGTCTTGTGTTGTGTTATTTTGTTTTTGGCTTTTTGAGACAGGGTCATGCTTTGCAACTCAGGCTAGTCTGAAGCTCACTCATAGCCCAGGTTGATCTTAAACTCCTAATGACCCGCCTTGCTCAGCCTCCCTGAGTGTTTGGTTTACAGGTGGGAACCACCATGCCCGGCTCTCCTACAATCTTGTTTTGAAATTTTATACAATTGTTTTTTGTTTCTTTAAAATAAAAAAAATTAAAAACGAAGAATACAAAACAACCACAAAAAATGGTGAAGGGAAAGACACACTGCTGTTAAGTCTTCCTCAGAACACTCCAGTTGCTGAAAGCACTTATCCTGCTATTCTTGTTTCTTTCTGAAGTGCTGCTTGTGCATGTCTTCTGCATGCTGTCAAGAGCCAAAAGTCACGTGGTGCCAGATCCAGGGAGTAAGGACCTGCTGTAATGTTTTTACATAATAGAATTTCTTCTGGGTAACACTTAAGGAACAGCATCACTGGGTGTTTGATCACACCTTGTAGGGACTTTCATTTTTTCTTTTTCTTTCCTTGAATTTTTTTTATTGGTACATTTTATATATACATAGTGATAGAATTCATCATAGGGGAATTGTACCTTGCTTCAAA
>NW_004524578.1:12228470-12271399 GCF_000260255.1 Octodon degus | reverse complement strand
GGCATGTGGTGCTGGGGGATCGAACTGCGGTCCCTGATGCTTTGCTAAGCTTGTTCCAAGTAGGTGCTTTAGACCACTGAGCCATCTCTCCAGCCCCGGGACTTTCATTTTTTAAAGAAGATAAAAAATAGTAAAAGCAAAACCCCAAAACATTAGAAATGATGACTCAGAGACCAGGTGTGGTGGCACAAGCCTGTAATACCAGCATTCAGGATCCTGAGGCAGGAGGATCGCTGCGAGTTCGAGCGCAGCCTGGGCTACAAAGTAGGCTCAAGGCCAGCCTAAACTGTGTAGGGAGACCCTTTCTCAAGAAGACCCCCCCTCCTCAAGGGCTTTCAGGCCTGCTTCACAAAGTGTCAAGAACAGTAAGATAAGTATAATCAAAGCAAGTAGGAATATTATGAGATAGATTAATGGCACTGTTTTTTGTTAGAATGGCTTAAAAAATTTAAACCATGTATTTTTATTACTGCTTGTCTAAATGTAAGTGTATATATACTCTGTGTATGTATATGTACATATCTGTATATGGAGAGGGAGGCAGAGAATTGTTTGCTTTTCAGACTCCTGTGTTCATGCTGGACATGGGGGTGCCACATGTAATTCTAGCACTCAGCAGGTGGGGGAAGTGTGTCGCTATGAGTCTGAGGCCAGCCCCGGCTACATAGTGAGTTTAAGGCCAGCCTGAACTATGTAGTGAGACACTGTCTCAAAAAAGAAATTCTGGGCTGGGGAGATAGCTCAGTGGAATAAGTGCTAAGGTCCTGAGTTTGATCCCTGGTACCACAAAAAAAAAAAAAAAAAAAAAAAAAAAAAAAAAATTCCTATGTTCAGTGAGGTTGAAATAAGTGAACATTCTAGTATTTTTTTCATTTATTTATATTTTATTTATTTTATGTATTTGGTATAGGGTCTTACTATGCAGCTTGGCCTCGTAGTGGTCCTCCTGTGTTCAGCCTCCCTGGCATTGGGATTATAGGCGTGCGCCACCACATGGTGGGTGGCATAGTGCACCCGGGGTCGGGGCTGGTGCGGCATGTGGTGCCACTGACCGAACCCTGGCCCCTGTGCTTGCCTAAGCAGGTGTTTAGTCTGCTGAGCTATCTCACCGGCCCTGGTTCTTTTTTTTTTTTTTTTTAACATTCTATTTCTGATTGGAGATGTGAGAGATTGTGATTAGGTGACAACAGATGCCTTAAACATTTTTTTTAGGTCTTGTTTAGTAATGGTAAATTTTCTTCTGGTGCAGGTAACTGTCTCTTTGGATCTAACAGTATCACTATCATTTTCATTTGTAGATGGATTCTGACTAGGAATTACAAGGCTCTTGCCAAAGGAACAAGAGGGAGCACATCTGGTTTCTTAAATATTGTGATGGAACTAAAAAAGTGTTGCAACCACTGCTACCTAATTAAGCCTCCTGAAGAAAATGAAAGGGAAAATGGACAGGAGATTCTTCTGGTGTGTAGTGGTTTTTGTTCCTAATTATGTAATTGGAAACAATTTTGCTTCTTTAAACGGTATTATCAAAATGCTCATTTACCTCCTTAATGGCCTTTCAAGGTACAGTAGAAGAAACTTTAAGAACAGAGTACAAAAGTTAAACAACTAGGAAAAAATCTGGAGAGTACCATATTATAGCTACTACTTGAACAGAACATCAAGCAAGTATGTGTTTGAACATAGTTAGAATGTCTTTTAAATCTCCAGTCGCTGATCAGGAGCAGTGGGAAGCTGATTCTGCTGGACAAGCTGTTGACGAGACTTCGCGAAAGGGGGAACAGAGTCCTCATCTTCTCTCAGATGGTGCGAATGTTGGATGTCCTGGCCGAGTACCTGACTATTAAGCACTATCCTTTCCAGGTAACCAGGCTCACACAGTATCTCCGTCTGTCTTTGTTTCTCTTGTTCTGTCTGTGTGTGTGTGTGCACGTGTCTGTGTGTGTGTGTGTGTGTGTGTGTGTGTGTGTGTGGTCTCTCTTGAATTGTTAAGTATAAAAAAATTAGGGCTTTTTTTTTCTTGAGAAACATTGAGATTGAAGGTCCATGAGTTTCTCCGTGTTTTATTTTTATGCCTTTAGGCTGCTCTGTAATGAAAAAGGTCATGTCAAAATCATTCCTTTTCTTAGGTCAGGGTGAAGGGGATTAATTGGGTATGAGAAAAGATGGCTCTTACGTCTTTGAGTCTGTGCTAGAAGTAGAGCAGAATGATTCAGAAGTCCAAATCATAGAAAATAAAAGACAGGTGACAGGTGACAGGCGGTACATTTACTCCAAAGGAAGTTGACATTGGTGTGACCCTGGGAACACAAGGACAGGGTATGCACACCCTTGCTGGGTCCCAGGCCATTGGCGATGGCTTCCTCCTATGCGGTGCCTTTTGATTTTTTTTTTGTTTGTCATTACTTCTTTGGACAGAATCTCACAGGGTCTTGTGGGCTGGCCTTATGTAGCTCAGGCTGGCTGCAAACTCATGTCAGTCTTCCTGCCTCTTCTTCCCGAGTGCTGGGATTATAGGCAAGCGCCCCCATGCCTGGCTGTGCTGATTTTCATCTTTACTCTGTAGTGTCCCGTGGGAAAGTATTCCTTATTTATTTATTTATTTATTTATTTATTTGTGGGGGGGGCAGCTCAGCCCACCAGGGGGCGGGGCTGGCTGGCATGTGGTGCTGGGGGATGGAACCACGGTCCCTGTGCTTTGACTAAGCTTGTTCTAAGTAGGTGCTTTAGACCACTGAGCCATTCTTCAGCACACTCTTCTAGGTGTCTGTGAGAAGTTTGCCGGTGGTCTATTTATAAACATGCAGACACATGTATTATTTACTGTTCTCCAGCCTTTTTTATTATTTATTTATTTATTTATTTATTTATTTATTTTTAACAATGTCACTCTTATTTATTTATTTATTTATTGTGGAACCGGGGATTGAACTCAGGCCCTTGCACTTGTCAGAGAAGCACTTACTCTACTGAGCCATCTCCCCACCACTGAGCCATCTCCCCGCCCAGCCTTTTTTTATTTTGAGACAGGATTCCAGTAAGTCACTAATTTGTCTAGGCCTGGCTCAAACTTGAGATCCTCCTTCCCCAGCCTCCCATACTGATGGGATTAATGCCATGTGCCACCTTGCCTATCATGGCATCATTTAGATTGCGTTAGTTACTAAGGTTTTTTTTTAAAGAAAAGAACTTTTTTCAAGGATGAACTATTCTACCAGCTCACATAATCACACAGGTATTGAAGAAACTCATTGTTTACCTCCTAGGAGGCCCAGCTATAAGATTAACAAACAGTTTGTCTCTCTGGGATGCCCTGAAAGCCAGCAGCATTATACGTGTAATAACTTGTGTGGCCTTTAGTAACTATCTGACTAGGTAGTTTAATGCTCACTTGTGGCTGCTGTACATAAAAAGACAGTGCAGTGCAGAAAGGTGAATATTTCTCAGCGTGTTCGATCCCCAAGAGCTTTCATTTCCAGGTAATCATGTGATGTCTGGTCAGTCAGGAATGCATTGTTCTTCTCTGGGGAATAACTAGGCTAGGGTCTTCTAAGTCTTTTAGTGTCTTGTACTTACGGGACTATTTGAAGGAGGGCATTTAGGATTTCTGATTTTATATGTAGCTCATGAATTTGCCACTTACAAAGTATCTTTGGTTCAAGGCTAGTCAGTTCCCATGAGAGCCGACCTGAGTTTGGGTGACTGTATGGCCAGGGCAGAGCTCTGGGGAGATGTAGGTCTGCCGGCAGCCCCTGGGCACCTCTCAGGTCAGTTTTGCCCAGTGTGAAGTGAATTAGTTTCATCTCAAGTATTGGTGTAGAAAGAGAAAATGAGTGGTAAGAATAGTGAGGAATGCTTTATGTACATTATATAGGAATAATTCTCTAGTAGTTGTTTGATGTATCATATGGTCTCACTCTGGCACCATGGTTTTGTGCCCCAAGTGGACGTATGCTCCGAGAAAATGATTTATGTCCTGGAGAATGTCAGGTGCCTTCTTGAACTGATGTGGTTCAGTTTTGGAACACTTTACTCTCATTTTAGAGCAATTTTTAGAAAGCTGGTATAAATCAGTTTTAACATTTCCATTGTTTTAGGAAAATATTTTTGAACCAAATTTATGTAAATTGTTGAGTTTATGTAGTTTAATGGAGGTATTTTTAGCCTACTACCTGAGAAGCATCATTTTTCTACAGGAGCTAGTTTACTAGGTACTCAGTGGTACTATTTTGTAATGGCTCCAAGACTTACACATAGAGAAGTAAAGTGAATCTCTGAGCACAGTCTGGGTTTTCATCCTTTTCCTGGTAGATCCTGGCAGCCTTTCTGATCCTCAGATCACCCAGACAGCACTCTGGATCGGAAGCCTATGACCTTGAGCATGTAACTGAAGAGCTTGGGTCACGCAGGCTGCCCCTGCGTACGTACAGTCCCTTCTCAGCACTTGGCCAGTGTGTCCTGGTTATTTTTACTCAGAGGGTGTTTGGGTGATAAAGGTTGCAATTCTAGTGTTCTATTCTGAGTGTCACTGATCCTCCTTGCCTTATGATTTTCTTGTTTATTTTTCCAGCGTTTAGATGGCTCCATCAAGGGAGAAATCCGCAAACAGGCACTGGATCACTTTAATGCTGATGGGTCTGAGGTACAGTATGCATGGCTTTGTTATTTGGATGCCTTGGGGCTGTATCAAGGGCAAAGGCTTTCCAACTTAGTTCATTGTGTTTCAGAAACATTTTGTAGTGTATTTCTCTTGTCCTAAAAAGAGTGACAAATCTGTACTATAAAACCCCTCTATTTCATCATCATCCCTTAAAAGTATGTGAATGTTTAGCTTGCTTGGCCTAACTTAATGACAGTAGTAGTTCTGTATTGGCTTCAGGATAAATTTATGGACTTAGGGTCAGCAGTAGGATTCATTTCTACATGTAGATCGGAAGTTCCCCTTCTGTACTTTCCGGTGGCTGTAGCTTGAGCAGGATGTCTCATGCTTGTGTGTCCCACTTGTGTTTGGCAGTTACTTTGTTTTGGGTGCATATATGTTAAGAGTTACCTGTAGTGAAAGAGACATTCTGTTTAGTGCGTATGGAATAATTAAGTGGAACAGGATATGAGAGAAATGGGGCAGAGATAGATGCCTTAGGGTAATTAAAACTATAGGCATTTGTACAGGTAAAGGAAGTGGTGGGAACAACCCAAAAGTAGAACAAGAAGTGTTTTTAGAGATTTTTTTTTTTAGAGATTGTTAAATTATGAAGCCTGGATTCCCCTTTTTCCTCCTCCTCCTCTTCCTCCTCCTTCTTCCTCTCCTTTAAAAAACAAACAAACAAAAAAAATAAATTTAGGGTTCTTTTTGAAAATTTTGAGACTGCATTTTTTGGGGGACAGAGCTTCCCTATGTAGTTTTTTTTTTTTTTTTCCTTGCAGAACCGGGGATTGAACTCAGGCCTTTGCACTTGCCAGGGAAGCGCTTATTCCACTGAGCCATCTCCCCAGACCCCTATGTAGTTTAGGTTGGCCTGAGTTCGTTATGTAGTTGGCTCAGACTCCCAGCAGTCCTCCTGTGTCAGCCTTCCGCGTGCTGGGATTATGCATGTGCGCCACCTACACCCCACTAAAACTTCTTGGTGTCTCCTCCTTTACCGCAGAATGATATCCCTTCTGCCTCTAATTTACAGATCTAGTTAGACTCTGTAAACTTTAGGCTTTTTTAAGCCTAAAATTTTAGTTCTTTTGAGGAGCTTGGACACTAATCTGTTTAGGACCTATACGCTGACTCATTGCTGAATGAGTAATTGAGTTATTAAACCTGTTGGTCATCACCCAGTTCTCATCCTTCTTGTCTCTTCCCTGAAAATTATAGTTTCTAGAACTTTATAATATTGCGATAACAATCAAATTTATTACTAGACATAAAGCATTGATTATTTCCTGGCCCATAATGAGCATTCAAAAAATGTCAGCTATATTATATGTTAGTATATAGTCTTTGTTGAACTTGATTTTGTGTTCCCTACTCTTTTTTTAATTCTTTTTTTTTTTTTTTTTTTTTTTTCACATGTTTCCCACCCTTAAAAGATGTTGTGGGTTGAATGTTACTTAGTGTCCTTTCTCAAAAAGAAAATGGCCTTTTTTTTTTTTTGCCTAGTTCTGTGTTAGTGTCCCTCTCTCATGGCTGTACATAAAGTAGAGGCTGTCTTTGGGGTGAGGGGTTGTACCGTTTTTCTTCTTGGTGCTGTTCATTATCTTTTGAAGTTGCTAATGAGAGTACAGTAATTCTAATGAATATTTAACATTGAATTTAAAAACATCTACAGAACTACTATTTCATCCTGTTTACCTAATTAGGATCATGCTGAATATAGTTTTTTTGGTCATATTTTATTCAAAATTATACAAACTCTCTATATATGTATATACAAAATAGGATAGATATACAGCTACTTTTAATTCAGTGAGAAGAAAGATTTGTACTAATAGTCTTTAGACAGGATATCATGTCTGCATCTTGTACTCTGAATAACTACTATGAAGACAACAATATGCAATGTATTAATTATTGTAACTGACCCACTAACCTGATTTAAAATTGTCTCATTGCTATTTGTTTCTCAATACAATTAATAAAAAAAATTAAATTTAAAAAATTATACTGAGGGCCCGGCCAAATAGCTCAGCAGATTAAAGCTCCTGCAAGCAGGCGCAGGAGCCGGGGATTCGATCCCTGGGCCTGCCATGCCGCCCTGCCCCTGGGGTGTGCTGAGGGCAGTTGAGTTGTGGTGTGGTGGCTTGCGCCTGTAGTCCCAGCTCTTGGGAGGCTGTAAACAGGCAGGTCACTAGGAGTCTGATCTAATAGTGAGACCCTGAACACCCTGTAGATCCTTCCCTAAAATACCCAACCCCCCCATATATATTATATGTATATATGTATATAATATACATATATATGTATATTTTATATATACATATTTTTTCAGATCATTTTCCAATGTCATTAAAGAATTACAAAATTCTAATTTATTCTAATTCTAATTTATGTGGTACCATTATTTAGCCATTTATTTATTTATTTATGGGGGGGCCGCTCAGCCCACCAGGGTGCGGGGCTGGCTGGCATGTGGTGCTGGGGGATTGAACCGCGGTCCCTGTGCTTTGCTAAGCTTGTTCTAAGTAGGTGCTTTAGACCACTGAGCCATCTCACCAGCCCCTCTTTAGCCATCTTTTTGTTAGCTGTAGTTAATAAAAGGCAACAGACATTTAAAAAGTTTTGATATGTTTTGTTAAATTACTTTTCTAAAACAGTTTATATTCATGTTGTTTTTGTATAAATATTTTCACTTTTCTTAGAAACACTTTCATAATTTTTAACTTTCATCAGTTTGATCATGGACAACACATTGTAATTTATGTAATCTTTGACAAAGCACATTATAAACTATGATTATTCAGACACTAGGTTTCACTTAGTTTTTGACATATCACATCCTAAACTGTAGTCTGTTTGTCTCGGCTTGTCTTCAGGGGCTTCCCCTGGAGAAGCGTTGTCTCTGCCTACTTGTACCTCCTGATTATTTTTATTGAAACTGTTCATAACTGTTCATAACTTCTTTCAAGACAGTGCAGTCCCTTTCTGTGTCTGTGGCCTGACGCTGTTGAGTGACTGTGGGCTAGAGCATGGACATCTTTCCGTTGGGTACAATGTTAATTACGCCCATTTTTCAAGTGGTAACCAGGAGTTACCAGTTGTTCACTGCTGCTTTTGATATATAAGATCAAGTTCCCTGAAAATGGAATATTTGTTGTTTTCTCCCTTGGCTTACACAGTTCAGTCTTTCCCTCTGCACACCTATTTTTTGAGTGTTCAGGTGTGACAGGTGTCCTGTACGTGCTCATCTTTATCATCATTGTTTTTAGAAAGTGGAAGATGCCAGTGTCTGGGACTTTCCCACACCTTGCTTTTGTGCAAACAAACCAAGGGTTTCTCTTTGTGTGTTTTGTGAAGATCGAAGATTCTGTACTCCTCAGCATTTCCAGTGTCTGATCTGTTTATTGCAGAATTTCTATGTTCCTTATCAGACTAGCAAATCGATGAGTATTTCCTCACACTAGTTGCCTAATATGGTGCGGTCTGCCTTTTCTCCAAAAAGTGTCTCTGCGTAATTTCTTGGTGCAAGTCACAGTAATTGAACTTGTCTGGTTTTTGTGTTTGCTTCTTTTTTGCCGTTTTTTAGCCAAGAGATACTTCTTGTTCTCACTCCCACTGTCTTCTTACATGCTACTTTACCCCTTTTGTTCACTGTACTGACTCTTAATTAAATGAAAATGTCCTCTTTCATCAAGTCCCTGGCCTGTGGCCTTCATGAAGTTTGGCACATCTCACTTCTGTTTGCATCCGCAGGGGTTTCCAGGTTTAAGGGCTTATTGGACTGTGAAACTGTTTCTGGGAAGGCCACTGCATAAAGTAGTGTATTGCATTATGTACAGGACTTCTGTTTCCTGCTCTCGACAAGGGCTGGTGGCCTGGGAATCAACTTGGCATCAGCGGACACAGTTGTCATCTTTGACTCTGACTGGAACCCCCAGAACGACTTGCAGGCCCAAGCTCGGGCCCATAGAATTGGTCAGAAGAAGCAGGTTGGTGGGAAGAGCTACTGAATATGGCTTTGGATGTAGAGTAACAGAGGTTGGTTGTCCCTTCCAGAATGTCTGTGAGATGCTTATCCCTGCCTCCCGCACACAGCTTTACTTCCATTTCCCCGAAGTGTTGGTTTCTATTTATTGATTTCTAGTACACAAAAGAGAAAATGTCTTTGGGCCAAAGATGAATATACTAAAGACTTAAGAAAGGCCTTACAATTGGACCTTTTCTTAGAAATTTGCTAAATAGTCTTATTGTGGGTCAAAATGATCTGTTCTCATATGCAGTAGTACTGACTCACAGGGACATTGGAAAGCCGTGTGCTTTTCCTGTGTGTGAGTCTCCACTGTCTGCTCTAGTATTGGCCAAGTGGTAATGATCATATATGGCCAGTGGTTCAGTTTCTTTAAAACTTTGCTTTAATGAAACTGTTTTTAGCAAGACTTTGGTCATCAGAGCAGCAGTAAACTGAAGCAGGCAGCTCTTCAGAAATTGTTTACTTAGTGATGTCCCTGCTGTGGATGTCATCACACTGCATTAACTAAGCTGCTCACTTGGATGGCAGGCTCGTTTGCAGCAGTAGACAGCAAATCTTTTTTTCTTTTACCCTCTTGATTTGTGGCAGAGGTAATTTTTTCCTTTGATCAGTCATAGTGTTTCATTTTCCCATAGGTAAATATTTACCGCTTGGTTACGAAAGGGACCGTGGAGGAGGAAATCATAGAACGAGCCAAAAAGAAGATGGTATTAGACCACCTGGTGATTCAGCGCATGGACACCACTGGCCGGACAGTCCTGGAAAACAACTCTGGAAGGTCCAAGTAAGTACCAGGAAGCTTGGGGAGGCAGGCAGAAGCAAATGGATTTTATGTGAAAATTTGCTGTAGTTGTGACAGGATTTTCTACCATGGACGTTTTTATCCTGTTTATTACCTGACAAAGGCCAGGTCATATGCCAAGAAGGATAGTATTTTCATTTTCTACCGTTTTCCCTGTACTTTTTTCCCCATCTGCTGTGTGTGTGTGTGTGTGTGTGTGTGTGTGTGTGTGTGTGTGTACATCCTACTTAGGTAGCAGTGACAGTTGGATTTCAGCCCAGAAAGTGTTGCCGTTGACTTTGCAGCAGTGACCTCCACCAGAATGAGTTGGTAGACTGCTAGTTGAAATATCTGTGGAGGTTATTGTGCTTTTCCTCTTGATAACAGAAAGCTGTAGAAAGAAACGGGTTATGAAAGAAGAGAGGTTTCTGGTATGGTGTGATTGTTGACAGCTGCAGCTGTGTTTTAGGTGAAGTGAAATTTGTTCTTTTGGGGGAGGGAGTCTTTTTTGGGACAGGCCTGGATTTCAAGCAGGCCTTGCACTTACTTTGTAGCCTGGGCTGGTCTTGAACTCAGCCATCCTCCTGCCTCAGCCTCCTGAGTGCTGGAATTAAAGACATGCACCACCATACCCAGAGGCCCTTCTTAATTGGCCTGTTTTCAGGTTACTTCCATTCAAAGGAATGAAAGTGAGAAAAGCTTGGGGGTCTTTTCTTTTTGACCAGGGATGAGAGGGCTGAAACTTCAAGGAATGATGAGTCAGAACGGGGATCTCTGTTCTGTTGCTAAGTTGTTTCTTGCCTATGTAATAGCTGAGATGAATTTCTCGTCTTTTGCTAGGTTAGCTTTACCACCATCAGTTCACCTTGGAAATAAAGAACAAAACAGTAGAAGGATCATTTTTCTTGAGGCAGAGTTTATTTTTTCCTCCAGTTATTTGACTTCTTTATGAAGGACAGGTATTCTTTAGAATTTATTTGACAGTCCTTCGAGATTACAGCTACATTTTCCTTCTACAGTTCAAATCCTTTTAATAAAGAAGAGCTGACAGCTATTTTGAAATTTGGAGCAGAGGATCTCTTCAAAGAGCTTGAAGGGGAGGAATCAGAGCCTCAGGTAATGAAGAATCAGGGGAAACATTTTTTGCAGTGTCATCTATGAGAAACAAAGTTCCATTTTTTTTTTTTTTTTTTTTTTTGGTGTTTTTGAGACAGGGTCTTGCTATGTAGTTCAAGCTGGCCTTTGAGCTCACTTTGTAGCCCAGTCTGGTCTTGAAATCACAATGATCCTCCTGCCTCAGCCTCCCAGGTGCTGGGATTACAGGTGTGTGCCACCACACCCGGCTCAAAGTTTTTGTTTTTAAAGACAGGGTCTCACTCCATAGTTCAGGCTGGCACGGAGCTCACATGTTAGCCCAGCTTGTACAGCCGTCCTCCTGCCTCACTTCCCAAGTGCTGGGATTGATTATAGGCATAGGTCACATACCTGGCTATGAGAATCTTTAGGTTTATTGAGTCCTTTATAGGGAAAGAATAAATATTTGTAGGAACATAATTGTTTTTTTTTTTTTTTCTAAAACTCAAAGCTTTTACTAAGTTGGCAAGGAAAGAATGAATAAAGCATTTAAACATTTATCTGCTTAGTTTTGTTTTTTGTAACTTTTCAAGTTTCACTCTATCATTTAGATAAATGGAAGTTTGAAACATTAGATGTAAAATACAGAGTGGTGACTATAATGATAAAGAGAAATTAGAAAGTTGGCTTGTTTGTATCTAACATATTCAGTAAATCCTGGCATTTGCTGTCATTCTGACATCTATTTTGCATTTTTTTTTCTTTTAGGAAATGGATATAGATGAAATTTTGCGCTTGGCTGAAACCAGAGAGAACGAAGTATCAACAAGTGCCACCGATGAGCTTCTGTCACAGTTTAAGGTATGAAGACCCTTTGGAAAGTTCTTGGCCCTCATTCATTGTTAATTTTTTTTTTTTGGCAGAACTGGGGATTGAACTCAGGCCCTTGTACTTTGCAGGCAAGCACTTATCCTACTGAGCCACCTCCCCAGCTCATTCATTGTTAATTACACATGTCTTCAGGAACTTCCTTTGTGTTAGATTCTGTTTTTTTTCTGAACTGACTTACATCCGCGGTGTCATTCTGAGTCGTAAGGACACTGTGAATGTGGTCTGTAGTCTATGCTTGGCAGATAACCACTACAGTTGGCCATCCTGTCCCAGAGCTAGCGAGCAGGGGAAAAGACGTCCATGAATAGGCCTGAAGCTGTGTTGTTAGAAGGGTAAGTGGAGTATCAGAGGTGTGGAGGAAGGTGTGGCACATCTAATCAGACACAAAATAGTGGAAAAGATTTGAGCAGCCATAGGTGGGGCTGAGAGTTGTGGGAGGAACTTGAGGAATCTTGTGAGTCAGATGAACTGCTTTGCTGTGGAGCCAATCCGCAAGATCATATGACTTTCTCTGGCAGTACTTGAGGTCAGAGAAACTGGGTCAGTTGATGATCCTTAGGAAGGAGATTGACTTGGGAGACGGGGACATCAAAATGGCTAAGATTTCCAAGATTCAAGTTGATTCCACATGGCTTAGGAGGAGCGGAAGAGGCCTGGAGGTTACTGTGATGTCAGTTTCAGTGGACCCATCAGGTTTGAGGGAGACCATGTTGTGTTTGGAAGGAAGGAAGCAGGGTTGTGTGCTGTGCTTCATGGTTGGCCACAGGCTGAAGTCTTGGTGGAAGAACAAGGAGGAAATAGAGGTGGAGGCGGGTGGGTGGATGTTCTTGGGGTCAAAGAGCTCAAGGAGGAGGGTTTAGATGTGTAGCAAAGGTGGATTATTGTAACAAAGAACTGTCATGTGAGTGCTTTATATTCAGCAACAGACATTTGTGTTTCATATCTCAAGGTATCTTGAGAGCAGCATGTCAGTATGGTCAGGTTCTGATGAAGGCTGCCTTCTTTTTTTTTTTTTTTTTTTTGCGGAACCGGGGATTGAACTCAGGCCCTTGTGCTTGCCAGGGAAGCACTTATTCTACTGAGCCATCTCCCAAGCCCCTAAGGGCTGAGTCACAGATTGCCATGATTAGGAGATGATTAATTCTATACACCTGAGCTTACGGTCTCACCAAGTCAAAGAATAAAGTTGCAGACCAAAAGGAGGAAGTTAGGACAGTATTTATTAGAGATGATGATACCTGCTGGATTTCCAGGAGGGCTCTCAAGTAGGTGGCCGCATGGCTGGAGCTGTGTGAATGGGTAAGAGAAACAGGAGTTGCTCGGTTCCTTAGTGGCCACCTGTCACAGGTGATTCTGGAGGGCTGAAAATGACCCCTTAGCTAGAACTCAGACTTCTAACCCAATTAGTTGGAGGTGGGATTTAAAGGAAAGTAGGATTTTAAAGAGAAACCTGTTATTTTGTGTTTTCTTTTTTCTTTTTTTTTTGGGGGGGGGGCAGAACCAGGGATTGAATTCAGGCCCTTGCGCTTGCCAGGCAAGCGCTTATTCTACTGAGCCATCTCCCTGTGCCTTATTTTGCATTTTGAATTCCATGAAACTCAGGGACTTAATAGGAAGGTGCTGCATCCCATGGTGCCTGAGGAAGTTCATTCTTGGTCACAAGTCAGAGCTCTTATTTTAATTTTCATCAGTGTGGTTCATCACCTAGCTATGTGTCAGGTCCTTTCCCTGGCCGGCTGCTAACTAGATAAACTATTTTGGGCAGATTGTCTGGCCCACCCTTAACTATGACATTGCCTTCGGAAATGCCCAACTGAATGCGGCACCACTTTTGCCTATTTACATTATTTTATTATTTTCATCCATTTAAAAGTCATCATTGGGGCAGGCCAGATAATTTAGCAGACTAAAGCTGCCTTCTTAGGCAGGGACCTGGGATTCGATCCCTGGCCTGCTGTGCTGGCCCCACCCCCAGGGCGTGCTGAGACTACAATTGAGACTGGGTGTGGTGGTTCGGGCCTGTAATCTCAGTGCTTGGGAGGCTGAAAAACAGGAAGGATCATGACAAGTCCTATCTGTGTAGTGAGACCCTGTTGACCCTGTAGTAAATATTCCTCCTTCCCCCCAAAAAAAGTCATAGTTGAAGTGATTAATATTAGTGCTTGATTTGAGAGAATGGTCAGATGATGTTTGGAACAATGTCAGAAATTGTAATTTCTTTTTGTCTTAGAATTGAAAAAAATCTAGGTGGTGTGTGCCTCCAGCGGTTTGAAGGCTGAAAACAAGAGGATCACTATGAGTCCGATCAGTGTAGTGAGACCCTGTAGACCCTGTACTAAATGCTGAAAAACACACAAAAAACCCAAGAATTGAAAGAAATTTCATTGTAAAATATTGGGACCAGGGAGATAGCTCAGTAGAATAAGTGCCTGCCCGGCACACGCAAGGTCCTGAGTTTAATCTCCAGTACCACCAAAAAAAAAAAAAAAATCATGATAAAGTTAATTAATTTTAAAGTTAATTCTGGGCAAAAGTCATAAGGTTCTGACCTGATTTCTCTGCACCAAAAGCTTAAGGAATGGAACCCTGGAAGCTTCTTTGTTTATCTTTGTAGTCTTCAAGGTGAGGGGGAAGGAGGAAAGAAGGCAGAGCTCTTTGCATACCAGCACCTCCAGGCTGTCCAGAGCTGGCCATTCTTTCTCCTGAGCCCTGTGTGGTCGGTGAAATGTGTACATTTAGATGGCATTTTTTTTCTGGGCTATGTACTATTTTATATTTTAGTACAAATCTGTATCAGGTGTTAATATGTGATATGAAATAAATGTAATATCTTTATAGGCTTTTGGGGGATATGTGTTTTTTGAGACAAGGTCTCAGCAGTTCAGCTGATCTTGAATTTGCTTGTATAGCCTAGGCTGGCCTCAAACTGACTGCGGATCTTCTTGCCTCAGCCTTCTTAATGCTGGGATTATAGGCATGCTCCACCATAGTCAACTATTCTTGTAGGTTTGTTCAACCTTGTTCCTTTTTATGTTGTCATTTTCTGTCCTACAGCTGAAGTTCACTTTTGAACATACACAGTCATTGTGTATACATCAGTCATGGATTGATTGACTAGATGAATGACCTCTATTGACTAGCATTACATAAAAATACAGGTTCATTGTAGAACAGAGTAGTTTATATTCCTTTTTTTGGTCCTTGAAACAGGGTTTCACTCCACAGTTCAGGCTGGCCTTGAGCTCACTTTGTAGTCCAGGGTGATCTTAAACTCGCAAGGTTCCTCCTGCTCAGCCTCCTGAGTGCTGGGATTATAGGCATGCGCCACTACACCCAGCTAGTTTATATTTTTGTGATGCACTGAGCATCTGAGTGATAGGTTTGAGATCCTCATGTAGTGTGAGCAGAGAATTGCAGTAAAAGAAGCTAATCTACATTTATTGACAACTGCAGCGAGGTGTGCTTGGATTCCTGCCAGCAGGAAGACAGGTAGCATGAATGGGAAAAGTGGTCCTGGGTTGTCAGTGGACTAGGAAGAAGGTAAATCAGGCTTTCTGGTTTTAGAAGGCGTGCCCCTGGGTGCCTCTCGTTGGATCTTTCTGGATAACATTGACAGAGTACTGAATCATCTTAGGGTGCATGGCTGCCAAAGTATGCCTTTTATTTTATTTTACTTTTGGTCTTTTTGAGACACGATCTCATCGTGCAGTTCAGGCTGGGCTTGAGCTCACTTTGTAGCCCAGGCTGGTCTTGAACCCTCAATGATCCTCCTGCCTCAGCCTCTCCAGGGTTGTGATTAGTACGCCTGGCTAGAATTTTCTCTTTTTTATGCAGTCCCTCTGCTGTGAACCTTTATTGAAGTTTGAAAGGGGAAAACGTTACTGAAGGTTAGGTCCCAGGAATCTAATAGGCACTGGATCTGGCTTTAGAGATTTCCTGGGTCTTTGTTGTCTGTATTTCACTTCTCTTAGGACAGTGATGGCAAGTCTTTTAGGGACCAGGTGTTCAGACTGCAGCCCGAACCTACTTACTTATCGAAAGTGCCAACTCTGAAATTAAACCTGAGCACTGAAATTTTAGTTTAGAAAACACCTCATGCTTCAACATCTTTTGTCTTAAAAACACAATAACAAGACTTTAATGAAATAAACGGCTTTTTATTAGAAGGTAAAACTTCGCATTTGGCATGCTTTTGCAGTTACTGCGCTTTGCTGTTGTATGCATGCTGGTAGTTTGTCAGTCCTTGGCTCATACCTTCTTAGTTTGAGAGCAACACGTGCAGCACTCAGGTAATCTATTATCCTTATATCAGATTTGGTATAATTCAAAGCCAGAAACAGCTGCTTAGCAGCTGCTTACAAACAAACATGATGATCCAAAGAAAAGCAATCCCATGTGCTTGCATTGGCTTAGAATTATGTGGCAGAGAATGCCACACTTTAAGGGTTTTATGTTCAGAGCTGCCAGCTGTGTTGTCCTTTGTCATCTATGTACTCTGTCTTCTTAACTATTTCCAGATAGAGCTTTCTTGAAATTTCTATAGCTCCATTCCCAGATTTCTAAAGTCTAATCAGTATGAGCACAGAAAGATCAAGTTCTCCAAATTTGGCTTTATCTAGAGAAGAAAATTCAGGGTTGTCTCCATCTTACAGAACTGTAAAAATCTGTTACTGAAGTTCTCCTTTGCAGTTGCTGCAGTGTTAGAAAATTCCTCCTCGATTTCCTGATGGCCTGTAGGATTGTCTGCAAGCATTACAGACTTTAAAAACACAGTTTTATATGCAATGTGTTAATTATTGAAACTGTCCTACCAATTTGATTTGAAACTATCTCATTGCTATTTGTTTATCAGTAAAATTATGGAAAAAAAAACCCACAATTTTAGATTTCCAAAAATATTTCAGCTGCCCAATTTCAAGGTCTGGGACAGCTTGGCCCATGTGCTGACAGAGAGGGATGTGTATGCCATAGGTTTGCCACAACTGTCTTAGGACAGTGGAAGGAGGATTAACCCTGGGGTGTCATCCCAATTCAAGTGGATGAGGTGGGAGTGATCTCCTAGCCCCAGTCGTACTGCCTGTACTAGTTTATTTGTTTCTCTCCTTCTTAGTTCAACTTGTGGTGAGCTTATGGGTTTTAACAGGTTGATTTAGGGGAACATGAGAAGGGTTAGTAGAATATCCATTATCTCTTTATGGTTCTCTTAATGGGGATTGAACTCAGGCCCTTGCGTTTGCCAGGGAAGCGCTTATTCCACTGAGCCATCTCCCTGGCCCCTTATTATCTCGTTATGTATTATCACTGGACTCCTATGTCAGTGTCTTAGTAAGGCTGAAAACACTGATGTTTTATCAGAGGGTATTTGGAAATGGAGGACTATGAAACGGGATCTTGTCTATTTGTTTGTAGGTTGCTAACTTTGCAACAATGGAAGATGAAGAAGAGCTAGAAGAACGTCCTCATAAGGATTGGGATGAGATCATTCCAGAGGAGCAAAGGAAAAAAGTAGAGGAGGAAGAGCGGCAGAAGGAGCTAGAAGAAATTTATATGCTGCCTCGAATTCGTAGTTCCACTAAGAAGGTGAGGAGGCAGCGAGGTGAAGGTCATGGGTGTACAATACTTGCGCTGTGAAGTCTGCCTTCGGGGCAGATGACCCCGGGAAGAGGCCTTGTACTGTTGCCCTGACTCTGAGTCCCACAGACGAGTTAAGAGTATAGGAAACCAGAAAGATAAAGGGACTGCACAGAATTTACAAGTGCACTTGTGATACATTTGTCTTGGCAGCCCAACTTGTTATGAAATGACTGCAGGGGATCTGAGTTCAGTAGAAATTCAAGTTTTTCCTTTGAAATTAGGACTGGTAATCTTAAAGGTGTGGTTCTAATTGCTGCTGCCTTTAGCTTCAGAGCTTTCAAAATGTTCAGAGCACTCAATAATAGGTGCTTATGTTATGTGACTAAATACATAATTGAAACAGGGAACATCAGTAGCCTTCACCCTTTACAGAAGTACCTTCCTAGACATTATCTGTCTTGACTTTTGAAACATTGAGGTAGATAAAAGTTTTTTTAGCCGTTGTTATTGGTGAGAGTGGACTTACATTTCTCTGCTGGCATGGTAAGTATTAGCTACCATTTTTGAATACTTCTTGTGTGCCTGGCATAGTTCTAAGTCTATTTTTACTACTGACTCATTTAAAACTCAGTTATAAAGTTATATGGATGAGTTATATGGATGGTTATACTGTTACAAAGAAAAAAAAGGCACAAAAAAGTAGATACTTGTGGAGAGTAAAAATGAACTTGTTTCATACTGAATATTGTATTCATTAGACAGTGCAGAAAAGCCCAGATAGTTAATCCACTTTAATTAAGTTACAGTGTCTTGGGAAGCGTGACTGTCCCAGGCAGGTTTTCCCTCATTATATGGTATCTCACTGGTTAGAAGGAAAATTTACTTTTTTGGTAATTCTGAATACTAGGGAATTGGAAAGGTGGACTGGTTGTAGTCCTTTTATTTGTTGGAGCACACACTTACCAAAGTGTCACTATCTTATTCTGCCTCAGGCTCAGACTAATGACAGTGATTCTGACACTGAGTCTAAGAGGCAGGCTCAGAGATCCTCGGCTTCCGAGAGTGAGACTGAAGACTCCGAGGATGACAAGAAGCCGAAGCGCAGGGGGCGCCCCCGGAGCGTGCGCAAAGACCTGGTGGAGGGCTTCACGGACGCAGAGATCCGCAGGTTGGTGCAGGTTCTGCTGTCTCTGAGCTTGTTAGGGAGGGCGTGCTGGGGAGGCTGCTGGGCTCCTGGCGTTGGTGGTGGGGCAGAGGCGCTTCATCTGTACCGGAAAGGTAGAGAAGATGGTGCCCCTGGTCTTCAGGGTGATTCCTCCTGTGGAGTTTTTCTCAATTGAGATTTTTCTGCTTTGTTGTTTTTTTTTTTTTTTTCCTCTTGTTCTTTGTTTATTCAGAATCTTTTTATGGATAAAATTCAACTAGAGAAAAGGAATCCCCCCCCCCCAGGGATCCTCATATGGAACAAGTAATATGAATGTTAAATAAGTACAGATAAGGCCTTCCTTACTGTCCTCTTCCTCCCCGCTCCTCTTCAAATCTAGCTTCCTCAGTGTTCGTGTAGATGTCGATTTGGTGGTGCTTTGATCCCTCTGCCTGTGTATAGTCTGTGCAACATGTTGGAGGGCAGCCTTTTTTTTTTTTTTTTTTAATTCTCCCCTCCTCTCCCCTTCCCCTGCCCCTTCCCCTTTCTCTCCCCTTCCCCCTTAATTTTTTTTTGTGTGCCCAGCTCAGCCCACCCTGGAGGCAGGGCCGGCATAGCATGTGGTACTGGGGATCGAACTGTAGTCCCTCCATGCTTGCCTGAGCGGGTGCTTTAGCCCACTAAACTATCTTGTCGGCCCTGGTGTTTTTTTTTTTTTTTAGTTTTTCATAGTGATTTTTATTTATTTTTTTAACATTTATTTAGTGTGTGTGTGTGGGTGTGTGTGGGTGTGTGTGGGTGTGTGTGGGTGGGTGTGTGTGGGTGGCCAGCCAGCTCAGCCCACCAGGGGGCGCCGCTGGCTGGCATGTGGTGCTGGGGGATCGAACCATGGTCCCTGTGCTTTTGCTTAGCTTAGCTTAGCTTGTTCTAAGTAGGTGCTTTAGACCACTGAGCCATCTCTCCAGCCCTGGTGTTTTTGTTTTGTTGCCACTTGAAATCAATTTTTGCCATACTTCTGTGTCAGTACATATGCCACATTTGTTGGTATCTGTTTCATACCTCTCTGCCCTCCAGAAACATCTAAAATTGCACTTCCAAAGCAGTTTTCTTAGTTTCCGTGTTACTGTTTTTTTTTCCCCAAAAGCCTGAGGAAAAAGTATGAAGATAGCCTTATAGCCCTATCCATATTATAAATAGTCCTTTAAGATTAGTGTTTTTGAAGGTGTGAAGTGTTTGTTTCCACTTAAATATTATACCTATTTTTCTTTGTTACTAGAATTTAAGTGTACTTAACAGCTTTGAATCTGTAGCACATCTGTCTCCTCTTGCTCCCTACCCCCTGTATTTTGAGATGAGTATGTTTTTTGCTGTTGGGTGGAATGTTTGTAGGTATGTATTAAATTTATTTGGCTTAGCATTGTATAGATCTTCTATTCCTTACTGATATTCTGATTGATTCTGTTACTGAAAGTAGTGTTGGACTTTCTGTTATTATTGTCTTGCTTTGTTCCTTTAAAGTTTTGCTTTGTTTTAGAAACTATCATTAGGTGCATATACTGCATTTTTTTTATAAGTGATACCTCTTCTTGATAGTTGGTCTTTCTTAAAGGATGATTGTAAAACTGTTTCTTTAAATTTTGGTCCTAATTTTTTTCTGTCCTGATATTTGTATAGCTATTCCAGCTCTCTCTGTGGGTATTTGAAGTATTTTTCCACTTTTTAATTCAGTCTTTTTAATCTTTGCATCTGATTTGTCTTAGTATAACTGGGTTATTATTATTACTATTTTTGGAGGGGAGTGACTTCTTTTTGCCATAGGGTCTTGCTTTGTGTAGTGCAGGCTGGCCTTGAACCATTAGCACTAGCTGGCCTGCTGAGACTTGAAGTGATCCTCTTGCCTTGGCCTCCTGAAGGCTGGAGTTGTAGCTGTACACCACTTTGCCCAGTGTGCATCATGTTTAAGAACTTTTTCTTCTTTGCTCATCTCTTCCTTTTCATTGGAGTCTAATTCATTTACATTTAGTGCTGTTGCTAATAAGTAAGATTTATCTTTGCATTTTGCTGTTCATTTTCTTTTTATTACCTTAATTTTCCATTACTTGTTATGAAAAATAGGTATACAGCATTCCCTTGCTATTTGTGGTTTGACTTTTGCAAACTCACTGTTTTGCAGGTTTTTTTGAAATAATTCAAAAAATATTTTAAATTACTTATTGCAGATTTTTCACCATATGGGGATTTTGCAGTACTATACAGTATACATATGTTGTTAAAATTACGTAGGTTTACGAGTTTAGAAAATGTTTAAAACATTAGAAGTGTTTTTAAAAGTGTGGGAAAGGATTATAAGAGTGTGGGAAGGGTTTACAAGGCCTATAAATAATAAAATAAATAACAATGTTGCTACTTTGCTGATTTTCATTTATCGCAGGGGTGTCTGGGACGTAACCTCTGTGATAAGTGAGGAGCCACTGTACTTCAGTATATAATTTTAATTACATTATTTTTGTTTTGTTGTGTTATATTTTTGGTGGTTGCTCTGGAGATTACAAGTTGACAGCAACTTAATCCCACTGATTCATACAAAACTTGGCTCCATTGTAGATCATTCCCCCCCACTCAGTGCTGTCACTCAAGGTATTATTACACATTGTAAGCAGCCTAGCAATGCAGTTGTCATAAATATTGTTCACTGTCGTTGCCTTTTAAAATCACGTAGAATAGGGCCGGGGAGATAGCTCAGTAGAATAAATGCCTGCCTGGCAAGCGCAGGGTCCTGAGTTCTGTCCCCAGTACCACAGAAAAGAAAAAGAAAAAGAAAAGTCACGCAGAATAAGGCCAGGTGTGGTAGTGCACACCGGAATCCTATCACTCAGGAGGCTGAAGCAGGAGGATCATTGCAAGTTTGAGACTAGCCTGGGCCAGCCTCAACTGGCAAGACTGTCTCCCAAAAAAAAAATAAATAAATAAAAAATAAAAAAAATCACATAGAATAGTTACGAAACTAAAAATACATTTGTACTACTTTTATGAATCAGATAAAAGAGATACTATTAAAAATGCATTTGTAGTATCTTTACTTTTACTTAGTTATCCTAAAGTTCCTCATTTCTTCATGTGGATTTAAGTTATTGTTTGTTTTCCTGTGACAGCTCCCTGAAGGATTCTCTTCAGTGTGTTTTCTTTTGAGATGTGTGTTCGCCATGATTTCTGTACATTTCTATATCTGGCCATATCTCAGTTCTCCTACATTTTCAAAGATATTCTTCATTTTTTTGTCTTTTTGTTTTTACTATAAATAATTTCAGTTGACTCATCTTTATATTTATTGATTCTTTTTTTTTTTTTTTCCCGGAACCAGGGATTGAACTCAGGCCCTTGCGCTTGCCAGGGAAGCGCTTATTCCACTGAGCTATCTCCCCGGTCCCCATATTTATTGATTCTTGTGCCATCAAACATTATCTAATTTTTTTTTGTGTGTGTGTATGTGTGTGTGTGGCCGGCTCAGCCCACCCTGGGGACAAGGCTGGTGTGGCATGTGGTGCCAGGGATTGAACCACCATCTGTGCGCTTGTGTAAGCTTGCCTAAGCAGGTGCTTTAGACTGCTGGGCTATCTTGCCGGCCTTGAATATCATCTAATTTTTTTTTTAAAAAGTAAGTAATTACTTTTTTCCACTCTAGGATTTCTATTTGACTCTTCTAATTTCTGTTTCTATTTATATTCTGTGTTTGGTGATAATGTTACTCTGAAAGTTTCTTTTTAATTCTTTGGACATGGATTTCTTTAGTTCTTGTACATATTCGTAACAGCAGGTTGACATCTTTGTCTTATAAGTCCAAGTTTAAAACTTCTTCAGGCATATTTCTTTCTCTTTTTTTTTTTTGCGGAACCGGGGATTGAACTCAGGCCCTTGCACTTGCCAGGGAAGCGCTTATTCCACTGAGCCATCACCCCGGCCCTTCAGGCATATTTCTATTTAAATAAAAACGTATTTGGTACAGGGTCTAATTATGCAGCTTGGACCCTGTTTTCAGCCGGATCTCAACGGTCAGCTGAGCATGCCTGGGGGCGGGACCAACACAGCTTGTGGTGCCAGGATTGAACCCCAGTCCCTGTGCTCTCCTGAGCAGGCGCTTAGTTTGTAGGCATAGTTCTTGACAACCTTTTCCCTCTTGAGTGCATTCTTTGTTTCTTCTGTGTTTCCTACAATTCTTTGGTGATGTTAAAAACAAAAACTGGGGCTGGGGAGATGGCTCAGTAGGATAAGTGCTTGACTGGCAAACACAAGGATCTGAGTTTAATCCCTGGTTCCACCAAAAAAACAAAACCAAAAACTGGGCATTTGAAGTCATATGGCAGTTCTGGATGTTAAATGCCTTCCCAGGCTGAGTTTGTTGTGTATGTTGCCCTTTCTCTTTGCTTCCTGTTCTTTGTCACTTGAAGTCTCTGCCCACTGGCTGGGTAGAATGTTTCTTACCTGCTTTGTTGGCTAAAGTTGAACCCTCATTGAAGGGGTTGTATCTTCTGGTGTGTCACGACGCTCCCGGTGCTGTTTATGCCTCCTCGCTAAGCTACAGTCTCTGTGTGTGCAGAGCCTCAAGGTCATCCAACATTGAGAGGTCAGGACCTTCTCAGAAGGGGCCTGTGCTTTCACACAGACCTGCAAAATGTGTAGTTTTGATTGTTAGGAGTGTGTCAGACACTTTCACAGTATCCTGTGGACATCTTTCTCCACAGTTCTTCCTCTTATGCTTTTGATCAACCTCTTCTCATCCCCAAATAGTATTGTTTCCCTAGCAGACTGGGATTTGTTGTTAAGCTTTTTCATCTGGTTGTTTCTGACCAATGAACTGTGGATGAGGCTGTCCCAAAAAGTTCTAAATCAGGGCAAATAATAGGTCAACCTGAGAGGGTGCTTGTCAGGCTGCAGTTCTCCAGGGATAGGGCATTTGGCCAGTTCCAAGACTGTTCTTACCCCCTAGTGCCTGCTATTTGCAGGCCGGCACAGCCACTGTAATTACAAAGGGCTTAGTTTTCAGGGCTGTCCAGAGGTAGAGAGAAGGGCTTGGGAATAGAGCAAGTTAAAATGGCAGAAAGCTTGATACTCTTGCTGAGACTCAGTCATTTTCTTGAACAAATGCCTTGTAGGTGACCGCAAGTC
Organism: Octodon degus; assembly: GCF_000260255.1. Taxonomy (NCBI): domain Eukaryota; kingdom Metazoa; phylum Chordata; class Mammalia; order Rodentia; family Octodontidae; genus Octodon; species Octodon degus. The sequence goes on along the minus strand of NW_004524578.1, from coordinate 12,248,100 downwards.
TATGCTTAATTTCCAGAGTGTGACTGTTGATTTTAGCGGTTTTTTCCAGTGTTGACAAGCTTTTTGGGTCTTTTTGAAGTTCTCATTTTCATACTTCTCCTGATGATGAAGACGATAAATATTATCACTTTTTCTTTGAGACAGGGTCTCGCTTTGTAGTACAGGCTGATTTTGAACTTATTATGTAGCCTAGGTTGCCTTGAACTCAGAGTGATCCTCCTGCCTCAGCCTACTGAGTGGTAGGATTATAGATGTGCGCCACCACACCTGGCTCTTTTATTAGTAGTAGTATTACTGTAGCTACATTAATGATGTTTGCACCTGAACCTAGAGTCTTTTTTTTTTTTTGGTGGAACCAAGGATTGAACTCAGGTAAGCACTTATTCTACTGAGCTATCTCTCTGGCCCAAAAGATACATGTTCAAGTTTTGTTTTTGGTGGTGTTGGGGATCAAATCCATGACCTTGTGCATGCATGACAAGAGCACCACGGGAACTTTGGACTCGTCCCATCGTGAGGCAGGCTACACAGGTTTTCTGACTTCTGCCATGAGAGAAAGATTTTCAGGGTGTGTCAGTGAGAGCTATAATAGTTCATTAATCAGAATTTTAAGTGTGTAGGGGGCCGGGGAGATGGCTCAGTGGAGTAAGGGCTTCCCTGGCAAGCACAAGGGCCTGAGTTCAATCCCTGGTTCTGCAAAAAAGAAAAAAAGAATTTTAAATGTGCCCTCTCATAGATAGATCACAGGCCCTTAAAAAGGAGGGGTACTTTGCAGCCTTCAGCTGGGCATATTTATGAGGTTTTGAGTGTCCCTAATACAGATTCTCAAGGATGTGTGTTTTGATGTCCCTGAGGTTTGGGCCATTTTAGCCCATTTCATGGGCAATGCAAACTGTTACATGTGTGTGAGGCGAACAGACCCCAATTTCTACGCTGATTGTCTTTAAGGCCCTTAAGAATTTTTTCTGGAAGGGGATAAAGAAGCTTGACTGATTTGTGTATCCTAAAGTTGCAGGGTTTTCTTAGAAAGTACATTTTTTTCTCTCTGTCTGTCTTTCTTTCTTTCTTTCTTTCTTTCTTTCTTTCTTTCTTTCTTTCTTTCTTTCTTTTTGGTCTCCTGTCTTTATTCAGTCACCTCAAGGCCAAGAGCTCTGTCACTGACCTAGATCCCTAGTCTCAGAATTATCTTAAAGTAAAAATGAAGCCATTTTATTTCAGACATAAAATATTTCAGTGTAGAATAAGAAGGGAGAAATGAAGAGCTGAGACGTAATCCTCGGGTTCACTTTCATATTTACCATTTTCCCAGCACATGTATGAATGTTTCTCCTTTAATATTGTTTCTTTGTTTGTACTATATTTAGTCCTGTTCTCTTCAGTTGTCACATCCCCTAATTTCCATTTCTTTCTTAGCATTGCTCCTGACATGGTTACCTAACCATGTTTTCTTAGTGCTTTGGCACACTACCACTGTGATGCTCTTGATGTGTTGTGGCACCTTGCTTTTAGTGAAAATTTCATTGGCTCACCTGCAAGGGTAAGGAGAGGGTAACAACACAGTTTGTAGATAGTGTGGTTTGAGGTGTGGAAAGATATGTTGGATTTTTGGTGGCGATAAGGTTGGGCAAGAGTCAGCTGGAGTTTTGAGGATAGTTGTGCCTAAGATTTTTGTGTGTGTGGTACCATGAATTGAACTTGGGACCTTACACTTGCCAGGCAAGTGCTTATGCTGCTGAACTATCTCCCCAGCCCACCTTTTTTTGGTCTGTCTTTCTTTTTTTATATTTTAGGGAAGGGTCTACAGAGTGTTCAGGGTTTCACTACTAGATCGGACTCCTAGTGATCCACCTGTTTACAGCCTCCCAAGAGTTGGGATTACAGGCACACGCCACCACACCCAGTCTGAAGTTTCAAGTCATATTTTTACTTTACTCTATTTTCAAAAGTATTTCAGAGATTTCTAGGAGTCTTACAGCTATATTATTGTCTAGAAAAAAAGGAAAATATTGCAACATGAATTAAAAGTAAAGTAAGGATACCACATAGGGCCGTGAATGATGTTAGGTTTTGTCACAGTAGAGTTATGGTGCTTGAATTATTAATCACATATTGGACTTTGTGAACATGTACCTTTGAAAAGGATGTGAGAGTTAAGCCACAGTTCTTTCTATTGTATGTCTGTTTCATGGTCACTCATTGAAAATAAACTTGATCTTCAATTTAAGAGCTTTTAGTATTCATTATTTTCATTCCCTAATGTCAGAGATGCTCACAACTTTAATGATTGTTGCCAGGGTTGTGCTAGTCTGTTTGTGACAGTTGGGTGACTCATATTTCAACACGGTGTATATTGACACTAATACAACCAAAGTCTCTGTTTTAATGTATTTTATTGATCATATTCTTAGGTTCATCAAGGCTTATAAGAAATTTGGTCTCCCTCTTGAGCGGTAAGTGCTGTAATAGTCTGTTATCCTTTTCACTTTTATTATGCCAAGTTCTTTTGGCAGTTTTTTTCACTTAATAGTAATGCTGTGAACTTTTTTTGGAAATATTCTTTTATAACCATTCTTGGGTGCATATCCCCCCGGAGGTTGCAGCAGCAACAGCCCACTCACAGGTTTCCCTTTGTGGGCGGGGGGGGGGGAAGCTAATGCATGCACAACTATGAAGTGTACAGTGTAGTTTTCAGGAGTGCTCAGTTGACTCCATTGGGAAGGAACATGTGTTGTTACTACTTGCACTTTAGTTCTTAAGAGTTAGTAATGTGGAAGGAGAAAGGTTATTTGTGATTTCAGAATCTTCTACTAGTTAGGAAGGCATCTTGAAAGTTAAAGAATTTGTATTATCTTGCCAGTAGTGACAAAGAGGTTAGCTGTTAGCATTATTCAACAAGTGTTCAGAAAAATGAATTTAGAATCTGGGCATGGGCATGCCCGTAACCCCAGCACTTGGGAAGCTGAGGCAGGAAAATTGTTAGGAGTTTGAGATCACATGGGGATACAGAGTGAGCTTAAGGCCAGCCTGAATTGGGTAGGGAGACTTGTCTCAAAAAGAACCTCTCCGGTTAAATTTTAAGACATGGCTGTATTTCACAGATAAGCATTTTGTATTTTACTTTGTAAAAAAAAAATCAGCAATACATCCTTTAAATAGTAGGATTTGTTTAAAGAAATTCTTAGGTTCCTGGTAAACTTCTGGAGCTGGTGAAAATTCTAAGCCTGTCTATTTTGTTTTGTTCTTCTGTGTGGCAAGGAAGTAGTGATGTATACGAACAACTCACTGTGAAGCCAAAAAGGGCATCTTCCCAGGTTGACCGCCCAGAAGTAAAGCAGTTCTCTCTGAGCCATGACTGTAAAAGCCAGCAGGATGTAGAAACCAGATATGATACCTTTCGGCAGCCTGATTTTTAGTCATTGTGTTCTTGGGCCCTGTGACTTGGAGAGCAGATGAGTACTTTGTAGAAATAACTGTACTATGTTCCTAAGAAGACTGTGATGAATGAAAGTTGATAGCTTTAAAAATCTGCCAACAGAAGCAGGTAGCCCATCAACAGGCTTGTCTCTCTGACTTTGGAAATTACTTGTGGAATATGCTAAGACACGGTTATTGAGAATGAGTGCATTGTCTCTTGGTGACTTAAGGATTTGGTTTAATTTTTTTTTTTTTTTTTTTTTTGATGCTAAAGATTGAACTTTGGTCATCACACATTGTCCAAGGATTTTTTCGGAGTCTGAATAACCTGGAATTTCATGTGATATTTTGGGGGGTTTTTTGGTACTGGAAAGTGAACTCAGGTGCTGTGCTGCCCTTGCGTGATTTTTAAAATGTGGCCACCATGTCTCCGTATTCATCATTCCTCAGGCTGGAGTGCATAGCCCGGGATGCTGAGCTGGTGGATAAGTCTGTGGCAGACCTGAAGCGCCTGGGTGAGCTGATTCACAATAGCTGTGTGTCTGCAATGCAGGAATATGAAGAACAGCTGAAGGAAAACGCCAGCGAGGGTAAGGCAGCAAATCTCCTTCCGTGATCCTTAAAGATCCGTTGCTGTGCAGTGGGTTTTCTGTTCTGAAGGGCTTTTAAAAACATATTTGTACTGTACCCCACAAACAGGTCCTGTACCCCACACGCAGGTACTGTACCCCGCACACAGCTCATGCTGTGAGTGTATGTCATGAGCCGCCTTTCTCTGAGTTCAGTGTTCTGAGGTGCCACAGACCAGCTACCCACAGATGAAGTGAATTTGTGGTAGATACAGAATGATGGAGAAAATCAATAGTTTCTTTTATATTGTTATAAAAGTGTAAATTGGTTGACTGAATTAAAGACCTCAGAGTCAATGCCAAGTGGAGGTCTCTTTTGGCTGCAAGTGAGGGATTGTGTAGAAGTCATTACTTGGGTATAGGTACAGTATTGTTAAATTGTGTCAAATTAAATAACTTAGAGAACTAATTGAAATGAAATATTGCATGAATATTATAAATGTTTTGTTACATTCAGATTTTCATGCTACTGGAATTGGTTGTACCTGGATTGGATATGTGGCATATTTCTCTCTTTGACATCAGAGATGTTTTTGCCTGTTCCTTAAAAGGAAGAGGTATAAGGGTGCTTGTAAGCAGAGAGCTCAGAAGTTACCATGTAGAAGAGAAGCTGCATTTTAGAAGCTGTGTTTTATGTGTGCCATTTTCTCCATCCTTTTGTTGCTGTTCACTGTGCCAGGTATGACTATCCTCTGGAGCCTCTGTTGGCACTCAGCCTTGGATGTAGCCAGCTTCCGGGAATGTTGGATTTGCTTTTCCTTAGTTATCAGATCTTGGACACATTTTACTCTCATGCTTATCTTTTTTTTTTTAATGGTTCTGGGCATCGAACTTGGGACCTTTTGCTTGCCAGGCAGGTGCTTATGCCACTGAGCTGTTTCCCAGTCCTCACACCTATCTCTTGTGCACAGTTAGAATAGTAAGTAAAGGGTTTGGATCATTGATTAATGTTATATAGTATCTGACTTGTAGTTCAGCTATCAAGAAATGAGTATTTATACTTTGAAATTTTATTTTTAAGGACATTTTTAAAATTAATAGAATTGAAAAATATTTCAGACATAGTAGCTTTTTAAAGATAAAATAAAAAACTTTTATTTGGTACAGGGTCACAGGATCTCACTACACAGCTTAGACTCGTATCGATCTCCCCAGCACTGGGATTATAGGCATGTACCACCACACTCAGTCTCGGTGGCTGGCTCAGTGTGCCCATGGGTGGAGCCTGGCATGGCATGTGGTGCCAGGGATTGAACCCCAGTCCCTTGCTAAGCAGATGCTTAGTTTGCTGAGCTATCTCGCTGGCCCTAAAAAACTTTAAAGCTTGCTTTTTGTAAAAGGAATTTAAATAGCTTGAATAGTTTAGATAGTAATATAAATATGAGATTTTATAGCACCCAGGAAATACCCCAAGCTAACCTAAAACTTAGTGTTTTTTCTTTGAAATTGGTTTGAATAAATAATATCTACATGGCTCAAAATTGAAAAACATGCATCCCTATGTTTCTCATCTTTTTTAAAATTTTTATTTATTTGTGTGTGTGCGTGTGTGTGTGTGTGTGTGTGTGTGGCCAGCTCAGCCCACCAGGGGGCGGGGCTGGCTGGCATGTGGTGCTGGGGGATTGAACTGCAGTCCCTGTGCTTTGCTAAGCTTGTTCTAAGTAGGTGCTTTAGACCATTGAGCCATCTCACCAGCCCTGTTTCTCATCTTTTTGAGAAATTTTAAAATGCACATGTTTTACAGAAAAATAGATACTGCCTTTTTTGGGGGAGGGTGTTTTTTTGAGACAAGAATCTCATTGTGTAGTTCCACTGGCCTTCAACTCACCATGTAGCCTAGGCTGACCTGGCCTCCAACTCATAGCAGGATTCATGTAGCAGCGTCCCGAACTGTAAGATTGTAGTGTGAGCCACCATGGCTGGCACCTTTCCACTTTAGTTGAATTGTTTTTTAGGGGACCTTTATTTTTTGTTTTTGGTGCTGAGGACCGAACCCAGGGCTTCCAGCTTACTAGGTAAGCATTCTACTGCTGAACCAAATCCCTAGCCCCACTTTTCCACTTTAAACACAAATTAGTGATAGCGTGGGGCACACACACGGTCTTGTCCTGTCCTGTCCTGTCCTGTCCTGTCCTGTCCTGTCCTGTCTTGTCCTGTCCTGTCCTGTCCTGTCCTGTCCCTTTCATTTTCAGTCTCTTGGTTTTATTTTTAAATTTTTTTATGTATTTAGTACAGGGTCTCACTACACAGATTGGACTCATAGTGATCCTTGTTTCCAGCCTCCCAAGTGCTGGGATCGTAGGTGTGCGCCAACACGCTCAGTCTCGCCATCTCAGCATGCCCCAGGGGTGGGGCTGGCACTGGTACCAGCTCGACAGGACAGGCTGGGGATCGAACCTGGTCCTTGCATCTGTCTCAGCAGGCGCTTTAATCTGCTGAGCTCTCTGGCTCTAATCTCATGGTTTTATTTATTATTTATTATTATTATTATTATTATTATTATTATTATTATTATTTGGCAGAACTGGGGATTGAACTCAGGCTTCTGCACTTGCCAGGCAAGTGTTTATTCTACTGAGCCATCTCCTTGCCCCGCCCCCCATGGTTTTAGATATGGTTTTAGATATAACTTCCTTATTATATCCTTTTCGCTGCACATGTTTTATTTTTTTTCTGTATGTTCACATTCTGGATCTGACTGCTTTCTCCTGACTTGAATCCAGGGCAACATTTTAATTTCTGTGGGAAGATTATTGATACTGTTTCTAAAAATATGAACATAGTTACGTATTTGTGTGTGTGTGTGTGTGTGTGTGTGTGTATCAATCTTGCTGTTGTTTTTCTAATTTTTTGTTACAGGATCTCACTGTGCAGCCCAGACTGAATCACAGTAGTGATCTTCCTGTCTCAGCCTCCTCAGCACTGAGATTACAGGCGTGCGCCACCATACCCAGTTTTGGGCCAGAACAGCACATGATATAGGGGATTGAACCCGGGTTCTTGTGCTTGCCAGGCAGATGCTTAGACCACCTAGTTAGCATCCCAGCCCATGGTCTTGCTATTGTTAGTAATGCTCCCAAATGGAAAGTTTGGTTTACTTGCTTATCTTTTTTTTTTTTTTTTTTTTTTTTTTAATTAGAATACGTTCCACTTAACATCTTGTCAAAATACTATATTTTAAAATTATTTGAAGTTCTTTTCTGTGTTGGTTAAATTACCAACTTAACTTTACAAAGTCCTGTTTTCATTTATCTTTAATTTTTAGGGAATATTCTTGTTATTTTGATGGGATTGTGAAACAGGGCTCACATGGAGCCTCTTGTTCTCTCACTTCCCAGCCTGTTCTTCCCTCCTCCTCTGGCCACCATTCCTAGTACTTATACGTTATTATTCCATTGCTTCTTTTTAAAAATTTAAGTATGTGGGTATATGTTTTTCCTCTTACAAGAGAGCGTGTAGCGGGGCTGGGGAGATAGCTTGGCGGTCTAAGTGCCTGCCTGGTGAGTGCAGGGACTGGGTTCGATCCCTGATACCCCATGCCATGCTGGCCCCAGAACTCTGGCCACTCTGTGCACTCTGTTGGCCCTGAAACCAGGCATGGTAGCACACACCTGTAATGCCAGTGCTGGGGAGGCTGAGACAGAAGGATCACTATAAGTCTGAGCTGTGTAGTGGGATCCTGTGCCAAATAAATAAGTACATATATAAAAGATTTTAAAAGAGAGAGAGAAAGCATGTAGCTAAGAGCTCTTCATGTCTTTAGGTAGAGATTGTCCCTTCTTTGACAGGTGCCCAGGGCTCTACCATATAGGCACATGGTAGTTCACTTTTTTGTTCTTTAGTAACGAATATGTGGGTTGTAGTCTTCTGCTATTGTAAATAAAGCCACAAAGAATAAATGTGGTCTAATAAGTATGCTCTTACAAGTTTAGAGGGTAGATTTCTAGAATTAGGATTACTGGATCCTGGAAGGAAAATACATACAATAATCAAAAAATATAAGGAATGTTTACTTTTTAAAAATTCATTACAGGGGCCGGGGAGATGGCTTGGTGGAATAAGTGCTTCCCTAGCAAGTGCAAGGGCCTGAGTTCAATCCCTGGTTCCACCAAAGTAAATAAATAAATAATAAATAAATTCATTACTGTAAAACACAAGTGGCCATCAGCCTGTCTCACTTCACACCCTTGTCCCATCATTCTGGGCACTTTGTGAAGTCGGTAGTTCTGGAAGTTCTCTTTCATGAATGTCTGTATTGAGATGTGATAAGAAATGTGGTGAATGTACTGCTGGCTGATGGAGAGGCAGCCTTATAAGAATGTCCACCTTATTAACTTTTTCTTTGCGGAACTGGGTATTGAACGTGGGCCTTTGCGTTTGCCAGGCAAGCGCTTATTCTACTGAGCCATCTCCCGGCCCCCATGAATGTCCACCTTACTGATGGATTTCATGCTGTGCAAATCCTGGCTCTTCCCCAAAGTCAAAACGACCATGAAATCTAAATATTTGGAATTGATTTGTTCACTTGAGGCAGCCATATGAGTGCAGCTGAAGATACTCCACAAGGGTGGGATAAGTGTGTGCAAATTGAGAGTATTTATTTTGTGGAGGATTAATGGCAGTGTGTCCTTTACTGTAAGAAATGTTCAGTTTTAAAGAATTGCTGTAGTTTTTGATTATACCTCATATGTACTTTGCTTTGACATTGCCAAATTCTTTATGTGTCAGGTTATTTACATGTCACCAGTAATGTTTGTTAGTATCTGTGTATGAGCCTCACAAATAGTACACATTATTAAGTGTTTGGGTTTTTGCTAGCCTGATAGGAATACATACCCTCTTATTTTTCATGTAATGAGCATGGTTATGCATTTTTTTTAAGGGACAACTATCTCCACATATTTTACCAGTTTTCTATTGAGAACAGTTTCATTTTTTTATCTTTCTTATCTATCTATCTATCTATCTATCTATCTATCTATCTATCTATCTATTTTTGTGGTACCGAGGATTGAACTCAGGACCTTGTGCTTGCCAGGCAAGTGCTTATTCTACTGAGCTATCTCCCCAGCCTGAGAATAGTTTTAAACAAATGGTATTATAGATTTCAACTTGGACTTTTTAGAGCGGTAGGATTTTAGTGTCACTTCTAGGGTCACTGTAATTTCAAGTATAGATTAAACTTTTCATGGCAGCCTTTTTTGTCTTAAACGTCTCATTGCCAACATAATACTTGACGCCCACAAATTAAAGGATGAGGGATTTATTTTGTTTTTATTTTGTAGTATTGGAAATCGAACTCGGGACCTTGATTTCAAGGCAGACACTGTGCTGCTGAGCTAAACCCCTGGCCCAAGGAAGAGGGATTTGTTTTGGCTTGTAGTCTGTAGAGGTTTTAGTCCGTAGTTGATTGGCTCAAGAATGGTATGACAGGGCATGGTAGAGAAGAACAGCTCATGGTGGAGTGGGTAGGAAGCAGAGACACGGGGGATCCAGGACGGGCCATGCAGCCCTCGCGTGGTCTTATCCTCAGACCTACCTCTTCTGTTGGGGTTCCTCCTTTTGACAGAAAGTCAGCTAGAAAGTCAGCTAGAGTTTCTGTGTAATTTGGCACCTTCCAAAGGCCCTGTCCATGACAGTGTGAGGCTGTAGGGAGACATCTAGATATGTTACAGTGTTTCTCATTTCATATGTGTTTGGTATTAACATGGTCTGGTACTTTTTTAGAAGTGAGCTTTCAAACATTAAGTGTAAATTGTCTTTAAAATACTTGGGCCAGCGAGGTAGCTCAGTGGACTAAGCCCCTGCTTCGGCAAGTGCAAGGACCAGGGTTCCATCCTCGGTACCACAGGCCCCGCCGCCAGGCGTGGTGGCGCTTTCCTGTAATCCCAGTGCTGGCGAGGCTGAAAACAGGAGGTTTGCTATGAGTGTGAGCTGTGTAGTGAGACCCTGTACCAAATACATATTAAAAAATAAAAATGAAATACTTGAGTTTTTAAAAAACTCAACAGTGGGATTGGTAGGAAAACAAAATGGAGTAAGTTTCAGCATTAAGTTGATGCCTTCAGCATCTTTTTATTTATTAATTTTATGACAGGTAGATTAAAATATAATTCAACATTGATGTATTAAAGAAAACAAGTGTGAAAGAATGGATTTTATTTTATTTAGTACAGGGTCTATAGGGTTTCCTTATGTAGATCGGACTCGGAGTGATTCTCCTGTTTTTCAGCCTTCCAAGTGCTGGGATTACAGGCATGTGCCACCATGCCCAGTCTCCATTGCCACCTCAGCGCGGCACAGCATGCCGGGAATTGAACCCTGGCCGTTGTGCTCTGCCTAAGCAGGAAGAATGGAATTGTTTAAAGTTGTATTTTGCAAATGTTAATTTAAGGAAATTTTTTGTCTCAAGGATTATCTTCAACAGTCAAAACTCACGGTTTGGTGATAACATCTTTTCTGTGAAGTTTCAACAAGTTTTCATACAATAAATACAAATTTTTTTTCTTTAGGGAAAGGTCCTGGAAAAAGGAGAGGCCCAACAATCAAGATATCTGGAGTTCAGGTTAATGTTAAATCCATTATCCAACATGAAGAAGAGTTTGAGATGCTTCATAAATCTATCCCTGTGGACCCTGAAGAAAAAAAAAAGTGAGTGTATAGGTGCAGGGATGACGCAGGGTGGAGGTTATAGTTGCGTGTCATCGCTGTCTCTTCTTACAACATTAAAAGGCCCCTTGGTAATACTTTCTTGTCTTGAAACCTCCTTTACAGATACTGCCTAACCTGTCGGGTCAAAGCGGCACACTTTGATGTAGAGTGGGGTGTGGAGGAAGACTCTCGCCTGCTGCTGGGCATTTATGAGCATGGCTATGGAAACTGGGAGTTAATTAAGACAGACCCAGAGCTGAACCTGACTGACAAAGTAAGCAGCTCAGCCAGAGAGTTCTAGAAGATATACTGTTTTTATATTATTATTTATTTTTAACTCTTTCAAGAAGTGGGGGATCAGATTAGATATTATTATAATAGTAAATTCCTGGGAAGTGTTACCATCTTAGTGGACTGCAACACTTTTGTGGACAGTAAAGGGAATGACAGTAGCCAGGTGACATTTTGAGGTACTTCTAGGAAAAATCTTAATATTCTCATACTTCCTTTAGGTTAGATCTCATTACAACAAATACCAGGGTAAATTTATTTCTGGGCCTTAGTTTTTTGGCTGTTAGTTTAAAGTGTGTTTGAAACAGCTGCATTTCAGTTTTACACACAAAGAATGAGCATCACCTTGGTATTTTTGTAGTGGAATTACATTGTGCTTCTCCCAAAAAATTGAGCCTCCCACCCTATTTGTTGCAAGTAACAAGGCCGTGGTTAAAGCTTTAGGGAAAGCCGACTGACTCAAATTTAGTTGGATTCACTCCATGCTGTGCTCCTAGCAGGGCTCTCCCTGGCACGGCAGGCAGAGTGTGCTCATCCCATCTGGGTTGCAGGAGGGTGATAGCACCCTGCTGTGAGCTCTGAGCCCAAATCCAGTCTGGCCTGAGCAGTGTAGCTATGGTAGCAGGGAAATGCATCATGTCCTGGCGTAGCAGCTCAGTGCTCTCCGGCAATGCTCTAAGAAGCATTTTCAATCTAAAACGAAGCTTTAACCTAGCTCCAGGGATTCCCTGCTCCTGGAAGGAGGAAATCCACGCCGGCTGGGATGCTCTAGCAGATGAAGCCACAAGCCCCTCCTACCTGAGTTGTTCTACCCTGTTAACAGCACAGGTAGGAGCCAGTGGGAGAGCTGGATTTCTCCATCCCATTTTGTAAAATGAGAACGGCTCATGAGGGATTTTCAGTGACTGGGAAGCCATGGACATGAGAATAGGATCTGAGGCTTTATCTGTGTTTTGGGTGGTTGGGGAGGGAAAGGACTGTACTGAGCTCTTTGTTCTGCTCCACTAACCGGATGTGGGTGTTGCCGGGTGCTTCTCTCCTTTTCCTGTCGAAGATTCTGCCTGTGGAGACAGATAAAAAGCCCCAGGGGAAGCAGCTACAGAACCGAGCTGACTACTTGTTGAAGCTGCTCAGGAAGGGCCTGGAGAAGAAGGGGGCTGTGGCAGGCGGGGAGGAGGTGAGTTGCTGTATCTGGAGTTCTTCCTGGGCACAGCTCCACCCCTGCAGAGGTGGGGCGGAAGCGACGTCCTCTGTGGGCACTGCACACGGTGCTGCCCTACCGTGATTGGATACTCTGGAGGCTTAGGAGGCCCTGTAGCAGTGGCTTAGCTGGTAAGAGTAGAAGTACTCATTGAATAGTTAATCTTAGCACCTTGGCGACTTTCTTCCAAACCCCATTTTCTTCAAATATTGCTTCAAAATAATCTTCATCTCTCACTATTACCATTGGCCCAGATATACTGATACTTTTTCTGGCCTCCTCAGTTTGGGAACATGATTCCTTCCAGCTACTGCATTAGATACCAAAGGATTTGCCAGTTTGTTATGTTTATTTTATTTTATGTTATTTTGGGCAGAACCAGGGATTGAACTTAGGGCCTTGTGCTTGCCAGGCAAGCACTTATTCTACTGAGCTATCTCCCTGGCTACGTTGTCTCCTTTTATTTTTCCTATTTACTATTTCAGTTCAGGGCCAGAAAGATGAGTGTCACAGTTAGGAGACACTGCCCTGGCGTGTGGTTGGGCCCAAAGTGCTGTCAGGCTCTGTGTCATTTGTATTAGTCGCCTTGCATGGTAAGTCAAAGCAGTTTTCTTTTAAAAGGTCAGCACAATCACAGTCCTTGTTGTTTTTCAAGTAATAATGTCATAAGGATTTAGTATCATTCTCCAGAGAATGTAGTGAATGGGCTCTACATGTTAGGCTCTAGAAAGATAGACTGGATCATTTTATACTTATTTTAGATTACATTATATTATTATTTATTTATTTTTCTGTATTTAGGACAGGGTCTACATGGTCTTACTATGTTGCTCGGACTCTGAGCGATTCTCCTGTTTTTCAGCCTCCCAAGCGCTGGGGTTACAGCTGTGTGCCACCATGCTCAGGCTCCGTTGCCGTCTCAGCGCGGCACAGCACGCCGGGGATCGAACCCCAGCCGCTGCGCTCTGCCTAAGCAGGCGCTTTAGTCCGCTGCACTATTAGGCTGGCCCTTAGATTACATTATTATATTCAATTAAGCAATATTTAGATCTTTTCATTTATGTATGTATGTGTGTATGTATGTATGTATGTATGTTTCTTTTTTGAGACAGGGTCTCACTATGTAGTTTAGACTGGCCCTGAACTCATGCACCACGTAGCCCAAGCTGGTGTCAAACTCATGGCAGTACTTACTTCTGCCTCAGCCTCTCAAAGGCTGAGATTACAGGTGTGAGCCACCATGCCTGGTTTTTTCTTATTTTAGGATGTAGCATGTTTGTAGGTTTTACAGTTTGCCATCGTTAATGTTGTTTTTAATTGTATGTTTGTACATAGTGTTTTTTTTCTCCTGTTTTTGAATTTTAGCTTTAGGATGAGGTGGAGCTTAGGCTTTAGCGTGCATTTTAACTTCATTCATGCTACAACACAGTTAGGAAGTTCAGGGAATGCAAGTGTTTTCATGTGATTTAGATACAGATAGGCCCTCCGGGTGGTCTGCTGCATGGCGGCGCCCCGCCCCACCCGCTGCCAGTTAGATTTGGCTGTATTCTTAATTTCCCTGAATTTCTTGGTTTGAATTATATGGGGGCTAATCCTTGAGAGGGTCAAAGTAGTAAGTGGATGTTTGCTTTTGAAAAAGATCTGTATCTGTATTTTATCTTTTTTTTTCCAGGCCAAATTAAAGAAAAGGAAGCCTCGAGTAAAGAAGGAAAACAAAGCACCCAGGCTGAAAGATGAGCATGGAGTTGAGTTTTCATCTCCTAGGCACTCAGACAATCCATCCGAAGAGGGAGAAGTAAAGGTACAAGGCTGGGCCTCGTTTGAGGGTATTGCTGTTCTCTTTGTACCCTTTATTTGGCCCCCTGGTATAAAACCCCTTGATGTGTTCACATATACTGTGTTCATGTAAGTCCGCCATTTCAAATTCATACGTAGTGTCAGTAAGTACTGGAAACCATGAAAGTGTCTTAGTGATAAATGGCTGTTGACAGTTAGCTTCAATTTTGAGAATGAGGCAGTGGTAGGCGAATAGTGGTTAGCCAGAGAGCTCATGTCTAATAGAACAGGCAGCTACTAAACAGTTGATTAGGTCCAAATAAACGTTCTCTGTAGGTCAGGTTTGGCCCAAGGTCCACCAGGGTTTTTTGTTTCTGTTTTGAGACAGGGTTTTGCTATGTAGTTTACGCCGGTCTTGGGCTCCCTATGTAGCCCAGGCTGGCCTTGAAATTGTTTTATTCCTGCCTCAGACTCCCAAGTGCTGGGGCTACAGGTATGTGTCAGCACCCCTGGCTTCTACCAGTTTTTGACCTCAGGTCTGAGTTAAGCAAAAAGTAAGTTGGTGCCATTGAGTGTGTTATTTCAGTGAGATGCAACTTTATGGGATTTTGTTTTGTTGCTGTTAAAGTATAGCTGTACTTTGACATTGGTTTCAGGACGGTCAGTGTGGGAGGCTACAGGAACTAGCATGGATTTGAGTCTGTATATCTGAACTCAAATACTAGCGGCCTCATCATTCTAGATGACTGTGTGTAGAAATTCAGTCTGCTCAGCCTTGGTCTTTGTCTGTCTGTAAAGTGGGAATGGTAATGTCTTTTGGGTGGGGTGCTGTGCTGGGGCTCAAACGCAGGGCCTTGCACATGCTAGGCAAGTGCTGTGCCACTGAACTTTGCCTGCCCCTAGCTCCATAATAGCTGTCTTAAAGCGCTGCTGTGAGAACTGACAGGAGAGATGTAAATAAAGAACATCCACCTGAGCAGGCTTGATTGGTTCATGCCAGAGAGATGCAAATTGTGCAGGTGGTGCTGTAAGGTCCTGTGTTTGATTATAAGCTTCTAGATGCAGAATGAGCCGTTGGGGATAGTGCTACTTCTACAAAGTAAATAAGTAAATAGGTTTATAGCAAAAATTCACAGCTCTATTTGTTTCCTAGGATGATGGCTTAGAAAAAAGCCCAGTGAAGAAAAAACAGAAGAAAAAAGAGAACAAAGAGAACAAAGAGAAACAAACGAGTTCTAGGAAAGACAAAGAAGGGGACAAAGAAAGGAAGAAGTCCAAAGATAAGAAGGAGAAGGTATTGATGCTATTCTACTTTAAGAGATACCCAGGGGCTAGGAGTTCCTGTTGAGATTTAGACATAAAGTGGAGTTTGAATGCCTTGGTATAATTGTTCTGTGACTATACCCAAGAAAGAAGGATGGAGCTTTGGAGGGCTGCCTGCACCCTTCCTTACAGAGAGAAGAGAGGAATTTTTAAATTTTGTGGTATTTTTCACTGTGGAACTCATTAATTGATCTTCTACTACATGTGGGGGAGAGCTGTGGTTTTCAGTGTGAGATAGGACAGGTATGTGAATGTGCATACAGCTCTGAGAAATGTGTTGTTAGATTAATGTTAGAGGAGAAGGGTCTACAAATGAATGTGATTATTTAAAGGGCTTAGGATTCCAAGCCAACACTGCTAAGAATTACTGGAATAGACATAGATGAAAAGCCTTGGTGTTGTATAGTCTTTATGTTGGGAATCTTAGGAAATTCATTCCAACAACAGAATTCCTATAGGGTTACATGTTTGCTTGCTGGCATCTAAAAACAAATTTTGCAATTAACCTTAGCCTTTGCTCAGACAAACAAACATGTTGTATAATTCTCCCATCCAATAATAACTCTTGATTGCTTAATTGCCTTGGAACATTACTCTGAATGAGTTTAGGTACAAATAAAAAATTAAGATCAGACCATTTGGCTAGCCTTTTTTTCCTACTTAGCAGTTTATTATAAAAACTTTCTAAGTGAGTATTTAAAAATAATTTTAATCTTTCGGTGTAATATAACACAAGCAACATAAGTCTCCTGTATTGAGATTGCTTTCCAGTTTTTTTCTGTTTTTCTTTTTAATGTATTTGGTACAGCATCTCACTATGCAGATTGGCCTCAGGGTGATCCTCCGTTTTCAGCCTCCCAGTGCTGGGAATACAGGCATGCACCACCACGCCTGGACTCATGGTCTGCTCAGCGTGCCCGGGGGCAAGGCCTCCGCAGCCTGTGGTGCCAGGGATCAAATCCCAACCCCTGCACTTGCCTAAGAAGGCCCTTAATCCACTGAGCTATCTTGCTGGCTCCTGCTTTACAGTTTTTATTGTTATAAACCATAACTTTGCATTTATGATCCTATGAGAACACGTTTTTGCCAGACATATTGGCAGTCTAGAAGGGTAAAGCAGGAAGGTCCCAAGTTCACCCAGTCTGAGCAACTTAGGGACTCAGTGAGATACTGTCTCAACATAAAAAACACAAGCTGGGGATGTAGCTCAGTGCTGAGGCCCTAGGTTCAATCCCTAGTGCTTGCTTTGCACCTCACCTCGCCCTACCAAAATTCTTTTTTAGAATTAAAATATTTTAACAATAAATGCGCAAGAATAGTTTAACAAATATTTATTATTTACTGCTCCAGTATTAGAACCGTTTGCACTTTTCTGTTTGCTTCAGCTTGCTTTTTTGCTGCTTAACGTATATTGTATTTCATGAGCACATCGCTAACTCTGCTAAAGCTCTTTTCATTGCTGCTCTTCCCTGATGGCGTTACTGCCTCTCTTCCCATCTCCATCTGAAGATGGTGTGACACCTTCCTGTCTCTGGTTCATGATTGTAAATTCATAACCACCAAGTACTATATGCTTTATATGGTTTCAGATGTTCTTACATGCAGTCATTGTGTCATCTGCATCCTTTTCTTCTATGTAGTTTTAAAGTTTATCAATGTAAATTTCATTTATAATAATTACGTTAATACTACAAATTCCTAGATTAAGTGTAAGCTATCAATGAAAACAGCTAAATTGTGCACTGGAAACTCTGCACGTTTACCACTTAACTTCTGGGCGACATTTTCTGCCTTCTCTAGAAGAAAGAATAGAACCCTAAAGTAGTGTTGATGAAACTGAAATTACAGTTAGGTATATTTAGAGGCAGGAGTGGGAATAACGCATGAGTGAGCAGTTAACCTGGAGGCCTTTGCAGACTGAAGCTTTCGTGCTCGCCCTCTGTAGCCTCGTGACGTAGATGAGGAGTAGAGGTTGCAAGGCAGGGCCATGTAAGGGACAATGACTCCTTTAACTCTTTCTTTTTTTTTTTTTTTAAAGCCTAAAGGTGGTGATGCCAAATCATCAAATAAATCAAAGCGATCTCAGGGTCCTGTCCATATTACAGCAGGAAGTGAGCCTGTGCCCATTGGAGAGGATGAGGATGATGACCTCGACCAGGAGACCTTCAGCATCGTGAGTCTGAAAATTGGTTCCAGTTGGGAAGTGTGTTGGGAGCTCTGAGACGTTTTGCAATCAGTATTCAGTGAGCTGGTTTCTGGGTCAGCCTCCAGAGTTACCATGCTGAACAGAGGAAGACTCTGGCTTGCCATCTGAGCAGGGCTGGTAGCTAACTGTGTAAATGCCTGTGAAGAGGCTGTGGGGAAGGAGGTCTTGGGAGAAGTGGGGTGACCTAGTTGTAGGTGTCAGCAAGGCATACGGGAGTTATAGGAAAAGAGGGCAGGAAGGATAAGCTAAAGCTGGGCAGCAGCGTGTACAAGGGCTGTGTGGCAGGAGCACATACGGTACATTTGCGGTGACATAAGACTTCTACAGCGAGAGTGGCAAGAACTCTAGCTCTTGACACAGCGTCCTGGCTGTGTGTGTGAGAGCAGTGGTGAACATGTGCCAGTGCTGAGAGCTGAGACGTGCTTGCGAAATGTGGCTCTTATTTCCTTGCCAGTTCTGGAAGATGAGGGGAGAGGGCGCAGAGTCCAGGCCCTGGCTGGGCTAGTAGAAGACCCCGCAGCATGTCTTCAGGACCCCTTTGCCCTTTCCTGGAGCTGTGTGCATGGTTTTCATTGTGCTGGCATCCTGTTCCTCCTTTCCTTCCCCCTGTGTTCTCTCCAGCCCGAACTTCCTAAGATCTCAGTTCACTGGGCAGTGCTTTCAGGCTAAAGGCGTGTCTTCTTCTGAAATGGAAAGTGCTTATGCCTGTGGCACCAAACGCTTAAAGTTGGCCCTGTCCTGTGAGTTAGTCTTCTCTCTCTCCCAGCTTCCTCCTCTGTATTTTCTAAAACCTACATGCTGTGTATTTTCTTTCTTTGTGATTATCTCAGTTTTTGCAATTCTCTTTTCTGCCTAAGAGTTTTCTGAGGGCAAGTATTATGCTTTGTAGGTAGTTCATTTAGATGCTAGATGTCCATCTACCAGTAAGTGAATTGAGTAAGTGAATGAATTAGATTGCATGGCCAGCTGTCGGATCTGTTTCCCAGTTCCTCCTTAGCTCGTTGTTTATAGAAGAAAATAATACCTGATGTTTCTATGCCAGCATTTAAAAAATGTGTATCTATAAGCCAGGCACATCAGGATGCACACGTAGTCCCAGCTACTCAGGAAGCTACTGTAGGAGAATTGTGCTTGATACTTGAGCTCAGAAATTTGACAACCAGGGGCCGGGGAGATGGCTCAATGGAATAAGTGCTTTCCTGGCAAGCGCAAGGGCCTGAGTTCAATCCCCGGTTCTGCCAAGGAAGGAAGGGAGGGAGGGAAGGGAGGGAAGGGAAGGGAAGGGAGGAAGGAAAGAAATTTGAAGAACTTGTCTCAGTCAATCAATATAGGTTCATTAAACTTGTTTGTTTCTTTCAAAAACATAAATGTAAATAAACTTCAGGAATATAATAGGTGTTGGTATAGATATTGTGAAACTTTGGCACATCTGAAATTTTTATTACTTGGTATAAAGTTGAAACCTCTGGTATTTCTGATTCTAAGCCCATGTTTTTTCTTTCTTACCTCCCAGAAGTAACCATGATTCTAAATTGGGTCATTATGCTTGTATGTCACTTTAGAATTTTACTACATACCTCTGTTCAGCTGGTTATAGCTCACATAACCCTCCCAGGTGGTTTGTGTGCTTTAGGTGTACTCAGCAGTCAGGGAGGTGTCTGGGAGTCTGAGTCTTTAATCACTGTGCCGCACAGCCTCCCGTGCCTCCATAAACAACAGATAGTGCTGATTCTTACGTTTTAAAACCATGTATAAACAGTATACTGCTTGTAACCTGTAACTTGCTTCCTGCCCTATGCACGTTTTGAAGGTTAGCAAATTTATAATACTGACACCTGTGACTTAAATATTTTGTTACTCTATTTAATTGATCCTTATTTCTCTAGATGGACTTTGGAATTTTCTCAGTAATTATGAGCACAAATAGGCTGTAGTTTGCTTATTGCTGGTATTTTCTTGTGCACATTTGTATGCCGGCTCTGGAGGCTTCTGTACAAATGCCAGGCCAGCTGTACGGTACGCACACCTACCATTTTTTTTTCATAATTTTATTGATAAACAAATAGCAGTGAGACAGTTTCAAATCAAATCGCTAGGACAGTTTCAATAACTAACACACTGCATACATTCTTCTTAGTG